>NW_017728947.1:63067195-63093101 GCF_001723895.1 Crocodylus porosus | reverse complement strand
ATCTATGGATGCAAGCCAGCGTTTTGGTTGCTTTACTAAGCCGCAGCATCACGTTGCAGACTCGTGTTCATCTTGTGGTCAGTGTAGCACTGCCGAGCCTATAAGGATGCTGCAGGTTTTTCTCCCAAGCTGCAGGGAAGAAATGGCCTACCACCAAGCCCTAAAGAAAAGGAGGCTATCGATAATAGTCTAGCAGCCACAGAACTGATCAATATGGACAAAAATGTAAAAATTAATTTTATAAAAGACAACTAAATTAATTGACTAATATATTCAATACATTTAGTACACATATTTAAATGTTGTATTCAGTAGTACGTATTGAATAAGTATTCAATATTTATTCAGTAGTGTAGTTTGTAGTAAATTTAGAATGCCCAAATAGGATGTTTTATTACCACTTTCTTAGGTGTTGATGCCTTTTGCCATTTTAACATGCAAGTAGGCATCCCTCAAACAAAAGGTATGCTAGTAAAATGGAGCCCTTGGGCGGTACCACAGCTAGTTAAAGCAAGCATTGGACTTCCTATAAAGCTGTTTGACTGGAGAATGAAGTTTCACCCATCATCAATTCTTTTGCCCATCACTTTCTGTAAAATCCCATTCTACTCAAGCTCCAAGGGAATGAATGATTAGTACCATATCGTAGAAAAAGAAATAGGCATTGTTTTTGGAGTGGTGTCATCAACAGTCCCTCTATACAAGAATGACAGTCTTGCCATAAATAGGAAAGTCATCAGTGGTAGATAACTGAGAAGGCTGATTTGAGATCCACATGTTCAGTTGCCTTCTTTCTTTGAGTCCCTGTGACAAGCTATTTAGCAGGATTCATAGATTGTATTGGAATGTGACAGGCTGTGCCATAAGTGCTTCTGCTATAGCTTTGAACTTGAGACCTCTGGGCTGTCAACAGCACCACCCCAGCCTCTTGTTCATTTTCAATCGTGGCAAGTAGTTCTAGGAGGAAAGAATAGATCCTGTTGATGTCAGGTCACAGTCCTTACCTTTGCAACTCTCATCTATCTGCCTCCATGGTGAGATGAGTTGACTTAAAACAGGGGCGGGCAATTATTTCAGGCAGAGGGCCGCTTACTGAGTTTTGGCAAGCCATCAAGGGCCGCATGACAGGCAGCTGTGGGCAGATAAATATTAATTGTCTAAATTTTTGGGAGCCCTCCGTGCCAGATACAATGGCCTGGTGGCCACATCCATCCCACAGGCCACATTTTGCCCACCTGTGCCTTAAAATGATCAATCCCTTGTCATATACGATGGGCATTTATACACACACCTTTTCATCCCAAGACATGCCAGAGATCTGCTGCTTCAGAGCAGACTTGATTAAGCTGACACACACCACACTGCACCATGTACAGTTGTATAAGTGACGAAATGCACGTCAGCATGCAGAAAATGACAGTGGTGCTCTTTTTAACTAAAGTACCTTCTATGTGTTTTAGTGCAAAAGCGTGCTGCTGCCATTTTCTCAGCTCTGACACGCATTTCACTACATATACGGCTGGAAGTGACATGGCACCGGGCACTTTTCAAAGTGCCCAGTGCTGTGGCCCTTACAGGTATGAAAATGCCCAATGGGACCACTGGGGATAATTGAAGTGCTTGTGTCTCCCAGGTATTGATGTTAGTATTGCATTTGTTCAGACTGGCTTTTAAGGAAATTTCTTCTTTTGCCCACTTCCAGAGCAGTAACCATTAGTGAGTTAAAAGTATAGGAGCTGTTTTGGGAGTCAGTTGTCAGACATCCTTATAATATATTATAGTCAACAGGCATGGTGCCATATAAGCAAAGCTTCGATGCAGGTAAAGTTTGCTTCAGCCAGACACCGGTGTTCATTTTCCTGTCCTTCCAACTAATGTGGAGGATATTTTGAATACATCACTTACAGTAATGTTCCAAAGCTTTCAGGCATTTCCAATATATTGTGCCATTTTTACACCCATACAACGAAGTAGGGATGACAACAGATTGATAGAACAAGAAGTTTGTTTTCAGTCTTGATGTCATGATCATCAAAGATATCCAAAGGTATCCAAATTTTCAGAAATCCAAAGGCAGCAGTGCCAGATTTTATCTGGTATTGAAAACCATAAAATACAAAATTAGAGTTTGAAGGGATCTCTGGAGGTCATCTAGTCCAACCCCCTGATCAAAGCAGGACCATCCCCAACTAGATCATCCCAGCCAAAGTTTTATCTAGCCGGGTCTTGAAAACTTCCAAGGATGGAGATTCCACAATGTTGCTAGTTAACCTGTTCCAGTGTTTTACTACCCTCCTAGTGAGAAAAGTCTTCCTAATATCTCAGCTAAACTTCCCTTCCTGCAACTTGAGACCGTTGGTCCTTGTTCTGTAATCTGCCGCCACTGAAAGCAACGTAGCTCCATCTTCTTCCTTTTGGCCCAAGCCTCCAATTTGTCTACATCACTTTGAATCCTAGCCCTACCATCCAGTGTATTACTACTCCCCCCAGTTTGGTGTCATCTGCAAACTTGCTGAAGGTGCACTCTATGCCTTCTTCCAGGTCATTGATGAAGACATTGAACAAAACTGGCCCCAGGACCAACCCCTGAGGCACTCCATTTGATACTGCCTGCCAACTAGACAGTGAGCCCTTGATTACTACCCTCCGAGCTTGATGTTCCATACAGTTTGCTAACCACCTTACAGTCCATTCATCCAGCCCATACTTCCTTAGCTTGCCTGTGAGAATGTTGTGGGAAACTGTATCAAAAGCCTTGCTAACATCAAAGTATATCACATCCACTGATCTCCCCACATCTACAGAACCAGTCACCTTGTCACAGAAGGCAATCAAATTGGTCAGGCATGATTTGCCCTTGGTAAATCCATGCTGACTGTTTCTAATCAACAACTTCTCCTCCAAGTGCTTAGAAATGGATTCATCATCTTCTAAATCATCTTCTATATTCACTTTTTGGGAAAGATGGCTACCCAAGTAGGAGAAATGTTTAACAGCCTCCAAGCACTCCCTGCTAATTGTAATATGTGGAGGAGTAGGTGGTTGGTTTGGGGTGAGTTGGTAAAGTATCTTGGTTTTTGTGAAGTTGACATTGAATCCAAGTATTTAATATGCTTCACAGAAGCAACTGAAAGTGACCTGAAGTAGAACTATTCAATTGACTGGGCACACATGACACAACCATCAGCCTACTGAAGATCAGTAATGGAGGAGTTTATCAGTAATTTGGAACTTAACCAGTTGATGTTAAAGAGATTCATGTTTATGCAACACTGGATTCTGTCTCCAGATAGAAGTCTCTGAGTAATAAGATGTTGAATAGCTATGATATAGATGGAAAAGAGTGTTGGTGCACTTACACATCCTTGCTTGATACCAGTTCTAATAGCGAAGGGATCCATTTCCGAGCAATTTCTTGGGATGGTTGCTGTCATGCCATTGTGAAGGAGTCTGATAATGGTAACAAATTTTGGCAAGCATCCAAATCTCATTAGAGTCTTTCACAGGGCTTCTCTGTTGAATGAATCAAAGGTTCTAGTCAGGTCAATGAAAGCTATGTAAATATCTTAGTGTTGCTGGCAGCACTTCTGTGGCTGTCTAGCAATGAAGATCATATCTATTTACCTCTTAGTGGTCTGAAATGACATTGGGCTTCAAGTAGAATTTCATTAATGAGGAAAGTAAGTCTTTTGAGGATAATACAAGCAAGGATCATCCCAGCTATGGATAAAAATGCAATACCATGATAACTGCGGCTATCTGATATATCTTCTGTCTTGAATGGTAACTATTCTGACATAACTCAAGACACTGGAAATCTGTTCATTTTTCCAGATTTTTATAATAATGGCATGTAGTTTGGTGAGATAGCTATTTTCCATCTTGTTTATAAATTTCAGCTGGTATTCAACAACCAATGCTTTGTTGTTCATCATCTGCTTAAGGGCTTCCAAGGACTTTTGATAAGTTGGCGGATCTGCAAGGTAGTTCTTAATGACATGCTATGGAACGGCTCTGATAGTATTATCTTTGAGATTAGAGTCTCTATTCAGGAGTTCTTGAAAGTGCTTCTCCTACCACGCATTGATGGTGGAGCTGTCTGTAAGGAGTTTTGTTCCATCCTTGGACCTCAGAGGATGGCTCCGTGTGCTCTTGACCTACATATAACTTTGGCTGTGCTGAAGAAATTATGCATATCATAATTGACAAGTTTCTGAATCTCTTTTGCTTGTCCTCCCACCAGGTTTTTTTCACTCTTGAATTTTCCTTTGAGTCTCGCCTTTAATGTAGCAATAAGTGTCTTGATTCTGTTTGGAATTGATGTCATTCTGCCAAACTTTGAAAACGCTGTTTCCTGTCAATGAGAGCTTGAATTTCCCTATCATTCTCATTGAACTGGCCCTGATGTTTGTTTGTGAAGAATCCTAGAGATTCTTTCCACACCTCATGGATGCCATCTTTGAGGCTCTACTACTGATCAATGGTGTCAGGATCCTCAGGGAGGGTAGGGAGTATCTCACTAAGACACTGCTGACAATTGCTTTTATCAGGGCCTTTGAAGCATTTGATAGTGAACCACTTCCTGAGTTACTTCTTTTGTTTACATTGTTTTGAGGCAATACTAACGGACATGATGGAACATATCAAACCATAATCTGTCTGCTCTGGTCTTAGTTCTGATAATGATTTTGTGATCAACCGGGGCACACACTATGCCCAGTCAGTCAGGTACAGTGTTTTGAGTAGGGTGAATTTACGACGTCTTTCATTTGTTGCTTTGGTGGAATAGGGAATTTGTAATGATGAGATCATGTTCCAAGCATTTGCTTAGGAGAAGAATTCCATTTGAACTGAATATATTTTTGCTGAAAGATTTAGGAAAAGTGTGGAGTGAGGTTTCTTATTAAAAACAGCAGAAGTATTTTGCAATCAGCCTCAGATTTCCAGAAGGAAATCTGTTAGTCCCTTATGAGGTTGTAATCATCAGCAGGGCTGTCCTGGAGGGGAGGGGTGAATCAGGGCTACTGCCCAGGGCCCCCACGCTTTGGGGGGCCCTGTGGAGCTGGGTAGAGCGGCTGTGGAGACTCACTGCTGCTGCTGGCTCCATGTCAGATCACTCGGCACCCGTCCCTCCTGCCCCCACCACCAAATCTGTCACCAGCTTCTTCACATCCAGAGTGTGCAGGGCAAGGCCCTGCAAAGCCTGATTTCCCTCAGGCCCTGCACCGTGCTCAGGTAATCTCTAATCATCAGTGATCATATCCCATGGTGTTTTCACATGAATCATATATATTACAATGTAATCCTGTAGGTATATGATCCATTAACACGTGCCAGTGATTACATTATCTGAATAAGCCAGGAAACCTAGAAGACATTCATTTTTTTAACAGGCAAATTCTGTGATTTAAACATGTAAATACAAAAAGGAGAAATTTGGGGAAAGAACAGAACTGAAAACAAAGAAACAAAAAATAGGGAGGTAAATGCAAGTAAAGCAAATGTGAGCAATGATCCGTTTTTGATATCAGAATCTAAATTTTGCACCATCAGACACTGCCTGGAAGACAAACAAAGTTCTGTCATTCCTGTGTATTCTTGAACCTTTCCTACAGGTCCTTCATTATTAAATCCCATAAGGTTTTCTTCCCTGACTAGTTTAACAGAACTATTCTTTCAGTTGGCCCAGCTGCCTTATGGCATACCTGGTAGATATAGTTCCATTCCTAGTATATATTTCTAACATCTCTGTCTTCTTTTCAGGACCGATGGACTTTTCTCCAGATAAAGTGACTGTTGAGCTTCTTGATTGGAGGACAGACATGAAGGGGGGAAAAAGTACTAATATTGATTGGAGTTTTAGCTGTACTATGGTAAACTAAAAGTACTAACTTATATGGCTAGGAAGGTCAAAGAGAAACAACAGATGTTCTCTCTGAAGCAAAGAACCTAAAAAACGTAATGTGAAAGGTAGGACTAGTGGTGCATGAAGTGAAACAAAACAATTCAGATAACAGTAACATGATGAATTGCAATCAGCACTGAAATATGGATATCAAAAGATATATATTGACTGCAATTAAGGCAAAAGTTCTGGGTAGCATTGTATACAACTATGTGATAGGCTAGAAAGTTATAAGAAGTTAGGGAAGGATACAGTGAGCTATCCCCCCGCCCATCTACCCTTCCCTAGCACCTACTACTGCCATTGGTTTAGAGGTGCCGGAGGATAAGTCCCTGACTCTTCTATTTTATAGCTATTAATAAATCTACCATCCATACGTTTGTCCAGTCCCTTTTTGAACCTGGCATACTATCTGCCTCTAGAACCTCTTGTATTAATGAGTTGTATTAACTACTTGTTGCATAAAAAATACTTTCTTTTATTCATTATAAACCTATTGATACGATGCTAATTTCAATGAGTGCCTTCTAGTTCTAGTATTCTATGACTTGCTGAATATTTCCCTACTCACTTTGTTCACACCCCTCATGATTTTATAGATGCTTATCATATCCCTCCTCAGCTTTCTCCTTTCCAAACTAAAGAGTCCCAGGCTTTTTCAACTCTTCTGGTATGAAGATTGCAATAAAAGATTGCAATTAAATGGATGTCACATTTTTTTTCCTGGTATCAAGCTCTCATCTGGTGTCACAGCACTACATATGGAGTATATTTTTAGAAGTCTCAGTTTTTCACCTTCCAGTTTCTGCATATATGTGTTTATGGAAATCAAATAATGAGTTCTACTTTTTTATTTAACTTTTTCCCTTTTGAAATAAAATCACATTGTTTGGAACACTGGTTTTAAAGGACCCTGTTGCTATGAAACACACCAATATTGTGTCTTCTATTTGTCAATTTTAGATACAGTTTAACTCCATTAATAGCTTTAGGGGATGTTCAAGAGAACCTACTACCTGGGAATGCTTATCCTAATAACATTCATCTGCTCAAGTTGGTTTTTTTTCGTTTTAAGATAAATTCTGCTTCTGTTAATTTCCATACAAATCCATTGACTTACATCTGGCAGGAGTATTTCCAAGGATGTAATATAGCCTGTAATATATTACTTGCCATTGATATTAGAATGCAGCATGCATTTAACATACTGTGGGTTCATCAACATGTTCAATTAATGGAACATAGTAAACTTTGGAGTAGTTTGCGCTGGGGTACACTGTGCCCAGGTGCAGCATCTACACGTGCACCCAGGATAGTAGCACTTTGAGCCAAGGCAGAGCAGCCCTAGGCTACCAGCAGGCTTGGGAGGGTCAGGTTCCAGGTGGGGGCAATGGACAGCAGAGAAGCTGGCTGAGGCACAAGAGTGGCAAAACTGTGGAACCGTGTGGCTGACCCCATGAGCCTACTGTTCCACTCTGACTCCAAGTGCTGCTGTCCCACTGACCATTCACACATGTTTTGCAGTGCAGTGATAGTACTTGATGGTAGGTGTTGACATTTTACTGAGGAGCTAATTAGTCTACTCTGCAGTAAAGCGCACGTGTCGATGCACCCTGTGGGCACATACAGGCAAACATGGACATTTGGTTCCCTGGGAACAAGTAATAGTAGCACACATTGTATTGCAGCTACTTGTCTCTGGGGAAAACCGGAGTGCTTCGGCACGTGGCAAGTTAACCCACAGGTGGTAGGAGAGTCTGGGGCAGCACTGGGATGTCCCCAGCAGCCTTACCTGGACTTTGGGGGCCTCCCAGTGCTGCAGCTGCAGTGATCCTGCTGTGAGGAGCTTGGCTGGCATCCACAGCGCATCTTCAGGCAGCCTGGCTCTGCTTTTCAGCAGCATGCACTGGCCGAGCATGTACTGCTCCGTATTTTTCTTCTGCAGGTTTTTTTGATGCCTGGATATCCAGGGGTCAAAAAAACATGCAGGAAAAAAAAAAAGAGCAGAGTACACATGGGCAGCACACCCTTGCAGTACAGAAAACACCTGATTGTATTGTTTGTGGTGCTGCAGATGTGTTTACAGTGCCACATACTGCATGGCCACACTCGTCTGGATGTGCTGTGTGTGTGTTTATGATTTCCTGGTAGAATTGGCTGTTGATATAGTGCCAGATTCTACTTTTATTTATAGTGGTGTAAATCTGGAATTAGTCCATCTCAACTCCACTAATTTCAGTTGTGTTTCAACTCCAGTTTCACATTAGTAAGCAAAATCTAGCCCTTATTTCATAGAATATACCACAGTGGCTTCTGCAAAGTCTTCAGCCATTAAAACATTTATCTCATACAGTGTGTACTCTTAAGGTCAAGAATTCTGCAAGTCAGCATTCTATTATCTTTGTAAACAGATAGATAGTGAGCAGCTGTGTGTTACATCACTGTTAAACCTCAGGCCTTCATTGCCACCTGCATTAAAAAAGCTAAAAATATTCAGGTAGACCATTGCAGACTGTAACAAAGAGTAGTGAAAGATATATCACATAGGACATGTTATTTTATACTTGGCAAAACTTACCTAACTGCTTAACAAGAATGGAGGTAAAGTGGATTAAATGAACTGTGCCAGTTAATTCAACTTTTAAGTGAATGAACAAAGTTGAAGTCCAGCTTTCAAGATGAGAGAAGAAAGCTTAATCATAATCTTTTCCTATATATAAGAGAATCAGCAGCACTGATCAAAATTTTGCAAAAAAAAATTTGTTTTTTCCTGTTAAAACAAAACCCCACTGCTGTGGATGAAATGTTGATGATCAGTAAGAAATCAGTAAGTTCTATCTGCTTGTAAAATGATACCCTGAGCTAAAACCTACTGATACAGTGTCATTTCATAGCTATCATAGACATTTGGGCTGGAAGGGACCCTGGAGGATCATTGAGTCCAGTCCCTGTCCCAGGGGCAGGAAGTCAGCAGGGATCATAGGATCCCAGCAAGATAAGTATCCAAATGTGTCTTGAAGGCGTTCAAAGTGGGTGCTTGAACCGCCTCCAGCAGCAGTCTATTCCAAACCTTGGGGGATCAAACAGTAAAGAATTTCTTTCTTACACCCTGCCTGAGTCGGCCTCAGCAGAGTTTGTGACTATTCAATCTTGTCATCCCTTGGGCTGCTCTGGTGAACAGACATTCCCTCAGATACAGATGAGCACCCCTGATAAACTTATAGGTGGCCACCAGATCACCCCTGCGCTTGCACTTTTCTAGGCTGAAGAGTCCCATGGCTCTCATCCTCTCATCATAAGGTCCGTTTTCCTGACCTCTGATTATGTTTGTGGCTCTACTCTGGACTCTTTCAAGCTTCTCCACCTCCTTTTTGAATTGTGGATCCCAAAACTGGACGCAGTACTCCAGCTGCGGCCTCACCAAGGTCAAGTACAATGGGAGAATGATGTCCCAGGATTTACTTGAGAAGCATCTATGGATGCAAGCCAGGGTTTTGGTCGCTTTACTAGCCACAACATCAGAATGAAGGCTCATGTTCATCTTGTGGTCAGTCATGACCCCCAAATCTCTTTCATCTGTCATGCTAACCAGCGTAGCATTCCTGAGCATATATAAGCATGCTACAGGTTTTTCCTGGATGCTTTACCCCAGATTTTGGTATCATCGTCAAACTTGGCCAATCCGCTTCTGACACCAATGTCCACATCATTGATGAAGATGTTAAATAGTATAGGCCCTAGGACAGAGACTTGAGGGACCCCACTGGTTACCATGCACCAAGACAATTGGCTTCCATCAGCCACCACCCTCTGTGTCCTACTGCGGAGCCAATTCCCCAGCCAGCAGATTGTGGTGAGGTCAAGGCCACAGTTAGGCAGCTTTGCCAAGAGGTGATCATGGCATACCAGATCGAAGCTTTTTTAAAGTCAAGATATACAACATCAATTTCTTCCCCCTTGTCCAGGTGATAGGTCACCTGGTCATGAAAGGAAATGAAATTGGTCAAGCACGACCTACCTGCAACAAACCCATACTGGATATTATCCCTCACGATATTGCTGTCAACGAGTCTGTTAAGGATGGCCTCTTTGATAATCTTTTCCAAGACCTTCCCCAGGATAGAGGTCAGACTGATGGGCCTGTAGTTTGCTGGATCCACTTCCCTCCCTTTCTTGAAGATAGGCACAACACTGACCTTCTTAAGTGCCCTTATGGCCATTTTGAAACACAGAATGCTTAATACATGTGACAGTGAGGTGCACTGGAGCATTCTAATTGATTAATCAAGTCTGCTTAGATGTGTTTTAAGTAGAGCATATCAGAGCATGTCTATAGGCACCTTTACAGACTAAAGTCTTCATTCAGCAAAGCACTTAAGCACATGCTTAAATCAAATTAAAGTCAAGTTAAATTTAACCATATATTAAGTTTTTTGGCAAAAAAGAGACAAGAAGTTAAATGGGACCCCAGCTGGCCCAGGATAGGACTAGCAACAAAATACCCATTTACACACTAGGCTTAAATGGTAATTAAGTTGAATTAGCCACACTTGTTTAGAGGCAAACTGTTATTTCCAATAATTCACAGGTACTTAAAGTGGGATATTGAGCTTGGTTTCCTGTAAGGTCTGGATTTGATGCCACACAAAACACTCTGATGACAGTCAAACCAGTTCTCTGTTTTTAGCCTTTGAAACTACTCTTTCTGTGGAAACTAAAGTAGCTCATGCACCTATCTAAACTAAAAAGGAGTTTTTAATCCCTTGTATTGTAGATATATGAATAGTAAATTTGGTCCACGGTGTTTAGCAATGATACTGTTTAAAAAGCAAGATCACAGCTAGCAGATAACTTTTCAGGTTATGTTTTTGTCTAGAAGACACTGAACCTTGGGTATATACTGGTTCTTTCCTGTGTCACAATAAAAAAACACTAAATCAAAACAACAACCAAGTGATATGTTATTTGCATTCCATTACCTAATGTCTAAAATGTCTGTAATGCTGTAATGGCTCTATTAATTTAAGTCTTTCTCATGGCACCTTGCTCTGCATGTATATTGAATTTTTTTTTAAAGATTTTCAAAGATGTATTCGTTGCTTCTCCCTTTAAGGCATATTTTAATTTTTAACTCTAATCTCTTCTCACTTCAGGATATGTATGTATTTAAAGTACATTCACCCTCATTATAACACCACCTTGGAGGTCTGAGCTTGTTAGGTGTTTGAGGAGGTGTCATAAGAAGGATGAATATAATTAACTAACAGATAAATGCATCTTATGCTCATTAGCAGTAAGACACATACCAGGAAGCTGGTATTTTTATATTAAAAAGCCCTTCTATATAAAAAAAAAATAAAAGTAGAACTTTCTAGAAGTCTGTATCCTTTTTTTATCCTTTATCAGAAGATTTTCATTGTGATTTACCTTTTGAATATAGGATCATCTTAACACAAGAATTTCCCATGGACTCTGTTGCCCTTGTATTTCTTATAGCAGAATTTAACCCTTAACGAGAATTAGTTCTGCAGTGACTTAATGTTTCTGGATGAATGACCCACAATTTAAAGAATTTTGCTACATGCAAAATCTGTAACAGAGTGAGAAACACCGGAATCAAATTATGATCTCTGTTTTTGTCTGAAGTCATTTGTATTAAGATCCCTTTTGTGCTATGTGCTGAACATATGAATAATCAAGGGCGCCTATACATGTGCAGCAAGGCTGCTCTGATACACCATAATTACAGCACATCAGAGCAGACCCAATTAGTTGAGTCTGGTGAAGCAAGGTAATTACTGCACTCCAACAGGCTCCAGTATCATGTGTATCAGTGTCCCCACATGGTGGTGGAGGTGCTTTAACTAAAGCTCATTCAACAAGTTTGTACAATGAACTTTAGTTAAAGCACCCCTGCTGACATTTTTCAGTGAGGAGACACTGATATAAGTGACACACTCTGACCACTTTAATTAGAACAGCTCTTGGAGCCACTCGAATTAATGTGCCTCCCCTCCACCACCCAACACACACACTCCCATAGCAGAGTATAAACACCTCAAGCGTCTATTATGGTATATCCTAAAATAAGTGTTTGATGCCTGCTGCAAGGATCATCAGGGAGTAATCTAGAGATACTAACTTTAGTTGTCTCTAAACTGGTCAAACCTGAGGAAACAATGGATATTTTCCACAGTAGACTGTAGCTTCTCAACTTAGACATACGGAGAGAAAGATTTTATTTCAAGGAAAAGTAGCTCTAACAGATTATTTTATAATTTTGGAAAGATCAGTAACAAAGATCTGTCTGTAAAAGTAAAAGGCTGCTATGCTTTCCAGTGTGCTGCCTGCTTTCCAGTTTTATTACTCCCAAAAGGATTAAATTTGCAACCCTGAAGGTGTGTCTACACAAGACACATTATTGCACAGTAGACTAATCTACTGTGCAGTAAAGTGTCACTGTCTGCTGCAGGGGAGCAGACCAGGGCAGGAGCCACCCTGTACCAGGTTGCTCCCATTAGGAACAAATCTGCTCCCAGGAGTGAGCACATGTAGACATACTCCTAAGTAGGCTTTCTGTGCAGTATTGTTCTGTGCAGTAAGCCTACTTTGAATTAGTAGCATATGTAGACATGCCCTGAATAGCCATAACTAGGGACTATAATAAAACATGTGTAACTGATCAAAAAGGAAGCTACCTGGAGGGGGCAGTAAGTCAGAGATAGTAGTTGCAAGGACTAAGAAATCCTATGTTTCAAGAAAGAACAGACAAGAGAGAGATGAAACTTAGAGCACACCCAGTGACTAAATTCTGCCCAAACCTAGTTGGCTTGGAGAAGGAACCAGGTGATAAGGTCCACTTGCAACAAACTGGTGACCATAAAAGGGTAGACTGGCCCCGAATGCAACATAATTATTCCTGTGTTTGAGTACTAGCTTTAACTCCTTAGCTCTCTCAAATGTATGTAGGAATCTAAGGGAACTCTTGAGGAACACACTTCACTGTCGTTCAGTTCTGTTGTATTCTAATAAAGTTCACAAGAACCCTTGTCCAACCAAATTCCAGTCAGGCATTAAGTGCTATCCTGCTATCAGTTATATTTCTCCACTTCCCTAATCGCAAGGTGGGGGCGGGGAGAGGAATTAATTTATATTTGTTTAGTTTTGTAAATCATGCATACATTATGCTATGTATTAATGTTAGTGAAGCAAGATCTAAGTAGTGCTCCTTGCACTTGGCAGTTACAAAGTTTTATGATGGTTCTTAGTTCTTATGGGATTCCATTCCACTGGCCTGGGCCATCCTTTGAAAACCTCTGCCTCCTATATGTATATATTTACCCTTATGACAGGAAGTTCCTTTGCATTTAACAAATGAAGTTGTCAACCACAGTTTTCATCCCAGATCTTCAGGAAGTCTTTTAGCAAGGGTGCAGCCTATAAAATATGAAGATAAGAACTGAGGTTTTGTTAGTATTCCCACAGAACAGTGGGCACATCTACATGAGACATTTACTGTGGAGTTGACTAATTAGCTCCTCAGTAAACAGCTCATATCTACATGTGCAGTGCTACTAGGCAGGAGTTAACTAATTAACTCCACAGCAGGATAGCACTTGCTTTCTGTTCTGCAACAATGCATGTGTAGACACTAGAGGGACTGGCTAGGGCACAATGTTGTTTCAATGTGGGGGCTCTCTGATGGCTAGCCTGCACTGGAGCACCCTCGTGCCTCAGCCAGGCCCTCTGCAGCATGTTGAGCCAGGTAAGAGCAGCCCCAGGCTGGCAGGCTGACTCCAGGGCCCCCTGCCAGCCAGGGCTGCTCCAACCTGGCTCAATGTGCTGTTGTCCTGATCACATCCACAAACACAGTGTGCACAAAGCAATAAACTCCAGCACGATAAGCACTGTAGCTCATTGCTTCAAATTAATTGCATGTGTAAATGCACCGAGTGAGTCATATTCAATCAGGGAAAAGTACTGCTGTACCAGCTATAGTCCAAGCTTCTAATGACATATAATTCTTTCTCTATGATACTCCAGAAGTCCTGGGACAGGGTAATATACTGAAATTGTTTGGTTCAAATGTCAAATGATTTTACATTTTACAGACATTAAATCATCAGTGTCTTATGGCCCTGTAACTCCACTGAGTACAATCAAGTTACACATGTATTATGTAGATCAAGATACTTGGGAACGAGTCCCAGAAATTACCCTCACCTACTTCAAAAACCAAAACAGGCATTGTTTTGAAAGTGGTGAGGCCAGCATGAGACTTTCAGCCCTAGATCAAATTCAGTTGCAAGCCTCATTCACTAAATTCATTCATTTCTATAATGTGTGCAGAAAAATACTGATGTGTGCAAAATAGTACTAGGACTGGGTGGACATGTCTATACATGTGCATTAATGCACTGTAACTTATTTCACTGTGCATTAAAGCATCATGTAAAAAAATGTACTATTACATTAATGCTTAGTAAAATAAGCTACTGTACATTAAAAACTCTGCACGTTCATTACTGTGCATTAAAACAGGCTAATGCACATTTCTGTAGTACCTCACATTGGAGGTGCTAAATTTTACGTGCATTAGGAAAAGCACCTTAATGCACATGTAGACATGCACAGTTTCATATAGACTTAACGCCCAATGAAGAAACTTCAGATCAGAAGAGAATAAGTAGTCAGAGCAATGGCAGTACAACAGTGAATATTGTTTCATCTTTACAGAAGGGTAAATCCTCTTCTTTTAGCAAGCTTGAGTAAGCTGGCTTTTCATGTCGGTGGTCTGTAGTTGGTAGCCAAGGAAGAATCTATAAAGGCTATAATGTTCAACTGTACCTTCCCTAAAGTACCTGGTCATATTTGACCAGTGACTTGTGTACTCCTCCCACCCTAGCAACTTCTAGCACCCTATCATCCTGTCAAGATGGCTAGGTCTCGAATGAAGAATAGCTCCACAACATCTAGAAGACTATGACTCTCTCTGTGGATTCTTGAAATCATGCTCCCCAATCCGATGCAACAGACCTGGATCAAGACCCTGACTGGGACTGGAGTTGACCTTAAATTTCTTATTTGCCCTGTTCTTTATTGGGACTAATTTGGCAGATTTAAGCCAATGAAGTATAGTTCTAATGAAGTCAATGAGCAACATCAATTTACACCTACGGGGAATCTCACACAACATTATCAGTTTCACAAAATGAATCTTACACTTTACAAAAATAGTTGTTCTTTGCTCTAAGGTACAAGCTTGGTATGAAGTAAAGAGCACCTTAAGAAGCACAGTATGTAAAAATCAACCAGGTTAAAAATGCAAACATTAGTCATTTCATTGATTAAATTTGGCTGTAACAGTACAGCAGCACACGTAATAACCACAAGACAAATTTATGATCAAGATGTCCTCTGACTTCCAGTTCTTTTTTGACTGGTCTCAGTGGTCTAAATATAGTGCCTGTTACAGATGTTGATTGTAGACAATCCTCAACAAACATGTATGACACAGCAGACAAAAGACTCTTAACATGGCCAGATCTGTGTACCTGTTGTCAGAGCTGCCCTTTCTCTTTTCTATAGAACTGATAGGGCATTGGTACAAAATGGAAAAGAAATTCAAGTTCTGTAAAATTTTGAGTGCTAAAAAGAAGTCAGATTTCTGAAGATTCTGTAATCTAATGATTATGTAATGATTACTTGGCACTTACTTGCTAGCACCAAAACAGTAAAGCCTAACTTTATACTAAGTTTACTTTTCTGCACCCCCCGTGACTTCACTCTCCCCTCCCCCTCCCATATCTTCCAAACCTCCACCTATTTACATTTTCACAAACTTCTTATCACACTTAGCTTCTTTTCTACCTTGGAGATCTCAGAACAGCAGCAGTCTCCCAATGCCTGAAGAAGAGTGCTTGTGCCTGAAAGCTTACAAAGACCTTTTTTCCAACTATTTAGTTGATCTAATAAAAGACTCCATGTCTACCCAAAGCACCTTGCCACCATACTATATAGTAACGCTTCTGTTATGTGATTTCTTTGCTGTGCCAAAATTGTCAATGTTTTCCATAGAATAGGTTTGGAAACAATATGCTCAGATAACTATATGCTCTCTCGATCAGCTAGACTTTCTCTGATACAGAAGAAGCCTCAAAGCTTAATCAGTTTAAAGTGATTTTTTAAATATTGTATTAATTTAGAGTAGAAAGGTCAGGTTACTGAAAAACATCAGGGGATAAATACATTCAGCTGAATAGACTAAGATTTAGCTTCATGGTTCCCATTAATGTTAATAATAGTCATGTTGCCAAATCCACAAATCACACTCACAGTGTTTTATCCTTCCAAATTCTTCTTGATCTGTATCATGAAATCATATTACAGAATTGTAATATCACACTTTAAAACTAAAGAAATTGATTACAAATTAAACCAGTTCTCCATTGACCTTCAAAAAACAAAATTTAAAAGTTTAGGACATTTAAATAAAGCAGATTTTTAAATCATAAATGCAAATGGCTTTTGTATTTATAAATGCAACTTATGAAAACAATAAGGATTGTTTAAAAATATTGCCAGCATTTTAAATACACTAGTGTTAAATAATTCTAAAATAGAAAAATAAGACATTGGTTTTATAAAATGTGGCACCTCCATAGTAACATGTATTACTGTTGCTGCTATAAGATGTGAGTATAATGTACAGCAATATTTAGGTTGCTTAATTATTATTAATTGTATTGATTTACCTAATTTCTAGACCAGGAGTGGTTAACCTGCAGCACATGTGCCACAAGTGGCAGGGAAAGCCTTTGTATGTGGCAGGTGGCAGACTGGGCAGGGGACGGGCAGCACAGTGGCGGGTAGGGCAGGAAGCAGAGATTAGACCATCAGATCAGAAAGTGTGCAGAGAGCAGGAAGCAGGAGCTTGGTCAGAGTACAGAAAGCTGAGCAGCAGATTGGATAAAGGAAGGGGGTCTGAGTAGCACTAAAGGAGGGTGTGGGGCTAATTTGTGGCATGTCTACCAAAAAGATGGTCCCCACTGCTCTAGATACTAAATCCACAATCCTTAATTTGCTTCTTGATCTATCAGTATCACACTAGAAATATAGTTTTGCATTCTGGTGCAATGAACACATCTACACAAGATGTTTACTGTGGAGTAGACTAATTAGCTCTATAGTAAAACATCACATGTCTCCATGTTCATCCCCTCTTAGGCTACAGTAAACTAATTACTAGGCTGCAGTAAACTAGATAAAAGTATTGCCTTGCACAATTTTTTACTCTGCAGTAGTGCACATGTAGATGCTGCCCCAGCTGGCTGCAGTACAAGGATACTTCAGCATGGGAGCTGACTGCTGACTAGCCCTGCACTGGAGCTCCTCATGCCCCAGCCAGCTACCCCCAATCCCTCCTCCCGCACCACACTGAGCCCGGGGCAGTAGCCCCAGGCTGGCAGCCTGACCCCTGGTGCCCCTGCCAGCTGGGGCTGCTCTGACCCAGTTCAATGTGCTGTGCTCCCAGGTACTTATTCAAATGGTGTGCCCAGAACAATAAACTCAGGAGCAATTAGCTCTAGAGTTTATTGCTTTGCATTAATTGCAAATGTAGACACACCCACTATGTAGTTAAAAAGTCCACAAACTCCATAAGGCTCATTAAGCTCTAATAGCAACAATGGAGACATTAGTACTCATTATGCCATTGGACATTATAACATACCTTGTACCAGAAATTTGAAAAGCATTTAGCTAAATAGTTTCTAAAATTGTTGTTCTTATATAAGAGATAATACAAGGATCTTTATATACTTTCTCATGAAAATATTTATATATACACATTTTTATTTGTAAAATGGATAACTTCATGTTTAGAGCAACATCAGGAAAGTCAGTAGGAAAAAATAAATTGATGGCCCACCTGCTTTTTCCTTAATACCCATAAATCCTCCTCCTTTCCCAGTGTTTTGCTATTTTATAACCTTCCTTAATCTATTTCTCTTTATAACTCCTATAATACATGTTTATAAAATCCCTGATGGATGTTCAGATTTCTCAGAAAACTTGTGGCTGTAACAAATTAAATACGAGATCTAAAGTGAATCTATCTCATAAAAACAACACTACTAAAGTGTGTTTAAATTCATGTAAAAATAAGTCTTTCTTTTGCATTCCTGAATAACATTTTTTTATCAGACCACATTCCACAAAAGTTTTGCATCACACTTTTAACCAAAATATGTACTGATGCAGTTTCAGTTCTCAGTTCTTTGACATTTCCTCAAAAGGATATTTTTCAAATGTGTCATAAATACACCAAGTAATGCATCAAATGTTTTAAAAATCAGTTCTATATTTAATTGCACACCATTAAACCTATTTTTAGCAAAATCAGATACAAATTTTTTCCCAGGCAATGGTAATATTATGTCTCTTATTCATCCACATTTACAATGTACACACAATGAATTGGGAAGATGAAAAAATATGTTGTTACGGGAAGATTTCCTAGCACATGGTCTGGAACCTCAGTTGGTGTGAATCAGTGAGGATCCAATATGTTGATATATACCAGCTTACGGTTTGGCTCTCACTTTCTCTACTCATCACTACAGAAGGCTGATGTAGTTCAATGCAATGAAGAATTGCAGTGCTGTCTTTTGATACAATACAGTAAAATAATCACAGATTTACTGCAGCGGTTAATACAGATCAGATGTTCAAACTTCCAAAAGAAGACAGTTTAGGTTTACAAAGGGAAAGTGGCATGCCCAGAGATACCTGCATTTGCATGCCTACTTATGCCATCAAGCTATTGGGCAAATTTATATACAATTAGGTACACAATTATTCTGCTTGCACAAATGCAGATTGTTGGTGCCCTTTCTTGCTGCACATGTTGTCTTCTGTGGGCATACCTCATCCATCTGTATCTGAAACTTTGGTCCATAATGTTGTTATCTAGTTTAGAGCAAATTGCTCTAGCAAACTTGCCTGCATATGTTAAGGATTCAGTACATCCTCTTTCTGATTCATGTAGTTGTATATCATTGTTATTGGTAGCAATTTTTATGTAAGAATTAGCATTCTTACTACTGTATGTAATATACTGTACTGTAAAAGAACACGCTTATGCCCCAGCCAGCCCCTCTGCAACTGGAGTCTTTCCATTAACTGTAACAGTTCTGAGTCAGACTGTATGTGGAAGCCTCTGTCCTGAAAGAGGTTACCATTAGGGGTATGCAAAGCAGGCCCTATTTGATTTGGATTCGAATTTGGCCTGAATCAGGGACAGTGATTTGTTTTATTGATTCGGATCACTGTCCCTGATTTGATTCAGCTGAATCCGAATCTGAAGATTCAATGCTGATTCGGAAAATCAGCGATTCAGACACAGACACAGCTTTAAAAGATTTTTCTACATACTCCAAGGTACCAGGCATGGTTCATGATCGCTGTGATGCTGGGGCACATGAAGCGTCCCACAGGACTGCAGGAGGAACTTCCATGTGCTCAGTGGCAAACCCAAAAGTGGACCAGAACTACTTCTGGTCCACTTCCGGGCCTGGCAGGGAACATGCTGGGTCCCCCCCACCCCACACCTCCCCAGCTCAGCAATCAGCCACAAGGTGACCCCCCCCCCCACCCAGGAAGCACCAGTCACAGAGCCAGGAGTTGGGGCCCAGAGCGCTTCCCGGAGGACCCGGAAGTGGACTAGAAGTGCTTCTGGTCCAATTCTGGGTCTGCTGCTGAGCATGCTGGGGAGCCCCTTATGCTTCTGTGGGACACTCCATGTGCCCCAGCATCACAGCATTCATGAGCCCCTGCTACGTAGAAATATATAGAAAAAACATTTAAAGCTGTCTCTATGTCCGAATGTCTGAATCTTTCCAAATTTCTCCGAACTGATTTGGAGGGTTCCAATTCAATTTGGAGAGATTAAAGGGTCCTCTGATTTAATTTGGATTCGGAGATTTGGCCACCAAATGGGGCCGAATCTCTGCCAAATCAAATCAGGGACCAAAGCTTTGCACAGCCCTAGTTACCATGTGTTTGCTGCTATACAAACACGGAACAAAAAGACTGTACTGGCTCAGGGCAGTAGGCTAAAGGCAACCAGAGAAACCCTCTCTCCTCAATATCAATATGATCACTAAACATCATGCAAGTAAAATGGCCTAATTTTCAAAAGTGCACTTACACATATGAAAAAGTTTGCACACAACTGAATTGTATTTGTGCTAGTGGTTGTGTTATGGTTATCCATGTAAATCGGACTTTGCACACACACATGGCAGATTATGCATATAGCTGGCCAATTTGGGGTGCAAATACCAATCTCGCACTTTTTGTGGGAACATACAAATTAATTGTAGAATAAAAAAATAAGAGCATAGGGATTTTCACTATGATAGACACCCTTTTTCTAGTTATCTATTCCTTTGAATGTATTTAACATCTTCATTAGAAGTAAGTAATGTAAATAATAAAGCTGGTAAATAATAACATTTAACACTTGAGAGTTTTGATATTTTGCACAACACTGTAGGAAGATTAAATATTTTGTAAATAAAAAAATCAAACTTGAACTTATTCAAATGGAACACATATCTGCACCAAAGAAGCTAGATGTTGAAAGTGTTTAGAAATGTACAGATATTTTGAGTTTGCTCACAGTTCTGGAGATCACCATCATCTGGCTGCACTCACTTCATGACCAAGGGATTATAGTGAGGCATGTCAAAGAGTGTAATAACACAAGTTTTGTTCGTGGAACGTTCATCCACAGTCACGGAACTGTCACCTACAGCTTTCAGTCATGAAGAAGATGGGTGGGATTTGCTGTCTAACTCTAGGCCCACAGGTAATACTGTCCTGATGTGTCTCTGAAAGAACTTGTCATAAAACATAACATAAGAAACATTAGCAGTAAATATGTGGTGAGAGATGGAAAATATAGAAGTAGAGCAGGGGTGCTCAACCTTCCTTCCCTGTGGGCTGGATAAGCGCACAGGGCCAATGCATGGACCAAATCCAGACACGGAGTGCTCTTCTGCAAGCCACCTGACCTGGCTCAAACCCTGGTGCCAGATCCAGTAGTCTACCATCCCAGCCCCACATACCAGCCCCACTGCACACTGGTGCGCTCTAGGGTGCAAGGCCATGTCATCCAGTCTGCGGGGATCTCTATAGGTCCAGAAATATGGTAGCAGCAGGGCAGAAATTGATGCTACCACCACTCCCCAAATTTCTGGATGTATAGGGAGCCCCACTGCTCAGATGACACAGTACCATGAGCTAGATCTGGTCCACAGGTCAGAGGTTCAGCACTGCTGGGATAGAGCAATACTCATTACTCATGCAGTGAATAATAAGCTTAATAATCCTCTCACTAAGGGTCTTCTCCTGCTTCTACTGAAGCCAATAAGAGATCTGCTGTGGATATCAAAGAGAGCAGAATTGGATTCTTCTGTCAATGCTTAAATCAAGAATGCCTCAGATAAAGTCAACAGAGTTACAGCAGTAGCAAACTGATATAAATGAAAGAAGTATGCCCCAATCTCATTTTTTTACACATCCAACTCTTTCCTATCTCATTTCCTACATAAAGACCTTTACCTTTACCCATATTTATTCTTAGATAGAATTACATTAAAACAAAAACAGAAATAGGACCCATCCTAAGGACCCGGAGGTATTACTGGTCAGCTCTGTGCCCTTGGCAGTGGCAATACACGGTGGAGGAGCAGTTTCCAAATGTTTGCTGCTGAAGGGGGAGGAGGGAAAAAGAAAACTAATTAGCTCCACAGCAAAGTGTCACTCTCTACACGTGCACCAGTATTCAGGTGCAGTACATTAATTAACTACACGGTAGGGGGACAGAATTATCTTACAGCACACTTACTTACTCTGCTAAAATGCACCTGGAGGCAGTGGTAGGGGCTGGCTGGGGCACATGGATGCTAAAGAGCAGGGCTTGCATGCCACACGGCTCCACACTTTAGCACTCTCATGCCCCAGTCAGCCCCTCTGCAACCAGACACCACCACCCAAAGCCCAAGGCTAACCCCTGAGCCTGCTTCCAGCTCAGGGCTGCTCCCCCCAGCTCAAACTGCTGCTGCCCAGGGTGCACATGCATACTGCACCCAGGAGCTGTTGAGTCTAATGCAGCAGCTCTGGAATTTATTGTGTCGCATTAATTGCACCCAGTAGTAATCATTTTGAACCTGTTCTAAGATGAAGTAAATAGGAGTCTTTCCATTAACTGTAACAGTTCTGAGACCAAATCTCATTCAGAACCACCCATTTTATTCACTTTGAAATAGTGCTTATTACTGCTAAACAGCATTTTCCCTTCAAAACCTACTTGGAAGGAGAATTTACAGAACATCCCAGTAGTTGGTGAAACAAAGATCAGATTTGCCTGGAGTGGTTTTGCGTGTCAAATAATAATCTTTGGAAGCCTGTTATATTGCAGATGGAGATTTTAGCTGCCATGTTGTCCTTCTAAAAATAGCATGCATGATTGTACAGTTAACATGGAAGGAAACAAGAATGTAAGTATACATCCATATATCAACAAATCATCCAAGAAGCCCTTCTGCAGGATTCTATAATCAATAAAATAATAAACAATCCATTTTGACATGAGGAAACTGGTAAACATACCTTTAAAAACGCAGTGTATATTGGACAAAAAGCTTATGTGGTTTCATAGTTGAGGTAAATATTCCACAGATGAAGGTATTAATGTTTGAAGGCAGAGAAGCACTGTATAAATATTAATGGACATTTTAAATTTGCCAGAGCTGAAAAAGTCCAACTAGTTCTAAATTATTTGGGTAGCTAAGGTGAGGAAAGGGATAAGGGCAAATGAATGTATACAGTTTTTAAGACAAAATACAGTAACATCTATTTCACAGACCACTTGCAAAACCCAGCCCCTGTCTCCCGCACACACATTACAATATTCTTAAAACTTCCCATATAGTTTTGGCCCTTTCTTTAAAAAGAGCACAGATGTCTTATACTCAGAAACTGACTTATGGTGTTTTTTGGCTGGACCCAACTCCAGAGATTGTCAGTAGGATTTATTCCATTGACTTCAGTGTAGTTGGAGTAGGTTCTTCAATAATATATTGTATGTTGCATTAAATCATCATGAAATATTTGTTTGTGACTGACTTAACAGCTCAATAGTAAGTTGAGATATGGAAAAGGCAGTTCTTCAGCCAAGGTCCTAGGGGACTTGGCATTTTGCTGAGACTATATTTGTAATCCATGGCAAAGAGTTGCAGTAGTTTTAGTCACGAGTAAATTCACAGAATGAGCCAGGTCATAGAATAAGTTTGACAACCAGCTCAGGAGCTGCGCTAGTGCACCCTGATAGCCATAGAAAGAAGCCAATTGACTCCAACAGGCTTTAGAAGGCACAAATACCTACCACATTGAGAAATATAGCCAAATGTAATCTTGTTGTGCCTTAGCATTTATAGCATGAAAGGAGCATCTTAAACTTAGCAGAAGTAATTCTTAAGAGTTTAACATGTTGACCTCATGTGTTTCTACAACTTCATATAACAAGAAAGATGAGCAATTTTCTCTGTTTTACAAAAAAAAAGGCAAGTACTTTATTTATCAATAGAATTATTAGCTGCTTTTTTACACCATTGCAATGACTAAACAAATAGCATAAAAGAAACATAGGAGAGTGTAAAACCACATTACTCCAGCTGTTACCCCGGACGACCTTTTGACAAAGTACAGAGTTAGATGTTTCAAGTATGGCACTTATATAAATAAGAGCAGAAAGAAGGTGACATATTCACAGTTAAAAGCAACAAACTCTGTTCCTTTGGTATGTCTGTTAGATCATCATAGGTTAATACATAACTTGGCTGAATATTAATTCCATCTCATTTATGCACAGGGAATTATTTTAAATGTACTGACAAATTTTGTGGATCACGACTAGCATAAGATGATTAAGGTCTCTGGTGTGTGTGGACAGGCAAACAAAAAATGGCAAAATAATATTCCGCATTACTCTGTATAGTGTAATTAACTGTTGTACAAACCTATATTTGAAAATAGCTAATAATACACACCAGTAAGAAACTCTGTGACCTGGATGGATGAAATAAAGTCAGACATCTGTGAGATGGGAGTGCAAAAATGTACTGGCTGAATTTGTGGTCAGGTGCCTAACTGCAATTACCCTCCTTTTAGAGCATGCTTACATTTGCATATCGCAACAATCCCCTCCCTCCCCAGTAAAGAGTATCCTTGCAATTTTTTTTTTAAATATGGACATTCTACACTTGTTTACAACAATTAGTCAGACAGTCCAGGCTGTAATCTCACCCTAATGATAACCAAAACAAACTGCTCCAGTCAAAAGATAACATTGGATCATTAGCAATAAAGTAACTGTGCTGTAAGGCTAGATCAAGCATAGTTTTATAGCTGTTTCTTCAGTCTCTTATGTAGTACTGCATTTTTGTATCTAGTTCAATAAGTGTAGATCTGATACCTTAATGGCTTTCTTGGTGGTTTGATAAAATGCTTGCCTAAGCAATGTACCTTTCCCTAATGTTGTCTGGGTCTGTTCCACCTGGCACAGTGTTTCAGTTCTGTCACAGGCTCACACATAAGCTGAGTCACTTGACTGAGTCCTGCCAAAGTTAGGCATGTTCATTCTTGGCAGGTCTTTGTTTCGGATTTCATATATGGATTTCCTTTTGGCTTGTACTCCTCTCACCGCCATTTTGATCTTTCTCCAGCCCAGGTGGTTCAGTTCAGCCAGGTTGAGCACCACACAAATCCCACTCACCGCAAACATGAATACCAAGAAGACAGTCTTCTCTGTAGGTCTGGAGACGTAGCACTCGACTTCCTTGATGCAAGGGTATCTGTCACATTCGTACATGGAAGGGACGTTGAAGCCATAGAGGAAGTACTGCCCCACTAAGAATCCGATCTCGAGCGCATTGCGAAAGACCACCTGGATGATATAAAACCGGGAGATGCCTTCTTGCCTCCTCATCTTGGACTTGGTGGTTCTGATGGCCGGGTTGGGGATTTCCTTCACTTCCAGGCAGTCGGGCTCAGCTTCTTTGGTGGAGTTCTCCGTGTTCTGCAGCACTCCGTTGACAATGGTGTTCTTGATCTTCTTGCTGTCGTCTCGTTTCATGGAGTCCTGGTCCCTGTCCAAGGTGAGGAAGACGGTGGAGTACCTCCTCTCCCGCTGCTTGGCGGACTGGTGGACAGAGTAGGTGATGAAGCAGAGGCTGGGGGTGCAAACCATGATGATCTGGAACACCCAGTACCTGATGTGAGAAATAGGGAACGCCTGGTCGTAACAAGCCTGGTTGCAGCCCGGCTGCAGCGTGTTACACACGAACATCGTCTGCTCGTCGTCGTAAACCGTTTCCCCCACAATGGCCACAATGAGGATCCTGAAGATCACCACCACGGTCAGCAGGATCCTGCAACACAGAGGCGCGTCAGTGCCCGGGGCCCGCGGGCGCGGCGGGGCAGGGCCGAGCCGCCGGGAGCTGTCCAGTGCTGATCGCGCCGCGCCCGCCCCGGGCTCCGGCCCCCTCCCGCTCCCCCCGGCGTGCCCGGAGCCAGCCTCCGGCGCCACCAGAAACTTTTTGGCCGGGAGGCATTGCGGGGGAGGGCGGGGGCGGACTTGCGAGGAGTTTGCCGCAATTTTCCCTGCAATCTGCCCCCCCCGGCGCCCCCCAGAGCGGCCGCCTGGGCCCGAGGCAGCGGGGCCGGGCCGGCGTCCTGCCCTTACCTCCCGATCATCGTGGAGTGCTGCTGCACGGCCGCTTCCAGCAGGCGCTCTAGGATGGTCCATTCCCCCATCGCTGTGCATCCGGAGCCGGGAGCCTGCGGAAGGAAGCGGCGGGGCTCTCCTCCCTCCCGCTGCCCGGGGTCCCCCGGGGGCTGAGGCGAGCGATGCCGCGGGGCCGGGGGGTTCCGCAG
>NW_017728947.1:63052878-63067095 GCF_001723895.1 Crocodylus porosus | reverse complement strand
GCGCGGGGTGCGGCCGGCGGGCTGCGGGGGTGCGCTCGGAGCCCGCCTTGGCGGGGAGGCAGGTTGGGCTTTAATGTCTTGCTGCCGCTAATCCGCCCTTAAGTAGGCTCGGCTTGCGTCACAGGCAGGTCGGGGGAGCGCGGCCAAGAGCGGCGCGGGGATTTTCTCCATGTTATTTATTCCGGGGGAAAGAAAGACGCGGCCCCGCGGGGGCAGGGAGTCCGGCGCGGGCGGGGGCCGGAGCCGCCGGTGCTGCCTCGGCCTGCGGGCATGGCCGCGCCCGGGGCACCCGCACCGGCTCTGGGGGCCGGGCCGAGGGGACCTGCGGGCACTGGAAACTCCGCCTCGCAAGTCCCTCGCCCAGCTGGAGGCTGCACGGGAGAGGGGGCTGACCCCTACGCCTGACCCCGCCAGTGGCACGTCTCCTGTCCCTATGGTTTTATCACTTGTAGTCATTTTCCTCTGGCTTTTCAGGGCCGCCTCTGACACCAGCTCATGGTTGGGCCTCCAACACCTTGGCACCAGGTAGCAACTGTGCTCCAGCCAGCCTGGGATGTGACACCAAAGGTCTCGGAAACCCAGCACTCAGGCCAGAGCGGCTTTACAGCGCTTTCTTCTTCTTCCGTCTTCACCTTGGAAGATACTGGGATGTGCGTGTACATCTTAGTCGCCACTGATTTTACATTGGCGAGAATCATACCCAGTGCACTCTGCCGGTCAGCGTCTGCTCCCTGCCTCCGTGTGGCACAGGAGATGGGGCAAGGTGGACCTGTGGTCTGACCCATTAAATGCCTGGGTACTCATTTGAAATGCTGCCTCATTTCAAAGCAGAGGGTCTTCTGTTCCAGTTCAAATACATACACTACTTCTAATAATTCCCTAGAATAAAAGAGAGAGAATGAGAGAGAGAAACTGTGTATTTATTTGAGTGGTGTCACCAGCAGTTTACACAAATCACAGAAAGGTTGTGTTTCCTTGGATGAATGCCTAGACTGGAATGAATCCATACATCTTGTTATCATAAAATACTTCAACTATTTTTAATATGTTCCCCTTCAGTGTCATAGATGATTGGAAAATGAGAGCAATGCTAGAGGAGGATGTCATGTAAAGATTACCTTGATGTGAGTTTGGGTTGACTACAGAAGTCTCAAGTGGTGAAGCAAACAGTGAGTTATTTTTTTCCCCAGTCAAATACCAATCACACCTTTATACCATACCACCCAGTCATAATTTTTGCACATCCCATAAATTACTCTCAGAAAGCTATTGAATAAATATTTCAGGCTGTTTGTGGGTACTGTTGTTTACACTGTTGGACTAGGGAGAGCAAGCTGCTTTAGTCAGACAGCTGGTCAGACTAATGTAAATAACTGAGTCCTTTGTTCTTTTTCTGACTTTCATGAACCAGTTGTAGTTTTTGTAAATGACATTAAGTATTTGCTAAATACTTGAGATGAAGTCTCTTCAGTGTAAAGGCCATTTGTTACTCAAACAATTCAAGATTTGCTTCCTGTTACTTGTAGTGAGTGACTGATTATGTAGGTCACATAACATTGTCTACTTTCTGATTATACATGATTATATTCAGTTTGTTAATTATCAATTATGAGCTGAGGAATATACTTGTTTGTGCAATAATGGGTCAATTTCCCCTAAGTGTCAACCAGGTATCCAAATTACCTGAGGCATTGAACAATCGGATTTTTTTTTTCCTTGCTTTTTGCAATTATTAAGCCACCTGATTAGTCAATGGCTTTCCTTTCTGTCCAACTTCATGCTCTGAGCTGCCTCTCACAGTTCCTCTGCACTAATTACTGAATAGCTTTAAATAGATTTAAAACAAATGTGTGGACATAATCAATTATACGCAGCAGCAAAGACTGGGCACTGGCTTTTTCCTTTAAGTCACCCCTACTCCTATTTAATTAACTCCAGCAACTGGTTAAAAAATTTCTAGGAAGCCATCCCATGGGCCATGCCATTGAGCAGAAATGCCATAGAGAAGAAATATGGGTGTATTTGCTCAAAGACAAATATGCCCATATAAAAGGAAAGCTCTTTTGCAAATATTCTTGTGGACAAACCCCACACATTTTCTGTGAATGTTAATAAATAGTAATTAAAAGAAGTACAATTATGGATAAATCAAACACTGGACTTCAAATGAATGGTCAACAGATCTTTGTTATTTAACCCATTTTATTCTTGTGAGGTCAAGTATAGAAACACTGAAAGGAGAAAAAAATACAATTAATAAATGCTAGAAAATTACCTAAAATCACTTTTAATGCAAATAAGTTTAAAGGCCAAATAAAGTGGGTTCTACTGTGGCCTCATTTCAGAGCAGGGGTTCTTCCTTTTCCAATGCTAATGACACCCACCAATTTTCACTTGCAAGGTATTTGAGCTGGAACTGAATACTGAGCCTGGAGTGAGTGTAATTTGGGGAAAGTACTTCCACACTTGGATGAAAGGCAGAGAAGCTCTTCCAGTACATCTTTGTTAAAACAAAATGAAGTGTAAAGTATGCAAAGCGCCCAGGATTTCTGTATGCTAGAAGTCCTCATGTGCTTGCCCTAGTTGGGGCTTTTATGCACTGGATAATGATAGGAACTGTTGAAGCTGTCAGAGTGTGAGACACTCTAAGGCATTTAATAAATGCGAGTTATCACATTTCCATGATGAATCTAAGTATTAAATGCATGTAGATTTATCTGATAAATTGTCTACCAAATTAATTGTAATTGAAAGCTGCTGTAATTAAACAATTGTGATAAGTAGACAACGATAAATAGGACACAGGAGGTTTCTACAGGTTAGTTTTTATACTCTTCCCATGAATGCATCAGCCTATTATGGAACCAGAATTTGCAGTGTAGCAAGCTATGGATATAAACTGTCCTGGATGTAGCATTCGTGTTAGTAAATCATCCTACATTTCATTCACAAGCATCTAGGATTATCAAAGCATTATCCCCTGGCTTACAAAGAACGGTTTCTTAATGAAGCAGCAATATTGCTTCCTACCAGGGTCAAACCTGACCTGTTTAATATTTTGTTAATTTTCATGCAAAATAGCATAAAAGCAACAGCATATCTTTCCTTAAGATCAAATGCCTAAGTTTACAAAAACAAAAAAAAGAATTTGCTCCTATGGGCAAAATCTACTCTACTGTACTTAAGCAGCCTCTTCAAATACATAAAAAATTGTAGAGACTGTGTCTGTTTGAAGTGCATACAAATTCTACATTAAAAGAGTAATAATATAGTTGGAAAAGCTTGTGGATTAGGTTTGGAGAGTGAGATTGTACATCTCCTCAGCTGAGATGCCAAACTGAGGTTAATCTGTCTCTAAGAAGCTATAGGCCAGATTCTCTCTGAGAAATCCAGCCCCTTTGCACTCCATGCAACCCCCACTGTGGGTGACACACCAGAGTGAAGTTACAGCTTGAATGGAGTGCAGTGCACTCTGGAAATCCCTAGCTGATATCACTCCCAACACCATAAACTAGAGCATCCCCCAACTGCTTTCATCTATATTATAGTGAGGCCAGAGTAGAAGTAGCCCCACATGTAGCTACTACAACCAGTCACAAGCCATCCTTGCTCAAGTCATCCTTATGATCCAATGCTGTGTACAATGAAAACTGGACAGAGTAGTGACTCTAGCCCTGTCTATTGAAATAAAACTTATTTTTTACTATTGTCCTATCAAATATTTTAATAAGATTAGTTGTTGTTTACAGCAAATAAATTAATCAAGATTCAAAGAATCCACAACTTCAGAGACCTCAGAAGTACATTAATTGTATAAAAAAGTATCTCTCGCTGCAAATATTTGTAAGCAATTAACTTGTGTGCAGAAAACAGAAAACCTACCTATGTGTTGCCTTCTTTATGCTGTGTAATTTCGCATCCTAACCGAGACAATGGAAATAATTCCTTTTAGTATTATTTTATGAACCAGTAGAACTTTCTTTGAAAGATTGATATGAGGAACACTTCTTTTTCCAATAGTATTTTGTATAATCCACAAAGGCTAAGTAGTTAGCTACTAAACTGGAAACACCCATCTAAGACCTCTGGTAGCCATCTGCTCTGCTGTGTTTTCATTTGGTTCCATGTGTGTATTAATGAAATGATTGCATCAGATTATATCTTTTATTCATAAAATCATCTAGGTCATCTGCTTCCACTTACATTTTCTCTTGCATGAAATGAATATTTGGGTACACAATCTCCCCTGCCTGCTTGCTTATTAAAAATCAGTATTGTTAGTCCACATTAAGAGAAATCTTTTTTTTTTTTCCTTCAGTCAAGGTTCTTTTAGGGACACTAGCTGCACCTTTTTCCATCTACAATTTTCAAGTGAATGGCACCAAATGACAGGAGTGAAGGCCTCTATCCTCAGTACAGTGCCAATACAAGCTTTCCCTTCCATTACCTTGCCATTTTTTTCCCTCAATGAAAGGCAGTCCCTTCTCCATGCCTAGTCAATACCTGGCCACCACTGAAACCAGACACAATACTCCACTGGTCATAAATAATATGATCATAAATAATATGATAATAATATGTGTGAAAATAAACTGTATTTTCACACATATTAAATCACACTGCACGAATTCCATAAGGGGCTAAGGTCACAACACTGGGAATTTTACGCTGGTCTACATGGAGAGATAACATTGTCCAGAATACCCCCCAAACCTCAGCCCATGTTAAGTCCACTTACTACATCTGCAGCTGAAAATTGTCATGTCAGCAGTCTCTTGGCAAATCAAATAGTGTTCTAGGTGAGAAAAGTAAAAAAAAAGTTTTTATGGATATTAAATTAGGTTTTTAAATAACATTACTTTGCCTGTGTTCTCATCTCTACACATTTATTAATGTGCTTGAATGATTCACACCTAAATTTGATACCTGCAAAGCCTAAATTTGCCCTTTTTAATGTGCATTAGTGGTGCACATGTAGATGCACATGCTTAATACTCATTAACTTAAGCTAATGTGCATTAAAGTGTCATATGTGGATGTACTCAACTTCTATCAAGTGAATTTAATAGCAGAAAATATCATGGAAAATATAGATTTTAAGTGAATAACCAAAAAAATATCTAAATGTGAGCTTCTATTGTAAACATAATTGTAAAAGTTACACTATTCTAGTAAGGGAAGATACCATGTCCTCTACACCCAAGTCAGATACAGGGAGATACAAGGAACTATTCACAAATAAGCTACAGGCCCATGGTTTTCCTCAGAAATTATTTGGCAAATTAGTCTGAATAACAGTTTGATCTCCTTTATATATCACTAATGACTGTGCTAGCTGAGCATTTCCCAGTGTAGTGCAAGTAAACCATGATCTGATTACAGACAAACTGCAGTAATTAAGAGATAACAGTCATTGGATAAATGGGCTGTGAATTATTTGGCTATTCTTGAAGTAGGCTACAGGCTGTAACCTAAAAATATGAAGCTGGTCACAGCTCACATCCTCAGTTGGAGTAAACTGGTACCTCTTCAGCAGGCAAATCTACACAAGATGCTACTGTGCAATCATTACTTCACATTTATTTAGTGCTTGTATTAGCAAGTACTAAATAAATGCACAGTAATTGGAGTTACTGTGCAGTAGCACTGGCAAATGTCTTTTAGGTGATGCTATGGTGCAGTAGCCTAATAATACTGTGCAGTAGCATATTAGCACTGTCCGTGCTGTGACACACTACTGTGCAGTATGTTTTGGCTACTGTGCAGTCAGTGTAGACATGCCCAGTGACTGCAGTGGAGTTGAATCTATTTTATTATCTGGCACCAGAAACATGTGAGAGTTGTTTTCTAAACAAATCTAGCTTGGGTTCCAATTACATCCCATATTAATATTTCTTATTCATTAAAGCATGAATATCTTTTGAAATATTTGGACAAAAATGGCCATCTGATTGTATATAAATCTTTACATTACTACTACACCAAGTTATGTGTGCCAATTAACATGCATTGTAATGACAGCATATCCTTAACACGCAATTTTTTTCTAATGAAAAATTGGCTGCCTCCTTGCAAGCTAAAGGCATGGAGTTTTGGGGTGATATCTTTTATTGTACTCATTGTATAGTTGTAAGCAATGTTAGATAAGCTTTTAGGCCCTTGAGCTGAAGAAGCCAGAAAGCTTATATTATATCTTTCCCAAGTACAGATAGTCCAATAAAAGATTCCCTCCCCCCGCATCCCCTCCCCAAAACCCCTTGTTTCTTAAATATTTCCTGGACCATCACAGCTGTAATAATATTCCATCCTATTCTGTTTTAAGTGCTTGTTCAAAACAAATGCAGCAGTATGTGACTGGCTAGATGCATTATGGGTATGGCATTGACTAATGCCAACACCAGGCCTTAAATTAAATAAGGTCTAATTATGGCAATGCTTGCATTCCTGTTTTCTTTTCTCTTGCGACTCAAAGGGAGTTATGATTAGTAATCCTAATGGAGTAGACTGTATTAGAATCCTGTCCCTACTAAAGTCAATGACACAACAAGCATTGTTAAAGTCTCACTGGCTTCAGGGAGTTCAAGATTTGAAATCTCTTAGAATCTAAGCTGTGTATTTTAAAATCTCTAGTGGCCAAATAAACATAAGAAAGCTAGTGAATGCTACAGAAGAACTTGCATAGTAGCAAATAAGGGTAATAGTGAGGAAAGAGCTCTGTGTCTTTGAACTTAAGCTTTTGTCTTCTCTTATAAGCTTCTTGTACTCAGTAGGAGAAAGGACAATTATTTATGAGAAGCCTTTCTGCAATATTTCAATATAAATTCAGTCACATGAAATGTTTCTTTTAGACCAAGTGCTTTGCTTTGACCTGTCTACATTTGTCTCATTCAAATGCTGAATCCCTACATGCTCCCAGCTGCTTTTGATTCAGCAACATGATTTATGGCAGAATTACTTTCCTTTGTTTTGATTGTTATACCACCATATGCCTTCAGTATTTCTGGTGCCCCTCACCCTCACCCTCACTCCCCATCTCACCAGTCTCCGATGAGAATTCACATTATATTAAAGCAGTCCTACTGAAGACATGCTGAAGCAATCCATTGAAATAACTAGGGCAGTGCAGTGATTGATTTGAAAGTAAACTATTTTAGTGAACTGGGGTGAAAAGCTGAAGCACAGTGAAAAATGCTGTTGTTATTTTTTTCTTTTTTTTTTTTACATCTTTTTGCTGTTCAAGAATTCTGCAGCTAAAATGTGAAAAAGAGAAAAGCAATTATTTATATTGGATGTGTGTACACACAAAATGGGTTATTTGTAGTATGGAGCAGTCCTTTAACTAGTAAAAGTTAGAATTTTTTTTTAAATCATGCTTTGTTTAACAGAAACTTCTCTCCCTACTATAAAGTTGTCGTGGAAGATCTGAAGAACCTAAACAGAAAGGATATTATTAAATTCTATAAAATTTTAGACTAAGTTCCAAAGTGATGATTCTCAATCAGGGTGCCACAGCACATTATTCACAAAATAAACTCAGAGATTTCAAATACTGATCCATAAGTTCAAAAACATGCTGTCCTGTTGTGCTCTTTCTGAGCTCTTTTTAACAAAATAATTGCTCTATTATGTTTGTGTAGTCAAAAACAAGTGAAAACTAGGAGTTGGCATTTTTTCAGGAGTGCCTCGATTCTAAAAAAAAGTTGAAAACCACTGTTTTAGAGAATGAAATTACTAGAATGCTTAGTGTCTGTGTGGATGGAGGAAGAGGCAAGAAGTAGATTAGTCAGGAAAGTAGCAAATGGCATGCAGGCAAGGCAAAGGTAATGTGTGTGTATCAGCCCCTTCACTTTTCCATGAACTCCAACATGCTCAGTTGTTAGGCAAGCTGGACCCAACTACTAGCTAGAGAAACCCTAGCAGTATGACATTATTAGAGCTGTAGCAGAAGGTAATGCAAAAAGTCCTAACCTGTTATGAATCCTCTTGGATCTCTCTCTAGCATGGTCCACTGGGAGTCGGAGACAAAAAAAGCCATTTTCCTTTAATGAAACAATTGGGGAGGAAGTATTGGAAGGAGAACATCAGAGATTTCTTACCTGTTAACCCCACCCTTGGTTTTCCCCACAGCATAGAGATGGAGTCTTGCATTTAATTAACTGACAGATCTTTATAAAAAATACTGTTAGACCCTGACTCCTTGTGGTACCCAATGACTAGGGAGACAACAATCCAATTGCCCATGGATCCCGTTACTCATTAGCCAGAGCAAGCAGGGAGCAAACACCAGCACACATTGCTTGCAACAGCTTTATTCAGAATGGAGACAGCTTCAGGCTGGGTCCCCAAAAAACCAGGGACCTGCAGTGAACAATAGTTTTTTTCTCACATTTATACACTTTGGTTTATACTCATTAACATTTACTCCACCTCTGTCCACCCATTTCTCCTCCCATCTCAAGCTTCACCTCTGTTTACTGTTTGCTTCATTAGCATGGAATTGCCTATGCATTTTCACTCATTTACATGGTTTTTTGCTATGAGGAAATGTCTAAGACCTTGACTTCTTTTCTTTGGTCAATGGGCGGACTTTGACTAAAACCTGGAAGCTTTTGGAGGCTTCTTCACCAATCACCATTCACCTTTTTTGCATATGTTCATCTCGGATTCTCTTACCAATTATGTGTTGTTTTCCACATTCCAGTCTGTTTTTTAGTCTCATGTTGTACCATTTTCCACATTCCTAAAACATCACCTCATTCACAGCACACAGATTCACTTGCTGCTTTTTCCCAGAAAATGGTTAACACAATTAAGATGGTTACTTAACATAAGTAAATGGCTGGCTTAACTATCATTCTGCCTTGTGGTTAGCAGCTTTGCTAGGCTTTATTCAGCTGCAAATCCAGTGCTCACCAAAATCCAAATATTGTCACCCCAACAAATACCAATTATTTTAAACTACACTTTTAATTGCTCTTATAGTGAGTCTCCCTAAGAATAGGGAATTTTTAAGCTATGAGGAAAATTCTGCCTCAATTATACTGATGTAAGTTTATATAAAGTTACTCTGGATTTAAAGCCTGATGGAAAGCCACTGAAATACACAGGAATCTTTCAGTTCACTTCAGGGACTCAAACCAATGGATATGAAGGGAAAATTTGGTCTTTAACTTGGTTTCTTAAAAACATAGAACCATACAGATGTCCCAAAAGGTTCAATGGCACACCCCAGTTAAAAGCCCTCGCCTTGTCTGCAGCTAACACCCAATAGGTCTGAGGAAGGCTTAAAACGAACAAAAAACAACCTTAAACCTGTGATACATGTAACAGGAGAAGGGGAAGAAATTCCCTCTTGGCCCCATGGGGCAACCAGCAAAACCCAGAAGGAGGAAAAATACCCATAGTAGAGCATAAAAATAGCTACTCCTAAATATTATGAGTAATATCATCCTGAACCAATGCCTGTTCAATCCCTTCTTGAACACCTGTGGTGATGAAGATTTCACAAGCTCCCTAGGAAATCTATTCCATTGCCTCACTGTTCTAAAAGTGACATTTTTTCCCCTGATATCCAATTTAAACCTAGCTTCAAGCTATTGGTCTATGTCCTACTATTCAGCAAGAGATAAAAGGTGTTTTCCCTACTGTTTATGGCAGCCCTTCAGGTATTTGAAGACTGCTATCTTCTGTAATGCGTATCAGTGTCTCTTAAGTGTCTTTTCTGTCGGTTGAACATCCCTATTTTCTTAAGCTGCTCCCTGATGACTTCCCTTCCCAAGCCCCTTATTATTTTTGTCACCTGCCTTTGAATCCTCTCTAACTTCTCCACATTCTTTTAAGAATGTGGAGAGTCCTGTACACAATACTCTAAATGAGCCCTAATCAGTGCCACGATGAGAGGCACATCACCTCCAGTGTCTTGCATCTAATGCTTCTGTTGGCACATCCTAAAAGGGCATTTGCCTTTTGGGCATCTGCATCACACTGTGGACTCATATGGAGTTTGTGATCTGCCAAGACTCTCAGATCCTTCTCTGTAGTGCTGTCATCTAGCTGCATATCTCTCATTTTGCATTTGGGGGATTTTTCTTATTATTCTTCCCACCGTGGGAAGTGTAGCACCGTGCATTTGTCAGCACTGAACTTCATTCTGCTAGCTCCAGCCCAGCTTTCCCATCTGCCAGAATCTCTTTGAATTGTGCTCCCATCCTCCAATGTCTTTGCAGTCCTTCCCAGTTCCGTGTCATCTGCAGACTTGCTCAAGGAGCTCTCTTACGTCAGCATCCAAATCATAAATAAACAGGTTGAATAGCACCAGCCCCAGGACAGACCCCTGTGGGACTACACTCGAAACCTCCTGCCCTTCTGACATGGTTCCAGTGGATTGCAAACGGACTTCCTCGGGATATGCTCCAGTAACTTAAAATTATGCTAGATGCCAAAATGATAACTCTTGAGGCAGAAGAATATCATTGAAACTGTTGATTCATAAAACCTAAAAAGTTTAATAGAAACATCTTGAATTCAGCAAACTTTTACTAACACAGTCCCTCACATAGTGGGTCTGTTCCAGAGTCATGGACGTGGTGATCTACAGCAGCTGCTGAGTTAAACTGGCATCTTTGTCACTTTCATCACTGCTATTAGCAGTCAGCTCCTGGAGAATATACATCAGAGCCAAAATGAAAATGTTTCACCATTCAGCAAATTTTGAATTATTGAAAGTCGGCAAACCTCACATTCCTATTTTCTCCCCCTCTTGTGACTTAAAGGCACCAATGAAATTTCCCATAAAAGAAAAAACCACAAGTTTCATTCAGCTCTAATGATATTTTAAATGCATATATTCCCCAGAAACTGTACTCCCTTATCTGCATTTGGTAATAAGCTTTATCTTATGAAATATTACGATGCCAAAATTTAAACAGAAGCACAAGCATTGTGTCACTTGAACATTTGAAATAGACAAGAAAGAGCCAAGTAAGAAAGATTTGAAAATTAAGTGATACACACATCAGCATATAGAAATGTGCATGATAGATTTGTGTGTTTTTCTTTAAGGAAATCAGCTTATGCACGATGTTGCCATGGCAGTGGAAGTTACACTTTATTTTTCTAGATAGCAGAGAAACCCACGTAATTTCACACATAGGTCACAGTTGCTCCAGGGCTCCACTGATTTACACACATCCTATGCAAATTTGTCCTCGTTTTTTTAGCTGAGTGCTTATTTTACATTTTTTATTTAGAAATTCCTCTTTGAATCTGGTTGCGACCTCTTCCATCACATTTCTTGGTAACAAACTGGTGACTACTTTTTCTATGAAGAATGTGGCTGAACTGGAGATGGTTCACAGGGGGAAAAAAATCCTTGGACCTGGTAAACGCCTGTTTCATGCCTCACTTACAGTAACTGAATTGAATCTTAAAATGCTGAAAAAAGCGATAAGTTATAGTAAAAATAGTACATTATATTCATGAAATATTATCAATATAGTCAATAGTATGAATCTGAAAGACCCATTTATATCTTTTGATCAGATGTTGTTTACTTATTTACTAACACTTGGCTTGAGAAACTGTATCAGGCTATGTGCTATTTTCCAGCTTTCAGAGTGCCTCCTTTTATTTGTGGTGTATACATATGAGAAAAATGAGAGAAAACCAGACATTCAGAGGATTTTTTCTTTTCACTCCTCAACGGTAATCTCTATTTTCCATGTTTCTGACCCATTTATCAGGCTGGGACTCATGTAGTAAACAAAAGCTGGCCAGAATGCTGTTTTTAGCCAAACAGAGACACTACTTGTTCTTTCATAGGGATCACTGCAGAGCAAACAAGATGCACTCTACCTGACTGTATCAAGCATCTTTTATCCACAATACTTTCATTCTCTAAGACTAAGGTGCAACAGAGTTGCATGTGGTTCCTTTCCTTAAAATTTCCATGGTTTCCATCAGTGAAGCTGCATTACAGTTGATAACTGTGAGTGTCTTTAGGGGAAAACGGTGCAGTGTGACAAGTAATCATTAAGAAATACCAGCAAAAAACAGTTGCTATACAGAAAAAGTTTTATTGGTCCTACAGGACCCTTCAATGTCCTCTACCTTAGCTTTTTACATTGTATATATTTATACACACAAACACACTACATATATATACTATAAGTTTATTTATCAGGGGCTGACCACCAGTATCTGGGGGAACGTTTGGTCACCAGAGCACCCCAAGGGATGACGAGGTTGAACGGTCACAAATTACTGAGAGACTGTTTCAGGCTGGACATAAGGAAGAATTTCTTTATTGTTCGAGCCCCCAAGGTCTGGAATAGCCTGCCATTGGAGATGGTTCAAGCACCTGCATTGAACACCTTCAGGAGTAAATTGGATGCTTATTTTGCTGGGATCCTATGACCCCAGCTGACTTCCTGCCCTTTGAGCAGGGGGCTGGGCTCGATGATCTTCCAAGGTCCCTTCCAGCCCTAATGTCTATGAAATCTATGTACACTAAAATATTATATATAGTGTGTGTGTCAGTGTGAGTGTCTGTGTGTAAATATATAATATAAAGAGGGGGGGGCTGCGTGTGTATATAACATGCTATATATGTATGGTGTATGTGTATGTGTGTAAATGGAGGCACAGAAAACTAAAAATGATTTGTCCAAAATCACACAGAAAGTTACAGCAGAACTGAGAGCAGAAACTAAATCTGTTGAAATCCATTCAAGTGTCTTAACCATTAGGTCAACCTTCTTGTAGAATTCCTGTTTCATTTGTATTTGGTATTCTCTTCTGTAGTAAGTTTCTTTGTTGTTCTGCAGTAGACACACACACGTGCACACATAGGGGTGAGGGTGGGTGGGTGTGTGTGGGTGGGTGTGTGTGTGTGTGGCTAACTATATATATTCACACATAGCTGAGAGAGAGAGCGAGTGAGAGCCTGATAAGGCTTTGGAGATTAAACATGAACATCTGAGTTTGATTCTTATGTCATGCAATTCTCTTACTATACGATATCCGTGCAGCCAAGTTTTCCTAATCTTAATAAGGGCTTTATCATGGCAAAATAAATAAAATTCCCCAGACTGCATTTTCAGACATGACTAGTAATTTGAAGGCCTGATATATAGCAGGCAAAGGATCCACACTTTCTAAAAACCAGGTCTTTTCAAGAAATCAGACATTGGACACTGAACATTTGAGGAACCTAAAATCACTAGTTAATTTTGCAGTTTTGGAGTCCCAACCATAAATTCACAGTCTAAGTGTGCTAACTATCAACTTTACAGAAAGCCGCCATTGCTTAGGGATCTTTTCTTCCTGAAAGACAGTCAATGAAATGATCGTGAATAATTTACCCTCTGAGTTATGTTGAGAGCAAGGTTTTGACAGAGCTTTAATAAATATTTGAGAATGATACTTAGTTTAGTTATACTAACCAAGTATCAGAATCCAGTGTCATGCAACCTGAAACATCAGTGCAAAATGTCCCTTGAGCATTTGCTGAATACAGCTGAATGAAAGTGTGGAATCAAAATGTGACTGCTGCACATACAAACAAGGTATAAGAGAAAACATGAGTTCAAGGATAGATTGGTTAATTTAGAAATCACCAACTGGATAGGTAACCAAGTCATCCAGACCACGCAGGCAGAGTCCCATTTCCTGAAAACATTTTTAGCTCTGTGTATTTCATTGCAGAAGATAAGGTGGCAGGTAAACAGAGATAAGGTTGGGACCATGCCCCCCAGATAACAGAGGCAGCCTAAGGAGAGGCACAGCCTCAAGAAAGGTTTCCCTCTTTTTTGAAAAAGTCCCATCCCCTCCTCCTGCTTACTATCTCCACAGTCACAGAAGTAGGGGATCCAAGAAGAAATTGTCTGGTGGTTAGAACTCCTAACTGAAAGTGAAAGCCTTATGAATAGAAGAGGGAATTTACTCACTTTTAGATGAACTCAGAAGAAAATAAAGTAGGATAGAGCAGGCCATGCCTTGGGAGGAGAGACTGGTGTGAGATATGGGGCTGGAAGGTATTTGCCTCCCCTTTTTAGTCTCAACACCCCTCAGGTTTTTCCTTTCAAGCCATGATGTCTTTCCCAGAAGGCACTTCAGAAGGTGCCTCTGTACAGCTGAAGGCAAGTGGCTCAGCTGAGTCCGCTCTTTCTCTTGCTGTGCCTCTGACTGCCGAAGAGGGGGAGAGTTCAGCAGCATCCA
>NW_017728947.1:63018222-63052252 GCF_001723895.1 Crocodylus porosus | reverse complement strand
GGGACAGGGGGATCCACTGCCTGAACCCAGCCTGCCATCCACGAGCCAGTCTTCCCCTCCAGCACAGGCACTGCCAATATGGGCTAAGGCCATGGGAAATGTTAGGGGGTCCAGACCCACCAGACCCCAGGATCAGGCAGACAGCCCTCACATCGTAGTGTCTGCCTATCTTGCTGAGCATTGGAGCCCCTGGACTGTGACCCCTTGGCCTACTGGGCAACCCGCAGCCCGATGTGGCCGGATCTGGCCACAGTTGCCCAGGAATACCTGTCCTGTCTACCGAGCAGCGTGCCAAGTGAGAGGGTGGTCAGCATGGCTGCGGATGTTGTGACGCCCCACCACACCTGCTTGGATCCTGGTTTGGGAGCAGCTGGTGCTCCTCAAGGTGAACCTTCTGCTACCGGGGCTCCCCAAGTGCCAGGTGCAGACGGAGCGAGTGCCGCCTTCCTCGCTGCGTCCGGATCAGGAGTTTTGTCTGTCAGCAGCCTAAGGTGCGGTTTCCCCCAAACCCCTGCACCTATCACTGTGAAAGCTGGCAGGGTCTGTGGGCTCCTCAGGGGCTAGCAAGCCTCCCTGTGGCTTTCCACACAAAAGCCACAGGAGGTTTTCTCTCAAGAATTTGGAGTGCTGTTTCTCCAAACCCCCTGAACCTATCTTGTTGAAAGTTGGCAGGCTTTGTGGGCTCCTCAGGAGCTACCATTCCTGTGAGTTTCATCAAGATCAGACAAGAAATGTCAGTCATAGCCTGCTTCGACCTTCCCCATTATAGCCTATGGAGAAGTCAAAGCAACTCAAATATTCGACTGAGCTTAGACCTCGAGTCCAGCGGACCTGCTTCAATTCAAAATCAACAGCAAATCAAAGCAGGACCTGGTTTAATATTCAGCATGGCTGTTGAATCGAATATTACCTGCTCTGCACAGCCCTATTGTTTGGCATGGCTTCCAGCAACACCCTTGAGCCCCAATGCCTGCATCCTTTGGCTACTGGTCCTGGCCATTTACTTCCACTCTGCACTGACAGAAATCATGGCAGGGGAAAAGATTATTTTTACACCACCTTTGTGCCTCCAGATACTGAGCTGGTACAAGACCTCAAGTATTAAAGGATTCATGTGTCCTCCAAACCACTAATTAAAATGGTAAAATGGGTTAAACATCTTAAATGGAATAGTTAATATGGGCATTACACATACCCATAAAACATATTTAGTTGTATCCTGTATGTTTGTAGGGGTTTGACATTGCTAAACATTCAAATAAAATAGCTCCTACAGCTCCCACAGCTACTTAAAAATCAAACTTTGTTCTCCTCAATTCTCAGATGCTTCTGGCACAGGTCATGCAAAAAGCAGGTATAGGAGGCATTTAGGGGAAAATGCAGATGCTGCAAGAAGTAGTGCAAATTCAGAGTGACTAATCCCTGAGGTAGTCATAAGCCAGTCCCCAGCATAGTGGGAGAAAGGAGGTGTCATTTTACAAAGGTAAAAGGGAAGCACAGAAAACTAAAAATGTTTTGTTCAAGGTCACACAGAAAGTTACAGGAGAATTGAGAGCGAAAAACAAATGTACTGAAATCTATTCAAGTGCCTTAACCATTAGTTCAACTTTCCTGTAGAATTCCTGTTTCATTTGTGTATGGTATTCTCTTCCATAGTAAACTTCTTTGTTGTTCTGCAGTATTAAACACTTGCTGGGTTTCATCCTAAGGGTGCTTACTTTCAGTAATGGCCAAAGTGATTCCGATGGAGATACCCCATACAGTTAGCCAGTAAACTTTGTAATATAGTTTCTATATAGCTGAAATGTGGTAAAATATTATAAAATGTGATATAATTCTACAGTTCAGAGTAACCATAGCCCAGTGAGCACCATTAAAATCTCAACATGTTTTTACCTTCCAGCAATTATCTGTTTCATGGTATTTGTGGCATTCTCTATACTTAGATGGGTGGATACTGTAAATACCACTGTAAATTTAACTTCTGTTAGTGATAAATGTCAAGCTTTTAATAGCATCTAGTGTCTCTCTGTAGCCACATAGCCCTATTTGGAGTTCGCATGTTAACCCTCTTTGTGCAACTATTTGTATAGAAGCACACAATAAGGAGACTTATTTTTACTTAGAATTATTTGTCCCACCAAGCAAGAATATATTTCCATTGTTTTTACATTAGTGCACACAAGTTTGCCCAAAGGATAAGCCTTGTGGTATATCTTTTGACAAAGTGAAGAACCTGCAGGGAGCTTTACCTGAATGTTTCATTTTTGTAAACAGACAAGATACAAGCTTTGAAAATAATTCGCTATTTCTGTAAGGAATTGGAACAAAGAGCCGAAGTCATGGCTTCTTATATTGAAAGCAAAAGGACAAACTTGTCCACACAATTATTGTCAGTGAATGAGGCTATGTTAGATCAGGACAGGAGATAATATAAAATGCATTTGTGCATTCTTTTAAGAAAGTGGGTGTGACAGTGTGTTAAGAACTTCTTTTGTACATTACTTTGGGGACTTTTTACACCTACTGCAGTAAATTATACATTCAGGATGCACTGTATGAACATGATTTTATGGCACTTGGCATTGGGTTATGCTAAAGGAATTACATTTCACACTATCACCTAAAATAGTTCAGTTCTTGCCTTTTCTTGTAAACCCCAACTACCAAGATTCTCCCTTAAGCAGAACATCAAAGTAAATGTGTGCTGCCCTGGAAATCAGGCTACTGAATATGGATACATTTTGAATGAGATTGGAAAGCTGTGATGAAATACTTGTTCTTCCTATTTCAATTATAGAACCTCTCCAGAAGTGTTATTCTCAGGATGTGCCTGTAGAATCATCATGGATTGTGAAAATCTGTAGCATGCTAGCACCATGGTGTAAATATACCCTTCCTTACTTTCCCTTTTTTGTGTCCTTGTGACAAGGTATTTAGCAGAAGTTGCAGATTCATTGGATCTGACAGGCCACGCCATAAGCACTTCTGCTATGGCCTTGACCTTGCAATCTCTGGCTATCAACTGTGCACCTTAACACCCACACCACCCCTGCCCCCTACATATGCCTTAAAGCACTAGAATATTTCTGGGATGAAGGTAAGAATTCTCGGGACAAATTGTTTCTTTAGCATTAAAGAGTGTAAGAAAAATCCAGTTTACCATGACATTATGACAGATATCATGACAAGCAACAAAGCTGTCACTCTAGGATAACCTTTAAGCATTAGGACTCTTTGCCCCATACTGTTGTACAGTCATACTTTCAACACCACCTAAGACACTTGAAAAGTAAATTAAATATAGGTGCTTTCAGGTATATCTACACCACCTTGGTAGCATATTTTACAGGACATTCCCAAGCATCCTCATCTCACATGTTCCTGTCCCCACTCAAGTGTCCCAGACATGCTAATATGTTGTTGCAGCCACTCAAGGTTTGTCTTCAATGGTCACACTCAAGCATGCCAGAAAGGCAATATTAATATCTATACCTAGAGACTCCTGCACTGAACCATCCCTAATGGTGCTATTGCGTATGACAAGTGGAGGTGGATAGTAGGCCTATGCGAAGCAGCAAGTATTTGCTTTGGATTCAGATTCAGCTGATTCAGAGGGGCAGTGATTTGATTCGGTGATTCAAATCACTGTCTCAATTCAATTCAGCCAATTGGATTCAAGGATTTGTCGCCAATTTAGAGATTTGGCCATAGACTATACAGGCAGTCCTCGATGACACTGGACACAGCTACCTCCAGCTGGTAAGTCTATTGTGGTGGGCAGAGAGGGGAGGGAAGGGGCATGGGGGGGTGCAGATCAGTGACCCCATAGCGAGGGAGGGATTGGGGCTGGGGCTGGGGCTGGGACCAGCTGCCCAGCTGGGACAGGAGGGCATGAGACTTGGGAAGGGGGGCTCTTGCCACTGTAAACCACCATGTGCTGCTGATCCATGAGCTGCTCTTCTGGTGGCTCTCACCACTGGTCCGGGAGGGCATGGGAGAGGGCATGCGTCCCCAGATCTGTGCAGGGCGGGCTGGACTGCGGGCTGGACTGCACTCTGGGAGGCTAGCCCCAGTTCCCCGCCTCCAGGCTGTGCAGCCACTGTGGGGGTGTTGATCTTCCCCACCATGCCCCTTCCCTCTGCCCACCATAACAGACCTAGCAGTTGGAGACAGCTGTGTCCAGTGTCGTCAAGGACTGCCTGTGGAGTCTATGACTAAATCTCCAAATTGGAACCAAATCTCTCCAAATCAATTTGGAGGCTTTTGATTCAACTCGGGACCTTTTAATGGGTCTCCCAATTCAATTTGGACTTGGAGATTCAGCTGCCGAATTGAGCCGAATCTCCTCCCTCGAATTGAATTGGCTACCAAAGCATTGCACAACCCTAGTGGATAGATGGGAGAGATAAAGGGAAAGAGCTGTGATCCAACATCATCAGGATCTACTTCTTCCTTCCAGAACTGTTTCCCATGTCTGCAGTTAATCTCAGATCAGCCTCTGTCATCTACAGACTCATCAATGACAGTCTTCAGTAAATACGGAAGTCATTCTCATATTGAGGGATTGCCAATGATGACTCCAGAGACCAGGGGCTTAAGCACAACCATAGGGGGTGCCCCTAGAGTGGCCAAAATGAAGTATTTCCAGGTTTAGATCAAGCAAGCAGAGGGAAATGGGCACGGTGTGCTCAGGAATGTCACTGCCAAAACACATTGCTTCTACTGTGGAAATATACCCTTAGTCCCAGAGGTACTACTGACAATGTCATCCAAATATGTTGTATAACCAATTTATCAGAACTGCAGTTGTTTGGGCACAAAACTGATTGTTACTGAAGCTTCTATGAGAATGAATAGCCACTACACAGAGACCTAACATACCATTTAAGTAGGCAGTTAAGGGAAAATGTTTTGACTTTACCAAGAATTAGTTCCTGAGTGTAGTACCATTTTACAGAAAAGAATCATTGGATAAAAATATATAGCCAGTCCTAAGATCTAGGACTAGAATTCAGAATTCTCTTAAGTGGGGGCCCTACCTGCCTGAATACAGGTTCACACTCTATCTATATCTTTTTTATGACACAGTAAATTCTTTTTCACACAGTGGAGCATTTTCCTTGGGACTCAGGATCCATAGGCATCTGTCACTTCAGTATAGTCTGGTATTTAAGGCATTTTCCTTGGGACTCAGGATGTAGATTGGAACCTCCTCCATCAACAGTGAAAACTGAACCCATGCCTCTTACATCATAGGTATGTACTCTAGATTGCTTTGTACCAAAAGAGCAACCTCTGCATTCTCCTCCTGTTCTTTAAAAAGAAAGCAACAGCTGCCACTGTATTTTGTATCTCCATGGTTCAGCCTACTGAATGCTGTCCTTCATGGGTTAAGGCAGATGAATGCCTAGTTTCTGTATCCTGTATGGCCTAGAGTATTGCAAAGTGTGTTTGAGAATGAGCCAATCCGAAGCAAGCACACAAGCAGAACCTTCAGTACCTGGTGTCGTCAGGGTCAACCTGGTGTTGCTGTTGTCCTCATCAGGTGTTACTGATGTGTTGTTAGTGCTGAAGTTTCAGGAACTGCAGTACCAGCAAAAAGGCACAGCCGAGGGATCGCAACACCAGTCTTGTCTTAAAGAGTGACCACAGGCTCAGTTTGTGGCAAAGATGAAGTCAAGTTTGTTGTCTACTGTCAAAGATCAAAGTCTTTGATTTCAGATGCCGATGGCAAAAGGTCAGATGGCAAAAGGTCAGAGGCTAACACAACAAACTCTGCAATTGTAATTTATCCCTCTGTATTAACAGTGCTGCATATACACACCCCTGTCTGTGCCTCATTTCAAATCACTTGAGTTCCCACATGAGAGAGAGAGACACACACTAACCTTGAACAAATTGCAGCTTGGTACCGTGACGTCAAAAAAAGATATCAGTACCCGTGGTGACCAGTTAAAAATGAAACTACTTTAGTGAAGTTGTAAAATTAAATAACATCCTGTGACTAAACAGGACCAGTACCACCCAAGTAAAAATAACCCCCCTTTTTTCTGAAACTTGAGCAAACAAAGAGAGCAGAAGTGCCAACTCGTTAATTATTCATGCCTGGCGTGTAATAATTGGTCACTTTGCCAAGTATAACTTTGAAAGAACTTCTGCCCAAAGCAGAGAACTGCGTATACACTCAAGAAGAACAGATTGTGCACAACAAATATTATCTCTCCGCCTACGTATCTTTCTGGCGTACCCCCGTCTTGCCGGCCCATCTATCTTTGTCGTTATCTTTCTTATCAAGAGCTCTCGGTAATCTGCAGACTGCAACGGCTTGTGTGAATCGCTTGGAAGCAACTCTCTTACCTACCCTGTAAATGCTAGGTAACATGATATCTGCATGCTGTAACTAAATAAATCAACTCCTCTGCCTACACTGCATCACATCAGTAGCGTAAGTAAAATAAACTTTCTATGTAACCAATACGCTGTGTTTAAATCATCTGACTCTTGCTCACCGTTATCACCCACCTGTCCGGTTATAAATCCCCTCCTCGCGCCAAGCTGGTCGTGCCATCCCAGGCTCACAGGTCAAGGGTGCACCGGCATTAGGGGTGCAACATCTACAAGCACATCGCTAACACACATTGGCCTAACAAGTAATTGGATCAGGTGTTAATGCATTTGTGCCAGCTATCTATGACAAGGTAGTCACCATAACACCATGCGAGCTTCTCTAAGCTATTACAAAGTTCCCAGACTTATCAACCTTCCTTTTATACAGTGATCAGAACAAAATACAGATTACATTCCATCTGTATCTTTGCTTCATAGGCATCTTGTTCTAGTCTTATCATGAAGACACTGGGTTATCTTACACCTTGTGTACACATCTCCCTCTCTCTTCTTTTGGCAGAAGTGCACATCTGACCCAAGTGCCAAGTTTTGTTTACTTAAGGAGTTCATGTTTCGATCAGGTTTGCTGGTCAGGCCTACTCTGTCCAATGTTTTAGCAAAGCCTTTGGGTTTCTACGGACATGTCTGCATGTATATTTAAGGATGACTAGATTTAAAACACATTAACCTAATGAGCATTAAGCAATTTTTGGCAGCTGCCTACATGTGCAGGAGCTTGTCACTAAAGTTAGGGCCAAGTCCCTGCAACCCTGCCATGTGCCCCTAGTAGCTGGGCAGACCTGGCACTAAAGTTAGTGCTAGGTTGCATCTACAACATGCATTAATGCACTTTAACTACCTGCACCTAAATTTGACACTTTTATTTGCAAGCATCAAATGTAGGCATGATTAGCCTAATACCACCATTTTTAATGTGCATTAAAAACACGCACATGTAGACATGCACTCTTAATGCGCATTAATGTGGCTCGTGTAAACACACTCTTTGTCATTGTTTTAGACGTGGTGCCAAAATTCTTCTGGAGATTTCTCTTGGATCTAATCCTAAATTGCTTTTGAATAATATTACTTAAGATGCAATCCTGACCATGTTGCTGTCAGTGGGAACATTCCTCTTGACTTAGCACTAAGATTTTATTAATGGGATCCTAAGTCACTTCAGCATTTTTCAGATTTTCACCAACAACCTGTCAAGTCTGGTCTTCTTATATAGTCATAACTATACACAGGAAAAAAATCTATATAATGAGTTCTTGAAAGACAAGTAGCATACTGATAGCAATTACTGCTTGCTGCACAAACAAGAACCAATTCCTGTGTAACAACAAGGTCTTATGTTTTCAAGTATGGTCTTTGGTTACATGATTTCACACAATTATTGATTCATCATCTTTAGATCAGCCTGTGAATAAGTTCACCTACAAAGAGAAGCAGCAGTCTAATGCTATTTATATATCTTTAAAACTCTAATTTAAAGCAAGGGGCATAACTAATTTCAAGAATATTAGAAGTTAGGTATCAAACCATTTGAATGATTTGAAAATGTTGGCCTAAGTAACTTGCTCAGGATCACTAGAGCCATGAAAATAATTTTTTCACTTCAGCAATTGAAATTTTTCTAACTTCTCAGGAATTTTAAAAAAGAAGTCACTGTAGGTCAATAAAAATATTTTGCTTAGTCATAAATTAAAATAAATAATCTCATTTGAGAGCATGGAGAAAACAAAGGGCTAGAGTCCCAAGAGAACTGGACATTGTTTAACAAATTTATAGTAGTGGTTGTGCCTCTCACCTAAAAAAAGAACATGAAGACCCAGATGTATACACATATTCAAATGATCTGAAGAGAATTATGTCAGGTTTCATTTCCTGATGGGGGGAAGGGGGAACACAAAAAACAGAATTAAAATGCCTGAACTGACATTTGAATGCTGAGGCCCTGAGAAACATGGGAGAGGGAGGTTAGGAGGGGGGCAGTAAATACATCTTAGCATGCTCTATAAGCTTCCTCAGTCTGCCTGGAGACAGATGACAGCAGTGCACATGGCAGCCCTGATTGGCCAACCCAGACTGAACAGGGTCAGCCTGCATCTCCCTGAAGAACAATATGTGAATTGGGAAGTGTATATGGTAGTACATGGCTGCAGGATCACAGCCCTCACTCAGGTGAATATCCTAGCCACTGAGCTAAAGGAAGAGAGACAGCTTTACTATTTTCTTGTAGAAATGAGGCCTACATCCCCTTGTGAATCTAACTGGAATGCTGTTTCGTTTTTCATTAACATACCTAATTGTTGTTATTTCTTTTAATTCAGCCAAAACTGGTTGTTGAATTCAATCTGAATTTGTGAATAGTTTCAGGTTGACTGAAACTGCATTTTTCAATGAACAAAAACTATTCAATAGGAACCAAAAATCACCTCTCTCAACTGAATTCACAACAGTGACTCAATGACAGAGCCCAAAGCCAAAGCTGGTCTATAAGCAGTTTCATATCCAGCTATTATTCATTGAGGCCATGTTTGTAAAGCAGTTCACCACATATGAAACCTGTGTCATTTTATACTGCAAAAGATATTTCAATTTAAAAGTAAACTACTGTTGTGGCAGTGTACCATTGGTTCCTGCCACTTTAAGGCAGAAAATAGGAAGCAGCCAGGTGCCTGATTAGGGCAGCCATTTTGGCCCAGTGATATAAGCTGGGGTGCAGTTTGTTGCAGGAAGGAAGATGGTAACATCAGGCTGAGACGCTGTTCTGGGAATATCAGGAGGCAAGGGCAGAGGTCGTGGGGTGGAGGTGACCCCTTGTCCATAAACCTGCACACTGCTGGGGAAGGGTGGTCTGGTGGGGCTCCTAGTGGCATGGGATCTCCCAGGAAATGCCACTTATCTCCCCAGTGAAAGGTGGGTCGGGGCACCTTCTAACCCCAACCCCACATCCCTGGTGGTGTTCTAATGAGCAGGGGGAGCCCAGGCTTGTAAGGAGCCCTGAGGCAGAGCTCAGGCCAGAGGAGGGATCTGGGGCCATGCCCAGGTGGCAGGGTAAAGCCTGGGGGTGTGAGAGACCCTGAGAGAGAGTAGCGACAACTAGAGAGAGACCCTGTGAGAGAGGGGTGATGACTAGAGTCGGCAAGTGAGTAGAGTCCCCGTGAGTAGTGCCAGTAAGGAGGCCCAGTGGGGTATAGCAGCCTAGCAAGAGGCCAGGAGCGAAGTAGGCCAGCAGTTGTAGAAACACTCAGTCAATGCTAAAGTGAGGGTAGTGGGAGACACCCAATAGACTGCGCCGGGGCTGACCAAGGTGAGGAGAGCTAAGCCAAAAGCCGGGTAAGACCGGGTGGGATGAGTGTGGCCCTGGGAGAGGGCAGTAGGAAATGGGCTGGGTGAGAGCCAGCGGAGGGAGGTCGGAGCAGGTATTAAGGCCCTTGTCATCAGGGTGAGTAATGGGTAGCCTCCCGCCTTAGTAACAACTCTCATATTTTTCCATCAAGGCGATCAGCAAAGCGGACAGGAGCAGGGCGGCCAGCAAAGACCTAATGAGGAGGCCACTTTGTTACATAGTGAATAACTTCAAATGGACAGTAATATTTTAAGGTTATCAGATCTGTATGTGAACATGTTCCCACAAATAGATGAGTTATTTCTAAATATGGAACTTAATTCCTGAAATTGCTTAGACATTTGTGAAAAATTAGACACCAGGAACATTTTTTTTTGTGCAGCTCATCCTCACATTGCTTGTGCAAACACTGTTCCCTAAAAAGAGGCACCTTTATAAACTTTCATGCACTGCAATAGCAGCTGCCAAAGTGCCTGCCAGTATGCATGATTCTCCGTTTTTCATGCATAAATATAATTTATGGAAAAGTCAGTATGTAAGCATGTTTTGTTTCTAAACATCTGTCCCATACCTTCCTCCAGAACTTGAAATATCTGTCAACACACCAAAACAATCAATGTTATTTAAAGATGGATCTTGTGCATTTTAATACTCTCCCAGCTCGCATACATGCAATAAGCAGGCAGGCTAAGGAAGCCGCAAAACATGCATTCTTTAATCCAGACAAAGCTGACCAGTCTAATTTTAGGCTTACTAGCATTGACTTTTGTCAGAACTCCATTAGAAATCCATAGAAATACCGAATTCTATTAGAAATAGATAATACATTTTCCTGTCAGGTAAAAAGGGAAAGAAATGAACATCCACACATTTCTCTAGTTATTTTATTTTTATCTATCTCTTTTGCTTGCTTTTTTTCATTTTTTTTATATTTTTCCTTGGATTTATCATATTTTTAATAGCAAAGATATTGGATTAAAGGAGATGGCCAAAGAAAGTATCTCTACAAGTCGATGTTACACTTGTTCTGAAGTATTGGTTCATATGACAATCTGAAAAAATAAACTACTGCTGCATTTATTTTTATGGGTTTTATTAAAGAAAGAATAAGTGAACAAACATTACAATGTGACTACGCATACCAAGTAGGCTAACCTACTATAAACTCAGCATACTGAATACCCATACTGAATGAAATGATACAATGATCAAACCAAGATCACAACTGATACTGAATCAATAGCTCAATGAGTTAATAATGCTGATTTAGATCAGCAATTATTTTAATTATCAGATTAATGCAGCAGGTAGTCAACTCATGCATTCAACACATGAAATAGTTGCTTTTTGCTAAACCTGTGTAAGGAATTTGTAAAGCTGTTTTGCTTTAATCAACAATCCTCAAGACTGTTACATGCACAAATGTGGCCTTGACCTACTTGGTAAAGGGCATGACCGTCTGTTCTGGTTTTAGCCACTTGACCAAGACAGAATGCCGAGGGCAGGTAGTGAACTCAAAACCTGGCTAGTCTTAAGGAAGTACAATAACCAAAGCAATTTCTTTTTAGCTCACTACTCCAATTCTTTTGCTGCTGTTAACAATAGTTATTATTCTATTCATATTACTTTCCCTCCTCCTTATTTCACTTTACAGAATGAGACAAGACTGCTGATTACTGAATCACAACAACTGTTCCAAATGACAGTTTTAACTTTATACAAGTTGCTAATTTAAATGACAATTTGAGGAGATTTGAGGTTCATATTTAGGGATGTCTCTTCTTCACACACAGAGCACATCTCTCCCATGAACCAAAAAGTGGTCTCCATTTTGCTTTTTTCCTAGGAATCTTAGGCTCATGTTATTGCAGTTACTGAAATGGGGAAAAGAGTGTTGTGGTCAGAGCTCCTCAGGCCACCAGACTCTATCAAATAGTGGCAGATTGGTCAGGCAAAAATTAAGCAATGACCAGAGTCTAACCACTTCTTGCTGTAAGGCTATGTCACACCACATAAGGCAGCCCCATGCAGAGACACCTTAGCAAGCTCAATGTACATTAGTTTCAGAACCAGGAGCATTAGCAAAGTGCTGCACTGAAGAAAACTGGCTCTGTTGAGAAATAAAAGTAAATGCACTGTTACAGCTCTCCTTCCTTCCATTTCTGAAGTTAGCACATGCACAGCCTGCGGGGTATCTTTGTGCCATGCTGCCTTGCACCATTCAGCCAGTCTCTTAATGGCCTATCAAGGAAAGAGAGAGGAACATTTTGTCTCAGAGTTGCTAGCTGACTGAGAGAAAATATTTTTCTTCCATATGGTTTTCTAGAGGTGGCGAGTCCCACTTCAAGGGCCACTGTTCAAACTGGAGTGGACAGGTTTTAGACCCGTAGTCCAAACATACTGGGGAAAAATGGTTCCAGATAAAATGTTACTGGTAAGTGATTTTTACTTGTACCTGCTGTTACTGAAAATGGGGGTTGATATATTACTTATTTACTTTGCAGGTAAAGTTGTGATGCTAAACTAAAATTACAGACAGAAAGCAAGATTCATGAGGTAGGGTATCTCCATAAAAAACAAAACTCACAGTTTCATTCAAGTGTTCACTCTAATATTATTGATCATATCTATTATGATAGTGCCTAAGGGTCACGCAAGCACAGGGCTCCATTATGCTGGGAATTATGTAACACAGACTTAGTCCCTGCTCTGAGCTCACAGTCTAAATAAACCAGACTGAATCACAGTGGGGGACGGTTTAACACACATCCATTGAGAGTATCACATATGTGATATCAGCAGACATCATGTTACTCCCATGGCGGGGGAGAAATAAAGATTTAGTTAAGAGGGGATCAGCTAAACAGAAAGGGGAAAAAGAGAATGGGAAAGGGCCAAGAAGGTAAGAGAATCAGAGTACAGTTCAGAAAAACAAACTGGGGATGGATGGAACAGAGAAAGTCCTATCACAAAAGTTCACAAAATATCTGGAAGTCACTGCTGACACCCCCATGTCACGCAGTTGCACAGTGATAGGACTGAATATTATCTGGGTCCTAGAAAGCCACCCCCTCCATTCCCCACCACTTGCTCCTTAGCATAAGTGTTGCTTCACCGAAAGTAATCAAGTAAAGTAAAATGATCAAATAAAATAAAAGGCCGAGAGGCATGGGACTCTTCAGACTGGAGAAGAGAAAGCTCAGGGGGACTTGGTGGCAAGCTATAAGTAAATAAGGGGTGTGCATCAGCAACAGGGAGAACATCTGTTCACCAGGGCACCCCAAGGGAAGACAAGGTCTAATGGTCACAAACTGCTGGAAGACCGTTTTAGACTGGACATAACGAAAAACTTCTTTACTGTCCAAGCCTCCAGAGTCTGGAACAGTACCCCCAGAAGCGATCTAAGCACCTACTCTAGATACGTTCAAGAAACACCTGGATGCTCACCTTGCTGTGGTGATCTGACCCACAGTGGGCCCGATGATCTCGCCAAGTCCCTTCCAGCCCTAAAATCTATGAAAAAAGGTTTTAGAACATAACTTTACATCCCTTACATCATGCTTGGTTGTTACCAACCAGATATTTTACAGGTGGTTTGTTTCTGGAAAATGTGAGGTTACAAATATGTACTTTAACTAGCTATGATATCTGTTAAATTCATGCAAGCAATTATACTCTCACAGCATATTTTACATATCTCAATCATAAAATGAAAGCCATCTTTTTAATGCCTCTTAGTATAATCTCAGATAGTTCTAACAGTAGCAATTCTGTATGGTTCAAGATAGACATTTTTGTGAATATTTTTACTTTTAGAATACCAATAAGTGATACACTAAAGACCTGAAACTACAGATGAAATTGCTACTGCAGTTATTAGGAGTTGGTGCTCTCACCATTCGAAACCCTCTTAATGATGGGGGTCTTTCAAAGAGAACATGCCAAATCTTTATGCTTGGCTCAACAGTCTGCAATTATTAGATACCCTCCCAGCCAGCTCACATCCAGTGGTAAGGGACCAGGATATAGGCAGTCTTGCCTAATGGTTAAACTACATAAGGAAAGCAGAGGCCTAGGGCTGGGTCAGAGGGTGCAAGCCAAACACCCAAACCAGAGTGAAATCCAGAAGCAGAGTTCACAACATAGTGGAGGGTCAGGATCTTCAGATCATGGGCAGTCCACAGGGCGTACTCCAAAAAACAAAGCCAAACCGAGGTCAGGAGTCAGGAAACAGATCCACAAGGAAATCCAAAGCCGAAGTACCAATATAAGCTGAAAACTAGGGTCAGGAACCAGGAGGTTAGTCACAACAAAACTGCTGACTACCTTGCAAAACTAGGCCCCCAGCTGGTGTTAAATGGATAAACAGCATAGGCACTGACTTTTTTTTTGTTGCCAGTGGGTGCTTGCAGATGTTAAAAAATAAATAAATAAATAAGGCACTTTTAACTTAGTGTGTTCCTGTGCCGAGCCCTACATATGCATTACTTCTACCTGGTTCTGCAGTGTCTGTAAAAATCGGGCACTTTAGTGGGGCTTTTTTTGTTACTTTTATCTAATAGCTGATTGAATCAGCTTTAGCTAAAAGCACCCAAAAGCCCCCGATCTTTATAGACACCACAGAGCCAGGTTGAAGTTACGCACTGCTGCTTCTGGTAAAGCACTGGTTTTTTTCTTTTAACATCTGCAAGCAGTTCTGTGGGTGCTGAGCACCTGCTAATTTTTTTCAGAGAGGCTTGAACCCTGGAGCACTCATTGCTCCTAAACTGGGGCAGAAATCATTATCTGAGGCTTACTGCAAGTATGCCTGCTGTGGTACTTGGCTCATGTGGGCCTGCCGTGGGCCTGCGTGCTCAGTACTTGGCCCAGGCAGGTCTGCCAGATCAGAGTCCCTGACAAGTAATCAGAAGCTGGCATGCTGTTATTTTTCTGCTATCTAGTAAATAGCAGCCTCCTGATTCTTTACCATTTATTTTTCCTGTAGCTGCTGGGATGCTAGTGATCTATGCCTCAGCCAGAAAGGATTCTGGGTTCAAACCCTAGTGATGATCCATATGGGGCTTGAAAGAGTCAATATGGTTTCATATCATGGAATTTCTATTTTTATCAAAAACCTACACAATTATGTCTACAAATCTATCTTATGAAAATGTTGAAGTTGTAAAATCAGTCCCTCAAAAGTACACACTGGAATCAAGGTTGGCCATGAACATTTAATGTGTTCCTATTAAGATTATTCATATGGGCATTTTACCTATTATCCCAAAGGAACATTCTGGTTTTTCTGCATACATTAAGGCAGCTGGCTTGCAGGCTAAAATATATATGTTAAATCCTGTATTGCAGAAAGGGGTTACCATTAGGCATAACTTTAATTCTAATGTTTATTAATATCAGAAAATTGTATAATATCAGTATTCTTTTAACATGTTTATTTCATTTAATGATCAACTTACAGTTATCCTCAACTGTATGAACTTCACTCTAAAGTCTCTTACTAATTAAATCCATGAGGTGCATTATTTACACTTAAAAACTCCTCACTGAGCCAAAATCCTGATTCTTTAAATTATCTTCTGGCCTCTAATCCTAGTTAATTAGAAGTTTCACCATATCAAGACTGCAAATTTCTGTTATTCATGAGAGCAAAATCCAGATAGATGTGAATATATACATATATGATGAAACACTTCCATTTGGAGGAGAGATGGAACAAAAGCATTATTTCTCTCCCTTGTTTCTGACTCGTATTCATTTCATTATATATTTGCATGTTCTTTGCTGCTCATGACAATCACCATAAGCCATAAATTATGAATCCAAGAACGTCTTTGCAGGGGAATCCTGTCAGTACCATCATGTTATAAGTGGCATTCTTCAGTTCCCCCTTCATCCCCATATGCTCAAGGGCCCATTGCTATGAACTCCTACTCAGGGTCTTAAAAGTGCTTTCAGCTAAACGCCTGCCATTCCTAACTCAAATGTCAGTGCCATTCACAGACTCATTGTCTCTGCATACCCGCCTAACATTTTGAGCTTCTGTTAGCTATTTCACTGGAAGCAGTTTGTGTACAGTTCGCATTCCCACACTAATACCTGGGATGACCTTTGTGACTGACTGAATCTTTCAAATTAGCAAGGGCAAACAAATAGCAAGGACTCTGCATGACAATGGGACATCTACCTGAGGTGCTACATCATTGTAGCAATGAGCTACAATGACACACCTCATCACTATGGGGATGTAGCACTGGTGGGCATGCACCATAACACCAATGCTACTGCACAGTAGCAACAAGCTACTGCGCAGTAGCTCATTCCTACTGCACAGTAGGGTGGGAAACGATCTGTATGTCACCAGGACTGTGCAGTAATGGCAGTTACTTTGGTGTCATTCAGTACTTGCTTTAGCAAGTACTAAATAACTGTGCAGTAAGAACAAGCAAGTATCGGTACTTGCTTTAGCAAGTACTAATTGACTCCACAGTAAAAACAGTGCAGTCAGGTACATGTGTAGACACACCCAATATGTAATTAGTTAATTAGCAACTATAATTTTGATTGTTCATATTTATGCAACACAACAAGCTAGCAAATTTTCCCTTTTATATTTTTAGCTATACTAAATTCTTAATCATGTAAGCCTCACAATGGTGCTCTGTTACTAAATTCTTGTGCAGACTGGGAAGCTTGGTTTTGTATGCAAATGATGGAGCTGATTAACAAAATGCTACTGTACTAAAAGGCTTATTACTTACTAAGTGTATGAAGGGGAGGGAAGTGTCTGATAATGCTATACATTAGTGTCATACATTGATATTTATAAAAGATGATAACCACCTTCACCCCTGGCTAGGGACAGACATTCAAAAAGCCTGAACCTGAATTGATTCAATCTTTGCAAGTTGGTTTAACCTGACTAGGATAAATCAGTTTTGCAACCAGACAGACACCCCAGAAATGCAAGCACATGCCTGTAGTGGCTCAGGCTAGAAGCTGGGGGGCACTAGACATGGACAACTGGTGCCTCCTGAGTCGGCTGGGGGGGCACCAGATCGCGACAGTGGCGGGGGTTCCCCCAGAAGCTGGTTGCTGACTGGGGAGGGTCTCCCAGCGGCCAGTTGCCAAGCCAGCAGCAAAACTAGTGAAACCAGAAGTGCACTTTCAGTGGCACCTCTGGTTTCACAGCTGGCATTGCCAGGGGGTGCACAGGCGATCTCAGGTGGTGCACATGCACCTGTGTGCACCCCCCTACACATTGCCAATGGTGCTAAAGCAGCCCTCCCTTCCCCAGAGCTGAGTGGAGGGGGGCATAGCCAGGCCCCCACCAGGACTTGGGGGGGGGTCCTCCCCTTGATAACAGAGCATTTATCAGCTCTGTTATCAGCATGTAACACCCCATCAGAAAACAAAGACTCTCTCATTACAAGCTCTTCTTAAACAGCCTTTTTTCCAAAGGAAGGAAGGAATACAGGTACATTACCATCTGAGTTGTTGATTGTCTCCAAAAAGCCCTAAGCGGACACTGCCCTATCTGCCTTACACAGCATTAGCTACCATGCCACATGCTGGCTACAATCCATGCTATGGGAGAGAGGAGGAAAGGGTCTCTACTTAAGCAGCAAGTAGTGAGAGGGAGGTGGAGTGGGGCCTGCAAGTCTCTACCAGAGCTCTGGCCAGGGAGCAGAGGAGAGGGGCCAGCTCTACTGTGCAGCAGAGAGCCCGCCCAGCCCAGAGAGCATGCTGGGGGTGTCTGATTTAGCTTAAACCAGCAAAGGTTCTGAGACAGACATTGCATATACCGGTTTGAACCAAATCAGTTAAGTCTGATATTACATTCAACCAGGTTTATCTGAAACCAGTTTCAGCTATTTTCAAACCGGTTTATGTGTACTGAACATCTGTTTAGCTTTAAACCAGTTCTGATCACTTAAACAAATTTGTGTAATGTCTGTCCCTAGCCCTAAAGCTCTAGGACCAGAACTGAGGAAGTATCTGATAAACTTTATTTTAATACAGCCCAAGGGTGTGACTGAGGTAGACGCCTTTTTATACATGCAATTCCATTATACATTAAATTATAAAGCACTGCAAAAAATAGAAACAAAAAGGTTTTCATATATTCAAAGGGCTAAATGTGTCTATTTAGCAGAAAATGTGTTATTCTGCTTGTCCACCAACCATATCCAAATGTCCATGATTTTATTCATTCTCTGATAATAAAGGTACATACCATTGCTTGCTTTACTAATCATTAAATTGTTTAGCAGATGAAGAATACAAAAGTAGTCTGAAATCAGTTTTAACATGATCTTTATGCTCTTTAAAACCCAGTGATTTTATAGGACCTTGATACAAGACCCTTGTATTTAAACATTTACTTAAATTTCTATATGTGTTTATGTGCATTTCTAAATTAAGAATAGACAAGCTTCATCTTTATATTTTGTAACAGGAAACTGACTGGCTTTGATATTTTAGTGCATTTCCCAGGTAATTTTTACTATGCATTTCATTTTTTAATTTCTAAAATATAACTAGCCAGCAGTATAGCTAGGGAAACAACAGTAAGGAACAGGAAAACAAAAAAGTCAGTGAAGACTAGATATAGTCTCATCTCAGTATCTGGGTCAAAAGGATAATAAATATACAGATTAAGAATTAAAAAGTGCCTAGGACACTCTGGATGATGCAAAAAATAGTCATTACAGCAATTGTATGTTGTACTTCAAAGGTTTGCTTGCTTCTTTTGAATTAAGTACAAAAAGGCTTTATTTCTTTTTTTCAGGATTTAGGGTGGGTTTGAAGAGATGGGGAGGTGAGCAAGTTGTCAGTTTAGATTAATGTTTTACCACAATTATGTATAGCCTTTAGAAGACAATCTTAAAATCTTAAATCCTGAAGAGTCCTAAGTTAATTAGTTTTAAATAACATTCTGAACATATTAACATAATTATCCTCTTTCAATGTTTGGTATGCAGGACTTTGGCATTAAAATACTTGGATTATTACTAATGCAATTTAAAATTCATCTTTAAAACCAGTAAACAAATGCAAAAGGTTTTCTTTCACTTGCCCGACTTACTGAATTTACCCTGAAGCTACTTCTTAAAGGTCTCAAATGATATTTCTTTTGTTTTCAGATTCCAAAGGAAGAGTGAATTAATTGTATTTTGTGTCTGAATATGATAAGCCGCCCATAATCAGATCAGTTGAGAGAGACACCCTTGTACTGAAGACACTGATGTGTTCAACAGTAGTTTCTGAACTCTTTTTTTGTTTACAGATAAGTTTTTGCAACAAAAATAATACAAAAAAAGGCAGATCATTTGTAGGTCGCAAGTCCCAGATCTTGTTTATTTATAAAGCAATAAATATAAGAAGAAGCACAAATAAATTGCATGGGTGTGTAAACAAACTGTACAATGACTGAAGAGAGTTCAGGAAGGATTGCCAAAAGACTCCAAGAAGCATAATATCATCATCCTGAGTGGGAGGTAAATTTGAGGGGAAGGTGCTTAGAAGCACTTGCGATGGACAATGGATGGACCAGCCTCATCATACTCCTGTTTACTGATCCACATCTGCTGGAAGGTGGACAGAGATGCTAGGATAGAGCCACCAATCCAGACAGAGTATTTACGCTCAGGTGGGGCAATGATCTATGGAAAGACAAATTGACAAAAATCCTCATCAGTTCAAGCTCTCAATTTCTGAACTACTTATATATGCCGTCTTTGAAATGATACAACATAATAAATTACTAAGGACCTCTTAAAATGAAATAAATAAATAAAAGAATGTTCCTATCTTAATACCAAGTATTATCTCCAATATTCCCAAGGGCAGTTTGCAGCGTAACGTTCCTCTTCCTGGCAAGTTCTCCCCAGTAGAGTTCTATTGACTTCAGTGGAATTACTCTTAATTTCATTTACAGCCTCTGGTTCTTCAACCCCTCCCAACGCAAGGATTTAGACAGTTGCCAAATTCTGAAAAATGGTTTCTAGTTTATAGAACAAATCCCTCACCTTGATCTTCATAGTGCTAGGAGCTAGTGCAGTGATTTCTTTCTGCATGCGGTCAGCAATACCAGGGTACATGGTTGTACCACCTGAAAGGACGTTGTTAGCATACAGGTCCTTTCGGATGTCAATATCACACTTCATAATGCTGTTGTAGGTAGTTTCATGAATACCAGCAGATTCCATACCTTGAAAGACAAGATGATTGATCAGCATATTATACTAGGGAGATGAGTTTTGTGTAGCAAATCTGTTAGCATTTTCAGCTACTATTCATAAGTGTTATTATAATTCCATAAGAGCTAATTTAATAATAAACACAGCAACAGATAGAATCCCCATCCTGAAGTGGTTACACTATGAAACAAAACATGAGTGAGTGAGTCAAGTAAAAGAAGGTTGTGGAACAATGATATCATTACTGGTTAGTTTTAAATTACTGCAGGAGACCAAAAAAGTCAGGTTTACCAAGAAACTGCAAAGAGCAATAAGAGGATCAAGAAAAAAAGATATGTACATATGATATAAATGCACAGAAAACATATATAACTATATTATATAGAAAAATATTATATGAAAATAAAAAGTGGTAAATTATGCAGGGTCTTCAAAGTGACAAAGAAAAACTTTCAATTCAATCCAGTAAAAAAGCCAAGACTTTCAAAGAGTGGATTTACATGGACAGAAGAAAGAAAATATTAGCAGTAGTATTTCGGATAGACTAGAAAAAAAGGAAAATGGAGAGGCCAGAGAAGGTACAGTTATCAAAGCAAACCATGATCAGGATATAGAGAAGGGTATTAGCAATGAGTGTGAAGGAGAAAGACATCAGAAGCAAATGTTCATAGGTTACATTCCAATGCATTAGTTCAACAGGTGCTTCCTGAAAGGGCTGAAACCAGATCCACAACAAGATGTCAGCTGAGGAACAACTGCATTTAACACTCAGAGCTTATACTATAAACACTTGCTGTAACCATCAAGTTTTTCTGGCTCAACAACAGAGGTCAAAGTTTACAATCTTGGCTTTGACTATATTTAATTAAATTGTGTGTAACTAAACACTACGCAGATGTACATATTTTTTAAACATTTAACTAGACAAATACTTCAAATACTGTTCCTGAAAACTATTTTCATCTTCAGTACATCAAAGCAAACAGTGACACTTTGCTAATGCTCAGAAATTTCTCTCTGGTGAATAACATTTCTACAATGACAGAGTCCTTTAATTATAACATGACAGTGCAACGGGGACTACTTACTTCAAATTAGGTATCTGAGAGATGAATATCTGGTGCTGCCCCCACCCCATCATATCTTAAGAACAATGGGCAAGATCATCAGGTAGTATGCTGGAAAGCAGGACAAATGTGCACCCTGCTTTTCAGCTTAGACTAACTAAATCTAAATCATAGATAGATAGATAGATAGATAGATAGATAGATAGATAGATAGATAGGATAGATAGATAGAATAAGCTTCTGTGAACTGGGTATCAGAATTTACACTAGTTACAGACCTTTCTGAATACAATTACAGCAGTCTGCTTTTAGTGGAGGTGAATTTTATGTAGCTGGTTGATAATCAGGCTGGAATGGAAAAAGCAAAATCGTAAATCAACAAGCCAGATTCTCAAGCCTGTTTGTGTCACTCTCCTACCATAAAGTGCTTGAAAGAAAGCAGTGGAGCCAGTAGATTCTTCCTGTGTAGCATAAAGTAACAATAGTGGCTCCTATAATGCCAGCGTAGGGGCCTCTTTAATTGAAGTGATCATGTGGTCTGGGGATTCACAGTTGCTAGAATGCTCCTTTAGGGTTGCTGACAGCTCATCAGTTACAGGTTGAAGGGTATTTTAATCTGCATTGAGAGACTGGCATAGTGCTCAGCTAGCAGCCACCTACCCTATGATCTTCTCCCCTGCATCACTTAGCTGGACTGGAGAATCTAAACCATTGTTTTTGCGTGGTTTTATGGCAAATTTAGCTGAGATGGATAAACAGAAAATGGTTGGTGTTTTCAAGGCCTTACAATTTATTCATATTTACTGCTAAAAGAAGCATTCTGTAAGGCTACCTACCAATGAAGGATGGCTGGAACAGAGTCTCAGGGCAGCGGAAGCGCTCATTACCAATTGTGATCACCTGACCATCAGGCAATTCATAGCTTTTTTCCAGGGAAGAGGAAGATGCAGCAGTGGCCATTTCATTCTCAAAGTCCAGTGCAACATAACACAGCTTCTCTTTGATGTCACGGACAATCTCACGTTCAGCTACAGGCAAACAGAAAGCAGGTCAGGGTCTAAAGACACAGGTGATAAGGGAAGAAATTCCTGCATGGCTACATAAACAAGACGTTCATGAAAGAAATCATGATGATGAGATTTACTTACCTGTTGTCACAAAGGAATAGCCACGTTCAGTGAGGATCTTCATGAGGTAGTCAGTCAGATCCCTGCCAGCCAGATCTAGACGCATAATGGCATGAGGCAGAGCATAACCTTCATAGATAGGTACGTTATGGGTAACACCATCACCAGAGTCGAGAACAATGCCTGGAAGGGAGAAATGACTACACTCAGATAAAAGTGGGAGCATCTAACACATTTTTCAGAAATCTTATGACATTTCAATATACCATTCAATATTAATTGGTCACAATTAGACCAGATCTTCCATTAGCACAGATCAGGATAATTCTGCTGTCGACAATGACTGCAATGGATCTGGCTCATTATTTCTGTCTTTGCCAACATAGCTATTCTCAGTGAGCAAGAGTGATCATTCACTTCAAACAGATGGTTTCCATTCATTTTGCACAGAATCTCAGTTGACTCTTCCTCATCTCATCTGCGCTAGTGTCTTTGATACATTTTTACACCAGAATAATTTAAACAACTCAAGTGTCGCTACCGATTTCCAGTGACTCATTCCTCAAGCAATCTGCATTAATTCACATTGTTCTGTCAATAGACTCTTTTGGCTTCTTTACCATGATCAATATAATTATACTGTTTCTAGATAATTAAACACTTCAGAATTTGCTGCCAGATTTCAATTTTCTTTTGGAAATCTATATGAGAGAATTGGAGTAACAGCCAGTTGTCTTTTTACCTGTGGTACGACCAGAGGCATACAGAGACAACACAGCCTGGATGGCAACATACATTGCTGGCACGTTGAAGGTCTCAAACATTATCTGGGTCATTTTTTCACGGTTAGCTTTCGGGTTCAGGGGGGCCTCTGTGAGCAAGGTGGGGTGTTCCTCAGGGGCCACACGCAGTTCATTGTAGAAAGTGTGGTGCCAGATCTTCTCCATATCATCCCAGTTGGTGATGATGCCATGTTCAATTGGATATTTCAAAGTCAGGATACCTCTCTTACTCTGAGCTTCATCACCTACATAGGAATCCTTCTGACCCATACCAACCATCACACCCTAAAGGAGACGAGAGAGAGAGTTTTTATGTGAGTAGAAGTACTATCACTGAGCAGAGACAGAAGCATGCCAAAGAAGTGGGAGGAATATGTGGAGAACCATGCCAAAAAGTGGCTGTCGAGTCCTAGAGGAGTGGGGCTGGAAGCGACCTCCAGGGGTGATCTAGTCCAATCCCCTATTTGAGGCAAGATCATCCGTCTCCAAGCCATCCTATACAAACCATAATCTAAATGCTACATACAGCTACCAAGACTATTAAGCCAGGGTGCGGTTAAATCTTTCTTTTTAAAAATCCCTTTTCATTTTATTGAATTAAATAAACACCCCCAGAAAAGCCATTTTTTTGTTCAGATATCCCAAACCAAACCATCCAGTCCCAAGAACTGGATGGATAAATGAATCCAGTTGGATTCAGTACAGCTGGATGAATGAATGAATGAATGAAGGGAAAACTCTCCCCCTTATCTCCAGGCCTGTGAAGTGCATCCCCGCCAGCGGTGGTGATCATTGGCAAACTAGAAAGCACCTGCCCCCTGGAAACCACTCCACAGACACCAGATAACGGGGAGAGGGAGGAGCGGGAGAGGAAGACACCATCCCTGCCTGTCACCGGGGCAGCTGGGAGGCTTATCCCGGGATTCCCAACCCCCGCGGCAGACTTTTTGCAGGGGAAGTTGGCCCAAAACGAATCGACTACAAGTTTCCCTGGTGCCGCCGGCGGCTGCCAGTGCAGCGCGGGCAGGACAGGGCGGCCGTGAGGAGCGGGGAGCGACCCTGCGGCGCAGGAGGGGAGCGGGAGCGCGGAGGGCAGAGCGCCCGACGGGACGCGGCGGGGCAGGCAGCTCACCTGGTGCCGGGGGCGGCCGACGATGGAGGGGAAGACGGCTCGGGGGGCGTCGTCCCCGGCGAAGCCCGCCTTGACCAGCCCCGAGCCGTTGTCGCACACGAGCGCGGTGGTCTCCTCGTCGTCGCACATGTCGGCGGGCGGGCGGGCGGCGGCGCGGGGCTGAAACACAAAGCGGCGCCTCCAGTGCCCGGCGCGGCTCCCCCTCCCCCTCCCGCGGTGCCCGGCGCTGCCTACTCACCAGCTCGGCACCTCCTGCGGGCGGTCCTGGGCAGAGCCCGGCCGCGAGGCGCCCATTTATCCCCCCCGGCAGCCGGGGGCAGCCGGCCGCCTTCTCCTTATTTGGCCGGCTTCACGCCCTGGAGGAGCAGCGAGGCCATTCATGGAGCCGAGGGAAGGCGAGGGGCGCGCGGGCTAGAGGAGCCAGGGCGCCCCGGGCCATGTAAGGCAAGCCAGGGGTAGCGAGCCCGCAGCAAATGGGATGGCCAAATAGGGAACCCGCGGGGAAAGCCAGGCCCCCTCCTCCCGGGCTGCAAAGAGGGGCGCCCGCCTGGCCCCTGACGGCTGACGCGAGGCCCAGATCTGCCTGAGGCTGCGACAGGGGAGATCCCCTCCGCGCCGGGGGCTGCTCTTGTTGGCTTTGGGGATTTGTCTCCTTTAATCTCTTTCTGCTTTCATTCCAAGCCAGGCTCAACGGCAGCAGGGTGATGGATGAGCCCGGGGAAGGTGCAAGACCCCCATGGGCTTCTAGTGCTATGAAAGCAGCGTGTGCTCAACTGCTCTCTAAAGCACCATACAAAAAAAATCAAAATAAATCAACCTTTCCACTGCTTTTTTGGCTGGCAGAAAGCAGGGGCTGTTGGTTTACATGAACATGCAGATGTTGCAAGTCCCCGTCTTGGGTCCTGTTAGTGCCCACTGGATCAGTCATGCACAATGATATGTGCGGGGCGGAGGAGTAGGGAATAGTTGGGATGAAAAAACAGCCATGGTATTAATGTAATGTGGCAGTTGGTTTCCTGCTCAGTTGTTGAAACATCCACATTGATCATTTGTTCCAGTGGCAGAACCTAAAAAACTCCATATATCTTAAAGGATTTTTTTTTTTTTGTTCAGTTAAAAATAGAAAGACTGGAAAGGCATCCCTTGAGTGGGTTTGGCCTGGTATGCAAAGGCGCAGATTGTCAATGCGTGTCCTAAAGGAACTACATTACATGGAATGGTATGGTGTCCTTTGGGAGCTCAGCTTGTAAAATACCCAGACATGTTAATGTCCATTTATGCAAGACACTCTGGGGAAGCCAGGATCAAGCTTCGTAAGAAAAAAAAAAAAAAGAAATGCATTGAGCCAGCTCGGCCACTCAGATAAAGATCCTGTTGTGCACAAAACACTTTAGATGCTGTAAAAGGGTCACCTCTGTCAAACCCTTCTATCCACCCACTAAAAGAAAGTTTGAATCAACCAGTTTCCTTGTGCTCTCTTTGTATTAAGATGTGGGTGTAACAAAAGGTACGATGAGTAAAAGTTGCTGAGGAGCCAGATTCTCTTTTCTGTATTGCATCTAAAGATGGCATCATAAGCTCATGGACCTTAAATTTGTTCTTGAAACAGAAGCTGGATTCAGTTTCTGTTCTCTAATACTGCAAATACTTAATAAGGCACTTAGCTCTGGGTGACCTCTCTGTTCTGCCCTCCTCAACATCACCACCTCATTTAATCTAGGGGGGAATCTGAACGCAACTTTGATGTAGATGTAGCAACAAACTTCTTAGCCACTCTTAGCTCCTGCTTTGCTTTAGATGCCTTGGGTAGATGCAGTCTGCTTCAAGAGAGACATTATTACAATTTTTAAAAATAGTCCTTACATGTAGAGAATGTTTTCAGTTGCAATGAGCAAAAAGAGGTCACTGAGATGGAGGACTATGTTTTAAATGCCTCTGCCTTGGAAGCCAATAGATTTCATGTTCAGCTTTATTAGCGTTGGGTATATAAAATGAGTTAAATCAAATACCGGTACAAGAAGGCACAAAAAGTGAGTATACAATTTATATAACAGCATAGTGATAAATGTAATACTATTTTAAATAGCTACAGCTACGTAAGTGGGCTCCTATATATCTATTTCTGTATATTCATATATATAGGACAGAGCGCGTGCATGCACACACAGGACACAGGTTCGCAGAGGTGGTGTTATTCATACCTTATTTTCCATTTTTTTCCATTTCAATTCACTTTGGATTCAGTGGAATTGTCACATATGTATGTATATACTAAATTCAGTACTGGAAGCAATTCCTGCCCACTCTTTTCTTTGACCCAAAGCCCATCTTTTCTATAGAAACAAAGTAACGTGAGAGAGTGGCCATTTTCAGCAGCACTAGAGATTAGCCTGCAATGTTATCTCAGCTGTCCCTCCATTCAGAAGTGTTACAGTATTTACATAGAAGCCAGTTACTGATAGCCACACTGAATTCCTCCCCAATCAGACCCTCCCTGTCACATCCTACATTCCGTTTGGCTGGAAAGAGAAAGAGACACTGTCTTGAAGCCAAGACAAGTAGAGCTAGCACTTGTGCAGGAGACCTAGCAGGAGACAGTTGGTCCTGTGCCTATACTTTCCTTTCTTTTTGTTTCCTTTATAAGCACATATCTGATTTCACTCCCATTTGCTCAAGGTTTAAATTGCTAATTAAAATGCAGTGGGGCTCACAAATAGAAGCCTGATGCCTTTGAAAGCTGAGGAAAAAAAAATCTCTTCTTCCCTACATATTGTACAGTGCAAGGTCAAATGAACAGGGCACCACACAGTATATATAAATCCAAAATGGCATCTGCTCCCTCAGAGCCATTCCAGAAGTACCCAGATAAACTCGTTCCTTTGGCCAAAATCATCCTGGCGCCTGCCATAAAATGACATTACAGCAGCAAACAAACAAAAAATGCAGCAAAGTGTGGTATGTATCATCATCCAGGGGGAAAAAAAAAATCCAGTTCCTGAGATGGCTAGGGTCTCTTCACCTGCAGGATTCATTTCACCTGAAACAGTTTCTGCCAAGGCAACAAGCCAGAGGCAAGGGGAAAGCAGGCAGGAAGGAGTATTAGGCAGCTGAAGGATGCAACAGAGGTGATCTTCATGCACTTAAAAAGAATTTGCACCTCAGGAATATTAAGAATGAAGTGTTTAGCATGTTAATGGAGAAGCTTAAATCTTGTGAGCACAGATCTGACAGATATACTCAGTGGGCAAGTCCACACAACCGCGCACATGTACTTTGTGGCACCTCAAAGGCTTCCGAGGTGCTGCAAAATGCATGCGACACACGTGAAAAGATTCTCCCCGTTGTATATGTGACAACAACTTTTTAAAGAAAACCACACTACCCCAGGTGCTACCTAGAGCTAGTCTCCTTTTCCTTTGCAAGCTAAATTTGATGTAATATTTCAACTAACTAGAACTGCTCTGAGTTAGAACTGCAGTCATGCAGAGAGCATTATTAGGATCTTCTCTCTGGCATGAAAAAGTTAAAATTATGGTTTAGTGTTATCCAGAGAGGGAAGGCCGAGTGGGACCTTAAGTAAAAGCTCACTCTGTCTAGATGTAGCTAGTCATGTTAGTCTGAAGTCAAGCAGAAGGCAGGTCAGGTTAGCCCAGATACCTCAACATCTCCAATTTCCTTTAGTGAAGGAGGGATATAACTGAAAACTAAGACTCTAACCCTGGAAACATTACCAGGCACAGTACACTTATTACAATGCAAATTTCAGTAAGACTATTATAAAAGTAAATGTTGCATCTAAAATTAAGCATTGGAAGATAAGACCCTATATCAAATTGTTCTATAGAGCATGGGTCAGCAACCTTTTTGAAGTGGCAGGGCAAATTACCACACTGAAGGTAGGCTGCCTCTTGCAACCTGGCTTCTGCTGCTTCAGCTGCCCTGCTTCTAACCCAGGCACTGCTTGTCCTGCCACTGAATTGTCACTGACATTCCAGTTGTGCAAGCCGGATGGAATTGCTTGGCAGGCTGGATCTGGCCTCCAGGCTATAGGTTGCTGATCTCAGCTTTAGAGCATCCAACAATGGCAGAGAGCTATGTATGCGCCAATACAACCTTCAAAACACAATGAACTCTCCCTGCATGCTACACTTTACAGAAAGCCTGTTACAGATGTGTTTTAGAGGATTTAAACATTGTATTGATACCATTATTGAATTCTTCCAGATGTAAAATCTGTCATTCTAATTACAATGAGTGTAATTTTACAGATATCTGAGAGGCAGAAAGATGGTAATTAATATCTTTTAGAAGATTGTTAAAAATTCCCTTCCATACTTTATGCATAGGTTATAGTTTTGTTTTAAAAGCTTGGTAGAATTTGGTTTATTTTGTTCTTTTAATTTTGGGGCTAAACATTGATGTTAATATTTATTTAGATTGATTGAAATTTTCAGGATTCTACAAAATTAGGGGCATTTTAAAATTGTTATCAATTTAATGCACAGAGGCGCACACACGTGGCAAGTGCTGCAGGAGCTGGTGGCCATACCTGCAAGGCTGTGCCAGGAGGGGAGTTTGGAGGAGCAGAGCTGGTAGCTCCTGGGAGCCTTGTGCTGCCAGTCCCTTTCTCTGTCCATGTCCCAGCTGGAGCAGGGGCCAAACTTCTGAGCAGCTCAACCTGGCCCAGCCTCCCGGGCGGTTTGGGCCTGATACACAGGGGCCAGGCCAGGCTCTGAGGGAGTTTAGCTTCCTGCCCCACCACGCAGGGACTGAGTCTGGCTCTGTGGGAGTTTGGCCCCTGCCCTGATCATACAGGGGCTAGACTCCAGGTGAGTTTGTTTCCTATGTGATTGGAGAAGGGGTCAAACTCCCACAGAGCCTGGCTCAGCCCCTGCGCAATCAAGGCAGGAGCCAAACATGCACAGAGGCCAGGCCAGGCTCCAGGAGAGTTTGGTCCCTGCCCCAGCTGGGACCTGGGCAGAGTGAGAGGCGGATGATACCAGGCTCCCTGCTGCTACCTCTCTTGCCCCTTCAACCCCACCCTCCCAGCACAGCCTTACCAGCATGGCCCCCAGCTCCTGCAGCAGCCACTGTGTGTGCACACATGTGTGTGTGCATGCATGCATGGTCTGTGAGTGTTAGTTAAAATCAATGTTTATCAATGTCTATTGGCAAAAATCAAATCCTGCCAAGCCCACTTATAATGCAATAGTATGCTAATCAATAGGCTTACCTCTATAGACAAGCTCTAGTAGTATAAGGTTCTTATTTGTAAACCCAGTGGATCATGGCATTAGTTTGGGTCTAAGTATTGCACTTCCTGAGCTTCAGGCCAGAGAAAATTCTACTTTTGTAAGGAAAAGAAGGAATTTTCTCTCAGATGGGTTTAATTTTGTTCCATGGCAGCTGTTTGGAGCCATGTATGGTGCTGGAATGCTAGAAGTATCCCAAGCACAAGCTACATGGGTAAGAATATTAAAGGTGCACAGAAATGTATGAATATGAGTACCACAGATGTGAGATGTGCATCTTTGTGTGTATGTAGACAAGGGAGGCATAGAAGCTAAAACTGAAAAGGACAATTGAGAATAATTTCCTAAAATGTATTCTCTAATGTTTTATCCTAGCCCAATTTTAAAAGCACCAAATGACAGATTTTGCACCCCTTCAATTAGATGAACCCACAGTTTACTAACTGTACTGCCAAGTAGTTTCTCCTGATATCCATCTAAAATTTTGAGTTGTATCATTTGTCTTGGTTATAGTCCCACATATCATACTAAATAAATTCTGTCTCCTTGGTGTTTACACCCTTCACATAGTTGCAGACTGTTATCATGTCTCTCTCTCTCACTCATACACTGCTACATGTCTATAATTATCTTAATGTGGTTCAAGAGTACATTGAAATGACAGAATAATGAGGTGGGCAGTAGGAGGCTGGAAATGCATGTGAAGTATCTTTGCTATGAAGCTAAGAGAAGCAGGGGCAGCAAATATAGATGGAGGTGAGCAACAGTATAAGGAATTTATAGTTTGGAGTCTCTGACCCTTAAGAACTGATATTGGCAGCACATTGCTTGCAAAAAAAGGCTGAGATCCTAACCCCTGCTACTTTTCATTGGGTAGAAGTGCTGGAGAGATGTAAAGAAACTCTGAATGTGAGGTTCTAAGGGAGAACCAGCACCCTTAATTCCAGAACTGCAAGAGACAGCTGTGAAGCTGCCTTGTGAGGACTCCCTCAGAAGTCATAGCACAGTGTTCATGCCAGGGGCAAGGCCCCAGCACATAGCACTGTGAAGATTCCAGGCATTTCTGGCCTGAAATGCAGCTCAAAAAGGCTGCTGTAACTTAGGCAAATCCCCAAGGCCATCTATATTACATTAGGAGCATAGAGCAGCCCAGGATAAAAGGGTGCAAAAGTAGTTTAAGGCCACCAAAGCACATCCTCCTCCCCCTGCCCTGCCAATCCTTCTCCCCCTCGGTCACAAGTTCTGCACTGTTTCTCTGCCAAAAGACTATGAAATCTCACCCAGTGTCATAAAAGTTTCACAATGGAGTGTCAATTATAATTTTAGAACAGATTCTAGCTTTTGGCTCAGCTGTTTGGCTCTCAAAAATTCTGACTTAAAACAGCACAAAAGAACAGACTTTCAAGTCTGTTGTTACAATGATTAGACAGACAGTGGTGAGCTGTCACTGTCTTACACTTACTGTCTACTCCTTCCACCTGTTTATTGCATCTTTCCCTGGGGCAGGCACCATCTTTTTTATCTTATCCTTGTCCAATGCCTAACACAATAGGATCCCATTTTATCTCAATACAAATAAATAACACATGTAAAGACAATATAAGACAATCTATAACTGACAGTGGTAGCGGAACAAAAACTGATATGAGGATTTTTTTTTTTTAAAACAACCCTGAAATGTTTAATAACAGCAATATTTCCACAGAATGCCAGTATTTAATGCTAAATCTCTAAGTGGTCAGACAATATAATGACCATGTCATTTTACAATATAGTTCCTCAATATATGCAATCACAAAGAAGTGAGACTTACAAAACAATCACCCAACCTTTGCAATAAAATTAATACATCAGAGTGTTCAGTTATCATGTATGAACCTGGGTTAGGTAGTCGTCCAAGTTTATACCCACTTCACTTTTAGTCTTCTTCAAATTCATTCTTTCATAAAGTCAGAGCCTGAATTTATGTACTGAATGATCAGGACTTTCAAGGCTACATATGTGTACTGGCTCTTGAGATTTGGCTCCCATCTAGTGAAGAACTACCCAGTTTTTACCAGAAAACCAGATCCCTTTTCTGAAGTATTTCTAGCACACTGCTATGTAGCTATTTAGTTTGGTGTGTTCTAATACTGTAACTTTACTTGCAATTTTCTGAGTTATGACAACTTACTGGACATTCTTGATAGGCCTATTTCTGAGATCGTTTCAAGATGGGGTGGGATTCCAATTCACCCACCCCATCCACCAGCACCAACCGGGGAAACCTTGGAATGAGCTCATTCTGCTCCTTTCCCCCCCTCCCATTCTGAAAAACAGGGACAAGGAGGAAAGGGAAGCCATTGCTAGAGGAAAACTGCTGCAGGCTGGCAGCGAATGGCTAGATTCCCCTTGCCCCTGGAACCAACAATAAACATCTTTTTGGTCCAGGGGATCGTTGCAACTCAGAACAGTTCCTGCAGAGCATTCTGAGTTGCACCCAGGAGCTGCACTTCTGTCTGCACCCCAGTACTACTACTTTAGCCCTATAGTGAACAGATTACACAGGGACAGCCTTCCAGAGTGAGTACAATTTCCAGTGGGAAGGGAACAGAAGTAGGAACCAAATAATCAAAGTAGCATTCTTCTGAATAATATGATACTTCCTGTTTTGTTCTCTGACCTGCATGTTCTTGTCAGATGACAGGGATCTCTAGACACTGATTAACTTTGCTGGCATATCTCTAATGTTTCCTTTCTCTTGTTTAGAGCCCCCAAATTAGCTCTGTCATGCCAATCTGCATGATATTGCATTTTGATGTCACTGACATGGGTAGACTTTAACATGAGCAGAAAAGAGCAGACTCTACCAATTTGCTGCACAAGTTATTGTACAGTGGCATGTCTACATGAAACACTTAATGCACAGAAGACTAATTCTAGTGCATATTAGTGTGGCAGGCAAAGCCCGTGCTAATGCACATTAAATTTAATCTAATGTGCAGTAGCATCACACACAAAAAAAAGTATCTGTGCTAATACACAAATTACGACGCAGTAAGTTAGTACCTGTTAGTACAGGTACTAAACTTCATGTGCTGTAACTACAGTGCATTAATGAACATGTAGCTATGCCTCATCTTATCTTTCTTAGTCGCATACTACTAGACCAAGTTAGGGAAAGATGCATTAGAAGTGCAGCAAGAAAAGGAAATCACATTGCAGCCCCTGAAGAAAAACTTGTTAATTATGGAAATCAGAAAATTAAAATCAGCTGACTTATCTGAGGCTACTTGCCTGCAATTTGTATACTGTGGGCTAAAGCTGGAAGCCTTGTATGACTAGTCTAGCTAAGGAAGACAGAGAAAGGAATGGAGTGGCTTGCTTGCATGTTTGAGGTGGTATGTTGGTGGTTTGTTTGGTTACTTGATTGGCTGGGTTTATTTTATAGAAACTGAGGCACAGAGGGAATAAGTGACTTGCCCAAATCATACAGGAAGTTTACAATAAGTTTAGGGTTGATCCCTAGTTACTCAGGCCTAGTCCACCACTTTGACAAAAGTAGCCTTGTTCTCAAATATGAATTTATGCTGAACTTTCTTTCTGTGGCTAAGGAATGCTTATAGACAGCTCCCATTGCCACAGCTTCTGCCAACGCCTCCTTTCCCATGAGACAGCATTTTGCAAGTCTCTGGTTGATTTCACCACTGCTGTTATGAACACTATGGGCAGTGGCAAATATGACACGAAACATGTCCATTCCAACCTAAGGCAACTTAGGAGAGTTAAGAAGAGCATCAGATAGGCACTAGAGCTATGCAGAGGGGAAGTGCATAAAGTAAAGACTGGGGGGGGAATCTCTCCCACTTCCAGTAGCTGGCAGACTTAGGAAGTGGGAAAGTAGCAGAACCCTTCTATCTAGAGCTGTTTGGAGTTCCTCAATTAAATGTTTTTTTCATTAAAAATGGACAGTCATCCAAACTGAAAAGTGTTTCACTTTAAAAATCTTTTTTTTTTTTTTTAAGTTTCAAAACTGTCAATATGTCCCATGTTTACTTTTCTAAAAGAAAAATTCTGGTTTTCTTGTTTAAAACAATGTGTCACTCAGAAATTTGTGCTAATTAGAGCAAAACTTTAAGAGTGGCATATTCTGAAATAATTGAAACAAAATATTTTGATTAACCCAAACTATTGTCCAGATTGGTTATTTCTCAACATTTTGCCTTTCCACTCAGTTCATGATTTTTTAACAATATTTTCTCAGAATGGGAAAACCATTTTCTGCCAAGCTCTACTCTTCACTGTTCCTAGAATGTCTAGACGTTCTTGGGAATCTAGTGAAGAAATAAGCGTCCAATGCAATTTCTTCCTTTCAGTAGCCAAAGGAGGGTAGAGTGAATTATCCCTCTTTATCAGGTACCAACCAGATCTAAAGATATTATTTTGGTAGAAATTGCATTCTTCTCCCAGGAATTGGGGATTGGAGGTCTAAAAGTCCAACCTCCCTAACAGGCTTGTGTCCCTGGAGAGTCATAGAATCATAGAAGCAGGGTCGGAAGGGACCTTGCAGATCTTCAAGTTCCCCCGCCTGGGTGGGAGAAAAGACTGGACTCAAATGAGTCCAGCCAGGTAGTCATCAAGCCTCTTCTTAAAGAACCCCAGGGTAGGAGCCAGCACCACTTCCCTAGGAAGTTGGTTCCAGGTCCTAGCCGCCCTAAGTGTGAAGTAGTTCTTGCGGATGTCT
>NW_017728947.1:62977726-63018043 GCF_001723895.1 Crocodylus porosus | reverse complement strand
TTTCAATGTTGTCCACATCCCTCCTGAAGCGGGGCACACAGAACTGGATGCAGTACTCCAGCTGTGGCCTGACCAGCATCGCATAGAGGGGGAGGATCACCTCCCTGGCTCTACTTGAGATGCAGCTGTGGATGCACGACAAGGTCCAGTTAGCCCTGCTGCGCATCAAATTCTTCATCTTTTGCCTCTTATCCTGGCAAAAAGTGGCCACCAGTGTCCCGTAGGGGTTGGTGCTTGGTCCAGTAATTTTCAACATCTTTATCAGTGATTCAGATGTGGGGGTATAGAACTCACTGGCAAGTTTGTGGATGACACCAAGTTATGGGAAGTGTGGTCACACTGAAAGATAGGCTGTAGATATAGGCGGATCTAGAGAGGCTAGCAGGTTGGGCAAGTCGGAACCAAATGAAGTTCAACATTGAGAAATGTAAAGTGCTCCACCTGGGGATTAATAACCCCCTACATACCTACAGGCTTGGTGGTGCCAAACTGACCAGCACCATGAACAAAAGGGACCTGGGGGGTAATAATAGACCACAGTATGAATATAAGTCGGCAGTGTAATGCTGTAGTCAGCAGGGCAAACAATACTCTGGCATGCATCCATTGATGCATCTCCAGCAAAACAAAGGAAATGATTCTTCCACTCTACTCAGCATTGGTGAGACCACAGCTGGAGTACCACACCTAGTTCTGGGTATCACACTTTAACAAGGACATGGTAAAGCTTAAGAGAGTCCAGAGAAAGGCCACCCATATGATCAGAGACTTGCATGGCAAGCCATACAAGGAAAAGCTGAGGGACCTGGGAATCTACAGCCAGAACAAGAGAAGGCTGAGAAGGGACTTGGTAGCAGCTTACCACTACAACAGGGAAGTACATCAAGGGCTTGGTGAACAACTGTTCACCAGGACACCCTTGGGGAAAGCCAGGAGTAATGGCCACAAACTCCTGGAAGACCGTTTCAGACTCAACATTAAGAAAAACTTCTTCACAGTCACTGTGGAATAAGCTCCCAGGAAAATCACCTACCCTGGAAAATCTTCAAGAGGAGATTGGACAGATGTCTTTCCTGCCTGGTGCAGGGGGCTGGACCCAATGATCTTCTGAGGTCCTTTCCTGCCTTACAATCTATTAATCTTTACTAGATGCATCTAGTAAATGTTTTGAGCCTAAAATTAAATTGGAATTATAATTAATTGGAGTGTTGTGCCAAAATAACACAGTAAAACTGAAGTAAAGGATCAGTAGCAAAGCAATCCATCCATCCATCAATTTAAAAGTTTCATATCGTGTCCTATTAAAATAAAAGTTTTCTGGAATCTGGCAAGGAACCTTTAAAATGAGCTAATTACAATTTCAGAGCCAAAACCTACATATACTACTTGTCTTTCCCATCATAGAACTATATTTGTAAATAATTTCATGATGTCTGGAAAATACAGTGTAAATTGCTGTGTATAGGATTTCCTAGGTCTGTACCTTTCTTTTGCATCTCTCATTCCTTATCTCTTTCATCTGAATTGTACTGGTTGAGAGATTTTAGATCTGAAATCTGGTCATGTTACGCTTATACCAGAAGAAAGTCATTAACAAACTTCTGCAGTTTCAGTCAGCTATTGACCTACAAGTTTTACTGTAGAAACGTGATTATAATAAACAAGTTATTCCCACAGCTGAAAATAGGCAAATGGTATTTTTATTTGTTTAACATGAAAGAATAAATAACCACTTTCCCAAACTAACCAGAAATGCCTATGTTGTTGTTTTCATTTTAGCCAAATATTCACATAAAAGTTCTGTAAGATACAGAGAAATTAATACTGAATACATAGGTAGATTGGTAGAAATGTTGCTTTGTTTCTCTAATTAATATTCCTGAAAGAGAAAGGAAATATACACTAGCAATGCTAATTTTGTCACTTGTCTAGGCTCACTAGTACTCAGGTTAAGTGAGCTCCATCCAGGTCTGGTTGGAGAAGCCTGCACTGCTTTTAATATATCTGTTCTATGGATAATTAGAACACTTCAGCCTTGCTCAGACATCTTACATCAAAAGTATTATAAAAAAATCTGTACTCTATAATAAGCCCCAGGTTGGGGCAGATTTTTATCGTTACCTAAAAGTAATTATTTTAACAGGCTTGGAAACAAACAACTGCCATTCAGATAACAAGGACCTAAAGAAGTGGCAAATGGTCTTCCCTTAACACAAACCCAGAATACACACCCTTCCTTCGTACACTATATAAAGTTCATCCTTCAGCTAGCAGACTCCCAAGGAATCAATTCTCAGTAATTCTGTATATTATAATGAAACCTATACTGAAGTGAAAAAAATGCTGTGAAAAGCAACTTCACCCAGTTTCATTGGGATTTTGTTGATCAAAACAAATATTTGAACCAAAGAGGTTGTCTTGCCCGGACAGAACAGGCTGTTGACCTGGATACTCTATATGGTATACACAGCCTGTGCAGACATACAGTTGGGCAGCATTCCACTCCTCAGTCACCATCTGATGCAGCAGCATGACATTAGGACTGCATTGCTCCTTCCATCAGCCAAATGCTAAAGATTGCTCAAATAATTGGTTACATGGATCTCTCATAGCACTGTCTTGTTGAATTGGTTGCTAGGCATCTGACTTAGGAACATAAAAGAACTTTTTTGCATTGTTGTATGTTCTTTTCCATACCCAACTGCAGAAACTCTTCCTTATCTACAAGTACATGACCTAAATTCAGTTATCTCCATTCTGTACTATACTAATTACACTCGCAGTCACACAAAGGCTGAGAACAGAAATTACATGTAAACCAGTATAAGTGATTGGAGACCAGTTCAAATCTATAACACAACAGAAGTTCTGTGGCACACAAAGCACTTTCAAAATGGCTGAAACCAGTTTAGAATAATCTTGGACAGGTGTAGTATCAGACTTAATGGATTTAAATTACATCAATTTATTAAACTTCTATTCTAGATCCCCTCCAGATTCAAGTTAACTCAGTCTGCCAGCACCCCAGGATACTTTACACCTCCCCCACAACTCCCCCTTGCAGAGTAGGCAAGCTAGCTTTAGACCAAGCTGTCTGCTCCAGCTAAGCAGGAAGATGTGCTCTAGTGCTCCCTGGCTTCTGGCCTGAGCCACTACAGGCATGTGGCTGTATTTCCAGAATCAGAAGCAAATGTCTGTTCACTTGCTAATTGGTTCAATCTATGCATTTTAGCCTAACCTGCAAGGATTGAACAGAAATCAGCCTTGGGCTATTTGACTGTCTGTACTTAGCCAAACAGGTTGGCAATTGTATGTAAGTGCACAGTCCCAGATATGATGGGAGCAAACACATTCTTCTCTAATTCCATCAACTGATTAAAACCAAGCTTTGGGCCTAGGGTTTTGGAAACTTCTTTTTCATCGTTGGGTTATATGCAGTAGTTATATACTACTATTTAATCTTTCATGTATCAATGAACTGAACACAGCCATTTCTTTTCTATGGTTACAGTCATTATTTTGATCAGTTCAAATAATCGTTTATGCTTGCATAGACCATGTTACAAAGGATATGGCTTTCTCCTTGCTTTAACCATGTAAATTCTCTCTTCTTCTGCTATCTGGAACTCTTTCTTCTGCTCTCTCATTTTACTGTTTTATTTACAACATAATGAACCACATTCTCTTGTCAGTTTTATTACTGTCTTCAGCAGAGATGCATTCATGTAAATCAGAGCGTCTATTCCCTCTGTGTTTGTAAAAGATTGGTGGTGTCCTACTTTAGTTAACTATGCGATATATTTTGAGATCTATATAGAAGACAATGTACAAAATAAAATTATAATGTACTGTCATACCATATTAGAAAATGCTGAAATATTGTTGATATTTCTCTGAGCAGCATGACTGAATATAACACCGACATAGGTGCTGAGATTCAGCCTCATCTAAAAATAAATAAATCTAAAGGACAGTTGAGTAATCCTTTATTGTGAAAAGGTCACATTTTAAGTTAGTGTTTGGCTTAAAGCTGTTAAATGTTAAAGCAAAAATGGTGGATAGTGGAAACATACTCTTATATTCCAAACCACAGCTAAGACTGGCTAGGGATTGTGTGTGTGTTACAGTTCTTCCTATGGATGGCCCAAACAGAAGCTGTCCTGAACTTGGCACCATAAATCAAACTTAGGCAAGGATTCAAACCATTAGAAAAACCCAGAGGGCTTCTGAAAATGAGGATTAAAATTGAAAGGATACATTTATTCAAAAGGTCAACTGTGCCTACAAAAAGCGGCAGTCAGTAGTATAGTAAGAGTGAGGTTACATTAGTAAAAAATCTCAGTATTCTCTCCAATATGGGATCTTTTGTGGAGCAAACAGTTGCAATCTGCCACCTTGATTCTGGTGATTCAGTCATGAAAATAGCTTAATTTGGATGCCTTGTTTTTACATTTATTATTTGCTAAGAAAAGTCTTAAGGAAATATTAAAAGGTTATTTAAAGAAAGAAAATCTAAAACCAATATTTATAAATAATAAAATTATTTGTAAATAATAAAACTAACAAGCTACATATTACCTTTGAGAGAAAAAGACCCTCTATAACCAACTGTCTGCAAAACCAGGAAGTCTTGGATTTAAACTAGCGGTTCTCAATGTGCCTAGGCACCCCTCAAAAATGACAGCTTTCATAACTTTAACTCCTTTTGGTATTACAGAAAAATAATAGAGCAATTCCTCTGTTGCAGAAAGACTACAAACAGATCATAATGCTTTTGACATTATGATTTCGTACTTGAAACCTTTGGATTGATTTTATGAATGATACAACAGGGGTCCCTAACCCATTACTTTGAGAAAAAATGTGGGGGGGCAGGGGAGAGAGAAAGCTGAGAGGAAACAAGAAGTAGTAGCCCCTTAGCCACAGGAAATCTGGGCATCTTACCTACAGGAAGATGGCAAAGGGAATAGCCAGTGGGGGTAAGTCATTATCAGCAGCCAAACCATACTCCATAAGATACTGCAGCATTTCTCTAAATGTTTTTTTTAAAAACATTACAAAATAATTGGGATTAGTTCCATGAACACTAGATGGCATTTTTCTGTGTGTGTGTGTGTATGTATATGTGTGTGTGTGCGCACACACATGTACTTTGCCTTACTTAGTACAGGGCTAGCCAGCAGGCAGCCCCCACACTAAGGCACCCTGCACAGCCACACACATAACAAAAAATATACAGCAATTGGCATATCCAGATGCAAATATTACAAAGCTACTTTGTGTCTAAACAACACAAACAAAAGACAACTCCCTGCTTTGTGACCACAGCGGTCAGATTAACAAGAACCATTTTTGTCTGCTAGTTCTGTATGTGCCACTTATGGCCTGCATTACGAGTTTTGCACTCAATCCTTGAAAAGGTGCTTATAATAAGGTAAAAAATGTAATTAATTGACTCCTAAGAACTAGATCCATAAAGACACTTAAGTGTCTTTTGCCTTGTTAAGGCACCCAAATACAGAATTAAATCCCAAACCCTCACCTGCTGCCTAACCCTGAAAGTGCCCAATTAGCCACCAGTATAGTTTCAGATTTCTGCTGCTGGACATAGTCATAATTTCCAAATCCTAATAGTACCATGCAACTTGGAATCTGAGCCCCACTATGATTCACAAACTAGGCATTCCCCTAGACACAGTCCTATTCTAGCAGGCATGCTCAGAGCACATGTACCAGATCAAGACTTATGCAGCACACACCCAGAAGGAGCTGGCAGTCTCAATGCCAGCTGATGATTATACTTAAGCCATGGACAAACATCCTTCACCTTTGAATCAATGGTGTTTAAAGCCCCAGAGCAGACTGAAATAGAATCTTAGTTAGTCTTCTAGTCCTCATTTAGATGAGCATGAGTGTGCACTTGCAGCAGCACAAATAGTTGTGGCACAAATTTGTGCCTCTACTTTTTGTCATTGCATGCACCCCTGCACGTGAGCTTTGCTGCAGGACACATTGTCCCACTGTAGGGAAAATGTTCATGCCTGGCTTTTCCTAGCGTGCTGCTCTGAACAGGCTCCGAGTGCTGGTGGGTGGGCTGGTTGAGGCATGGGGAGCCTTACTTAGTACAGGGCTAGCCAGCAGGCAACACCTATGCTGAGGCACCCTGCACCCCAGCCAGCCAGGAGTGGCTCATGGAGAAGGGGGAACAGGCAGCCCTTGTCTCTGCACGCTGCAGATCTCCCAAGCTGAGGCACACTGCACAGTGTGCCTCAGCATAGGGTCTCTGTAGCATATGGAGATGGGGGAACTGGCAGCCTAGCGCACACTATTTGATGCTATAGTTGTGCACACGATTTTGGCGTGCTTTGTGCCCCCCATACTACAAATAAGCAGCACTGCATGCAACACGTGGTTTGTGGCACCACAAACCACATGTGCCTGCATGTGTGGGTGCAGCCTTATACACCCAACAGGTGGAACAAGAGCTGACCCAAAAGATCTTAGAATCTATTTTATATATATATAACAAATCACTTAAAATGTATATTCCATACATTGGACTAGGTGGTTGATCAGGCTCTTCTTCTTCCAACACTGATGATAAGATCCCCCCATAGACCCTAGACCAAGGACGTAAGAATAGTGTAAATAACTTCAACAAAAATGAAATTGCTGAACCTGGAACATTACATTCAGTTCTAGGCACTCAACCAAAAGAAGGAGATCAACTGAAGGAAGTTGAAACACTGCCACCATAAATTATTAGCATGCTTGAGAGATTGTTTCACACATACAAAAGGGTTAAACTAAAATCCACTGAACTCAACAAAAAATCCCTATAATTTTCAGTGGACTTTGGATCAAAGTCTTAGAGAGGTATGTTTATAACTCCTTTTTTTGAAAATTAAAGCAGACATGATTAGCATATATAGTGAAATACAAGGATAAATGTTTCTCTTCTGTTGGTATTTATGTAGGATTGTATTAACAAGGTATAAGTTACTACCACTGAATTTACTCTAACTTCTTAATTATGAAACATTTTAAGTTCCATAAATCCTTAATTGTTATTTTCAAAGGATGCCTAAATGACTAATTAGTTAGGATTTCATATAGAAGTTGGACACTTAACTCCTTTAGTTTTCTTATATTAGTCATTTCTGTCTGAAATACTATTTTATTAATAAGGTGCAAGGAAATTTATAACAATAGCATGATTTTTAGAAAATTATAGTGTTTAAAAATATTGTGAAAATGGGATTATTTAGACTGGGAAAAGGTCTCCCTAAGAAAACTGAAGAAGACCCTGTACTTTGAAACAAAACTGAAAAACACTGTACTATAACAGTCTTTCCCTGGCAAATGGATTAATTCTCTGCTTGTTAGTAACTGTCTACCTAGGTATTAACACACCATGGTGTTTACATATGGTCATAATTATTGAAGGACGCTACAAAAATGCTGGTGAAGTAGGGAAGTTCTATCTTCCTTTTAAGCTTCCAGCACTGAGCTTGGGACAGATTCCCAAGGGTCCTACAGGAAGTTATTGTCCATAGGCACCAACTTTGGTTTTTGCTGGTGGGTGCTTGCAGGCATAAAAAACAAACAAACCCCCAAAACGGTACTTTAAACTCAGTGCATTCATATGCCAAACCCCGCACATGCCCAGAAGAGGCAGCATAGCATGTTAGTTCAACCTGGCTCTGGCTCCAGTGTCTGTAAAGATCAGGTGCTTTAGTGGGGCCTTTTTGGCACTTTTATCTAATAACTGATTGAATCAAGTTTAGCTAAAAGGGTCAAAAAGCCTTGCTAAAGTGTTCAATCTTTACAGATACTGCAAAACTGGATTGAAGTAACAAGCTGCTTCTTCCAGTAAAGCTCAGTTTGGGTTTTTTTTTTAAATATCTACAAGCAGCCTGCAGCTGTAGCTCATGGGTGCTGAGCCTCCACAAATTTTTTTCAGTGAGCGTTTGAGCCCCAGAGCACCCACAGAGTCAGCATCCATGTTACTGACTGAGCATAAGAAAATGTCCTGAATTCAACTCATGCCCAACTCAATGAAGCAGTGATTCTCAAACTGGGGTAAATGCCTGCCCCTGTAGGTAAATAATCTTTTAGAAGGCATGCAAGTAGAAGGAAAGAGGAGAGAAAGGGGGGCATAAAAAAGGAGGAAAAATAAACTCTAAAATACTTTTTAAGTTAATGAAGGATCACAGTGTGGTTGCAATGAAAAAAAGTGTTATTTATCACAACTGTAAGAGCACATCATTAATAATAATAATAATAATAAATAAACAAACTGGAAAAGGAGTATGACAAAAAAGTTTGAGTGCCACTAACCATCCTTTCTTCCTAAAGAGTATGAGAATGAGAGTAGTTGCGGGGATAAAAGGGAAGTGTTAAGTTAGGCCCAGCTCCTCTCCAGTAAACTGCTGTGTATACTGCTGTGCTCATATAGAATCATGCCAATGTAAGGGGTTTGCTGTGCAAATGAGTCTTCAACTCATGGATCAGCTTGAGGAAGTAGACTCCACTTTTAAGATAAATACTTTCTGTGACAAATAATAGCAGGAAAATAGATCAGTAAAAGGCTTACCTTTAACTGGTGATCTCTCTGAAGACTTTTAAATGAAAAATAAATCTGACCCACAAATTCAATAGAGCATAAAGCCAGAAGTACGCTGAATGACACAAGGACCTTGTTAAAAAAAAAAAGTAAAAAAAGGCCTTGTTTCTCCGTATGTGTCCTGACCAATAATGATCATACAAAGTGTCACTATTTCCAAAGCAACTAATATGATGTCATAAACAGGCTCATGGCAATGTCAGGAACAACCAGCTGAAGCAGATGAACTCTAAAGGAAAAAGACCCTGTTTTCCTAATAGAATATCCAAGATAACGGGGGGTGGGGAAAGGAGAGAGAAAGTGACATGTAATTTACGGAGTTATTTTTTAAGAGAATGTTTAACAAGCTTTCAAGGAGGTTACTGAGGAATTTTGTAAAATGCATGTGTAATTATGGTATTTGACTTGTCCCACACATTAATTTAAATAGTCATTATTTTAAATATGTTTATATTTATATTCCATACATACTAATCCTTGCTGTCAAACAGATCAGTGAAAACAGATAAAATTATTATACAAACATTAATTGGTCCAGTGGCGGAATTCTATACGTGTTACGTGAGATCTCAGTTTAATTCCTGTCCTGCCTCTCTGTCATTCAAGGACACAGCAAAGTTAGAAATACTGCAGAGGCAGCTTTGCTAAGCATCTAGAAATGCACCACAGCACTCAGCAACAATTCCCTCCTTCAGGAAAACTAGGATCATTTCATGCTGCAGGGTTACATACGGGCTCAAAAGACCACAAACCAATGTTTCTTTTGCCATTGTACAACAGAGTTCTTTTGTAAAAAGAAGTCTAGTCAGAAACCTGATCCTAATGAAAGGAGGATGGCCTCGTGGGTAAGGTATGGAAGTAGGAGTCAGGATTTCTGGGTTTAATATGTAGCTCAATTGACCTTTAAAAATCACCTGAGTTTTAAAGGATTTTTGTCTGGCCTTATGCTTTCTGAGCCAGATTATCCCTTGCCTGAGAACCCCTTATGTTTATGGAAGTCATAAGTCACTGTGAGAAATAAAACATCACTATTTCTGACACAACACTGATTCTATGGTATCCTGACACCCTGTAGAAAGTGTTCTCACAGTGGAAGTGAAGTCAGCGTGAGCCAGGGATGGGAGGGAGCAGATCAAGGCTATAGTTGAGGCAGACCTTCAACATATTTCAACCTAGAGGAGGGCCACTCGCATAATCAGGGGCCAGCAGGGCAGGCCCTACGAGAAGAGGCTACGGGACCTGAACCTGTTCAGCCTCCACAAGAGAAGGCTGAGGGGGGATCTAGTGGCCTGTTACAAACTAGTCAGAGGAGACCAGCAGGCACTGGGGGAGTCTCTGTTCCCCCAAGTGCTACCAGGAGCGACTAGAAATAAGGGTCACAAGCTGGCAGACGGTAAATTCAGATTAGACATCAGGAGACGCTACTTCACTGTCAGGGCGGTTAGGATCTGGAACCAACTTCCAAGTGAAGTGGTGCTGGCTCCTACCCTGGGGGTCTTTAAGAGGAGGCTTGACAATCACCTTGCTGGTGTCGTTTGACCCCAGTACTCTTTCCTACCATGGCAGGGGGGTGGACTTGATGATCTGCTCAGGTCCTTTCCGACCCTACTAACTATGAAACTATGAAGGTATGGAAATGAGGGCTTCCCTATACTCACACTAGAGAATTGCATCAACCTTTGTACATGTTTCAAAGGAGCAACAATACAGGTGGCACAGGAAAAAGAAGGATCCTTGACTCCTTAGAGGACTCTGACCTAACTGAAAAGGATTCTCAAAAGTGGTAAAGAAATGAAGACAAGTAAATGCAAGTAGACATTTATTTGTCTGCATCAGTGATTCTCACTCAGGGTGCTGCATGCCACAGGATCCTTTGAAGGCTGCTACTCCTCCCTCCCCCCATTGCCTGACCCATGAGTTAGAAGGGAAAGTACAGGCCTGGCCCTGCCAAGCCATTCCTCCTCCCAAGTTCCCTACTTTCCAGTACTTGTTCAAGGAGATGACCATATATATGCATGTCCTTGGTTAATCATTTCTCTTCTCCCACCTCAGTCCTTATGCAAAGTGGTAAAACTGTAATATATACATTATTTTCTAAAATGGGATGTTGCTCAATTTAGAAGAGTTACAGGGGGGTGCGTAGAGTCTAAAAAGGTTGAGAATTCTGCATATTTTTATGCAAACTGGAATAAAGAGTGATTGGATTTTGGAGCCCATGTGAACTCTGAGTTTCTATTTGTTCCCAATATCATACGAGCTTCTAGAGATAAATGGTAAACCATCATGCTATTCAGACCCAAAGAAACTTCAGAGAACATGGGCTGAAGTATCTTGGGAACCAAACACAGCAGCTGGCGGAATGTCTTGAAGATGCAATACTACAAAGGCTATGAAAGAGCCCTAAAAATATATTTTTAGATATACAAATGGAAGTTCAGTAAAAAATAATACACAGTAGAGTCTGGGATTGAAGAGGAAAACACAGGAACATAAATAAATGAAAGTCTATAGGAAAAGAAAACTGTTAAAGGACAAGCAAACATTAGAGAAGAAGGTAATAGTGTGCGTAAATAAATAAGAATGAAAAGTTTGTGTTAAATAAAAACAGAAATGGAAAGTAAAACCAAGGAAAATGCACTGAGGAAGAAAAGTAGAATAGGGAACAAGCAAAGAGAAAAAGTGGAAGATGAATTGAAGGACAACGTAGCAAATATTTATGCATTTCTATCTTTGCTCACTGAACACCATGATGACTTTGGTAGCTTACAGTTGTAAATATTCTCTAATTCAGTGATGTCAAACTCACCCTAAGCCTCAGGCCAGATCGAGTCAGTATGGCTCCTCATGGGCTAAATACAAACGTGGCAGTTACATGAGTGACAGAAGTGTGCAGGGGTTAACACACCTGCTGCTCACTGCCCCATGCCAACACGTATGCTCAACTGAACTCCATGGCCCTTCATTTAGTCAGTAGGCCACACCCTGAAATTCCCCAGCCCTTCTAGCAGCCCCGTGGGTCACAAGATGGCTCTGTAGGCTGGATTTGGCCCAGGGGCCGTAAGTTGGCTACCAATGCTCTAACTTCTACCCAACAGAAACAGAGAAGAAAAAACCATGAGGGGATAATGCAAACACTGCATTTTTTCAGCCAGGCCTAGTTCCTGGAAGGACTGCCAGCTGTATTACAAGATGTACCTTTCATATGGATGCCAGATAGTACAGAGAAAAATACTGAGAAGGCATATAATGGAAGTAGAATGAAGAAGGAATCAGCACTCTCCAAAAGAAAACTGGCCTGGTTGTGTAATCATAAAATAATTTTAAAATGTACACATTTCTTGGATGCATTTGAGACTCTAATTAACTAGTTACTGCAACTATTACTAGAACATACACATAATGGCTAAGGACAGGCATTCAAGAAGCCTGAGGCATAAGCACTCCAACTTTCAAGCTTTACTCTAAGTGCCCAAGGTTAGGTCGGGAGCAAGCAGAACACACGTTAGTCCTTGTGGGAGGCCAAAAGTTTGCCTGCATGGCCTGAACCCAGCAGGCAGGGGGACCTGCAAGCCTCCCAGCATGCCTTATGGGCTTCCTAGGCCCCCAAAGGCAGAGACAAAAGGCCAAGTCTGAGTGGGGGTGGGAGGGACGGCAAGTGCTTGGGTTCTATGTGCATGGATGCATGTGCATGTCCTGGATGCCTGGGTTCATCAACCTGTCCAGGCCAACTGGCCACATCAAGCGTCCCCTTTGGTCCTCATTTTGCCAGCACGGTCTACACATGTCTCCAGGGCTCTGCAGGTGTCTGGCCTACTATCCTGAATCCAACATCTTGAGCTCCACGACCAGGCCTCCTATACTCAGTTGTGGAGTCTGCAGACAAAGGAAACATTGAGGGACATACTGTGAGTTCCCTGTTCAGAACTTTTCCCCCACCTGGGGCCAGCAGCTGCACACCTGCTCACAACCTGGCGCCAACCGTGCCATGAAATGCCTACATCCCACCTCCCAGCTGGGAAAACCCAGATGCCTGTGCTCCATCTCCCTGCTGCGGGAACTGGAACCAAAGAACCTGGGCCCAGAGGGATGAACCTTCCCTGGGTCTCCAGGAGGGGAGGGAGGGAGGCAATGGGAGCAGGGTTGTTAACAGGAATTTCTGTTTCCTGCTGTGCCTTCCCTGAAGTAGTGCTCATAAGTAGGTACTCGGCCAAACAGCACCCAAAGATGCACCAGTGAAAACCCACAGGTGTGACTGTTGATTACACCTTAGCTCTGCAGCTTGAAAAAAAAAGCTTTCAGTGTCTTTCACAGTCTGTTTGGACACTATTTTGCATGAAGTGGTTCCATGTCAACAATGTGACCTTGAGGGATGAGGCAGCCAGTTGACAATTATGATTTATGGTCACTCAGTTCAACACAAATTGATTAGCTCCCAACACCAATAGGGGGTACCAGTCCTGGTGCCTCTGCTTCATTCCAGGCCAGTGGTATGGGAGTTAGGAGGGGGGGGTGTTTGAGACGCACGAGGTCAGTGGGGAGCATCAATAAATCAGTATCATCAGTCCTGCATATGGACAATTGTCGAGCCAAAAGCACACCGAATATCAGAGTAGGCAACTATATCTTTCCACATGAGCATATCCCAATTTACCAAAGAGTCACATTAGACCATTCCCTCACCTATAAACATCACATTCAAAAGGTCACCAGTAAAGTCTCTGTTTGGATAACTCTCCTAATACGTGTAGCCATCATGACATAAGGTGAGAACTTCAAAGTACACGGAACCACTGCACCTGCAATCATATATGCCTCAGCAGATGATTGTGATCCTGTATGCTCCAGAAGTTGTCACAGTAAATATCTCGACACTGTACTTAAGTTTGCAGAGACTCATAAGTCTGCACAACTTACACACATGCAGATGTGTTCCCTGTACTCTCAGGCATTAGACCAAGTGACATAGGAAGATAAACCCTAACTACTCCCCTGCTGCCAAATTCCTGGGCTCATGGAGGGTCCAGCAGGCTGGGTATTGTGGCCTTGGGTGCTGTACTAAATTTAGATAAGGGGTGGGGTGAATGGCAATGACATGATCTTTCAGAGTAATCTGATCTGAAATCTATTCCTACAGCATTTTATACCAACATCAAACAAGTACCCCACTGGGCACGACCTTGACAGAAAAGCGCGGGTCAAGCTTAACAGACCAAGATCTGGATGTGGATTATTCAAAACAACATGTCACAAGAAGAATATCTTGGACAGCGCCCTGTGTGAATGCAGTGTCCAGCAAACAGCACAGCACTTAATAAAAAGCTGCAGTTTTTCCAAATATCCATATGGGGTGCATGGAATCTGCACACTGAGCAATAATACCATGCCTCATTGCTGGCAGGAGGGAACAAGAGAGAAAGCGGGGCAGGGGTGGAAAAAGGGGCTTGGCCCCGTCAGATCACTAGCATCCCAGGATCGGAACCAGCCTGGTGCTCAAGCAGGCCACACCAGCTCTGGCTAGGCTTAGAGCACCACGCTGGAGCAGGGCGGAGGAGGAAGGGTGAGCAAGGTGCTAAAGTCCCATGGGTTGCCAGAGGAATCCAACCTAACATGAGTCATGATGGGATCTGTACAGGTGTTTATTGCATCACTTTAACCTACAGCACTAAAACTTCAATACCACGTAAAGCGCTTTTTACATGGCTATCGCACAGTAAGTGCATGTGGCCAATAGTTTTTCTGGGATTCTGACTAGGAGGGAATTTCATTACACACTGGTTTTTAGAGGCTTATTGCTTTCTGAAAAATAATTACCAAGTGACTGATTTTTCAAAGGTAGCTTTCGAAACAAGTGGGGTTTTTTACTGTGTTTTTTTTTGGGGGGGGGGGCAGGCGGGAGAGGTTTTAAGTTCATTTGTCAAAAGTGAATAAAAAGAAAATATTCAGATAATTCTAGTAGTGCATCAACTCAAAGAAAAAAATATTCCTTCACTCTTCCCTTATGAAGAAACCCAAGCAGACAGCCCAGTTACTCCAACCACTGACATTTCCAGGATTTGGTCCACATTTTCCAGAGTGAAATTCCATGCTTGAAAATATGCGACTCTCACATGCCATCTCCTATATCTTTACTGCTTAGATTAATATAATTGTGTTTTATGAATAGTTTTACTCAAAAAGTTAAAAGAACCTTAATGTTGCAAAGTCAAGCTCTTCACAGTTCTTAAATTTAACTCCATGCCTTTGCTTAAGAAGTGGGTACTACAATCCTGTCCAACCCAAATCTTACCTTAGAAGAAGACCCTTAAGTCCCTTCCTTGAAAACTGAACAGAGCTCAGTGTTTTCATTTTAAAATAATGAAGATTATCTTTCATACAGTCAATGGGTAGAATACTTACTCTGGATGCAAGAAAGCTATATTAAGTGTCTTTCTCTGTGTGAGAGGATTCAAAACTATATCTCCACCTTCTGAGGAACATGCCCTCATCACCATTCAAAAGACTATTTTGCGGTGTAAGCACTCGCTGTAAGTGTGTGCCTGAATCTGAGGCCTCGGGTAAAATGCAAACATTGTCAACAGACTTTGAAGCAGACCCTGGAGACAGGGTCTGCTGTCCCAGAAATGTGCCCTAACCACTAAGCTAAACAAAACAGCATTATTAATGTTTTCATAAACTTTTCTATGACACGAACTATATTTAATAAAAAATGATACATTTTCATGCGACTCCTATGACTCAAAATAATATATTAATACTCCTATTTTATAGATGTGATACCCAAGGTACAGCAAGATTAAGGTCCACTAATTCGCAGTGCCCCATTTGAGATGCTTTAGACATCTTGGCTGCTTACAGATGTGAAAAAACAAATAAACCACCAGCACTTTACTTTCAGCTCAGCATGTCCCCACGCTTAGTGCAGTGCAATGAGCACATGCCCAAAAGAGCCATTGCATTAGTGTGACCTGGCTCACCCAATGTCTATATAGATCATGCACTTCAGCAGGGCTTTTTGGCACTTTTATCTGGTAGGTTGTTGAATCACCTTTAGCTAAAACAACCAAAAACCCCACTGAAGTGCCCAATGTATTCAGGCACTGGGGAGACAGGTCAAACTAATGCACTTCTTCCAGTAAAGCGCTGGGTTGTTTGTTTTTTTCCCCCTTACATCTGTCACCAGCCCTTAATTTTTCATAGTGCTTATTGATATATAGCATGCTATATGTTCAAAGCCCAATACCTATAGACTTCACTTCAGCTGTGAGTGCTCAGCATTTCTGCAAATTATACCCCAGGGTCTCAAATGAAACATGCAGAAAGTGAGACATACACATATAGTAGCCACCTGTGAAAAGTTAGGTTTAAGTGATTTGTCTGGCATTGCCTATGACAAGGGAAGGGATAGAATCCAATTCTCTAGAGAAGCATTTAACTGACTAAACTATGAAACCATCCGTTTTCTTGGTACTATGCTATTTTATCCAACCTCATCTTCTGCAATAAAGGAAGCAGAAGTTCTATTCATAACACCCTTCTTTACTGCACAACCCTGAATAGGACCCAAAGCAGGGTCCAATCTGTATGCTGAATGAAGCTAAAGTCCTGCTGAAAAAAAATTATGCAAACTTTTAAACATATAACAGGGCTCAAATAAGATTTCTGAAACAACCTTAATTGTGGCTTTTCCTATTTTTGAGTGCTTAGCTTTGTAAGTTTAATGTATTTTTAATTTTTTTGTGCATAACTTCCTGTGCTTTTAAAAAAAGCAAACCAAAAAAAAGAGGTATTCTATCATATTAACAGCCACACAAATCATCTTCAAGGTTGGAATTTTTATGTTCACCGTACAGCTGTCTGCCAGTTCAGTTAAAGGAGTAACTGATAGCAGTAGTTAGCTGTCATATTCCATAAGGACCAGCACTAGAGGGGAACGAGACATTTTGCCAGTAGGTTTCCAAGTTACTTGATGACAGCAGAGGAATAGTGAGACCTAGGAGTTTCAGGTTTCTTTCCAGGCTCTGCAGCGAAATATGCTCTAGTAAGCCTAGAGTTTTCTGCCTCATCTCCTTCCACCTGCCCTTCTCCTAGTCTTCTCTTACCTAACTAGGGTTTCTCTCCCTGGCTATGTTCTTTTTGCCTATCCAAATCCAAGCCCTCCATCTTCAGATCGCAATTCCACTTCTTGCTCTAGCAGTCCTAGTTCCCCCTACAAGCATTGTGTACAACCTACTTCTTCCCCACAACTTTTCTCACCCCCTACCTTTGTTCCTCAGCTCCTGATCCCACAGTTGGCTCTGTTAGGGTAGCTGTCATATTTTATGCTTTGAAGTTGCATCTGTTTACAGAGTGGTGAATTACAGTGTTGATTAAAGTTTTCTTTTATATTCAGCCTTATTTAATCATTGCTTAAATTCTGCATAGCCTCATTATTATCTGAACTTTTCATTTTGCTGGTGTCTGCAATATCAGCCTTAAGTCCTGCAAGAAGTCCTATAGCCTTGAGTTTGTTCACATGGTGTTTCTTTCCTTTTTTAACATTGTGAGAAGTTTTTCTAACACAACATAGTAATAGTTTTGTTACCAGCTCAGATTAACTGAACGTGGCACTAACCAGCTGAATCCGAGGGATGAAATGATTGGATATGTTAATGAAAGGTGATAAGGGAGACCAATGGACAATGCTCAAAGTAAGGCACCAGAAAAAGGCCAAATTAAGAATTGTGCTCATGATGAACAAGCACATTGAACAAAGGAATATGCTGACAGGATAAAATATGGACAATATACTGCCTGCAGAGAGACCAATCCCAAAGCAGAGTCATCGAAAAAGTGAAGTTGAAGAAAAGCATAAAAGGGGGCAGCAAGAAAGTTATGTCATCATCATAAATCCAGCCTTCAAGACCTGTCTGGACCCATCCCAGCCAATGCTTCAGGAACTGAGTGGCTTGTCTTTTCTGTTGAGCAAAGTAATATCTGAGATTGGGTGAGATTATTGTACTGAACGTTTTTCTCTTTTTGTATATAGAAACTGTTAAGATAACATTTGTTGTATTAATAAAGTTAGACTCTGATTTTAGGACACTGAGTTGTCTGTGTTCATATTTCACGTTCCATTTAAGGGTTAATTGTGCTTTAACAATTCCTAAGCAATGTCTGGTGGATAGTGATGCTAACAGCTCCATCTCCTAGGGTTATTCCCAATGCCCTCAATCTCACTTTCTTTCTTCATCGCCACATTTTGTCAGCCTCCAGTATCGGTCTCCTTGTCCTAATCCATTCCTTCCCTTTCCTGGATCTTATCTTTCTCTTCTATATTGCCTGGGCCTCAACATTAGGACAATAATTGAGAACACAATAGACACTCCTAGACTTTCATTTCTGTTGACTGGTACTGGCAGACTGCATTTGTAGGAAAAATCAGGTTAAAACAGGAGTCTGCTCAGTTGATCTATGGATAAGGACAGTGCATTCCTGTGACTGTAGAGGGTGGAAGGATCTGGAGCATTAGTTTAATGAGGACACTAGAAGATTTTAGTTGAAAAGCTCTAACAGCTGTCTAGCATAGTATCTGCAAACACATTTTTCAATACCCTCTAACTTGGCCAAATTTGGGCAGGTGGCTGAAAAGATAGCTGGAAAAAAGATAAATCTGAGGTAACCTCTGATATGGAAAATTTCAGACCGAAAAGTTAAAGTTTGGCAGAGCACTGGAACCAAAGGACTGGAAGTGGCCTGCAGTGTTGTTGAGTCTAGTCTCTTGCTATGACAGATAACCACATCATACAAAAACAGATTCAGGATTTTATAAAGGGAGGTGTGGGAGCAGCAACCAGTGCTGCAAGGGTAGCTGCCCCTCCCCAGTTCCTGCTTCCTCCCCTCTCCCACTGCACCCGGGTGGGCAGGCCACACCATGGGAGCAGCAGACATGGACTTTTAAAGTCCCCAAAGCAGGTAAAAATCCTCACTCCCTTTTATGTTCAGAGGCACATCCTCTCTGATCCCCTTTCCTTGCCTACCGCTGCAGCTGTCCCCACTGTACCAAGGGTGGGGAGAGGCTTCAGAGCTGCTGCTGCCCACTCTGGCAAGGCTATAGAGGCTCTGGGCTTAGACTGGGACAGCAATGGCAGAAGGAAGGGTTCCCCCTCCCTGCGCCTGCTCCCAGACTCACAGGGAGCTCAAGGTGGGACTAGGCAGGGAGGGAGAACTGCCCTGATATCACATAATCCTTTCCACAAGCTGACCAAGCTCCATCTTGAAAAGCAGATGCTCTGCCTTTTGAAAGCTTATTGGTTTGTCAATTAGAAAACTTAAGTTCCAACATAAAATTTATTCATGGCCAGATAATACTCAGTGGGTGCATCAACACAAGATATTTTCAGCAGAATTGCCTAATTAGCTCCACAGTTAAGTCTCCACATCTACATATGTGGCCCTATTAGGCTGCAGTAAACTAATTAACTCCACTGTAGGTTAGTACTTATAAATACAAGTACTATCCTGTGGTGGAGTTCTTTACTGTGCAGCAATGTGCATAAAGTCGCTGACTGGGCTGGCTGGGGCATAAGGGTGCTTCAGTGTCTGGGCTGCTTGCCAGCTAAGCCTGCACTGAAGCACCCTCGTGTCCAGCCAGCCCCTCTGTAGCACATTGAGCTGGCTCAGAGAAGCCCCAGGCTGGCAGGCTGACCCACTGCATCCCCTGTCAGCCAGAGCTGCTCCTACTTGGCAAAACATGCTGTGGTCCCAGAAGCACATGTAAACCTGGTGCCTGGGAGCATGCAATATGCACCAGAGTTTATTGCTTTGTATTAATGTGCAGTTTTAAGCAACTAAAAACTGGGGCTTATGAAATAAAGCATCATACTATTTTAATTATAGGCCACATGTATCTATAATAAATACAAATAAATTATGCCTTTTTTTTTTTTTTTTTTTAAAGGAAATCAATTAAAAAATTCCAATACAACTTCATGGATGAAAATTCAAATATCCAGAAAATTCACACTTATAGCTCTCATAACAACCATAACTTGCCTATGTTTGAACATTTATTAAGCAAGCAAATTATACAGGGATAAATTTTTAAAGAGAAGACCAATCTAAAATATGGTGTAAAATTATATAAGAAGGGTGAAGGCTTCATTTACATGTGCTCTCATCCAATTTAAACTTCTACAGCCAGATCAATAAATCCCGGTAGACTGTGCTTCAGGGATATTTCCCCCACCCCCCACAAAGCTTGGAAGGCTTTGTACTGTTGTAAGCGGATAAGTCCTTTTCTTTTCAGTACTTCATCAGAGTATTGGCCCATTTTGCCCTGAACCCTATCTCTGGATCATTTCCTTCAAGCTCTTTTCCAGTTTTAATCATTTCTAAGTAATTTCTGGAAATACACAAATTATGCATATAAAATTACCTTGTCAACAATAGCTATTCACTATTGTTGAACTAACGGCAACTTCCAAAAGAACAATAAAGTTTGTAAAAACCTGGATTATTTTCTATAAAAACATTCACTCTAATAAAAATGTCAGAAGAGGGATTAGCAAAAACAGGTTATAAGACGACCAAATTAAAAAAAACTTTGGAAACACCATAATTTCCAAGAATTTTAGCAGGTCTAAGGAGTCCAAGTGCCTGGTTGGATAATGTTTTAACTTAGGGTTTAATGTATTCTAAAAAAAAAAAAATTAAATTCCAATTAAATGGAAAAGAAAAATATTTACATGTAAGTTTTTGACAATTAATTATTTATGAATGATCCTGAAGTCATATTGCAATGTAGTGAACCCACATAAACAGCTTCCTTAAAAACTACCTTATCATTAGACAAAGTGGTAAAGTAAAATGAAAGTCAATATCTGTTATAAAGAATTAAATTAAGAATACTTTTAAGTGTATACATAAATAAATACATACGTACATGCATGTTACCAGAACCTCAAATCTGAATTTCACATCTCTTATAATGAAATAAGTAAAATCCAGAATCCAGAGTTATCTTTACTTTCCCAAATTTGAAACACTTGAGCTCTGAGCCAATAATGTAAATGTGTACGCCTAGAAAATGGAACTCAGATTTTAAGAATTTGAATATGAATGTGAAGTTCATGTTTGAGCTTCTCTGTACTTTTAATGCATTTACTCAAACAAGTGAAGATAGCATTGTTACTCATTTTGGGATTACCAGGAAGCTACAATGGCATTCTCTAAAGAACAAAACACCTTCCTTACTGTTGTTCCCTTCATAAATTACCAACGGTCATTAATTCATTGTTAAAGCCAAACAACAGAAGTGTACAGAAGTGAAAACGTTTAACGATAAATGCTACGAAACACACGGTAGAAGGCAGGCCAGCTGTGACGTTGTCTTTGGTGCTCAACAGAGGGCCTTTCCACTTAGTACATTTCTAGCACACTGCCGCCCCAGATTTACTCCACGCAGCAGCGCTTCACTGATATCATCTAGTCCTATTAAAGTAGTAATTGGGGACAGGAATCCATAGAGGCCACTCAGGAAAATGCTTATGGGCCAACCAATAAACACCAGCAAAAGGAACCAAAAGAATCCATACATTATACAGCTGCAATTTGCCATCTTGAACCTAGTGACATAGAAAATCAGAGTTAATTCAAAGAATTTCTGCTAAAATACATACAACATATCTTACTTGCTAGGAAAAAGACACTGAGAACAAATGAAATCTTTGTTTTTAGCAAGGAGAATCTAATTCCCCTATTTTACAAATGAATCTAACAAAACAGTTATCTAGTCACATATCTACCCTTGGGCTAAAGAAAAGTTAGTATCATCATCTTCCAGTCTGAAATGTCTTAGATTCAGACACCTAGCATAGCTCTGGTGCTCACAAATAAGCATCAGATGTGACATTCTGGCCTTGCCTTAATTATGACTCCAGATAAAGAATGCAATTAAAGGATGTAAGGTAGGAAGCCCAAACCTCATTTACAATATCAAGTTATGAGTCATGACTGAAGTTCAGACTGTGGCTAGCCTCACAAAATTGGACACAACTTTTCAGGTTGCCAATATGAAATGATGCATGAGGTCACCTTCTGATACTTGTTCTCCCATTCAGGGAAGCAGTTTGCAAAAAACTAGAACCAGATCCACTCAATGTACTCACCCTTTTTCACTCTCACTTATTCCCTGAGTTAAGCTCCTCAAATACCTAATTATTTAAACAACCCAGTCAAGACAGGGCCAGGAAAACCAAATTGAAATCAACTGCTTTTTTAGATCAATTGTGAGGTGTCAGGGCATTTTATTTTTTTAATTCCTTCCAGAAGGATGGGAAAATGCAAAGAGCTACATGCAAAAATGCAATACAAACCAAAATGCATTTTGGCATGACCAGCTTGATTTGTGAGGGCTCCAGCCCTAAATGGTTATGTTCTTGTAGAACAGATATAAAAGATTCCTTTTAAGTTTTTCCTCAGAGGATAAAAAAAATTATTCTCTCCACCTTTATGTTGATATATTGGGTGTATCCAATGAGTCAGAGCTTCCAAAGAATCTTAACCGTGCCTTGTAGTAACACTTGGAAAAGGAAAACAAAGATTCTGGTGTCTTTAAAAACAAATGGGCAGTTTTACACATGCTCTGGGGAAGGAAAGGGCTGGCATTTAATTAGAGCGGCTCTGAGTGGCTCTAATTAAAAATGCTGCCACATCTCCTGTACCAGTGTCCCCATGCTTAAAAATGGTGTCGGGGCACTTGACAAAGCTCATTCAAGGAGTTCTAGTTCAAGCACCCGCACTGCCGTTTTTAAGCTCAGGGATGGTGATACATGAGATGCAGGAGGCTGCTGGAGCACGGCAATTGCCATGCTCCAGCAGGCTCGATTAACTGAGTCTGCAGCCCGGCACTCATGTATATGTGTCCAATATGACTTAGTCTGGGACCAAACACTAACATGTCTTTTGTACAGTGCCAATAAAGGGCATAGATAAGGATGTTTGGAAGCCATCACTGTTTCTTTCCAGTCTGAAACACATTTGAAATTTAAATTTCAACCTTGATTTTGAATGTCCTGTATTTATGGTGCTTTTTTGAAGAAAGCTACAAAACGCTGAAATGTAATTTGCCCTAAATTTCTGAACTCCATTCCATTAAATTAAAATACTATTTTTAATGTAGCTTTTATCTGGGAATTAATATTCTTGTTTAATATTTGTAATACAATAAAACCTACAAGCATAAAGTGAAATAAGAGTCCATTGCATCCAAGTGTATAAAACCGTAAGAGTCAGTTTTTGTCCTGGACAGACAAAAGGTATTGGGAAAAAAAATATTCCAGTTTTACAGGTTAACAGGGGAAAATGAGGTAGGGAAAAATTAGGGATACATCTACATTGCAGACTGCAGTGTGGAGCAGTTATATCCAAGCTAGATTGAAACAAACTACCGTGGGTACTAGAAGCAGTTTAGATAATACAGCACAGACCTCTTGTATGGGCTAATTAATCCTTGCCAAGAAGCTCACATAATACACTAAAGAATGCCAAAACCCACCTGTTTCCCAGGCTACTGTAAGACTACCCTTCCTATCCTTACCCTAGATGAATAATCCTTATTCCCATATAGTACAGCTGGAGCCAGTGGAGCTACTCACTAAAGGGATTATAAGAATGAAATAAATGGGAATTATGTATCAAAATGTCTTTGAGGTTCTGGTCCTAAATTCTTAAGGGAAGTGTGCTGTACTCATCATTACATAGTGATGCAGACCTGCACTATATAGATGTAACAACTTCCATGTACAAAATCTGCATATGTGTAAAATAGAAAGGTTTATGATACTAGGGGAAATAGTTTTTTAAAATTCTGTACCTCTTCCCAGAATTCCCAGCTGTCCCTCTTCTCAAGCACTGATGACTGAACAAAGCTCCACCTATAAGGAAACTATACAAACAGGATCAGGATCAATATGGTCATTTAAAAATGAATTGATCTTCCATGGAATGCTGCTTTCGTATCTGTGCCACTCAGTTCCAGAAGATAGTGCATGAAACTGAATGGGACAAAGAATATGAGCAGAAAAATGTTTGGAATGCCAGGGGGCATTAATTTGAGAGAAAAGAGAAAAGAGCTAACCATATGCAGTGCAAAAATCAAGTTACTAGATTTAACTGAGAAAACATGGGATGACTATCAGGAAACATTTCCTGTAGTTAGATCAACCAGATTGAGAAACAGTCTTTAAGGAGAAATTCTGTTCTTCATGAAATTAAAACAAGCCTAGATAGATTTTTCATTTTAAGGTAAAATCCTGACCTGCTAATAGGTCTCTCTCATTGCTTTTTTCCTAGGTTTCTGTTACTTTCTTTTTAAACAGCTGGGGCCAAGGGAAAGATGGCACCATTTCACCAACTTACTGTACACTGTTCTTTGACATGACACAGAAAAGTAAATACTTTGTTTAAATTTGAGTAAAAACATGAAGATATCAGTAAAAGGCTTACCTTTAGAAAATATGTATTTCTGTAGCTGTTTAAAAGACTGGATTTAGTCTTCTAGGCATTCACTGAAGCATAAGAAAATAAGCAAGTTACATAGCACCAAGATCTTACAAATGGCCTTTGTTTCCCGTAAGTCACCAGCATGCCAGCTAACAATAGTGCTTCAGAACCCAGTCTAATAATCATGTACCAAGACACTCCCATGCCCACAGTAACTAATATGACGTCACAAAACAGGCTCATCTGGGGAACGTGGAATAGGAGTAGATGAACTAGAACAAATAACTTGGTACAGTGAATTTCTCTATAGAATAAACATGAGGAAAGACTTGCTACTAGTTCACTAAGAAGTAAGCACATAAGTAGTCTATGCTAAACCTATGATTATTTTCACCCTGTCTTCTCCTTGCATTTTCCATCTCATCCAGCCATTCTCTTTCGGTCTTTCACAACCTCTTTGAGTGAGGATCTGTCACTGCTGTGTATTTTACTGGGTCTACTGCATTTGGAGACCAGTCTATTGCAATAGTATAGACAGTATCACAATAAAAATGTTAATTAAACAACAATATTATTATTAAAAAACGTTACGTGAGAAGGGCCCTTGTGCCATTTTTTGTCACAGACTTTACACAGCTCTCCAGGTGGTGCCGTGTTTATTTTTAATGTGCCAATAGCCCACCGGAGACCAAGCCTTGTGCCAGTGATAGAGAAGAAATGGGGTTTAAATTTGGGCCCAGGGCTGGGAAGTGGCATGTGCATTAGGGACTGAGAGAGGAATAGACCTGGGGCAGGGAACCAGCTGAGGAGGAGAGGCAGGAATGGCACAGGGATAAGTTGAAGGGAGCACACCCACAAGGGATGAAGCTGGGGAGAGGTGGGGTGGGGGCACAAGAGTCTGTGCCCCGGCGGCCTAGAGAAGTGTCCGGAGAGCCCTGCCTCACTCCTTGCACACCTTGCAGGCACAGCCCCAGGCCTCAGCAGGATGGACACCGTGTTGAGGAGGCTTGGAGGGCACAGCAGGCTCCCCTGGGAGCTGGGACCCCCCTCAGCAGCAGCAGAGACGCTTGCAGTAGCTTGGCATGGGCTCCCCTGTGCCCACCTCAGACCGCCAGCTCCTCCTGCCGCACTCCAGGGCCACCACGATCCTCTGAGCAGAGAGCAGGGGCCTGGCTTGCCCTGAGGGTGGCTGCTGCCTCTAGGGGCTGTCCGGGAAGGAAGCCCACAGGCCAAAGCCCAGCCAGCTCTTTTCACCCTGCACAGACGAGGTTACAAATCACGCTGGCCAGGCCAGATGTAACTGGGAGGAAAGTACAGACTCATTCTGCCGGCTTTTCATACATCGGCTTTTCTTCCACCCCCCTGGCATCAGCACTGGCAGGGCCCAGGTGCATCTCCCCCGGGCCTCTGCAGCTGCCTTCCTGGGGACGTTCAGATGGGCCCAGCTGAACTGATCAGGGAGGCAAAACCCCAGCCCTGCAAACAGCCCCCTACCAAACTGCTGTTACAATGGAAGGGAAGAAAGGAGAAATGAGGGGAAATACAATGAAATGAAACAAGAAAAGCCCCAAAGAGGGAACATCACACGTTGAACAGATCTTGGAGAAGAGACGGTCATGGAAAGAGATCATTAAATATTCATAATAAAAAGTGAGTGGTAGAAAAACTGATGAGAAAAAGACTGGAAAAGAAAGAAGTGGGACAGAGGAAAAGAAGGAGGAATGGGAAAAATAGGGGAAAACAACATGCAGACTAAGGGCCTGAGCCTGGAAACGTGTATCTTACAGGATTTGTCCCAGACACAGCACCTGAAAATATATGGGAAACCTGGTTTTTTGTTTTGTTTTGTTTGCACATGCCAATCCTGGAGCAAACCCCAGCTCTTCATTCGCGTGTGCAAATATTGCACAGCTCCAGGTCACTGGCACCTGAGGAGTCAGGGCGCAGTTGTGTAAAGCTGGCAGTCTCAGCCAGAGATTCCCCTACACAAGAGGATCTCTCTTGCAGCTTTTTGTGTGCATCTTTTTCTCTTTTTGAGTGTGGTTTTTTTTTTTTTTTTTTTTAATAGAATGTTTGGCTAATTCAGTTTGGTTTACAAAGGAATATTTTTTCACAGCACAAAAATGTTTTCAGGTGACTTTTCTTGTTCTTAGATAACTCAGTGAAAGAGGTGTCTCCTGTCTCCACTCAAGATGATTTCAGAAGGTAGGCTGGCATCTGAACAGCATGATAGTTCCTGCACTTGAACATGATATATTTCTCTAAATTCCAGATCCCTTATTAAGGATATACACACACAATGATCTGAATCCCAAGTTAACATCAGATCATTACAATTTATTTGAAGAAATTATCTTAGTTTAATGTTTCTCACCCATAAAATTTTCAGTGCAAAATGATGTTAATTTAGTGTTATATTTTATAATATCAATGTGTACATTTTTAAATTCATAGTTGCAATTATGACTACATTGCACATGGATTGAACAACATATCAGACAATACAAAGAATAAAACTAATTCCAAATAAAGAATTAAACTGCCCAGGAAATTATGAAACCGTTCACATAATCTCTCCTTCAATCCCACCTTTCATAAACAGCTCTATAACTTCCAATTGCAACGCAATTTTTTTTTATTAGAAGTGTTCTTTCAGTTAACCTTTACTGTGAATAGATAAGCACTCACTGAAACAATCTTTCAAATCACTGCTCCATTTCTGTACTCCTTTTCATAAGTTAATTAAGAAGTTAGCTAAAAATAGCCTTCAAGCACCTCTTGGTTGCCGACCGTCAATCTAGTTTCAAGCAAGGACATGATAGAAATCCAGTCCTTGCTGCTGTCCTGAATGATTTGTGCATGCCCTTACACGAGAAAAATGTACTGGATTTCTTTATGGCATGGGAAATTGTTTGCCATGTAACCCTGCTCTCCTACCTATAAGGCTGAACAAACCCCCTGAAACTTCCTGCTTTTGTACTTTATCCCTGGGAGTGTTCAGGTGTTTTCTCTCCATTCCAAGGCTCGCACATGCAGCTTTTCATTCTCACATTCACGTTATTCAGAATTTGTACAGACAGACACAGATCCATAAAAGTACTTACAGACTTGCAAAATGGTATTTGCATGGAATTTAGGTGCCTCCATTCAAAATGCAAATCCTAAAAACTTCTACTCAGCTACTACTGAATGCTGGAGGAGCTAGCTTATATAGGTACCTTGCTTTTCACTTCAAAGCTTACAAGGCACTTAGGATTTGCCAATATCTCTGCAGCAAACACTCTTTGGGGGGAAAGGCTGGACATGATTCACCAAAGCTTGCAAGCATACTCCAGTATGTGAAAGTTTGCTAGTGATGCTCTGTGGCCTGACAGAGTTTGGTGCAACCTAACAGACAGACTTCTATGTCTGAAGTATTCCTGTCGATTTTCGACTGCAGCATATAACACCTAGGTTATGGGTTCAAATTGGCCTTAGGTAGCTGTTCAGCCCCAGCAGTACTCAAGGCAACTGGGAATTTTGTTACCTATCAGCTCTGTGCTCTTGGGGGAAGCCTGGCACAGGATGCAGCCTGCCTGACTCACAAAGGACTTGCCACCCATGAACAAGAACTGATTAGAGGAAGGACTTACAAAAGACAGTGAAGATGCAGAGGGAGATGCACCCAAGTCCCTCCAGAGAAGGTTGATAGGAGTGAAACAACTCCCCTGACATCAGAGATGGAAACCAGATGACAGCTCATTTACATGGGAGATGTACCTTCGTTAGCATTCAGAACGGAGAAGAGAGATTCCAAGGCAAAGACTGCACTGAATTCTGGAACCAGGGAAGCAGGGGAGCACTGCATGATGGGGGATTTCTGCTCCAAATGCTAATCAAGTCTGTACACACCCAGCTCAGCATTTATCAGACTAATTTTAGTAATGATTCCTTTTTTTGGTACCCGAAACACGGAATCTGCCTGTCTGTATTGTGAGCTCCTTCGCAGTAATGCCACCCATAGCCAGGAATGATCAGGTTGTACTATCCAGCATGTGAGCCATCGTTTACCCACAAACAAACCTAGTGTTCTCCCTTGAGCCATTTTTAGTTCTCTACAAAAACCCCTACCCAAGCTCAAGTTTCTGTCCTGGTGCTCGGATCCAAAAGCTGCACCAGTTCCACCCCTTTTCTGCCTGGAGTCCCTCCATTGATTGTGCTCACAACTCTGCCCATCTGCAAGCTCCAACAAACACCTGGGAACCTTGACTGGTTCAAGCTTTGCCGAGTGGTGAGACCCCAACTCTCTGTCCCTCTCCCCACCCCTGTTCTTGGCCCAGCAGGGCACATCTGATAACAATTCTAATATAAAAAGTGATAGGTACCCATGACATTTAGGCAACAACTGAATGGGGTTTTTAAGATAGTCATTTTGATACAAGTCATTACTACAGCGTAGACTACTACTACTTCCTTCTGCCGCCACCATGTTTTAACCATGTTCCCTCTTAAAACTGGCCTCTTCTGGTTTATATGGAACAGGGTATACCTACCTTGAAGAACAGGTTTCTGAATTGAGGATCCCAAGAAGAGAGATGCTCAAAAGCCGCAGAAAGGATTGTTGTGCTTGACTTTCCCATTGACTAGGTTTGACTGCATCTTCAGCGTATCAGCAGTTTTGGATCTCATGCTGAGGCACCAAACTTTCCCCATGAGCTGTACAAGTAGTTTAGACCCTACTTGATTCCATGCTGGGACCTAGAAACCTGAAAGTTTGGTGCAGTCAAAATTAGTCTTTATTCATGTAACTGTCCCTATGACTCACAAGTTTCTTTCCTGAATAGATTTTGTAAATAGATCTGACACCATCTGTGGCAATTTGTTCTATTTTATTCAACTTCAGTATCAACTACAATAGTCCTAACCTTGATGCATTTAAATCCATCAACGGCTCCTGACAGCTTTCTCTGTAGTATTCCTTTGAATTTTCCATACTAAAATGAATGACCTAAGGTCACCAGTCTGATGTCTACATCCTCCTACAAATGGAAAACATATTAAAAAATCCTGATACTAATACAAACACATTGAAGTGTCCCACTGTTAATTTCCTTTCTTTGAGGAGTATCCATTCATTAATCCTGAATTTTGCTCCCAAGTCTATGGTCTGTTGTTCTCTTTAAAATCTTCAAGGGAAATGGACTGAAAACAATTACATTACGTCTAAGAGTTTGATTCAAGTCCCAAACCAGCAAAGCAGTTTATCGTGTGTTAAAGAATGCAAGTTGTACTTCGACTAGAAAGACATATTGAGGAGCCTAAATTTAAGCCCGTGTTTTAATTCATGCTATTTGTGTCAAACAAATATCTTATTTACATATTCAAATTGTATAATACTTACAACATTTAGCATTTTTATAGCATATTATACTTAAATGTCCCCATATCCTTTAAAGACAGAGAAAGATTAAGCTTTACACTATTCCTGAAAGACACATAAGATGGGGTCTGGGTTTTCTGTTTTTGTGGAAAAAAAATGTGGATTTTCTCCTTTAAAGGAGAAAAACCCAGGAAACCATGGGTTTTCTCTTGCAGGCTGACAGAGCTCCAGCCTGCAAGGGGCTGTTTGGGGTTGGGGGCAGTGGGAGGAGGAGGATGAAAGGCAGGAAGTGCCATGTGCATGTGCCTGTGCACACATGCATGTGGCTGGTAATACAGCTAGGCAGCATGGTGGAGAGCAGCTCCCAGCAGGTAAGTCCGTGGGGGGAGGGAACACAGACATGTGGAGGGCCACAGTAGGGGCCACAACTTGTGGTGAGATTGAGAAGTGGTGGTGGCAGCTTGTGCTGAACCTGCACAGTGAGGGAGGGAGTGGGGCAGGGTTGGCGGTTGGCAGCTGGGGGCACTGCCCAGCTCAGGAGGTGACTGGGGACCAGGGCCTGGGCAGGAACAGGAGGGAATGGATGGGGAGCAGGACAGAGCCATGGACAGCTCATTCCAGGGTGGGGAGAGCTCCCCATTGCTAGGTGCACTTGCGGGGAGGGGTCAGGCCCACAGGCAACACATCAGAGAATATTGGGGGGGTGCATGTGCCCCCTGATTTCTGTGCCCACACTGGGGCAAGGGACTACAGCCTGGCCAAATCGGCACTGGGCAGGGGCCACTTGTGTGGTCCAACAGGTGGGACCTGGCATGGGAGGGCAGAGCGGGGCAGAGAGGCTCTGCTCCTGCTGCCACCACTGCAGTTGCAGCGGCGTGGAGTTGTGCTGCAGGCAGGGGGTGCCTCACCTTGGTGGCCATGGCAGTGCGGTGTTCCTGGCAGCAGCAGCAGTACCGAGCCTCCCTGCCACACTCTGCCCTCCTACACCTGCTGGGCCAGCCCCATGCCCTGCTGTAGGCATAGAAATCTGTGGGGGCACATGCCCCCCACGTCTTTCTGACATGTTGCCCATGACATTGCCTATGCGCTCATACCCTCTCCCTTACACACCTACCCCCTTCCTCATACACTGTGGGGTTGGAGCCTAGGGGCAGGGCACAGTGGGTCAGGAGTGAAGGGCACCAGCAGGGCTGGGGGGTAGGTAGTTGTGGGTCAGGAGTGAGGGGTAACAGCAGGGGCAGGGCACCACAAAGCAGTTGGGGAGAAGGGTGGGGGACAACCGTAGCTTGTCTTGCATGCTGAGTGGGAAGGGGGATCTCTGATATTCTATGATAAATACATCAAAATCAAATGCCAAAATACATAGATATTTAGAATCTATTTTATTATGAATGAGGCAGTGGTAGACTTTCAAACTGTTTTAAAATTGTAAATATATCCCTAAAACATTGTGTTCAACTGATACCTGATATATATTGTAGTGTTTCATTTTAATCACAAAAACCCGCAGATTTGGGTGTTTTTAATCGGAGAATTTGGGATTTTTTTTAACAGAGAAAACCAGGATTCTTGTACATAAGTAATGTTTCCTCCATTTTAACAAACTGAGGAAATGAGAACAGGTTTGAGGTGAAATAGCAAGTCAATTTGAGAAGAAAGAATTGATCTCCTGCCTACAGTTGTCCCTTTTATAATCATTATTCTTTGCTGTCTTTGAAATGCTGAGTTTGGCCAAGCTTTGTAAGAAAGAAGTTACAGTCTCCATGTAAATTGATCTTTCCTGTTGATTATACTGCTTAGATTCATTTAATGAATTATTTCCTAACATCACAGAGAAGATGCAGATTTTCAATATGGATGTCAGACATTAAAGTGACTATTAAAGGAGATTTTCAATATGGATGTCAGGCATTAGAGTGGCTATTAGAGGAGAACTGAATTTTCAGTATGGATGTCAGACACTAGAGCATTCAACTAATTGAAATCTTTCCCGTGAACCAATTTAAAGAACAAGTTTGTGCCATTTGCAGAAATATATTCTGTGCCAATACAAAACTGCCAGAGATGAGAGGACTAAGAAGCCAGAGCCTCGGGAAATTTCATGGGAAAGTAGAGAGCAGATAGGAAAACAGGAATAGGAAAAGAGGAGGCGACTTGGCAGAAAGGAGATTAAGAAAAAAAGGGGGGTAAGGAAGCTAGAGGGGGATGTAAGCCACTAATTATGAACTGAAGAGGAACCTTCAGGCATCAGAAACTAGTCAGTGCCAAGCTCAACAGAAGCAAAGCAACACCAATTACTTGTGCCTTACCAGAGGCAAATCCACATTCAATCACAGCACACTTATATCAACTCAAAGTTTTATGTCAGCTTAATCTTCCCCACCCACAAGCATATAAAAATATTTCTTAAGGGACTCTTTTCTCTTATTTATTTTAAATCTGCATACTAGACATTTAATCACCTTTCAGCGTTTGAATTAGTAAATTTGGTCTCAGTTACACTGTAACATTATTTATGTTCCATGCTTTTTAAGGGTATTCTGGTATCATGGCAGAAATTGAGAGACTTAGACAAATAGGCTGTGTATAGATGAAACAAGAGGCACATGTGCTTGACACTTTAAAGCAGGCTAAATGTTTTTGCACCACTTTAATGGTGTCGGTGTTTGCATACCTCAGAGGCGTATTGCACATTAATTCCAGCTGCTGTAGGAAATTCAGCCTCATAATGTGCCTTAAATGACTTGGGGTGCAGCAAACTAAAACTCCTTTGAGGAATTTTAGTTTGTTGCCCCTACAGCTGCGGAGCGCAGGACTGGACTCCGTGCAGCTCCACAGCTCTTCAGGAAGCCCTGCAGGCAGCCTGGCAGCAGCCCAGGAAAGCAGGCTCCACCCAAGAAAAGGAGCGAGCCTGATCTTTTTCTCTCCCCCTGGAGCCTTGCCTGCCTGAGCAGTGCTTTCCTCTACAGCTCTGGTGCCCCCCGGGACCACCCAAGCTGGGTGCCTGCTGGGGGGGAGGGAGCACTGCTGCCATGGAGGGAAGCACCCCCCATTCTCCCACTGCCCAGTGACTGCTCCACCTGCTGACAACTCACCTACCCCTCCCTGCCAGAGAGGCAGGTAAGTCAGTGGGATGTGTGCATGACACAGGGGTTTAATCAGCCCTCAATTGAAGTGTTGTTTTTTAAAACCCACCACTTCAAATGACGGGCCCCCATTTTGTCTACACACGGTAATAAACTCCAAAAAATATCCAAACCATTCTTTTTTTTTTTTTTTTGCATTGTTGACTTTTTTGTGGATGACATGTTGAACCTTATAGATTCTGATTGTGCCCTCATTTCTGAGGACACTGATCTAGGAAAAGGGCCAGTTCTTGATATAATTCCATGTAAAAAAATATTTTACCATTTTAATAAAAGTACATTTTGGATATTTTGGCAATCTCTCTATAAACACACAAAAATGCCTTTTAAAAATGAGCTATGTTTTTCTTGAAGAGACATAACCAGGAAAAATACAGTACTAAAATTGCAAATACGAAATGCTTAACTGATATAAACATTTTTGAAATACTAGCCAATTAGGGCCAAATTCTAAAATTATAAAGTCTTAGTGATGGCAGGAACCTTAAGGGTTATTTAATTTAACACCTGCACAAATTTAGGATGCAGTATTCCTAACTATGCCAGACAAATAGTATACTTACCCACTCTTGAATACTTTCAACGAATAATATTCTACAACGTTCTTAAGTAATTTATTCAATTGCCCTTATATTCAAACAGTATGAAAGGTTTTTCCTGATTTAATCTAAATTTGCTTCAGGATCATAGGAAAGTAGGGCTGGAATGGACCTCATGAAGTCATGTATTCTATCCCCCTGCTCAGTGCAGGATCATCCCCGAGTAAACCATCGCAATCAAGTGTCTGTCCAACCTGACTGAACAGACTGGGTAATCTGTTCCAATGCTTTAGTACCCTCCTAGTGAGAAAGTTCTTCCTAATATCTAACCTTAACTTCCTTTGCTGCAACTTTTCATTCAGTGGAAATTCTGAAATTTGAAAGTTACATAGGATTATATGGAAGTAGGGCTGGAACAGACCTCATAAGGTCATCTAGTCCAGCCTTCTGCTCAAACCAGGACCATCCCTGGCTAAACCATTCCAGCCAAGTGTCTGTCCAACCTGCTCTTGAAAGTTTCCAAGCAAAGACTTTCCACCACTTATCTAGGTAGCCTGTTTCAATACCTGACCACCCTCATAGAAAGTAGGGCTCTGCGAAATTTCACTGGCTGTTTTGATTTGACACTGTTTCGACTCATTTCGACCTTGAAACAGCAAAATTGAATCGAAACAAAGGGCTTCAAAACAGCCTTGAAACAAAACGAGGCTAGTCGAAACGATTCAAAACATTTTGAGTTTTGAAGCAGCCAGGTGGTGGGAGACAGGGGAGAACCAGGGCTGTGCTCTCAGCGGCTCTGCAGCCCCATGTGGCTGAGTCAGGAGTGCAGCCCTGGCTCTCCCCACCTCCTGCGGCTGGGCTGCAGGAAGCCGATCACAGCGCAAGGGAAAGGAACTGATCCTAGGGCTCAGTTCCCCTCCCCAGCACTGCAATGGGAACTGAGCACAATCACTCAGTTCCCCTCCCCAGTGCTATGATCAGGCTGGGGAAAGGTAAAATCCACGTTTTGTCCTCTAAAAGTGGGAGATCTGTGGTTTTCTCCATTTTTTCCATGGAAAATGGAAAACCCAGATCCCTGGTTATCAGCCTGTAACCTCTTCGCAGAGCTGGTTTACCTTTTTCCACACTCCCTTGGCATATGGACCTAGCTACAGGAGGTGGTTGATAGTCTCTGGTGTGTGTGTGTGTGTGTACACACACACACACATTCTCATTTTTTTGGTAAAACTGTGCGTCTCTTTTTCTGTATGTGTATATATATACACACATCTACACTCTGAGTATCGCTCCAGACATAAAACCATAACCCATTCCAAAAAAGTTGCACCAGTATAGCCTGCACACCTGTACAAAGGCCACCTGGACCTGTTAAAATATCCACACTGCATGCTACACACATGTAAACAAACTCTGGTCTCTCAGACCAGGCACCCCTTCCTTCCATCCCCACTCCATTTGCAGGGTCACAGCCTCAGTTCACCCTTCATCCATGTCACTCATTGTTGTTCTAGCTCCTGCTGGAGAACCCGCTGCTGCTGTCACTGTCTCTGTCCTCAGTTCCATTTGTCTCTTCCTTTTCCTCACTACCACTGCCCCTTTCCCCACTAGGGGGAAATTGGAAGATCCTGTGCCATGCATCTCAGATGGCTTTGGCTGCATCCTCTCCATTCTCCACTACCGATTTCTGGTAGTAGGTGTGGAACTTTGTTCAGAGTCATCTTCACACAGCCTGCATCCATGTGCTTGTACAGCAGGAGGTCCCTGGCCTTCCACAGGATGCAAACTGGTCAAAATGGGGTGACAGGTTCTCTTGGTGTTTGGCGAGGTGCCTGTACAGCGCCACTTCTCTGGTTAGCCGGTTGACGCCGGTCACCACTTTGTAGAACAGTTTTATCCTTTTCCATACCTCCTTGGTGCAGTCAGAGGAGGTGGTCGATTGTCTCAGTGACTCCACGGCAGTTGGGCCATGGGCAGTTGGGTCTCCCCAGCTGACCCTTTCTATGCTTCTGGGCACTCACTGGGCTCAGTGGGCTATTAGCCAGTTCAGATCCTTGTGATCCTTGCACAGGTCCTTGTGGTTGATGTGCTCCCACACAGCCTGGTACACGTCAGCCAGGACCAGGTCCAAGGGTGACAGTGTCCCTCAGCCTCACCATCTTCTCCTGGATCATCTTTTGGTTGCTCCTGGTCGCAAGGGCTATGTGCTGCAGGCCATATAAGCTGCGACACTGGTTTAGGATCACGTTGAACCACGATAAGCCCATGATCCATGGTCTGTGGTTGGTTGGGGTGAATACACCCTAGTCTCTCAGGTTGTGCCCTGCAAAATATATTTCACCAGGCAAGCAGTTTTAGATTCTGTGCCATCACTAACTTGCAGACCTGGCTCATATACTTGGCCCACAGGAACAGGAAGATGTCTGGCATGCCCCTACCCCCTACCCTCTTGTCCTTGTACAAGGTCTTCCTGGTGACCTTCTCCCATCTGGAGCCCCAGAAGAAAATGCACACAGCCCTTTGGATCCTGTAGGCAACAGGCCTGGAAGGGGTAAAGACCAAATGTGGTGTGCAGAAGCACTAGTAACAACATCGCCTTCACAAGTGTGATGTGCCCCGCCATGGAAAGGAAGTGCATGTTCCACAGCCCATCTCTGCTTTACCTTTGCCTCTGTCTTCTCCCACACTGTCCTGCCACTCAGGTTGGGGTTGAAATCTATCCCAAGGATTCTGACCCCCTCACAGGGGACAGAGACACCCAGGGACTCCAGGTCCAGGAGCTTGCCTGCAGCCACACAGGTGCTCTTGCTCACATTGAGATTGGCCCCCACCACGACCTCATATACCTACATATGCCACAGGGTTTGTTCTACCAACCACTTGTTCTGGCACAGGATGTTCAAATCGTCCATGCAGGCCAGGACCTTGGTCTCTCGGTTGCTGCTGTATCCCTCCTGTATGACTCTGCAGATCCCTGGGTCTTGCCTCAGGTACTGGGCCAAGGCCTCGATGGTGCAGACAAACAGGATTGGGGAGAGCAGGCAGCCCTGCCGGACCTCCGAATCCACTGCAATCCAGGTGCTCAGGAAGCCATTGATCTGCACTTTGCTGCTCACTTCTGTGTAGAGTACTGATCCAACTGGCGAAGGTCAGGGGGCCTCCCATCCTCTCCAGCGTCTGGAACAGGAACTGGTAGGACACTGTGTTATAGGCCTTCTCCAGGTCCAGGTTTAGGATGGTGACACTCTGTCCTCTTTTCCTCTCCAGCTGAAGAACATCTCAGTTGCATCAGGGCTCTGTGGATCTGGCATCCCAGCACCCCACACAACTGGTCCTCGTGGATGACTGTACCTAGGATAGATTTAAATCGCTTGGCCAAGACTTTGGTCAGCAGCTTATAGACGAAGTTCAGGAGAGAGATCGGCCTCCAGTTTTTCAACTCCTCCCTCAGACCCTTCTTGTACAGGAGGGTCAGGAGGCCCAACTCCATCCCCACTCCCAGTCAGTCCTCCTGCAGGCACTCTCAAAAGAGCTCCAACAGGTCTGGACCCATCAGATCCCAGGTGGTCAGGTAAAAATCCTTGGGCAGGCCATCCAACCCAGGAGTCTTACTGTTCTTGAAACTCTGGAGGGTCCTTTTGAGCTCCTCCAGCATCCAGACCTCATCCAGCTACCACTGCTCATCCTCCTTGATAGTTCAGGTGAGGCTTCGCAGGCACAGCTTCATGGCCTCCAGGTCTGTCAGCTTCTCGGCATACAGCTCCAGGTAGAAGGTCCTTCAACCAGTGCTTCTCTCCTCCTGTCTCTGAGGCACGTCATGAACTGCTCCTTGCTCTTCTTCAGCCTGGAGAAGTAAGCAGACCATTATTCCTCCTCCACCCAGGGGGCCCTGGCCTGGAAGTTCTTTTTACTGGCCTCCTCCCGGTACCAGGCACTGGAGTTGGGCCTTCACCTTCTGCATGGACTTCCTCATATCCCAGCCTGCCACCGCCTACCTATGCAGGTCCTCTAACTTACAGCTCAGGTGCTCATGCTGCTTCCGGTGAAAGAGGGTCTACCACTTGCCTGCTTGCTGGAAAAAGCCCCTGGTCCTCTCTCTCTCACGCTGACCCACCACTCGGCCTGGTTCTGGAACAGGTTCCGGAGGGTCTTCCAGCCTGCGTAGTGCTCTCTGTAGCTGTGCCTGGTCTGCTCATCTTCCAGGAGGCTGGTGTTCAACTTCCACGTTCCTCTGCCTCTTTCCAGCTGTTCTCCCAGATCAGCCTGGAGGGTGAGGAAGCAGCGGTCTGAGAAACACATGGGCATACAGTGAGCCTTCTCTGCCTTCCACCCAGTGGGGAGGAAGACAAAGTCAATTCTGGACTTGGTCCTCCCCACAGGGTCCACTCAGGTGAAATATCCCCCAGGTTCCTGAGTGCCTTTGGCTGCATCCACCAACATAGGCCCATTGACTGTGCCCACTGAGCACAGCCCCCCTCAGCACCTACTCTTTTTCAAGTCATGGTGTGCCACTACACTGCATACATTTTGATTTCCTCCTCACTCCCATAGCTGAGATGCATATTTCTTTTTAATTTGCAAGATTCCTGTTTTTTCACCAGCCTTAAATGTCTGGCAAACATCAGCAAATGGGGACCCAAACAGCTCACCCAGAATCCCTCTTTATCCCCCCCCCCCTTGCATATGATTAGTGTGGCCCCACTCTCCATGAGATGAATCTGGACCAGGCTGCCCTGTATCTTGTCTGCATATACATTTTGAAGGATCCCAGGACTCATGACAAGCAGTCATGAGTGGGGGACTAATTAGTACAAGGATCTCAGATTAGAACTTATTAAAATTTGGATCTATAAATACATTTCATGAAGGGTAAAACCAGTCTTCAACACAGCAAAATAAAACCAATAATATCCATCCATATTTCCAAACAATAGCCAGCTCAGACCTAAAATAATTGCTTGGCAACTAAGCATTCTCCCAAACACTCACTTCAGTATTCTTGGGTACATCCTCAGCCAAAGGGGATGATTTTTCATGACTCATCCCTGTTCCTGACTCAACATCCAAAACATGCAGCAGGCCTCATTTTAGGCTCAACAGGTTGTAAGATTGTTGCTTCTAAAAATCACTCTCATTAAAGATACATGCAGCATACAGTTGGATTAAGGTCATAAACTCTATTTTACCCCCTCCTCTTTCTTATACAGTAGTTAAGATACACTATGTCCTTACCGACTGTCTATCTAAAAATAAAAGTGCTCTTAACACACAAGAGATGTCAGATTTGCACAGCAGGCTATTGAAGCGTCTCTCGATGTATCACAGAACTCCTCTTACGTTGGGTTATGGCAATTTAGGAATTCACACTTGATAAATGCAACAGGATCAGCTTCTTATATTTCTTGCAGGCAATGTCAACGATGATTGATGATATTGCTCCGTACCTGAAATGTTTTTAAAGCTATTATGTAAAACTAGAACTATATACTGTTTGTTCGTTAGCTAACTATTCATTTTGGGTTCATAGAATCATAGGAGTAGGGTCGGAAGGGACCTTGTAGATCTTCAAGTCCGACCCCCTGCCTGGGCAGGAGAAAAACTGGGCTCAGATGAGTCCAGCCAGGTAAGCATCAAGCCTCTTCTTAAAGACCCCCAGGGTAGGAACCAGCACCACTTCCCGTGGAAGTTGGTTCCAGATCCTAGCTGCCCTGTGAAGTAGTTCTTGCGGATGTCTAATCTAAACCTACTCTCCAACAACTTGTGGCCGTTATTCCTTGTTATGCCAGGGGGTGCTAGGGGAAACAAGGCCTCTCCCAAACCCTTCTGGCCCCCCCTAGTGAGTTTATAGATGGTCACCAGGTGCCCCCCTCAGATTGCATATTCTGGTCCATTGACACATTTCAAGTCTGGACATCTCTGAATTCCACACTACAATGCTTCCTTACTAGTCTGATCCTTGCTTTGCCAGAAGACAGGGCTCTAAGTCAGACCAGTAAGAAATATAAGCTAGCAATTTCTAAAGGGAAGATGCTGCCCAAGTATGCTAGAAATCAGCAATGGCTAGGTATTATACTGGTTAATTGCCAGTTTTCTAAACACTTTAATGAGTTGCCTCTAAGTTCCAAGTAGAGTTAAGTATAGCCCAATCATGCCAAGGAAAGGATGCTGAATCAGGAATCTCTTTCCTCAAATTCTGTGATTATTCAATTATTTTGGACATGAAAAGTATATTTTACATATTAATGATTCAAATAAGCATAATGAGGGTATGAGAACAATGTCAATGACCCAGTAAGTTACTTTTGTCCTTGCTTTCACTGATTACATAAATGAACTGCACAAGATCACAGTGCCATGTTTGCAACAACACAGTGCAGTGATCTGGTTAAAAAAAAAATGCCTCTAAATTTGAATTAGACGGAAAAGTAACATTTAAGGGGTAATTGTTATACTTAACTGCAGATTTACATTTGTGTAACACAGTAGAATTGGGTACTCAGGGCACTTTTACACATGGAAGGCCCTTTAATTAGAGCAGTTCTGAAAGCCACTCTAATTAAAGCACTGCAGCATCTTGTATATTAGCTTCCCCATGCTTCAAAATGGCAGCAGGGAAGCTTGAAGTAAAGCTCATTTGACAAGCTTTAGTTAAAGCGCACCTGCCACAATTTTGAAGTTCAGGGATGCTAATACATGAGATGCGGAGGCTGGCTGGAGCATAGTAATTACCATGCTCCAGGAGACTTGATTAGCAACTGCTTTATATTTTTAAACCTCTAAAATTCCAGTATTTCAGAAATCATATTTTTAAACAATTGGGACAAAAGGGAATGGCCTCTGGAGGTGACGATGTCACTCCCCACATAACAGGGAATGGGCAGAGAGCAAACACCAAGAGGAAGAAACGCTGGGTCCTGGTCATCGGAGACTCCATCCTACGAGGACTGGAAGGTCCCATCTGCTGGCCTGACCCCTGGACACAACAGGTTTGCTTCATGCCTGGGGCTCGGGTCAGGGACATCACGGAAAGGATCCCGGCCTACATCCAACCTGCAGACCAGTACCCCATGGTTGTTGTCCCTGTGGGTACGAACGACATGGCCAGGGGCAACCCTGACCGCATTATGAAGGATTTCAAGGCTCTGGGAGACGAGCTGAAGGAGACGGGGG
>NW_017728947.1:62974271-62975776 GCF_001723895.1 Crocodylus porosus | reverse complement strand
CAAGGAGCACTACACATCCTCTGCCAGCAGAATGGGGTCAGAGGAAGGGCAGGCTGAAGTGCTCTGGGTTAAGATTCAAGGGGACCGTGGGGAGAGCGATTTGACGGTGGGGGTCTACTACAGACCCCCCAACCAAGGGGAGGAGCTGGACTGGGAATTTTCGGGCCAGCTTGCAGAGGCACTTAAGACAAGGGATGTAGTTGTCATGGGTGATTTTAATTATACGGACATCTGCTGGGAGGAACAGTCAGCCAGGACGGACCATTCCAGGAGGTTCCTAGCTGAGATACAGGACCTCCACTTAATATAGGAGGTGCACAGTCGCACCAGAGGAAACACCCTGTTGGACCTGGTCCTGGCCACAGGCGATGACCTGGTAAGAGGCCTCCAGGTTCTTGACCACCTGGGCGATGGCGATCATCGCTTGCTGGAATTCACCATCCAGCGCAGGGTGTCAAAGGCCTGCAGCAAGACAGTAGCCCTAGACTTTAGGAGGGCCAACTTCAACAAGTTGAGGAGAGTAGTGGGTGAGGCGCTGGGGTCCTTGAGGGCAGGGGAACTCAGTGTCCAGGACGAGTAGTCGTTCCTTAAGGAAATGATACTCAGGGCCCAAGGGGAGGCCATCCCAACAAGAAGCAAGGGGGGCAAGAGTGCCTGAAAGCCCCCCTGGCTCACTAAGGGCATCCGGGAATGCCTGCTTGCCAAAAAGGCGGCGTACACCCAGTGGAAGGGGTGTGCTATCTCCAAAAAGAGTATACCTCCTCTGCTCGGGCCTGTAGGGGGCTGTCAGGAAAGCTAAGGTGGACATAGAGCTAGGACTAGCGTCCAAGATCAAGGATAACAAAAAGTCCTTTTTCAAATACATAGGGAGGATGAGGAAGGCACCAGTTAATGTGGGGCCCCTGCAAAGTACGCTGGGCAATCTGGTGGTTGCGCCAAAGGAGAAAGCAGAACTCTTTAACCAATTCTTCACCTCCGTTTTCTTGTGCAGGGACCAGGACTTCCCCGCTATGATGCCAGATGGACTTGAGGGGAACGCCTCCAGACCTCAGGTTGGGGAGGACCGGGTTAGAGAGCTTCTGGAAGGGCTGGACGTGTTCAAGTCAGCGGGTCCAGACGCTCTCCACCCCAGGGTGTTGAGGGAGCTAGCTGGGGTTATTGCAGGGCCCTTGGCATGACTTTACGAGTGCTCATGGTGCTCGGGCCAGGTGCCAGATGACTGGAAGATGGCTAATGTGGTCCCCATCTTCAAAAAAGGGAAGAGAGACCCAGGCAACTATAGGCCTGTCAGTCTTACCTTTATCCTTGGAAAACTCTTTGAGAAGATCCTCAAGGAGAACATCTGTGATGGGCCGGCTTCAGGGATGATGCTCAAGGGCAACAGCATGGTTTCATTAGGGGCAGGTCATGTCAGACCAACCTGATTGCCTTTTGTGATCAGGTCACAAAGGCAATGGATGCAGGTGTTGCCATGGACGTAGTCTTTCTAGACTTCAGCAAGGCCT
>NW_017728947.1:62960433-62974171 GCF_001723895.1 Crocodylus porosus | reverse complement strand
GAAGTGGTGCTGGTTCCTAACCTTGGGATCTTTAAGAAGAGGCTTGATGACTACCTGGCTGGACTCATTTGAGTCCAGTCTTTTCTCCCACCCAGGCGGGGGGGTCGGACTTGAAGATCTACAAGGTCCCTTCCGACCCTGCTTCTATGATTCTATGGAACATAACAGAACTGAGACCATTTATTGTGTGGAAATTAACCCAAAAAATCCTGTGTGATCATGATGAGACCCCAAACTAAATGAATCTGATCACATGACAAAAATCAAAAGGAACCATCTGCTAAAACAATCGTACTGAAAGAAGTCTTTTATCATCATCACCTTGGCGTAAAATACCATATGTAATTGAATATAAAATGAGGTTCTCCCAGCCCCCAATCAGCGTGGGGAAACCCCCCTCATCTTTTATTTGCATACGAAGCAGAGCGGGGAGAACGGAGCTGCTGCAGCTGACTCTGGTCCTATACCCTCATTGGGACCTGAGCCAAAGCCATAGTAGCCTCTTGCCCCCCTCCATTTCTCCCATCCACCCCCTTACTTTCAGGCACACCTCAGCTCCAACCTCTCAGGTACACAGCACGTGAAAGCTCCTTCTCCTGTCCAGCCAATCAGCAGTGCTGGCTGCATCTGGCCTGCAGGCTGCATTTTGCCCACCCTTGTTCTGTATCTTCATTAACAATTTGGAAGATGCGATGGATTGTACCCTCAGCAAGTCTGAGGATGACACCAAGCTGGGGGATGTAGTAGATACACTGGAGGATAGGGCTAGGATTCAGTGTGTCCTAAACCTGGGGCACATGACTTCTGAGGAGAGGCTGAGGGAACTGGGTTTATTTAGTTTGGAGGAGAAGACAGAGAAGATTTGATAGCAGACTACCTGAAGGGTGGTTCTAAAGAGAATGGAGCTAGACTGTTCTCATGTGGTGACTGATGACAGAACAGGGAGCAATGGTCTCAAGTTGCAGCAAGGGAGGTTTAGGCTGGAGATTAGGAAAAACTCACTAGAAGGGTGGTGAAGCACTGGAACAGGTTACCTAGAGAGGTGGTGGAATCTCCATCTTTGAAGGTTTTTAAGGCCCAGCTCGACAAAGCCCTGGCTGGAATGATCTAGTTGGGGATGGCCCTGCTTTGAGCAGAGGGTTGGAGTAGGTGACTATCTGAGGTCCCTCTGAACCCTAATTTTCTAAGAATAGAGCTTCCTTTCAAAATCCTACCACGTAACAGAAAGTTACTAGAGTAGCAGCTTCCATAGCAGGCATGAACTTTTCCCAGGGCAACACACAGCACTGCAGTGTCACTTCCCAATTCCTGATCAGCAGAAACTATTAATGTATTCCCTCACTTATAATTTACAGCCCCATTTCCAAGAGCTGAATATTGGAAAAAGGTGCATGTTGTATATGAGAAAATACATTAGTTGTTTTCAACATTTAAACCATTGTTTTTAAAGTTCTCACAGAATGGAGAACGAAATGTTTCAGTTTTGCTCCCTAGGTTTTAATGCTTTAGTAGGATGATACTATGTTGTAATGTTTGGGCTGCAAACACTACGTTGGATCATTTATTTAAAGTTCACATACTTTGGAATTAAAATAATAGAAATCTATATGTAAGTTTGGAGTTCTGAAAAAAGTGTTTGTTTATGGTCTTTACTTCAATCGAACATAAACAATGACTTTACAATGTCTTTTTCCCTCTCATTAATTAACACAAAAGCTGCTAACAGTACCAGGAGATATTATAAAACAAGCATGCATCAAGAAAATACTAAAAATGTTAAATTATGGATTATAAAGTAGTTGGGTGTTCCTAATGCATTCCCTTACATGAAAAGGGCAAACACTAACCCACAAAACTACATGAGTTTTTTTGTATAGAAGACAATTCTTCTTTCATTAAGGAGCATACTTAAAAATAGAAGATTTAAGAAGGCTTTAAAGGCTGCCTCAAAAAAAACAAATAAAGCACACATTTCCAAACACTGGTACATGCAACAAACCAGTTCTCCCCAAATATCTGAAAACTCAGATTCATCCTTACCTTTCTGGAATATGAAATCAGATGCATTCCTCCAACCATATGTTGTATAAGTTTAGCTAAGTGGGTCACTAAGGTCTAATGTGCAAAGGAGTGCTTGAGGGACAGTCACTCAAGGTGCCCCACCCTTACTGAAATACTGCAGTAAAGTTTTACTTGAAGTTTTTGCTACTAATAATAAGGCCTAGGGCCAAAAGTTGCATATAAACTGGTTTAAATGATCAGAAACTGGTTAAACCTGTAACAGAACTCAGAAGCTCAGTGCATATAAACCAGATCCAAAACAGTTGAAACTGGTTTCAGATAAACCTGGTTGAATGTAGTATCAGACTTAAATGATTTGGGTCAAACCGGTTTATGAAACTTCTGTCCCAGATCCCTTCTTGGTTCAAATTAAATCATAGTCCCCCAGCATGTTTTGTAGCCCTGGGCTAGGCTGTGCTGTCTGCTCCAGAGAGCAGGGCTGGCCCCACCCTCTACTCCCTAGCTGGAGCAGTGAGGGCTGGCTGACAAGAGAAGGGTGGGCAAGCCCAGCTAGGGTTGCAGCCCAGTCTGTGGGGGGCAGCAGGCATGACTGCCTGGCTTGGGTCTGGGGCTAGGAAGGTGGTGTAAACACCCTTTCCCCTGCTCAATGCTGGCTGCAACTGTGGACTACAAATCCCAGAGGTACCTGGGAGCAGCAAGAGGGAGTGATAAGAAACCCTGCAGTCCTGCCAATGTGATTTTGGACTGTATATCCCAAAGACCTCAGGGGCAGTAGGAAGAGGAAGCAAATACACAGTCCATGCTGACTATGTGCCGGAGAGCCATGCTCTAGCACCCTCCGGCTTCTGACCTGAGCCACTGCAGGCATATTAGCTGCATTTGCTGAATCAAAGGTCTGTCCGCTTCTGTTTCAATTTAATCTCTGCATTTTAGACTAACCTGAAAAAACTGAATCAATTCAGCCTCAGGGTTTTTCACTGTCTGTACTTAGCAAAGTAAACTGTGTCTTCCTTCCAAATGGTAATTTTTATCATAACTTCTCTCATTTTAGGAACAAATTTTTGCCCATACTTTATGTGTCTAAGAGGGCATTAGACCTACCTGAATCAGTGGAAATTCTTTTCCAAGGGTTTGTGAGGCAGGTTTCCTGGAAACTATGGGAAAAAAAGCCTGTACACAAATAAAGCTCAACTCAGTCTCAGTATGTAAAAGCATGCATTGTAGAGATGATGCTGTCAGTAGATTTGAAGCTAGACAGTTTCATCAACCACTCAACATTATCTTCCAATTTCTTTTGTTGTTTTAATACTTCTCTAGTTCCTTTATGCTGATGGTTCTCTCTTTTTGGACATCAGGCATCCCTCACTGGATACAAGGCCCTCTTCTATAACTTGTGAATGGAGTAATACCCAGTTTCAAAAACAAATTTTTAGATTACAGTGCTTACTGCCTTGCAGAGGGGCCTGGCAGTAGAGATAATTCAGGTAGGGACAAGCCTGATCCTGTACTTACCTACTTAGTTTTTCATCTGTTTATCACCAAACATTTCACTTATCTCTTCATACCTCAGGACACCCTTCAAAAGATCTGGTGGCACCCTAGCCCCCTGCTTGAGAATCAGGTATGCACTGTATTGCATAAGAGGAATTCCTGATTCCATATTCAACCACTCAGTTTAAAAAAAAAAAAAAAACCCTCAAGACTTCCTGGCTTTCTTAATAGCAAACAAATACTTTTATATACTCCTGCTTCGGGCCTTTTTTTTGTTTTTGTTTTTTTGTTTTTTTTTTTTAAGGGAACCAGTATAAATGATTGTTAGACACTCAAATATTTATAGAAAACATTTTGGAAGATGGCATCCCTCAACTTAGCTAGTCACATATTGCCTGATGGCCAATTAAACATATGATGTTTCACAAGCTAGTGTCTATGTATATATTCAGCTCTGTACTGCTTGAGCCTCCGCAGGTGGCAGCCAAGGTTGAAAATAACCTTTGCATTTTCTTTCTTGCATAGCATAGACAGAGCCCCCTTGAGTAAGTAATCTTTGGTACGGTTGAGAGCTCTGCAGTCAAGTGATAAACAACTTACAAAAAGACTGCAATATCAGAATTAAATATTGCAATACATGAGAGAGCTTTCCCAAATTGAGAAGGGGGCTGATTTTTACGAAGAAAAGATAGGGTCTCATCCAACCCCCAATTAAGTGGCATTTCTGTATTGAAGATGGGGGTGAGTTCAAATATTATTTCAACTGTTTCTCTATATTTTGGTTGTTGAGTTAGTATACACATGGAGAAGTGAAGAAATAGATCAAAGAAAATGCTTATATTTTAAGCTTCATTAATATGAATGATTCTCTTCTTTATATTTTTTGAGGAAATCTTGCTGGCAGCTTCACAAGTTTGGCACTTTATTCTTCTTTTGCCAACAAAGAAAAAGAAGGATGGTTTTGTTGCTGTTGTTTTGTTTGAAGATCTTCTGGAAAGAGTATATCACTGAATTTTTTGCCAAGTTAGCGGGTGCTGATGATGAATCAGAGGAAAACTTTTTACTCACTGAGAGTTTTTGAAGGATGCGCATTTGGAACATACCCCAGAAAACCTACTCGAACATGATGTTGCTGAAGACCATTTGCACGGAAACTACTTTCACCTTCACACTTGATATTATTTGCCATGAGCAATTATCCTCTTATAAAAATGAAAGCTTTTTTAATTGCAAAATACTATCAGTTTGCAAAGTTCACTATTGCAAAGCTGCATATTTTTTTGCTGAAATATTAAAAACAGCAGAATGCAAAAATGAAAAAGCACAGCCCACACATGAAAGTGTTATACTGCTCTTTAAAGACCTAATTCAATAATGCACTCAAAGAATGCAAAAGTCCCCCTGAAGTCACTCCTGGACCTAAATTTGGTATATGTAGTTATCTTGCTGAATAGTACTTGAAAAGCTTGAAATACCAATTCTAGGAAGCAGCACCGCAACATTTAATAAGAAACTCCTCAATGCAAGTGCGCCATGAGTGCTGAAGCACAAAAGTTTGATTAATGACTCAGTGAATAAGAGACCAATGAGATCATATTTTTAGTTTATGATAGAAAAATTCAAAACCAGCACAAAAACATCTTTTGTAAACAAATCGTGAGGAAACACTTGCCATTTAACATGATTAAATACGCTACAAAATACTGATACTGACACAAATTCAGTACCCATTAGTATTTAAAACTATATACCAATCTTTTTTTTTCTCTGAAGTCCTCGTTGAGTAATATGCAGAACAGGTCATATTACACAGCCTACCATTAACAGAAGTCCATGTAAAAAATTGACTTTTATTTTTAGTCTCTTCCAGTTTGTACACCCAAGATGAACTAAGGGTACAGCTCACTTTTCAGTCTCAGACTCAGCTCCACTGTCTTCACTATCACTATCTCTTCCTGGATGTTCTGGCATTTTCCGATGTTCTTCATCTGCCACTTTCAGTCCCTCGTCCTTTGTCATCTCTCCCTCTTCCATAGCTTCCTTTTCAGTCTCCATTTGTGTGCTTTGTGTTTCAATTGCCACTTCAGTATCCTGACTTTGAACTGTTTCACTTTCTTCAACCATGGCTGGTGGGGGCAATAAATGCTGCAAAAAGAGAAAAAAGATTCCTCAGTGTGTACGAAAACCTAACACTCAAATATCAATTTCTATTTTAACTCTAATTGCTCACCTTAGCAACAAACTTCAATGAATCAAGATACATACACAAGTACTTACCATTTTTTAAAACAAAAGCTGTAAGCAATTAATGCAATTGAAAGACATGCAAATAAAGGAAATGAGTTTCCCCACATATACCCATCATGTTTTCTCCACAAACTACATCCCATCAAAAAGGGCTACAATTTAACACTTTAAAAATTAGTAAGTTAAGGGTAATAAAATTCACTTACACTCTTGCTGGCATATTATTGTGCTGAGAATATAAAATATACAGTCCATTTACAAACTCTTGTACAGACATCTCCAATCACTAGACACACTGTATGTCTCCTACAGTGACTCTTATCCAGCATCAAGAAGAGCAGTAGTAACTGCTCTACAGACGCTAGACAGACAGAATACAAAACACTAAAGGGAACTGAAAAGGAATGCCAAGTGCCGGACAATTCAAAACTGAGCAGCAATGCTTACGTTTCTTGTGGTTTGGTATGATTTACCTACGTGTTTGATACTTTAAAAAAAATTTGTACAGTTTTAATGAATAAAAAATTCAGCTAAAGCTCCAAAAAAGGTAATTGTTCAGATTATTTGCCAAAAGGGAATCTCTTTTCACAATGTAAATTAAACAGTTAATTACAGCACAATCCTGTCTTCAGTTAGCCAACATTGCTTTTCACAAGTTTCTGACAATCATGCATACCATGACCTAGTTATTACATTAACTGTAGAGGTAGAAAAATGTTTTTAAAAGCTCTGAATTATTGCACGGGTCTCTGCTATATGATCACAGCACTCTTCTGAATGTAAATTGTGGAGACCTGAAAAAGCTGCATTATTCAAAACTAAAGATGCTTTCGCCTTTGCTAAGGACAGACTTCTCAATACGTGATCCATTCCTTCTGCCATACAGCTGGTCCCATTTTGCACTGTATGGTTTCTGTCATTTTGGTAATTATTAAAAATGAAAAATTGTACTAAGTAGGATTCTGGAAAATGTTTTATGAAACCTGCACATTTCAATTTTTCACTTTTTGACTTTATTGTCTCCTGCAGGGAGAACATGACTCACTGTTTCAGCAGGGAACCAGTTGCACTACTAATTTTAGCTAATTAGTTCACCAGTTGCACTACTAATTTTAGCTAATAGTGACTGAATTTTAGATGCTAGAAAGAATACTTGAGTACCAGCAAAACTTTTGGAGCCAGATGCAAATGACAACTTAGCTGCCTGAAGGGACACTTCAATGAGATTAGATGTGTAAAGGAAGTGGCAGCCCTGAACCCCTCCTGATAAACTGCAATGCAGTTTTTAAACTGAAGGCACTGTAAAATATACTGCATATACCTTTGGGCACATGCATACAGCCCACAGGCTGGATCCAGCCAGAGCTGCTTTATCTGGCCCACTGGGCTACGGGCAAGCAACTAGAAGTAGAGGGACAAAGCTAGTAGGCCTGTGTGAATAGGGAGGTATTCAATTCAGATTCGGCCAATTTGGAGGACAACAATTCGATTCGGCCTGCTGTCCTGAATCGATTCGGCCAAATCAGCTGTGGAAGATTTGGCGCTCATTTGGCGATTCAGATCAGCTGGGGAAAGCCAGGCACAGCTGGGTGGCTACAGGTTCTCCAACTGTGCCTGCCTCTCCCCAGGTGGCAGCAGCCACAGCAGAAGCCCCCGTGGCTGTTCTGCCTGGCCCCATTCCCCACCCAGCCCAGCCTCATCCTGACACTTAAAAAACACACAGGTGAAGCACAGTTCGGAAGGGTGCTGCATGTTGTCTGGGAGCTGGGGCTGAGTGGTGCTGGCTCTGGCTGACATGTGGAGCCACCCCAGTGCCCAGGTGAATCAAACTGGGGGATGGGGAATTGAACCGGGAGCTGGGTTCCTGGTTCGATTCCCCAGCTCCCCAGTCTTTCCCCTAGCTCTCACATGGCTTCCCCCATCTCTTCCTGGGGAGGGTGAAGGCCCATGGATGATATGGGATGACAGCAGGCAGCTGCTGCCGGCAGCAGCTTTGGGCTACTTCCCCCGCCAGCAGCAGCCTGCTGAAACCCTGCGCACAGATCTGGGGGCTGCACCCCCTCACCGCCCCCAGGAAGAGCTGGGGGAATGATCAGAGAGCTCTGGCTGACAGGGGGAGTCAGCCCCAGCTCCCAGTGTGCGGTACCCTGCCAAGCTGCACTGCACCTGTGCCATGGGACAGTTGCTGCATGGACGCCAGGTGGTGGGGGGGCAGTGATCTCCACTGCCACCTGCTGTGTGCAAGTGCAGGGCTTTCCTTTTTTTTTTTTCCCCTTTCTTTCCTTTTTTTTTTTTTTTTAAAGTATCAGGAGGCTGGGCTGAGTTGGGCAGGGTATAGGGCCAGGCAGAGCCATGGGGGCTTCTCCTGCAGCTCCTCCGCCTGTGTGTCTCTGCCCCAGCAGGAGGAGCCATGAGGGCTCTGCCCTGCTGCTGCTTGCCAGCGGGTGTGGAATGCGGGTGCAGCAGCGCTGGAGCAGGGGTTCTGCCCTGCTGCCACTTGCCCCCTTCCACCTAAAGTGAGCCGAATCTACATCACGCCATCCCCTCCCTGGTTGGGCAAGCACCAGCAGGGAAGTGCCCCCACTCCCAGTGCTGCTGCACCTGCATCCTGTGTCCCCACGCCCTGAGTAATGTGCCCCGCTGCCCCAGCTGGGCAGCTTGTCTCAGCCCCAGTCCCAATCCCTCCTTCCCCTATGCCCCTTCCTTACCTCCTCCCTCAACCCCAACAGGCTTACCAGCTGGAGGCAGCTGTCATTTGCCTGTTTAGTCTATGGCTGAATCTCTGAATTGGCCAAATCTTTTTCCAAAGCTTTTCCAAATTGATTCGAGTGCTCCAAATTGGTCTGGATCTCCTCTGTATTGAATCAGCTACTGAAGCTTTGCAACGCCCTACTGGCTAGAGAAAGCAGCCTGGTGCAGAATCAGGGACCTTTGGGCCCTGCTGGACATGCCCATTAGTGGCAAGAGGATGAGTGAGGGCTGATGCATCCCAAGTCACCTTCCAGCTGTTTCATTTGTCACCACTGCCAAACTCCTTGGTTGCTGGCTCTGCTGCCGCCCATACTGGAGTCTCTATGCAAGAGCTGGAGATCCCACTGCATGCCTCAGGCTGGAACCACGCCATGCCCCATGCTGAATCCAGCCCACAAGGAGCCTCAAGGTCCACATCTGGTCCAAGGCATGAGCTGAGTTTGATATCCCTGAACTACAGTATCTAGTTCACACCTAAATTTAAATGTGAACCAGAAACCATACATTCCTTCACCCAAGTCTCCTTAGGAGTTCAATCTGGTAACTTCCTTGGAGCACATCTAACAGGTACCAACAGAACCGTATTCCTCACACAATTCAGCAATAGTCATTTTAATGCACAGACAGAAGATGCAGAGAAGTTCTTCACCCTTATAATATGGGTCTAGTAATTAGAGACCTTGAGGCCTATGCTCACTTCACTCCCCTGCATGAACCTAAACACCAGGCTATGGACTATACTAGATGGGAGCATTGTCCATTCTTTCTTTTGAAGAATTCAAGATTCACTTATTCTGAGTGATAACAAGAACCTGTGATACGACTCAGAAGTCAGGGCAATGGTTCTTAATTGGGGTGCCTTTTTCTGCAGCCCTTCCTAATCAAACCTTGAAGACTCCTCTCAGAAAGCAGCATGCAGCAAAGATGAAACTGCCTCATGTGCCCCTGTGTCTGGGAGAAGTGTGGAGGGTTGGACCATGAAAGACTGTGGCAAGAGTGGGCGCTCCTGTCTTTTTGATGTTTATCAGATAACCGTAATACATATAAGAGCGTGCACTTGTGCCTAGTAACATAACCAGGGGTGGAATGGGGGGGCACCAGTCCCAGATGACAGCTTAAAGAAGGTACCAGAATGGCACCCCCACCTCCCTCCATCTTTGCCATGGTAGGAACAGCCCTGCCAGAGGAGCTGGATGCAGACACCTGCAACAGATAAGACAATCCTCTTTCCCCACCCTCCCTTCAGGCAGAGAGGAGTTTTGCCCAGGACAAGAAAATTATTAGGGCTCCTGCCCCAGCCCTTCCTTCCCTGTCTGGCTCCTTATGAGGCACATGGGGCAGTTCCACTTGGCCACATTAGTGGCAGCAGCAGCACTATTTGAGACCACTCTATTTGAGCCAGCACAACAGCGGTTCTAAACTGGGGTTCCACCAAATTAAAAAAAGGTTAGACCTTTACAGGTCTGAACCTACAAAGGCTGAGAACCACTGAGTTACAGCACTCTGCTCAACGAGTGCAGTCCTGAATTTCTGGTTCTTATTCCCAGAATTATTTTATAGCCTTGTTTTATAATCAAGAATAGGTATGGCTTGGTGGTTACAGAGATTTGAGTTTGGTGACAGGAAATTTGAGTTTTACCTCGCTCAGAGAATGGTACTAATTGAACCTGAGTTTTCCACACTGCCAGGAAAGTGCTAACCAACTACACAGGAAGGAGGGGCAACACCACCATCTCCACTGGCCTCATTTTTAAAATAAGGGAGAGAGTCTTGGACAAGTCTTCGAAAGAATGATTGCAGGCACCTTCCCTCAGGAGATTATTATTACTGACTCTATGCTGCTCTCTTTGGGAAAACAAGCATATTTGCAAATATTCATAGCTATCACTGCTGCGGTAGGTGCAAATCAATTGTATCCTTTGACCTAAGGATATTTACCCTTAAACTATTTTCTGTAAATGCTGAACTAGCCAAAATGTAGACCTGCTGAACTACATCAGCAACAAGACTAATGGCCTACAGGGTTAACGTAGTTGAGGCACACCTGTCTTAACTAACAACACACTAAAGAAGGATATGGTTAGCATCACATCTGACTACTACCTTTGACTCCTCAGCCTGAATGACCTGGTACCGATTTACAGCTGGGTCATCTAAAAGCAGGCTTTGGAGCAGGGTTTGAACGCAAGTCTGGAGCTATAGTGAAATACCTTAACTGCTTTGCTAACACATTCTACAGAGTAAAGAGGAGGCTATGTAAACAACCACACAAGTTGTTGCAGCAGTAAGAAACAGCCAGCCAGATAAGTTAGAGCTGATCTGCCCTGAAGTGAGTTATGCTAGTGTCAAAGAAACAGGATGATCCTAATAGCACATAATGCATATATTCCAGTTCCTTTTAAAACATGGCGGCATTCTTTTTAAGAACTCTAGTTATTAGTCTGTATAGTGAGATACTTAATATAATACTTAATTATATACTTCTCCCAGATACTGTATGCAAAACTTTTAAAAATAACTCTTGCACTAAAAGGCATCACCAATCAGAAACTGATCCATTTCTTTAGTCCATCTACAGCAGCAATTCTCAACCAGGTGCTGTGGTACCACAAGTCATCCTTTTAAGGGTGCCACATAATATTAGCACTGTTAGGAACGCAAACACATATACATGATTCACAAGATAAACCTACAGATTTCAAATATAAATCCATAGTGTCAAAAACTTTCTGACTTGCTGTGATCTAAGTTCTTGCTGACAGAAGGATTGCCCTATTTTTCCATAATCAAAAAAGAAAAAAAATTGAGCGAAAGCCAAGAGCTGGCATTTTCTGAAAGGTTCTTTGACCCTAACAAGGGATGTCTTGAGTGTAAAAAAGTTAAGAACCACTAGTCTACAGTAACAAATTTCCAGCTGGGCTACCCTAGAAATTGCTGCATTAGCAATTCATTCTTGTACTTTAAGATATCAGATTAATGTAATCATTTTTTTTTTTTTTTTGCAAGTCCTTGCTCCCTTCCAGGTAACTCTTTCAGCAAACAAATGTGAAATATTTATGTTCTTTCTGTTAATGACAGACATTTGTTAACAATGGAAGGCTGAGGCTTTAGTGAAAGGTGGTTTTCCCAATTTAAAGAACACACATTTTTTCCCCCCCTCACCTAAAAAGCTATACAGACTTTGGAAACCACTGTAAGCTTAGAGGGTAACAGTCAAATATTAGGTCTACCCACCCCAACAGCAGCCCTTGGATGAGTCATTTTTTTAAATGAATTGCATCAGTTGGCTGAGGATGCTGGAGGGAGCGCACGGTGCCCCTGGGTATCCCCCGACCCTTGAGGCAGCTAAGAGACAGCTGCGGCAACGAGAAGGTAAGCCAGGGGGAAGGGAGCGAGCAGGGCCAGGTGTTGGTGATTGGGCAGGGGACTCTACCTGCCTGACCCTATTTAGCCAAACCGGGCAGGAGCCACACACCCGAGCCATACAAGCAGGGAGTGCGAACAGGCATGCTCTTTAGGGGTGTGCCGGAGTTTGCGCCGGGGTTCGCGCAGGGATGTGTGCCAGAAAGGCTGTAGGCAGTGGAAGAGCCAATGACTGCGAGGGATCAGGGCCGTGGAGTACGAGATTGACAGGTACTTTCTCTCCCTGCAGGGCCCGTCCCCTCAGGCTGTCACCACCCAGGAGCCTGCAGGAGGCAAATGGAGGAGGGTCACCTCCAGGGCCAGGCGGTGTCGTAGGCAGTGTGCAGCTACATCAACTGTCACCCCAATACAACTGGGGAACAGGTATGTGGCCCTGGCAGTGCTCGAGGAGACTGGGCATGAGGAAGGGAGGAAGTCACGCCCTCATCCAGCAAGCCATCATCCATACCAACTGAGCATCATCCAGTGACCCAGAGGAAGACACGTTGGGTCATCATCATAGGGGACTCCCTCCTCAGAGGAATGGAGGGACCCATCCACCACACAGACCCCAACGTGAAAGAAGTGTATCGTCTCCCAGGAGCCAAGATTGGGGACATCACAGGGAAGATCACTGACCTCATCCGGCCTTCCAACTACTATCCTATGGTCCTCATCCATGTGGGAACCAATGATGCGGCCCGGAGTAGTCCGGACCAGATCATGGATGACTACAGAGCTCTGGGGGCCAAGCTTAGAGAGTTGGGGGCCCAGGTGGTCTTTTTGTCCCTCCTCCCGATTAGTGGATGCCATCAGTGGCAGAGTGCCTGCATCCATGAGGTGAGCCAGCGCCTTTGGAGTTGGTGTCATCACGCTGGATTTGGCTTCCTGGACCACGACCCCCACTTCAGATCAGAGAGCGTCCTGGGGAGTGATGGTCTCCATCTCTCCCCCAAAGGTAAGAGTTTGTTGTCTTACAGGTTAGTTGACCTCCTCTAGTGGGCTTTAAACTAAGTTTGTCAGGGGATGGGGATCCACAGGAGCAAAAAAACAACTCAACCAGGTGTAGGACCTGCCCAGGTAAGAGCTCAGGTATATACCAAGGGACCAGTTGTCTCTCAGGTGGTGGGGTGCCCAGGGCTCCCACGGGGGGATTAAGGTGTCTCCTCACTAATGCAAAAAGCATGGGGAACAAGCAGGAGGAGCTTGCTCTCCTGCTTGCAAGTAGTAAAATCTACCTGGTTGGCCTAGTGGACACATGGTGGGATGAAACATTTGACTAGGCATTAGACATAGAGGGCTATAGGTTGTTTAGAAGAGATAGGAAGGGGAAAGAAGGTGGTGGTGGTGGGGTTGCGCTCAATGTTAGAGAACAGTATACCAGTTCTACCTTCCAAATGGGACCAGAGGAAGGCTTAACTGAGATCCTGTGGGTCAAACTTCAAGGAGGGCAGGGGGAGAGGGCTCTGGTGGTAGGGATTTACTACAGGTCACCACATCAGGAGGAAGAGCTAGATCTGGAATTCTCCAGGCAGCTGGGGGAGGCCGTGCATGCAAAGGATGTTGTTGTCATGGGTGATATGAATTACCCTGACATCAACTGGGAGGAGCAGTAGGCCAGGTCTAGCCACTCATGAAGGTTCCAGACGTGCGTACAGGACCTACACCTCGTGCAGGAGGTACTCATTCCCACTAGGGAAAACGCCATACTGGATCTGGTGTTAGCCTCTGGGGATGACCCAGTGGGGGATATGCTAGTACAAGGGAGGCTAGGGGACAGTGATCATGAAATGATCCAGTTTGCTATTCAGAGAAAGGTGGGGAG
>NW_017728947.1:62939914-62960333 GCF_001723895.1 Crocodylus porosus | reverse complement strand
CAGCAGGGACTTGGGAAAATTCTGTTCACCAGGGCCCCCCTTGGATTCACCAGAAACAATGGCCACAAGCTGAGGGAGGATAGGTTTAGGTTAGATATTAGACAGAACTACTTCACTGTAAGGGTGGCCAGAGCCTGGAATAGGCTTCCCAGAGACGTGGTGCTCTCACCTTCCCTGGAGATCTTCAAGAGGAGACTGGATAGGCACCTGGCTGGGGTCTTACGACCCTTCACACCCCCAGTGCTCATTCCTGCCCATGGCAGGGGGTCAGATTCGATGATCTGTTTAGGTCCCTTCCGACTCATTGATTCTATGATTCTATAAATGCATGCTTTCCAAACGTTACAAGTGTCTTACCTGCCGGTAGTGGCGTGTACTCTGTATCATGTGCATATACATATTGTACACAAAGTTAGCCATCTGAGGCATGTTCTTTATTACATGGATTTGGTGAGGAGGCCTTTCTCCATTCTAGAGGAAAAAAATGCAACAGTTAACATTCAGAATGTAAGTAACACAAGAGATCTTCAAAAAGTATTTTCCAATATAAGGGAATATGTGAAAAAGCCTAAAAGTTAAGTTAAGTATTTCAAAACACAATAGTGGACAGGGAAGGGGACTGAAAGCTATATCAACAAAATGACTTCAGTGTCCAAAGCTGGACTTTGGCTGGACAATTTCAGCAGGAAGACATGAGACACCACAATGCATTATAGCCGATAACAGTGGTTATATTCAATGGTGCAAGGTGGGAAATACAATTTTCAGCCCTGTTAAGTTGAGGAGAAATATGAAACATGCTTCTCATGTGCAGCTCCACCACTGCTCAAACTCTTCAGGACTACTTGCTCAAGTAGTAGGTCAGCATAGGCTAGTTGGCTTTCCCTGGCCACAGTGAAGAGCTATCACTGAGGCAGCTTCCTATTTAGTATGCTACCTATTAGGAATTCCATTCTGAGGTCACGAACACTACTCATCCATTGTATATAGACTTATTTTAAGGCTCCTAAAAGCTAGATTTTGCAAAATTCAATGTCTCAGTGCTTAAAGTCTCTTTTGGATGTAGTCCTAAGTTCATCTGTAGAGCAGCACTATTTAAGATATATAATGGAAGGTTATGTTTATACCTCAAGAAGAAAATATCACAAGTAAATAGGCAAAAAGGCACATTAAAACGTTTGCTTTATTAAACACTGTGAAGTGGTCATACTGCTATAAATATGAACAGTCCCCTTGCTAAACAGCATCAACTGCTTCAACTAAACTATGGTAGTATTATTCATTTAATGATTTGGAAGAATCACCTGCATGTGGTCTTGATGAAAAGACACCAAAGAAACTGTCATTTTTAAAAAGCACTATTATTATAATCTGGAGGAAAATTAGAATTCTGATGTTATGTATGAACTAATTCTTTACCTGTAATTCCAAGAAAACATTTCCATTAAATGTGTATCAATGCAATACATATTGATACAATCGCACAAAGAACTGAACGTGTGAGAAACATTTAAGATTAAAATACATCAGACTATCAGTTACACTGTCTAATATTAAAGTTATATTTCTTTTATGAAGGGCCATTTATTTTAGAAAATGTATAGATATTTTTTCCTGTTTATAGCAGGAAAAATGTGCACTATACTATGCTTGCCAAGTTTAATGTCAAAGAGATATTAGACTCAGTGTAACAGAACTTAAGGATAAGGCTGGCACAACTGAACTCAGCTTTGCCAATACCTATAAGTCAGCAAAGAGATTCAGTTGATGTTGATGGGGTAACATGGTAAATGCTGATGCCTTAGGAGGCTGGCAGTTGTTCACCTACTAGCACGATCAGATTCATTCCCCAATCCCAACAATCATGCCTCCTGCCATGCTATACGTGCATGGCAGAAGGTGCAACTGTTGAGATCAAAGAGCAGGTACAAACTGCATCATTGCTAGTAGGGAGTCCAGAGCATAGATTTATAGGTGATAGATGGGGGATCTGAGGGAAGGAGTTGCTTGATGCCCCCCTGCTTGGCTGCTGCAAACCCACTTGGCCACCACCTGGGCTGCACATGCATTTTTAGATATCCCAGCACACAGGGACCCTGGGATTAGGGAGCCTCTTCCTGATCTCAGAATCCCAGCATCCTGGGACCTTTAAAAACCATGTGTGAAGCTGGGCTGCACACATGCTTTAACCCACATCCCAGCACATGAGGACTCCAGGGCTCCTGATCCTGGGGTCCCCATGTACCCACACCTGCAGGGCAAGGTGATCAACCTGCAGGTTCACAGGGTGTCCACAGGACTCCCCACAATCTGAAATTTTGAAGTGCCTTGCCCAGAGGGGTTGCAAGGGAAAGCAGGGAAGAGAGCAGGGTGCTAGGGTTTGCCCCTTGGCTCCCCCTGCTAGGGAACCTTGCAACCTTCTCCCCTCACATCGGGACTGGGGTTGTTCCAGTCCTGATGCTAACCTCCATGCCCATGCTGATGCTGTCATTGGCTGCTTGTTAGTATTGGCATGGGGGGATGGCATGTTCAATTTATGGTACCATAAAAATGAGCCACAAAGATGTTCCATATAGTTTACAGAATTTCTTTGTAGCCAGTTTGCCACTTTACAGTGCCATAAAATCAGCTGCATGTGTAGCACTATTACTATTTAGGACACCTTAATTGTACACATTAATTGTACTACAAATGTAACATGTGCCAGGACAGTAGATACAATTATCCAAGCAACATTTAACTGTAATAGTAAGAAAGCGTTGCAGTTTTATTGCTTACCATGCACTAATGAGTAAACTGGACAGTATAATAAAGTTTAGGATAGATATTCCTACCTGTCTGGCTGTTGGGTAATATTCTGTAGGAACTATATGTAGATGAAGTGGTCGAGCTGTGAGTTGGCTGAAAGCTGGTGTTAGCTCAAAGCAGTTATGGAACAGAGATACTCTTGCAAAGATATAAAGCCCAAGCCTGGCTCTTGACATGGCAACAACTAGACGTCGGACATCCCTTTAAGAAACAATGATATAAAATAGTCGTGGTCTTCTCACTATCTATGGTGCTTTACTTGACCCAAAAACATATCCATAAAACATTTATTGTGCAACAACACACAATTAAACAACATATATGGCATGAGGAAATCTGTAGATGAAAGGAACTTTTCCCCGGAAGTTTCTTCCAACTACTCAATTCTAACTCAAGCTTTGTTATATTTTTTTCCAATACTTTTGAAGTAACACTCCACATTGGAAACTCACATACTGTAGATAGTATTTCTATATCCCTGAGTTTGATGGACAAAGCTTTATCAATAGATTAACATTTGAAAACTGAAGACAAACAGCTCCCTTATCCTCAAAAGATGGAGGGCAGAAATTCTAAATTTTAACATATCAAGAAGTTAACTACACATAGGCCAAACTCCTGCTCCCAAAATTCACTTGCACGAACATTTTCTCACAAGACTATTTCAAACCTTTGTCTGAACTTGTATTACATTCCTAGCTATTTTAATAGGGTAAAAATAAGTTCACCCCAACTAGGGCAATACAAGCTAATTATAGTGTTTAGATAAGACCCAAATTTGAAGGGCAAAGTGGTTGTGAAGTGGGTACCTGATGGCCATACACGGAATCAGCTTTGAGATTCTTTCAGTGGGTGACACTAAATATTATTAAAATGTATATGTAATTGTAATGTTTACAGTTGTACACTCTCTTCCTTTAAAAACAATCAAAGTAAAATACGTTTTAATGTATTTGCAAGAATATCTTTCTACATACCTCAGATGGCCAACAGCTTTTGTTCGTACCAGCGAAAGAAGGATATAATCATTTTGTTGACCTTGAAATCTGTCTACAGTTGTCACCTAAAAGGTATAAAGTAGTAAATTTAATTTACCTTGTGAACCTTCCAAAAAAAACTTCTAAATAAAATATTTTAAGAATAATTTACAATTTAGTAACTGAAAACGTGCTGAGAGAAGCCAATTTATATAAAAGTTTACGCTAAAGCTTGAGTAACTGGTAGAGAAGATAGAAGTATGTTGTCTGTTATATGGTCTACTTCTAACCAGTGCCTAAAAATCACCAACCCTTTTGGCCTTGGTCTATGACAGGTAAACAACGCCTCACTTCAATGAATACAGTGGTTTTAAAACAGACCATAAAATTCCTCAGTACTTTCTTATGATTTTGTTCTAATGGCTGGCTGACAGGTGCCTTTGATCCAGAGATGAACTGAAAGATTAGCACTTTTCATGGATGTCATTTTAATATGATGGAAACCTCATTCTAAGGGCAGGACAAAAGAAATCAGGATAATGAGGTTCAACTATCCTTGTGCTTACCGTGTCAGCAAAAGTCACCCTCTTTAATATTTCAGGTTAAATCTGTTCATTCACATTTCATACTCTGCCTTTTAGATTGCATTAACCATTCTCCTTGTGGTTCTGAAACCTTGTCTCTTAGTTACTTCTCCCAGGTAAAGTGTCCTGTAGCATATCAAATCTAACTGCGCACAAATAATTGTTAAACAATGACTCTCCAACATCCACATCTAGCTTATTCCTTAAGATTAAGCTAAGGGTCACCACATCCCTTCTAGGCAGAGAACAGAACAATCTTTTGTTTATGGTATCAAAAATCATCTCTGATCTGAATCTGCAACCTCCACTCAACCAGTTAATAATATAACCAGGAAATTCAAAGCCCATCAGTTCAATTCAAATATAATAAAAGCCTTAGTCTGTCTGTCTGTAATGCTTTATTCATACTCTGATTGGTCACCTCGGCAGCCAATCACAATGCTGACTGAAACAATCAAATAAGAGTGCTCCAAGAGTGTTCTGGACAGGAGGTGGCAGTGGCAGGACAGTGGAGCATCACCATGATGGCAGGGATGGAGCTGGGGGGTGGGGTGGGGGGCAAGGCCAACAGCAACACCCGCTCCCGCCCTGCTCCCTGGAGGCAGCAGCAGCAGCAGCAGCATGGGGCGCTGGCCAAGGGGGACGGAGGGGCAAGCTTCCCCCTCCCCCCTGCTCCTGGGAGGCAGGAGCGCAGGGTGGTGGGTGACCGTGCTCTGTCCTTGCCTGTTTCCCCCTCACCTCATTCCTGATGGGCAATTGTCTAGAATATGAAGAAAACTCATGGCTGTTACTCAGCATCCTACAATATATTGCTACAATTATTTTATATGGTTCTTAGCCAGAATTTGTAACCAGATATTACACCCAATGGTCATCTCCACTCTCGAATTATCTTTCACTTGTAAGTATTGTTGGTATGTATCCACATCACTTAGTTCATCTTTCCCATTAACCTTGGAACTGAGATATACTTCATCTACTTAAGGATCTAATACGAGCACACACGAAAAATAAAAAAAAGCAGAAGTATGAATGTTTTGTGAATAGTGTTCTGTCTGCAGAATCCAAGTGGATATGTCATCTACTGTCATTAAATAGAAAAGTTTTTGTGCAGATATTGGTGAATTATTGCAACGATATTGTTTTTGTAATTTGATATATTTCTAAAACAGCAGAGAATGATTTTGAAAATTACCTTGTTTGGCCGGCCAATCATTGGGTTATTCCCACAACGCTGATTAATGACATCACGGATCAGATGCTTTTGTCCATTGTAAGTTGTCAGGATACTTATCTTGTCTGCAGGGTAACCAAGCAGGCACATGTACATAAAGAGTGCCACAACATACTCTGCCTCACCAAGATTCTGCAGTTAAGAAAAGGGGCATGTTAATGTGTTTCTGCCTTTGCAGTGAGTCACCCCACAGTCCATCAGTACATATACCACGAGTAAGTGAACAAACCTCACATTAAAAAAAAGAGAACATCCAGAAATTACACGAAGAAAGTAAAGTTCATAATAAGAATGTCTGTTTTAACACTGCAGCTTTCAAAAGCTACTGTGAATAGACAGAGACAAGATGATAATGACTATCAGTTACATGTTCGCTCTTTATCTGCATTCAAGTACACATTCAAAAAGGTGTAAATTTTATCCATCTTTGGGGATGCAAGCAAAAATCAAGGAAAATAATGGATCGGGAGAGAGATGCACCAAAACATTAGTATTATATATAAAATAATATAATTGTAAGTGTGTGCACACGTGTATTATATATATAATTTTTGGTACTGACCAATCATAAGGAGCATTTATTAAAACTGAATTTCTCTGTGAATATAGAATTATATTGTAATGCTCCAAACATTCAAATTATTTATCTTCAGTCACAAACATTTAATATTTTTTACTTTTTTCCATGCTTAAGATGACAATGTGAAGCATCTATTACTGCACTGAATCTCTTACCTGATAGAAATAAGGATTGGGTTCAGACTCTCCCACTCCATTGAAATCTTCTACATTTATCAGCTGGAAATCGTACAGAAATCCTGCATTTGCTGTTCTGAACTCTGGAAGGAGTTGCACATGAGGCAGATTACCCAGATTCTTGTAGCGCCAGTTGTAGAGGTTACACAAACTTCCCAGAAAAACAAAATCACAGTTAAAGAGATGCCTGAACATATTCCTGACAAGTCAGATGAAAGAATATTTCTTATAAGTGACATATAAAGCATATAAAGGCATGACTTTTTATCCATAATTTTGCTAATACTCTTCAACACAGTTCAAGGTCTTTGCTAAATTTTTCACAGTAGGAAAACAGGAGGAATTTGGCAAGACATTTGGAGGTTATGAATATCATCACATGTGGCTGTAATTTGAGTTCCAATTCTCTCTTCTCTCAAGAAGAGTACAAAATTATGGACATACCTTGCCAACATCCTCTAGCAGAGGCCAAATACCCAATGTTCCCAACAATTTTGGTAAACACTGAAGTCCCAATTTCAAGAGCTATTTAGGATCAGTTCCAAAAATGGATATATGTAGCTAAAGAGGATCTTAGGTAGAATTTAAGGGCCTATGCCCAAAAATACAGTCCAAACTGCCACCCACCTGCTCAAGACAACAAAGAGTCCATAGGCACCTAACTTTTCACCAGTATAGTTACTTGGGTTTCTCAAGTTCTACTATTCTGCAGGCCAAGAAGTGGAGCATTTCATCACCTCTCTGAGCCAAGATGGGATTCTCAAACTGGGCACCCCTGCACTTAAGTCCTCTGAGGGAACGGATCAAGATGATGTGGTGAAGAGTGCCAAAAACTCACTGGGAACACCGAGTTCCACAAAAACACAGAAACCATGAACACCATTCAAAATCACTGCTTCCAGTGGGGAAACAAGAGATGGTGCCTGCCTTTTATGGACAAAAGTGGCTAAACCACTTGCACAGGAAGCAGAGGGACCAGAGTTCAGTGCTCAACTCATTCTGTTAGCAATTAAATTTCCCAATGTGCCCTACTCATTAAGGTAGAGACTGGGCTGTCTCTATCCTGCACTCAACATTCATGCTGTTGAAGCTGGGGCAATATGCAGCCAAGAAAGCAAAAGTCAGAGAGTCAAAGAGGGCTAAACGAGAGGGCGTATAACTACAGACCAATTACAAGTGTATTTCCTTTAGAGGGGAGAAGAAGAGAAAAGTCTGGGGTTTCCCAGAACTTCCTATACATTTTACATTAAACAAGCTATTGAACAAACGGTATAAATAGCATTGAGAACAGTGGCCAGAATGCAGGACTGTCGCCAACCAGGGCTCCATGAAAACACTATATATTTAATAGATTAAAACTTAAGATAAATATGAAACGTTGTTAGCTAGATATACAAGGGCTGTGCTGATGGCCAGAAATTGAAGACTGGAAAGACTGGGGAAAAGAAGCAAAAATCAAATAGGGAAATCTTGAACTCTCCCTGGAAGATGGACTGGGATGACTACAAGCAATAAGGAAAAGTTACAAGGAAGCAAGACAGAAGTGGAACAGAAAAAGAATATTGTTCCTTCTTTAAAGTGAATCCATTCCAGGTGCACTGCTTGGGGCCAATTCCTGCCAAAGGGTGTGCTTGCAAATGAGGAAGGGTAAGCAACTTTAAAAAAGGAGCATAGATAAGATACCCTAAGGGTAGTTTTACAGATTTACTTTGGGGTGGCTGATGCCCTTTCTGCTCAGCATGTTGCCAGGGATGCACTGAACAGGCTCTTTTCTCCTTTGGCATATTGCAAATTGAATACTCTGCTACAGAATTTGGTCCACCTGACTAAGCAGTATTTAGCTGCTTCAGACCCAGGCATTAAAACGTATGAAAAACAAACATGTCTTAAAATTGATAGGCTCCACTAACGCCTATTTTAACTACTAAAATGTGTGTTTCCTTGTAGGCACTGAAGCTCCGAGTAGAAGTCTTACAGGCAACGCACTGGACTGACACTCAAGTGACCTGGGTTATTTTTCCATCTGTACCTGTTGGAAGAACTGAGATGAGTCACTTTTATCACCACATGCCATTCCAGTTTCCTATCTATAAATGGGGATAATGATTCTGATCAACAGTTGAATAGAATAAGGTATTTTTAATAATACGGCAGAATAATTTCCTGTCAGGCATAGAAAAATGAATTGTAGGTCATGAGAGATTAAGGGATGAAGAATGGTCCTTGTGTCGTCTAGCAGAGAATTTAGAGAAATCTCCCTGTCTAAGCACATTTATGAATTAATCAAACACAAACAAAAGTTAGATGTCATTTGTCTGAATGTACAGAACTGCCATATTGGGTCAGACCACAGGTCCATTTAGCCCAGCATTCTGCATCTTTCAGTAGCTACAGTGTTCCTTAACCTCGTTATTTTTCCCTTAACACTTTTGCATAGACCAACCCCGAGGAAGGCCAGGACAAAGCTATCAGAATCTATTACCTTGGAAAAGGAGTCAGAGAAGTTCCTTAGATGACTAAGTAAAACTGAAGAGTTTAGATGCCAAGGTTCACAGAGCAAGTCAAAAGGATCCTGTGCCAGCAACCACGAAAGTCATCTGGTCCTCAAAGAGCCCATAGGTATCTACAGGAGGGACTCTGAGCATGCTCAGAAATAATTAATTGAGAGAGAAGACCTAGGTGCACCACAGTGCCTAACCTCTGCTACCACTTCAACTGATGTTGGGAGGTACCTAAATTTGTGCAAGTCCCTAGAGGGAACCCCTATGGTAAGCAGTAAAAGAATTGTGCCTTAATTCATATAAAAATGCTAGAATTCTTTTTCCTCTCATCTCTCTCAAATTCTCTGAGGAGATGCTTAGGAGCAGATGGCAACATTTAACTTCATTTATTATTTAGTTGTATTATATACTCAAACATTATAACTGTCATTTTAAAATCACCCTGACAATATTTGTTGGCCATATGTTCAGAAGATAAATAATCTGTAAATGTTTCAATTTCTCAACATGTTTCTGAAATGTAAAAATTAAATTTCTATTTTATATTGTCCATTCTTATTTTTTTTGGAAAAAAATCGTAATTTAAAAAGCTTGTACCATTTATAAATAGCAGTATTTTATAATGTGAAAATGGAATCGATAACTCACTTCACAAGAGGAGTCAAAAGGACATTTTACTTGTCCTATTTTTCCCTTACAAAATACACTGAAAAACAATCAACAAAAGTGTATGAACTTTACACAATGGCATCTATAAGCAAAACAGAACACTTGAATATGGGAGCTAACCCAAAAATGTATGCACTCCAGCTGTAGAGTCATTGTGAAAATCTTTAGAGAAAGATACAGGAAAACAGATCCTCAGCTGGTGTAAAGTGTAAATTTACACCAGTTCATGATCTGACCCAAAATGCTTACTACCCTCAGGGTTTGCTGTGCAGTAAGAGATACCTAGGGATTATCACAGAAAGTCAGGGTTGGAAGGGACCTCAGGAGGTCATCTAGTCCAAACCCCAGTTGAGACAGAAGAGGGGAAAATCAGGGCTGGATGTTTAAATTTGTGTGCATCTTGTGCACACACACACGTATCCATGTCCGTGTGCGTAAAAATACAAAAAATATAAATAAATGAACCAAGTACATTTCTAGTGTAACATAACTGATTCCAGCAGATTTACACTATGTATTAAATTCAGTTATGTCTAGATGATCAGAGTACTTTCCACTCCTTTCATCCTATGTGTTAGTTGCTTGCTTTTGCTTTATTAGTTCAGCTTCTGTTACTTTGGAGAGAAAGATATATAAAGCAGGATCTTTCCCTGTTTGATTTCTTCTGACCAAGTGCTTCACACATGGAAACCTAGATTCATTCTTTGATGAACACAGTGCACTTGGACAGTTGTGGCTGCAGAAGCAGATCCAAAGCTACTCATGTTCTATTCAATTAAAACCTAGAACCAGCACTTCTAATTGGACCTAAACAGAACAGCAACAAACTGCAGAGTATAGAGCGCCATTGTGATATTATTGTCTGTTGCTAGCTGCACTCAAACTGAATTATGAGTTTATAGCTGACCTTAACACAATCAGCCATAGAATTACAGTAGTCCAGAGTTGAAATAACATAGATCATAGCAGCTATTGGAAGTAAGAGTATCCATTGCATGATAACAACACTTCTAAACAACCCTGAATGCTGCTTATACATATGTAAATGTAATTTCCTGATATCTAAAGTATGAATTAGAATTTAACAAAGGAAATAAATGTATACCCATCCTGCAAGAGTATACCTCTAGTAGCTGTTATGTTATCCTTAAAGCAAGCATAAATAATCTGTGTTATTTCCAGAAAGAAAAGCTGTTGCATTACATAAAATCTTTTTATAAAGAGATTTAAAAAAAAATTTCATGCGAAACATTTTTAAACAAACACCAAATTTCTCCAAAGCATTAGCACCCTGAACACTGGAACCAACACCATGTTATGGCACAAGAAACTCAAAAGTGAAATTGAACAGAAAATGATAAAGGTTAAATTATCTGCCTTCACTGTCTGAATTAAAAGGCATGCAAGAAGAAAGCAGACAGATGCACTAGATTTTTTTGCAAACTCACAAGTGTAATCATATAAGGTGTCATTTTGAAGATCAAGGTTTCCAAAGCTTAGTTTTTAATCCGATATCTTTTCCATGAGATGCCTACTCCCTTTTCTACATCTTACCTTGCTCTTGCTCTCCCTTGAGCATCCAAGTCAACAGTTGGGACTCCCACCCGAACAAATCTTGTAAAAAGAGACTGTTCCATATTGGAGTATTTTTGAAAAGCCATGTTCTTAATGACAGGTGGCAACTGGTGATGGTCACCAATCATAATCCAACGCTTCAACCGGCTGAATCCATCTTGGGGATTCTAACAAACAATTGAAGATTACAGAATTAAACTTGATACAATTTGATCCAGGGCTTCTAAATTATAGTAAAGTAAGGTTCAACTTGATTATTTTAAGCCCTAACTTTATGTTTACATTTACACGTAATTGCATGGATTTGCAATCTGTATATAGGGTGTTAGCCTGGAGACAGCTCCTGCCTTTCTTAGGTCTTCACTCCCCCAAAATGAGAGTTTAATATTTTACATTTAATTATTTACTTTTAAAGTTACCTGAGTATGATCCTAATTATTTACTGGAGATTTGACGGTAATGAGAGAATTGGGTCATAGAGAACCAGGGCTAGGCTTATTATCCCTTCTCCTTGGAGGTCATTAGAAGATTCAAGAAGCACTACCCAAGCCCCAGAGGAAAAAGCTACCTAGAGTGCAATCATTTCAAGGAAAACCACCCTTCACAAGTGAGCAAGAAAGAACACACAGGTAGAGGAAAACAAAAATATATGGAAGGTGAGGAAGAGATGCAACTGAAAACGTCTGTCGTTGCAGAAAACATTTATGTTCTTTTCATATTAACAGATGTACCACTGCAGAATATTTTTTTAACAAGGACAATTTAAGCGTTGTGTACTATGCCACGACCAAATGCTCCCATTCCTGCAAGTTACCCCAACCTGTATATTGTACACACCTATGTGCTGACCATGACTGTTCTCAGCTCCACACCATATCCCAGCACTGTGTTCCTATGAAATATAATGCATGCTCATTCCCAGATTCTTACACAATGGTCTCAACACCGATGAGACTTATTTTAGAAAAAGGACAGAAACAGGGGGCATGGTAGTTGGATAATCTGGGGAGCAAAGCTGAAGCCTCCCAAGATCCATGACTGCAACAGTCTGACCCACTTCTTTCCCCCTAGTCCTCTTCTGTACTTCTCTATCTTTTCTTTTCGATCCCTAGAAGAGAGGTTGGCAACCTTTTCAGGTTGTGGGCTGGAATGACATAGCTCAGCTCAGAAGAGAACAGGCTGATGAGTGGTAGGACTCAGGCACCATCACTACTCCCCATGAAGGCACAGACAGCTCCTGTAACCACTGTTTCTGCTCATGGTGACACAGGAAGAGCAACTGCCACCAAAACGTGTCACTGATTCCTGTTACCAACAGCAATGGGGAGCACTGAATTTGGCAACGGCAGTAAGCAATGGCTGTAGCAGCAAGACAAGAGCGCATCCCTTGGCACAAAGCAGGGAGGGCTGGGGTAGCAGAAGACAGCTTGGATGCTGTGGAGCAGATCAGCAGCATGAAGTAGAGAAAGCGCCCCTCTACCACACATGCTGGGCAAGGCATAAGTTGCCCACACCTGACATAAATGACATGTAATTGGCACTACAGAGGCCTTTTATATTCTTAAAAACTACAGGTGAACAGATATATTGGCTAGCTATCAGATCAGCACTGATAATAGGAGAAATGACATTATCAGCTGTTGGCTTTTTTTTGGATGTTGTAGCTGATAATTACAGCCACGTGCCCAGAGCACCCAGACGAGCACGGTCTGGTCCTTGTGCCCTGTTGCTGGCCTGAGCCCACAGCGGACTACAGGTCCCAGAGAGCAGTGGGAGGAGAAAGGGGCACCAGGAAGTTATGACAGGGCACGGTGCTAAGCAACAAATGGATCGTTATTGGCTACTGTTGCCACTGCCATGGGAATGCCACATGTGCAGCAGGGGCCTGAGCACTGAGCCTGCGCACAGGAAGGTAAAGCACCGCCACGCAGGGGACATTCCACTCCACCAGGCACCGGGGCTGCAAAAGCAGCTCATCCCTGGTGGCCACAGGAGCTCAGCTGTATGGAGCCTGCCAGTGCTGAGGGGGTGGTGTGCTCTGGGGCTACAAGCATGCCCAGCGCCACTGTCCACACGAAGATCTGCCTTGCCAACCTGGGACAGCAGCACGTGCAGTGGAGGGAGACAGGCTGTGGGTAGGAGCTGTGGGTGAGGGGGTGATATGTGTGGGAATAAGGCGGTCACTGCCTTCCTCATCCAGGGCCAGAACAGGCAGGGAGCGCATGCGTGCACATCAAATGCAAAACAAACAGAAAAAGGTTTTAGGTCAGTAGTTTAAAATGCCTTGCACTATCACTAAATATCAGTTATTGGATTGGCACCAGCCAATACAGCTGGTTAACCATCGGCTATCGGTATTAGCCCAAAAAAATTTTTATCAGTGCACCCCTGTTGAAAACCCCCTACTGTTCTCTAACCCTGCCAGTGTGCAAAACTAATATAAATTACACCTGTGTGACTGTCATCCTTTTAGGCCCAGACACTTAAACTTAACCAAGACAAAACTGAGCTTCATTACAATAGTCTCACAGGTTGCAAGAGTGAGAAAGGATGAGGGAGAAAGCATAGGAAGCATCTACATTTACAGGCAGTTCTTGACTTACGACTGTTTGAGTTACGACAAACAGCACTTATGACTTTAAACCTATGACACCATTTCAAGGTTCCGATTTTACGACGCTGGACACAGCTGCCTGGACACAGCTCCTCTCTCCCCTCCCAACTACCCCCTGGACAGCCCCTGTCCCAGCCCCAGCTCCAATCCCTCCCTCGCTATGGGAGCATTGATCTCTGCCCCATGCCACATCACAACAGACTTACCAGCTGGAGGCAGCTGTGTCGAGCTCAGTAAAGGAATCAACCCCCCACTTATAACATTGTTCCTATGGGAAAATTGGTTCCAAGTTATGTTTCGACTTAAGACGCAGTCGGAACCAATTGCATTGTAAGTCTGAGGACTGCCTATGTCTGCAGAATACCACAATTGCCATCTTAGTTTTCCTTTGTTCACACGAAAACTTATGAAGTACATGAAAGATGTATTCAGATTTACAAAGTTCAGACAAGTACCAGAAATTAATTGTTGCAAAACTATGTTGAACTATTTCTATGTTCTAATAAGTATACATCAGGGTTAAGTCATGATTTAGTCTATTAATGGAGTTTGAATAATAAAATATAATAGAGCATAACAGATTTTAATACTAAAAATCTATTACTGTATTTACTTGAATAGATGATCCTGATAATAAGACAATCCCCCAATAATTAGATTCCTTATATGAAAAATGTGTAAATTAGTTATACTTGTGCACATTTAAAATCTAATTATGGGAGGTTTGCCTTTGATCATGTCCCCTTCCCACTGCTACAATAGGGAAAATAAATGGGAGGGGAGGAGAAGGGGGAAATCAGGTGGACCTCTTGCCCTCTGTTCCCACAAGTTCTTCCCTCTACAGCCTCTTCTGTCCCCCTTACTGCCATACCCTGCTCTCAGGGCACGTGGAAGTTGGGGGGAAATTTGAAAACACTGATGGATGAATCGATACATTTGACCTTTTTTTGAAACTGATGCAAACTGATGCACAGGTAGTCCACAAACATACATACAAAAGTGCTGCTTAAAAGTAATTATGAAGAGTACAAACTACGCATAATATTAATCCAGAGGTAAAAAGCTCATGATTTACTGTACAGTTAATTGGGCTGGGCTCCAGCAGAGTCAACAGTGCTTCAAGCCATGGTGAACCCATAGATCAGCACTGCTCAGTATATGTGTGTACTCCATATATTCCCTTCCCTCCTACAAAGGATCCATGTGGTAATTAGCTCCCCACTCATGACTGGAACTGGATGTTCTTCCCACGAGTCTTGGGATCCTCCAAAAATGTATATGCAGATGAGGCACAGGGCAACCTGGTTTGGTTCCACCTCTTAGAGGGGGTTGCCACCATCATATGCCACAGGCTGTGGGGAGTGGGATGAAGATGGAAGGATACTTGGTGAACTGCTTGGGGCCCCGTTTGGTGATGTTTGCCACACATTTAAGGTTAGTGAAGAAAGGGGAAAGGAAAAAAGGCACAGCTCAGTTGTGGGAGTGAACTGGATGTTAAAATGTACTCAGTATAGTAGCTTACCATGACTTGGAATAGAGTTGGCACTCATGGGGACTGAGCACAATGGGCACTACCATACATCTTATTTAGACTGGCTGCACTAACTCATCCTTGTGGTAAGTTCCCATTAGTATGTTTGCCCAACATGGGTCACATGTTTTATTGTGATCGTCAGTGCTGGCTGTATTTAAATCAGCTTCATACTTGATTTCCATGACTGAGCACATGCTGCCTTTGGCAGCAGTTTAATAGAGACAATGTATTTAATGAGGTTTTCTTGTATGTGAATTTAAGATGAGGAGTTTTTTCCCCCCCCTATGCTAACTGGGGGGCAAAACCTCTTGCAGTCAAGTAAATATGGTATATTTCCTTGAATCTGATAGAAGTATTTATTATATTCACCATGAATGTCACACTGACTACAATGGAAAATGAAGACAGTCTAGACATTTACATTATGAGCCATATTGAGATTTAAATACTATATACTATTAAGAATACATGGCACTACCATTCATTACCAAACATTTACTGTTGAATTACTCTTACTAAATACTTATTTACTTAATTCAATTCTTACCTGTAAAAGGAGAGGTATAAATGTTTCTATCTCTAGAATTTGGGCAGACTCTTCCATTAAAATGTTATCATACTGAAAGAGAATAAAAAATGCTTGTCAAAACACAAAACAGCAGCAGGAATATATACATAGGTGGAACTGAGGGATAGTCATTTCAAAACTACATGTACAGACAAACTAAATTAACTCAAAGCGACTTGTAGCAAGAGTAATAACCTTTGTCTGATAGGCATCCATGGACACAAAAGTAAATCTCCATTAAAACATAAATAAATATACATGTGGTCTTCTGCCATTGAAATCTCTCATCATTAGTATTAGCCAACAGTGCTACTGAGTAACTCAGTCAACAAGACAATTATATTAATCTGTTTCTGAAGGCCACACATTTTTTTTCTTGCTTTTTAGAGGCAACCTGTGACTGGTGTCAATGACAGAGTAAGCTAAAGGCCATTTTTTTCATTAGTATTTTTCTTTTAGCCTCTATCTTATTTTCTTTCTAGGTCTAGCTAAGAATTCCTTCCACTGTTCTTGTAGACAGTGGTCCAGCAGTTGTGGGGGAGGACCAGCAGCCAGGGATCAGGTTCCAAATGGTCTAAATTTTTTCCATATATATTCAGAGCATCACCCCACTTAATCACAGAGTAGGAGAGAGATTCCAAATGACCCACTTGAGTGCCGTGTATCCCCAGGGATCTGCTGAAGAGACTTCAAAGACTTGGGACAGCGAGCCAGATATATGCATCTATTACATGAATATCCCCATTCCCACCAATTCCTACACCTGATTTGGAAATAGTTCATTAGAATTTTACTTTCACAGATTTACTGAACAGTAAAAAATGTATAACTAAAATAAAGAATGTGACAAGTAAAAACAGAATCTTAAAAAAATTCTTTAATTCCAGAACTGCCCTCTTACAGGCAAATCCTGGTCCCATTGAAGTTAATGACAGAACTGCCATAGACTTCAAAGAAGATTTTAATGTATATAATAACTAACTAAACTAGTATAGTTTAAGTGATGTAAATCCCATAGTGTGGAGTCATACTGGTATAAAGAGATTTATACCAACAACTTACTCATGGCACAGGTGTCAAACATACAGCCCACAAGCCAGCTCTGGCCCATGGAGGTGGAACATCCAGCTCGTGAGACTTTTTGCTATAGCTGCTAACAACCAAGGAGTTAACACCACTGCCACTGAAGCTCCATCATTATATCTGCCAAAGCCAGTGTCAGCCTGGCCAACACCCCAGCAGTGAACACCACCACTGAATTTAATGGATATGGAGACCAAAAGCTGCAGCATCCCTTCTCCCAGGTGCTGGCCAGGCTGTGCACTGCAGCCATCTGGGGCACAACAGGGCTGGCAGCTGTGGCGAGAAGTCCCATAGGCCAGAATCAGAGGTGGGTCATCTGGCCCAAAAGAAGTCCCGCCTTCTGGACATGGCCTACCAACTCATGTTCGTTTGACACTCCTACCTTAGCGATACTGCACCAGCAGAAGTTGTTCTAGGACAATTATTTCAGTTTCATATTATAAAACTTTTTATAGCAAACATATATATTATATACACACAAATTTTGCTGTGTGGGTGTTTGTTATGTGAAAACTGTGTGCAGATCAAACACCAAAATTCACACACTAGAATAAAATAAATTAATGTTGTAGCAAAACTGTTGATTATTTAGTTAAGCAGCACGCTAAAAGGGTCCTAACGTCTCCCAGTTCTCCTTTTACTTTTGTTTTTGTTAGCCAGTCAGCATCACTGCAAGCCTTCCAAGTCGATCTGTCAAGCAACGTAATCACCTTTTCCAACAGACTTTATGTGCATTTATAAAGCAAATAAGAAACAAGTCATGACCTTACATACACAAACACACTGATGTTTGAATATTACTTGCACATAATCACACTTACATTTTTAGAGTGCAAAATTAGGCCATTTCAATGCTCAGAATAACTCCAGAAAACATCTCTATTTGTATTTCTGTAGATAACAGTGAAATCATTTTTCATTAAGAGGACAAACCGACAATATAATGGTCTTAAAACTCCAGTGATTCAAAGCAAGTTAGTAAGCCCTATATACAAAACAGGAAAAGGTAAGTTGGAAATCTGTTGCTCTAAAACTGAAATCATTACCTTGAAACCTAATTCAACCAGGTCATGTCGTTTCAAAGCAGCATGTGTACAAGTCATTGCAATGATCTTTGCTTCTTTCACCAAGAGGTATTTGGATCTGTCCAGGCCACTGCGGAGAAGTTCAAATGCCCTGAATTCCTACAGAAAAAAAAAGACTTTATAAGAATGAGAATCAAAACTGATGTTGCTTACAACAGAACTATGTATTCAGAAGCCATCTGACTATGCTCCTCAGATTATTAACCAAAAATATACAGAAGAAGAATATCAGCCAATAAGAATTTCAAATTTCAGTAGTACATATAAAGACAAGTTCAAAAAGGATCATTAAAATTCACCCACATAATTTAATTTATACACTTTTTCATGTCTACAAATAAACTTATACATACAATTGTCTTAACAGTTCTGAGGACATTCATGGAAAAGATGAAGCAAGCAAGTTTTTCCCCATGATTTTTTTTTGTTTTGTTTTACAGCTTCATAGCATCAAATTTTGAAAACAGAAAATCAGGTCAAATACATGTAGTTTAATGTCACCAAATACATGCTTTTAACATTTTGGTGTATGGCACTTTTAGGTACCATATTTACTCAAATACAAAACAAGGTTTTTTACCCCCAGTTGGCATGAGGAAAAGAGCCCCTTGTCTCATAATTGCATACAAGAAAACCTCACTAAATGCACAGTCTATCATTAAACTGCTGCCAAAAGCTCAGCAATGGAAACTAACTATGAAGTTGATTAAATGCAGTCAACACTAAGCATGGCTATAAAACACATGGCCAACACCAACACTGGGTAAATATCCTGATGGGAACGTACACAAGAATTTTTGGAGCATCCCAGTACTCATGACAGGAACAACCAGTTCCAGTCATGAGTGGGAGGCTAATCAGCTCATGAAGGGGCTGCCAGGGAAAACCACTGGGTAGGGAGAAGGTGGGAAAGTGAAAGGGCTACCTGAACCCTCAGATTTATTGTCTATGCTGTAGCAGTAGAAGGGGGACAAATTCAAGATAAATTTCCAATAATTAGATTCTATACCTGGAAAACCATAAATTTATACGTTTGCAATATATAGAATCTAATTATTGGGTGGCCATCTTACAATCAGGATCATCTACTATTCAAGTAAATATGGTAATCAAAATAGCTCAGAAAATTCCAATAAATTCCAGTGATCTTTTAAATCTTACCTCAAGCTGAGTGAATATTTTCTTAATATGCCTAAAACACCCTTCAGCAATTTCCATGTCTTCATCGTAAGATTTCCCTTTAAAAATCGGTTGAGGGGCATTTGCAAAATACTGATGAAAAGGGAAAAAACTGGAGACCTCTGCAACATCTGGAAGCTTACCACCCTTAACTTTAACTTTGCTAATATACTCCTCCCAACGAGACATTACCTACAGTAAAAAAAAAAAAAAAAAAAAAGTATCATTATGACATTATGTATGTATTGTCAGGCATTGTAAAGGTTCTTTTTAAAAAACAAAACAAAACCCTTTCAATATATTGCTTTTAGCATACTTTTTGCACAAAAACAATTTATTGTTTGCTACTTTTCAAACACTCGGAGAAGAAGCATATTATTACAGAACTAGGTAAGTGTTCTACTATGTTGGATTCTACAATGAAATCAGACATAAAATATGTGAAACAGTGACTTTCCAGTTATTTTATGCATCCTCAACTACAGTCGCCCAAAAATCTCAACAGTAAAAGTACTTGCTGGGATTTTCATATATGAAGACAAAAATCTACTTAAAAAACTTTGCCAAGTAGTCATAAAAAGCAAGAATGTTCGCCTTTCAATATGTGAGTCATCGGGCAGAGTTAAATACAACAGCAACATAAACAAGTAATGTTTATAATTATAGCGTCAGTTGCTATTTGCTTTGTGAGCCACCGAACAATTTTTTTTCCTTTTCTTTTAAAGGCTCAGTTCTGAGAAATTAACCCCAATTTCCACACTGAGGTCAGAGCTTAATCTTTCCACAAATATTTCATCTCTTACTTGGTATAAGAAGAAGTGTCCAGCTGTTTCACAGGTATAAGAAACATCTCCTGGGACCCCCAGACTCTCTTGTAAACGTCCAACCTCACGTAGAAGCTCTAATCTTCGAGCCAAGACATAATTAACTCTTCCATACCTGTGGAACAAAAGTATTGGTGATAAGGATATGTATTTTTTCTTCAACCACGAAAAACATTAAGGAATTGTTCAACACCAATATGTGGATGTCATAAAATTACTCTGTAAAACAAATATTAAACTTTATTAAATGACCATTGAAAAAGAAGAATACTCCATTATCTGCCAACTACTGCCATGTAGATCAGTGGGGGACAACCTTTTTGGCAGGCACATCACAAATTAGCATCATGCCTTCTCTGTATGCCACTGTGTGCCCTGCCCAATCTGCTGTTCTGCTCCCTAAACTGTGTTCCTTGCCCCATCTGCTG
>NW_017728947.1:62907905-62939903 GCF_001723895.1 Crocodylus porosus | reverse complement strand
AATTAGATTCTATACCTGGAAAACCATAAATTTATACATTTGCAATATATAGAATCTAATTATTGGGTGGCCATCTTACAATCAGGATCATCTACTATTCAAGTAAATATGGTAATCAAAATAGCTCAGAAAATTCCAATAAATTCCAGTGATCTTTTAAATCTTACCTCAAGCTGAGTGAATATTTTCTTAATATGCCTAAAACACCCTTCAGCAATTTCCATGTCTTCATCGTAAGATTTCCCTTTAAAAATCGGTTGAGGGGCATTTGCAAAATACTGATGAAAAGGGAAAAAACTGGAGACCTCTGCAACATCTGGAAGCTTACCACCCTTAACTTTAACTTTGCTAATATACTCCTCCCAACGAGACATTACCTACAGTAAAAAAAAAAAAAAAAAAAAAGTATCATTATGACATTATGTATGTATTGTCAGGCATTGTAAAGGTTCTTTTTAAAAAACAAAACAAAACCCTTTCAATATATTGCTTTTAGCATACTTTTTGCACAAAAACAATTTATTGTTTGCTACTTTTCAAACACTCGGAGAAGAAGCATATTATTACAGAACTAGGTAAGTGTTCTACTATGTTGGATTCTACAATGAAATCAGACATAAAATATGTGAAACAGTGACTTTCCAGTTATTTTATGCATCCTCAACTACAGTCGCCCAAAAATCTCAACAGTAAAAGTACTTGCTGGGATTTTCATATATGAAGACAAAAATCTACTTAAAAAACTTTGCCAAGTAGTCATAAAAAGCAAGAATGTTCGCCTTTCAATATGTGAGTCATCGGGCAGAGTTAAATACAACAGCAACATAAACAAGTAATGTTTATAATTATAGCGTCAGTTGCTATTTGCATTGTGAGCCACCGAACAATTTTTTTTCCTTTTCTTTTAAAGGCTCAGTTCTGAGAAATTAACCCCAATTTCCACACTGAGGTCAGAGCTTAATCTTTCCACAAATATTTCATCTCTTACTTGGTATAAGAAGAAGTGTCCAGCTGTTTCACAGGTATAAGAAACATCTCCTGGGACCCCCAGACTCTCTTGTAAACGTCCAACCTCACGTAGAAGCTCTAATCTTCGAGCCAAGACATAATTAACTCTTCCATACCTGTGGAACAAAAGTATTGGTGATAAGGATATGTATTTTTTCTTCAACCACGAAAAACATTAAGGAATTGTTCAACACCAATATGTGGATGTCATAAAATTACTCTGTAAAACAAATATTAAACTTTATTAAATGACCATTGAAAAAGAAGAATACTCCATTATCTGCCAACTACTGCCATGTAGATCAGTGGGGGACAACCTTTTTGGCAGGCACATCACAAATTAGCATCATGCCTTCTCTGTATGCCACTGTGTGCCCTGCCCAATCTGCTGTTCTGCTCCCTAAACTGTGTTCCTTGCCCCATCTGCTGCTTTGCTTTTTTGCTCCCTGCCCCATCTGCTGTCCTGTTTTCTGCTCTTTCTCCTATCTCCTCACCAGTCTGCTGCATACCACACAAACATGCTGCCTGTGCCACTTGCAGTATGTGCGCCACTCACTGGCCACCCCAATCTAGATGTGCCCATGGTTCCCATCATTACAGTACAAGTGCTTCACAGCCTAATAATCTTATCATCAATCTTCCTGTGATGTATGGAAGTATTATCCCACTTTTATATTGAGGGAAAAAAAAAGAGAAAGGTGTTCAAGATCACAAAGCCAGCAACTGAAGGTGCAGTTTACAAGTTTTGAGTTATTAACTGTGCTTCCTTTTGCAATATGCAAAATATTCTTTGGCTCCCTTTTCATAATACTGACCAAGCATGCTTACAGTCACCTTTATTCTCATTCACTGGTGGCCACTGAATAGGGCATTGTGCCTACTGGCTGAGTGCCTTCTATTGGTAACCAGTAACATGTGTAGCCCTACTGGTATGTTCATGCCTAAGTTTAGGTCTTCTTTACTTAAGCTCACTTCCCTCAATCTGTGGGAGATGCAAAAGCATAAAGTGACACAGGAAACCAGGGAAAATAACTGTATATAAAACTATTCCAACTCTTTCTCCACTAGATTTTATGCAGGTATTATATGCTTAATGTCACTGGACTTAATGTTATTTTCAATGGACTTATAAAAGACCAACTCTGAATCTATGAAAAGGTCAGGTTCTTAATTCTTAATGAACCTTGCTTTTATAAAATATGCTTTCCTTATAACAAACATAGAATTATCCTAGGAAATCACTATGCAAATTTTCATCTCAAGAAAAAACATATTAAAATGAAGTAAAACATAAAAAAATAGCTCTCTTTTACTGTAGAAACCGAGCTACTTGGTAATGGCTACAGGAAAAGTAAGCTTTTCTCCTAAATTAAACTCAAGCATCACAGCTGTAAAAAAATCAACTGGAATATCTGACATTTTTATATACATGTCATTAATTACGGACATATTCTTCAAAATACATCATTTACCATAACAGGCTGGGGACTTCATTTAAATGAGCTTTAAAAATATTTTAAATAATACAAAGCAATGACTTAAACTTTTAAAAGTAATTTCATGAAGAAATTACAAGTGGAGGGATTTGTATCTTGCAATGTCAGCTGTTCTATAATATGCAATATTCAGCACATTTTAAGTCAAAATTAAATTGAGTAAAGATTGAAAATTGAGAGAATTTTTGTATTAAATTTGCATTTCAGTAGACAGACTTGATAATACCTTTGTGTACGCACATGCTGGTATCTAGAATATATTTAATTTCAAACATCGAAAGGAAAACAGTTGAATAAGTAACTGTTTTGATTTTTTTGGAAAATAGAGGAGTTTCCTGCCTAACTACAGAACTTGGTATAATTTGTTTGGTACTGAAAACAAATGCCCTGAACTTAGGACTATATTATAGCTGGACTGATAATGTTAGGACTTAAGCTTCCCTTCCCATAAAACTAACAAGTCCAGACAAATTTCTACTTACTTATTTACAATGAAAGCAGGAGGGATTTAAACAAACATTGCAACTCTAATATTTACACAAATTAGCTTATTGTTAGCACATCCCTCTTGGCCATCAACTCACCTGCTGAAATCTTTCTCTGTCTCCAATTCCTCCTCTCCATGACCCAGACGCAGGAGGTGGCGCTCATCAATGTCTAGAGCCATGATTTTCTCAAACAGCTGGTTCAAGGCCTAAAGATTGACAAGAACAGGGGAAAGGGTAGTTTTTAGAAGTTCAGAGGCTCTTGCAGGGAAAACTGGAGATTTACCAGTAAGCAAGCTGGAAATTAATACCTATTTTGGTAAGAGCTGAAACTAAAGCAGCATGAAGACAATACTTAAATTAGAGCTCTTAACCTCAAGGATGGGGGAGAAGTAGTCCATTGATACCGCTCGTCTTTTCACTAACACGTATCTACAGCTTGTAAAGCAATTCACCCGCATTTCTAGCTTGTGATTTAAGAAGACACTAGCCATTCACCCACATTTCTAGCTTGTGATTTAAGAAGACACTAGCCATTTGTTTACTGAATTATTTCATGGAATGCACTTCTTAGCACTTATTTGATATGACAGCACTGACTTGCATAAAGATTTTGTCTGCTCAATATTTACCATATATGGGTAATATCCAGTAATCTACAAAAGCTTTGTCTATTTCCTAGAAGGTGTTTTAGCTAAAAGTTCCAACTGGGTAATTAAATTTTGTCCACCCATAGCACCCTGGGGTATCATGATCCACCCCCCCCCCCCCCCAACTCAGGGGTGCTGCAACATGTGCTGCTGTTGCCACAATAGCAGCCAGGTAAAACTGCATTAGGGTAGGGGTTTTCAACCTTTTTAAATAAGTGTACCCCCAGCAACTCCCATTTTTATAAGTGTACCTGTGGGGGCGGGGGTGGCAAGTGGCCGGATGCAGAGCGGGGAGGGACAGGGTGGTAAGCAGCCAGATGTGGAGCAGGAGTGCGGCAAGCAGCGGCAGTGCAGCATCTGTGCGGCCCTGCTCTAGTCTCACCCTGGCCCTGCTCCTGTGAGGCAGCATGCCATCTCTGCCCAACCCCGTGTGCCCCTGGGACCTTTCAAAGTACCCACACATGGGTTCACTTAAACCTGGCTGACAAACCCTGCATTAGGGCACTCCCAGAGACAAGAAAGCACGAGGAAATTTCACCCATGGGCCTCTGTTTCTGGGAGGGGCATAGGGAGGATCTGGGCCAGGACTGGCTGTACAGCACAAAGCAACTTCTGCCTGCTTGAGGCTGATCAGGTAACATTAATGCAGAAATAGCAAAATCACATGTTGCAGACCTACCCAGACTGCTGTGGGCAGCATGTGCAGGGCAGTTTTATCTGGAGGTAGTAACACTCAACTGAGAAACAATGACATATGTTGAGAGAACACCAACAGTGCTTCTTAACTGGGGATGTCACCACCACATTTAAAAGAAATGCTGGAGAGGTGCCATGGCTTTGAAAAGATTTTAAAATGACTGCCTTAGTTTCAACTGCATAGGATATACTTCACTTTTGGGACATCTACATGAGACCCAGACTGCACAGTAGCTGGAAAATACCATGAAGTAGTGCGTCACAGTATAAGCAGTGCTAATATGGTACTGTGTAGCATTATTAGGCTACTGTGCAGCAGTAGTGCCATCTAAATGACGTTTGCCAATGCTACTGTGCAGTAGCTGTGGTTCCTGTGCTAATACAAGTACTAAATAAATGCATAGCAACAACTGCGTAGTAGTATCTCTTAAACTGTGTTATAAACACTGGTGGAATAGTGCTGTTTAATAGGTTTTCACCATTTACCTTACTTACATTTGAATGAGAAATAAAATGGAAACACCCACAAACACTTGCAACCATTAGTCCAGTCTCTTTCTCTACAGCCCTTGTACCACTGTAGCCTGGCTCCACAGGTCCACAGCATTACTGTTCACATTTGTTTTAGAAGAAAAGGAGGAAGTGACTTTTGTTCTGTTGTGCTCAGTAGGAACCTTACCAGAAAAGATTAGAGAGGTGAGGTGGCACACAAAAGAAGTTACTAAAGGTTTGGCTGCACACAACAAGATCTAGTCTACTAGAAAAGGTCTACTCTTGTACTTATGCTAAGAAATCCTCCTAGGGTAGACAAAGAAGGAGTTTCTGCTGACAAATATATTAGGGCCCTGAAAAAGAAGATAAAATAGAAACAGCATGTTTATGACTTTATGACTGCACATCAATGCATGCTACTTCATAGAATTTTTGTTAGCAAAAATCAATTCATAACTCTAAATGATGGTACTATAATAGCAGAAATTTTCTAGCGTAGACCAGACGATATGACAGGTAATTCTGCAAGACCTAATGAATGATGTTGCACTCCTGCTCTTCTTCATAATCTGATGATGTCAATGTTCTAGTCAGGGAAATCACCAGAGAAACAGGAGTAGGAATGGGATGGGACTTCCCTTGTGGGTAAGGACTAGCTTGTCAAGGTCTGTGGAAAAAACTCAAAGTACTCTCAGAACAACTCTGGTAACATCCCATATGTGTACAGATGACTTGCAGGCTACTGACTGGTCTAATTGGTCTTGAAAGTCCACCAGTGATTGGGGTATTAAGTCTTTTGAAGAAATCATGCACATACCTCAAAAAGGGGCCTGCTTTCTGCTAAAAGATGCAAAAACACATTGCAAGGATGAATACACCTCCCCTAGCAGTGGAAATGATGAATAAGCCTCTCTCATTACTATGATAAAGACCACAGTATCATAGTGTGGTACATATTGATCCTAGTGAATATCCTGGCATAGAAAATCCCTGATCAATACAAAAGAAAGATGCTTTATATTCACTACTGCGGCCAGTTCCAGCTAAGTCAAGGGAACCAGTCTATTCCATCTCCCTATCTCAATGCCATGCAGAGCTTGGAAGCCTTAATTACTGGGACATCTGCTAGGAGGGAAACACAGCAGTACAGAAGTTCAGCAAATGCTTGGAGAGTGTTGGGGATAACTTTTTGATCTAGATGGTAGAAACACCAACTAGAGGAGAAGGAAGCTCAACTTGACTTGCAGCTCAAACAGGGAAGACTTGGTTGAGAATGTGAACAAGAAAGGTAACTTGGGTGACAGCAACCATAAAATGATAGTGTTCAAGATCCTAAGGGAAGGAAGGAAGGGGAACAGCAGAATAAAAACACTGAACTTCAGGAAATCTTACTTTAACAAAACTCAGGAAACTGGTGGACAGGATGCCCTAGGAGGCAAGACTGTGGGGAAAAAGGAGTCCAGGAGAGTTGGTTATATTTTAAGGAGGCCCTTTAATGGGTGCAGGAGAAAGGTATCCCAATGTAACAAAAGAATGGGAAGTGCAATGTAAGGCCTGCCTGCCTAGACACAGCAATCTTGTCAATTGAGCTGAAACTCAAAAAAAGAATCCTATAAAAATTGGAAACCTGGTCATAGTACTATGGAAGAGAATAAGAGTATTGCACAGGCATACAGGGGGAAAATCAGAAAGGCCATGGCACAGTTTGTGATGCAGCTGGTGAGGCAAGGGATATAGAAGGCAATAATAAGGGATTCTACAAGTATATCAAAGGTAAGAGGAAAACCAAAGAAACCACAGGTCCCTTACCAAATGTAAAAAGCAATTTGGTTATTAATGTTGTAGAGAAAGCTGAACTACTTAATGCCTTTTTTTTAAATTATTATTTTTCCCTTTATAAGGGCAACTACCAGGTGGTGAGTTCATAGGCAGCAAAGACAGGAAAGGAGACAAACAGCTCAGAGCAGTAGAATGAGTTAGGATTTATTTTAAAAAGACACTAGATGCTTTAAAGTTGGCAGCACTAGACAGGCTGTACCCCAGCAATTGGATGAGGTAATTTAGGAGCCATCAGCTATATTCTTTGAGAACTCATGGAGGTCACAAATGATTGGAAAATGACAGAGTCCCCATCTTTAAGACAGAGAAGGATCCTAGCTAGGAATTATGGACTAATCAACTTGACCTAGATACCTGGGAAGATCACAAAACACATTCTGAAGCACCTACAGGACAAAGGGATGATTTTAAGAACACCTGGCATGGATTCACCCAAAACAAATCAGGCCTGGGCAACCTGATTTTCTTCTATGACAAAGTAACAGGTTATTTGGATGGGGGAGAGAAGTAGGTATGATATATACTTTTACTTCACCAAGGCTTTTGACACTGGACATTCTCATTAATACACTAAGGAAATACCAACTAGATTAAAGTACTGAAAAATGGATACCTAACTGACTGAAACATCACACTCAATGCATAGTTATCAATAGCTCAATGTCTAGTTGGGGGGGAGGGTATCAAGTGGGGCTCCTCAGGGGTCTTTGTGCTTTGATATTTGACTGTGTTTGCTTTGAAACTAAAACTGTGATCTTAGTGATGACATGAAACACCAATGTCAGCAAAAGGTATTTCTTCAGTATCAGCTTTGCCTTTTATGATCTTAAACAGTCTGCCAGGTTGACAGAATGCTAACAGCGCAAAAATATTCTAAAAGATATTCCTAATGGACAAGTAAACTTCTAGGCCCGTGCAAATAGGGAAATCTTCATTTCAGATTTGGTCGATTTGGAGGACAGTGATTCAATTTTGTGATTCAAATCACTGTCCCATTCACAGAAAAGAAAATCATAGAAAAATAGGGTTGGAAGGGACCTCAGTAGGTCATGTAGTCCAATCCCCTGCTCAAAGCAGGACCACCTCTAACTCTATGATCCCAGCCAAGGCTTTGTGTACCAGGATCTTGAAAACCTCCATGGATGGAAACTCTACTTCGTGGATACCCTTAAGAGTGTTAGGTATAATTTGTTACATTAGCCTGGGAAAAGGGGAGTGCACAGCAGATCAACAGGCTAAGAGGCCTCTGTAAAAATTAATTCCTTGGTCTTTTGAGAATTACATATGAGGGGTGATCAAAAAGTTCTAAAACTTAGCCTTTATTTTTAAAAATAGTGTACAAACAACATTTTTATGAGCTGTCCCCTTCAAAGTAATCTCCCCCAGATGACATGCACTTGTCCCAACCTTCCTGCCACTTTCAGAAGCAATGCTGGAAGTCTTCAACTGTGAGTTTTTTGAGTTCCACTTTAACATTCTTATGGATGGTTGGAATGTCATCAAATCCCCTTCCTTTCAGCTTCATTTTGATTTTTGAGAACAGAAAAAAAATCACATGGGGCAAGGTCAGGTGAATATGGAGGGTATGGGATCACAGGAACGTTTTTTTTCAGCCAAAAATTCTTGAATGGAGACAGCAGTGTGTGAAGGAGCGTTGTCATGGTGCAGAAACCATTGACCTTTTTCACACAGATCGCAGAGGTTTCTTCTAACTTTATTCCTCAATCGAATCAAAACCTCTCTATAAAAGGCCTGATTGATTGTTTGACCACCCGGTACAAATTCCTGATGAACAATACCCCGAACATCAAATCTTAGAACTTTTTGATCAAGCCATGTATGGTACCAGAAGTAGGGTGCAAAGAAAGACAGAAAAATAGAGATTCCCAGAGTAATTAAAGATGTATAGCAATGCAGAAGAAAACTGGAAAAAAATTTAAGCAGAGCTTCACCATATATATTATGGCCAGTGGAGCTACAGGGAAGGAAATTCACTCAAAATACACACACACACACACACAGACACACACACACTTTAATATAGCATGCTCAGAAGCTCTGCCTCTTTATAATAGCCTACAACTGTCAGAAGCAGAACAGAAAAACTATGACACATTAATAAATGGTTTGAGGAATATGGTATACCTAAACAAAATGAAATCTTTGAACAGTATAATTTCCACATGAGACAGCAGAAAGAATGTGAGACAATGAAGGACTCTGGCAAAGACCTCAGACTGCTAAGCCAGGTATGCAGCTTTGTAGAATTAAAAGAGCCCATGACCAGAGACCAAATAGTATTAGGTATAAGGGATAACTCAGGAAAAAGACTACTAGGGAGCCTGAATTTAAGTTGGAAAAGGAAGTTAGAATGTGCCAAGTGGCTGAGATAAAAAATGCCAGGCTGTAGACACGGGACGAAAAAACAGAACAAGCTGAACTAGACAGGATTACAAGACTGCAAAAATGTAAAGTAACATACAAACAATACAGAAAGGAGGACCTCGCTACAAACTAGGCAAGTGGAGGCCAAAGAGAGTTGCTTGAAGAAACAATGGTCAGCTGCAAATGCTGTGGGGGTTACCACAAATCCATACAATGTCCTGCCTGCACTGGTAAACACTTGGTAAAGATTGGATCATTTTGCAAGAGTTTGCAAAAAGGAGCAGGATACACCACACAAGAAACAGCAGGTGTATGATCTATGCAACTAGAAAGAGGAAGAATTCATCATTGGCACAATGTAAGAAGAATTTCACTCTTCTGAGTATTGGACAATTATCATGGACACCAATGGACTAATGGTAACTTAAATTAGATACGGGGGCACAGGTCAATGTAATACCAGAATACGACTGAATCAGAAACACAGATCTGGTGCCAATTTGGAGATTCGGATTGGCCAGGGACAGGCAGGCACAGCAGGGCGGCTGCAGGTTCTCCCATGGCTCCTCTGGCTGTGCCTGCCTCTCCCCAGGTGGGGGGAGCCGAGGGAGAAGCCCCCATGGCTGCCCTGCTTAGCCCCATCCCCTGCCATGGGGCAGCTGCTGCACAGGTGGGGAGGAGATGATCCCCGCTGCCCCCCACTGCATGGGGGGGGGCTCTGCCATGAGCCCTCAGAGACCCCTATCACTGCTGCTACAGCCGGTGAGTGCGGGGCTTTTTAAAGTGCCAGGTGGCTGGGCCAGGCAGGGGATGGGGCTGAGCAGGGCAGCCATGGGGGCTTCCCCCGCCCTGGGAGAGGCAGAGGCAGGCACAGGTGGAAGAGGAATGGGAGAACCTGCAGCCACCTGGCTGCGACTACCTCTTCCCAGCCAACCCGAATCTCTCCAAAACTTTTCTGAATTGATTCTGAGGTTTTGGATACGATTCAGACCTTTTAATGGGTTTCCTGATTGGATTCGGATTCAGAGATTCAGCTGCTAAATCAGGCCAAATCTCTGCCGAATTGAATCAGCAACTAAAGCTTCGCACAGCCCTTTTAGCTTCCTCTAGGTACAAGAGCTCATGCAACATTTCAGGAGGTGAAGCTTCATACTTTATCATTTGCCAAATCCTTACAGAAAAGAGTAAACATTCCAAACATACTCAGAATATGAAATTCTTCAAGAAAGAATAGATCCCAACTTAACTGTCCTTATTAGCTCATTGTCTGAAACCAGCACATCCTGAACATTCCACCATAGTAACATTATGGAAGGAAGGCCTGACCAAGGTAGTTCAGTCCAACAGTTACTTGAATGAGTACAGTAGTTCAAACATCACAAAAGCAGGTTCCAAATTTTTGTTTGTTTGTTTGTTTTTTTAGATTTTGAAAGTCTTTGGGCAGATCTAGGAACTACCTGCCAGATTCTCACTAACAAAAGTAAACATAAGGGGTGTGTCCAGACACGCGCACACATGAGGTTTGCAGCATTGCAAACCCATTTGCAGCACCAGAAACCACACATGCAGGCATTTGCTGTGCTGTTAATTAGCAGTGCAGAAGGTTTTTTTGACACCAGAGAGATCCCTGTGTCAAAAACATCAATGACAGAAAAAAAACAAGGCTGCACATGTGGCAGCAGCATGCACTGCCCAAAACTGAAGCCTGGCCAGCTAGAGGCACACTCCAGCTGCCGGCCAGGTTCCACATGCCAGATTGCTGCCACTGGAGCCCCAGGAGGTCGCCAGGGCCCCAGGTAAGGCTGCTGGGGCCAGCCCAGGTGCTTGCCGTGCAACAGAGTGCGCGTACCCAGCTATGTACCACTGCTATTTATCCCTGGGGAAATGCATGTGCACACTCATCTGGACATACCCAAGGAGGCAGCAATCACATTCATAGAGCCAAAGAGATGTTGTCAGTAAAGAAAAAGTTTGTTTCTTTGGTGTGCATATGCACTTGCAGTGGGATTCATGCTTGGATACAAGCAAATAATGGTATATTTCTATATCTTACCATTAAATGCCCTGTAAAGAAAACCTAACTGATAAAGATACTTTGGAATTAATGTCCAATTTTAGTTTTCATCTCAAATTCATTTCTTCTCAATTCCAAAGCCTGACTCAAACTCGACATAAACTACTCAGACCCATCTAATGTACCTGACTGTAACACTGAAGTTATTTACATTAAACTCTGAAACAAAAATAGGTACAGAAAGGTAAAATAGAAAATCTGTTTAGTTACCTGGTTGGAATGTGTAACTATAAGGGTCCTCTGTTCTGGGAAATTATGATAGAGATTGGATATGATCTGCACAGCCACATCAGTTTTGCCTGTACCAGGTGGACCCACTACCTATAAAATGAAAACAGAATGTGTAAAGAACGTCACAATTCACTCCACTAACCAGCTGGGAAAATTAAAGAGTTTTGCATTGGGCAGAAAAAAAACCAGTTTGCCAAGAAACATCTTTCTTTTGAAGGCAACGCATCAACGTTGGAAGCTAAATTACAAGCACTGTCAGTTAACAATGCAAAAGGTATTTCTTACCTGCCAACTGTAAAATGGATCAGTTGTTATATACATGCCCATAGTAAAGAAGGACTTAGCCTCATACTGTCCTTTGCAATAGGACCACACCTCATCATTCCCTAATTCTCCATTTTGAAATCCAAAGGCAACACTCTTTGACAGAAGTTGAAAAAGGATGAAGAGGACAGACCCATACATTAAGAACTAGTTCAATGGGGCCTTGCCCTTTTAAAAACTTGCACTAGGACCCTGAGAACTGTATCACTAGTTCTAGTGATAATATAGCTGAGATTGATGAGACTGCAGTGACTAACCAAAAGTTTTTATTCCTCAAATTAAGAGCTCTGAATCATAGAAGCATGTCACACCAAACTGCATATTGATTATTATAAATGCAGTACTCTGAATTTGTGCTTTTTATTCATGCACATTTTATGAGTCTATAATAATGTCCTTCAATTATCCATGTATGTAATACAGCTGCAGTATACACAAACATCACCATTCTTGAAGGACATATATTTAAAAGTAATTCAGTGATCCATCTACTCAGATTCTTATACTTACAACCATCCTCAATACCTTAATTTACTTTATTTATCTGAACTCAATGCAGTTGAGAAATACTATCTTTCAAGATAGTATTTGGAGATAGATGGATAGTATTGGAGATAGATGATTTCAGGGATATTCTAGATCAAGTTTCTGACTAAATTCCATCCAGCGTAGAGACTGAACACTTATTTGTATTGAGGAGCCAATGGAATAACATTTTCCCATACATACAAAAACTAATGCCCTCTCAATTTAATGTATGAAATGCGACCTCGTATTCATGAGGCATTTCAACAAATTCTAAGTATTGTAGCCAAATGCGTAGTTACATCTTTTGAACATAAGCAGCCCAAAATTGAGCAGATCAAGGTATGACAGAAATGTAAAATTAGTAGCCAAGTCATGCTTGTTGTGAATGAAGCAAGTAGTCCTACTGATAGATTGGACCTCTCATGCAAAGACAGTAGGATCTTCTCCGTGGCACGTACATAATGCACTACACTAAAGCTCATGTTAATTTATGGCAGAATTGAGGTGATGTTATAGCCACAATGATCCAGGAAAAATGCAAGGCAAGGTGGGTGATATATTTTACTGGAACGACTGGAATTGGGAGGAATGTAGAAAATCTTTTAGTGTGAACTACCCTTCCTCGCTTCAGCATCTTATCTTATAATATCTGGAATGAAAACATAGGTCCGAGCTGGGAACAGATAGCCCAAACAATTATTAAAAATGCCTCATGGACTGAGTCAAAACAAAACTGAAAGAGAACTGCCTTTAAAAAGAATATGACATTTAAAAATGACTTTTTAAATTAAAGCAGACTGCTCTCCAAAATGAAAGAAAAAGTATTTTCTACTGAAAATAAGTTATTAGAAAAATAATACCAAAGCCTGACTTTTCATATACTTACTATTTCTCCACTAATAGACTCTTGGAACTAAGCTTAAGCACTAGTAATTTATCGCTAGAAGCCCTCCAAGAGAAATGCAGATGGTGCTTCAAAATACATTGCATTTATATTGGGAAGTTATTCTTATTGATTCAAAGATCAAATGATATTAATTAACAACACATAGTACTTTATTGAAAACACAAGATTAAAACAAAGACCTACATCACCTAGCATTCCCCTCCCTAGTATTTCATGCGTTGATTATATATTACAAAATAGGAATAAAGATTTTAATTCCCAATCGTCTTTCCTGTTGACAAGTTAGGAATACTGGTATGAAAGGAGACTCCTATACATAAGTGTTGGTATTCTTAGCCAAACACTGTAATTATTTAAAACCCAGCAGCAGTTCACATCAGTGGGCTTGTTCCAAAAAAGACATTATTAACCAAGTAATTTTTAATCACTTTCATCACTGGTACATTTTTACTGTGGCCCAAAACCTGCCTGACATGGAAAACGTGCCCTTTCATTTCAAGAGAAATGCTTGGTTATTGAAGATAAAGTCCATCATTCAGAAGGTCCTGATAAATTTTACTGCAAAACAAACAAACTCCCAAAAGCTGGTTAACAAATCCTACAACCTTTATTTATGAGCAGCTTCTTTGATTCCAGTTCATCTATCCGGCTGAAGAACTACTGCAGACAGTCCTAACAAAGCTTACATAAAGGAAGGGAAAAGCCAAAAGTCATTCATCTGCTAAAGACTGAGTGGAAAGTGATACATAAAAAGGAAAGTGAAAGGACTACAAAGAAAACACTGTGGTAAAAGGCCTAATTTCAAAAGCCAGGACGCAAGTACTGATACCCAGAGTCCTTCCTCCTTGTAAAACCATTATGAGTACCAAAAAATATTCTACTGAGTAATTATTTTATAGGATAGACCATACTTAATGAGGACACGTATTTGAAGAGGCAGAAATGTATTTGTAAGCCTTGTAAAATACTGTTCAACAGCTTACACTGAAGCAAATAAATAGTGTTGGCTTTGATTTGCATCTTCTTTAGCTTTAAGGAGTTTTAAACAAAAAACAGAAACAAAAAAACAAATCCACAAACAGACAAAACTGAAATCACCTTGGGCCTAAAACAAGGGCAAACACTAAAGTCAGAAAAAAAGCTGTTACCAATACTTCACAGAATCCGCCCTAAAATTAAGCAGAGCATTAAACAAAAATATACAGTAAACTTCTTAAATTATTATTATAATCCCTACCATAGTCAGCCCAGGTTGCATTCCTGCACGTATAGCCTCAATCTGAGTGTGGGTAAACGGAATAGTATTTCTGTAGCGAAACAAAATATACACCATAAAGACACAGAATAATAATGCAAAATAACTCATATTACAAAAGGTAATAAGTTACATTTAAATGAAAATGCTATATATTCCTCCAAGAATATCTGTCCTCTGATTATTTATGCCAATTGACTCAATCTTCGAACTATGTAAAGACGACACGTTCAAACTTATGACTTAAAATGTTTTTACATACTCCCAGTTGTATAAGCCCAGTCAAAACAGATGTAGTTGTAGTTCAAAAGGACTTACTCATGTTTAATTTTAAAGTCAATGAGACTACTCCCACACTTAATTTTAAGTGTATACCAAGCACTTTACTACATCAGGTCTTTAATCATTAGGTACTCCAAGCATATCAGGAAGTACAATTGATAAACCATTTAGGTAAGGTAAACTGCTGTACTAGAGTACTAGAGTTGTTTATTTCAGCAAATTAATGTTTGAAGGCAAGAAACAACATAAATTAATTATTACAAATCCCCACCCCAGATTACAATTTTTAGAAGTGGGAAACATCCAATTAGTTAGCGACAATTGTTTGTGCTTTTAAACTGGAGGAATAATATACCAAGCTGCAGGTGAAATCATGTTCTAGAACTGCTCGGTTCCAGTGCCTTTGCCTGGGGCTAGCTTTATTAACCAAGGAAAAATGCCTCGGCATTTCACCTCAACTCTTATCTTCAAGATGACCCAACTCTCTCCAAATTAGAGTTTTCTCCCAGGTGGCTTCTGTCTCCTTATGGCATCTCTTTCCTCGGGCCTGCTGTCTGTTAGGTCCCTGGCAGACATCACACTTAAGACATAATTAGTCTGTTAATCCATTTTTAGAAGTAACCAAGCCACCTGTTCAGGGAATTAATGGCACAGCAAAAGGGAAACCAGCCACAAAAATATTACACAAAAAATGTGTAATATTTCTGCAGCTGGTTTTCATTGGGCCTTAAACTGAATGTGCAGCAGGGTTAGGAACACACCAGGGTCTTCAATTATCCCTGGTGTGGTCCCAGCCAACAATCAATTGATCATCAGAGCCCTGGTGTGGCCCTGATCCTGCTGAGGATTACCTGACCATTATCCAGCTCCAGGGACCACACAGGGGGCCTGTCTGAGTCCTGGTGTGGTCCCAGAGATAGCTGAAAATGAGGTGATTGTCAGAAACCCAGCTTTCAACTCACCATGCAAGGGGAGCCCAATAAGACATGATCTCCCTGCACCACCAAGCACAATGTGATTGGGATCTGATCCCCAATCTCAAAATCACACATCCTGCCATTTATTTGTGGCATGGCAGCAGGCATGGTTTTTGGGATTGTGGACTTGATCCCACCACACTTTTAAATTAAAGATCTGTCAGTAGCCTTAGAAGTGATGTTTCTTCCTAAGCCTTTACCTAAGCCTAGATCTGTTTTCTCTTCTACCTAGATGCAAGAAACCTTGTATGCATGTCCCTGTAGGAGTTGTGGCTAGGAACAGGTACAATACTACCAACTACATATTCAACTTCAAACCTGAAAAGGCCTAGAGATCATTAGAATTTTCTTATCTTCAGTCTTATTTGTTTATGTAAAAGAAATAAACATTCTACATAATGTTAAAAAAACCTTTGATTATCCTTTTATTCACAGCTTACTAGTTTACCATTTACACTAAACATTTTAGTTAAAAATCAATATTGCGCAGGAGCATATAATGCTAAACTGACTTTTCTACACTGCATATGCAATGACCAACTATCGAGACTCATATTTCCATCATACTTTGATACGCCTAGTTGTAGTTTTATTCAGTAAATACTGTTACACTAAATCTTTGCTCTAAACGTTTAGTTTATATGTGAAATAGAAATATTTCTTCTATATGTAAAAGAGAGAATATAACCGCATAACCAAATGAAAATTATAACTCAGCTACAGATTATTCCACATGTTAGTACAGGCAAAATTACAAGACTATTACCGTTTTGGCTGATTATATGGATATGGTCCCCTGTTAGGAATAATATGAGGTTCAACAACTAAGGTTTTAGCTTCTTCAGTTTTAGCTTCATTCCCATCCTCCTCTTTCCTCTTCTTTCCTTTGCCACCTCTTACTGGGAAAGTTATCCTAAAACATATGTTTGTGATATATGCTTCAATTCATTCAGAAGGAAATATAATTGTCTTTGAAAATTTGTATTAAATGTCTCTAGAATGACATAAACTGGTATGTCACTCTAACCCTGAAGACAGAAAAACAATTCAGGAGAGATAAGGTGCAAATTAATGACGAGGAAAAGAACATAAAGGACTGCCTGAAGATGTTGGCTTTAAGGCATAACGTAGACAAGATTAAAGACAAAGCAGTATATTCGGCAAATAAGCGTTCTAGACATCGTGGATGGGATAAGGTAGAGCATGGGTGTCAAACTTATGGCCTGTGGGGAGCCTGCAAAGCAGTGTAGTCTGTCCCATAAGGCACCCAAAGATGCCAGGAATTTGAGAGTGGGAAACACAAGGAGGGGGCACACCACCAAAATCCAGGACACAGAGTCCCGCTGGGGATGTCTGTCAGCTGCTGTGGGAAAACTACAGCCTTGGATATGGCCCATGAGGTAGGGGGTGACACCGCTGACATAAAAAGTTCAAGAAGGAAGACTACGAAACAGGAAGGTAAGTTTGGAACAACAAGGGCAACAGAAAGGAAAAAGAGAAATTAGGAGGGAGGCAGATGGAAACAGGTTATGACAGAAAGCAACTACCACTATACAGACAGAAGTAGCACTGGCCGTCCTGTTTGAGCTAAAAGCGTGAATGCATCACCAATTTTACATATTCCCTTTTCATATCATCTCCATCATTTTTAATGACCTCTCGATCCAGAGACTATAAGATCACACAGAGAAGGTTTTATCACGTCACTAAGTATCCTTTAGTAAATTTAATAGGGGAAAATAAAATTAAAATGAAGGGATTTCTTTTTTGTGGCAAGGGCTATTCAAATCAAATGCGACATCTGTGATAAAATAATAAGCCTTTAGCCTCTCTCTGTATGAAGAATACATCTGTAACTAGCTATGAATTTAATCTGTTAAGGACCAGGAATATTTAATAGTTATTTCCTATTAAAGCAAAGGTTTCAAAACATCCTGAAATTTACTGGGAGGAACCTACATATTCATCCTGCACATCACTCTGTAGTTGTATGTACTAGCTTCTCACAAAGAGATCATCCCTGTGTTATACCAGGGCACCTGATCCCCTTCCCACAACTTTGCTTCTTATTTTATACTTCAGTTCTTTGAGACATGGACTACTTATTTGTTGTATTGCATAATCATGTCCATAGGCACTATCAGAGTAGTGATTATGATGTAGCATTTGTGCCTTCTTCCAGGTTACACACTCACTATAAAATGTCTGAGAACAGATCATTTCTCTCACTTGTATCATGACCAGAATGGATTGAAAAATTTGCAGTATCTTTTCACCAGAATTTTGTCCCCCACAGAAATGGTTCTATTTTGATGAACTTTTGAGGGAAAACAGGCAGGATTCCCACAGTTCACCTACCAGCCTCCTCACTGGTCTACCTGGCAAGGTCCAGGGAGCCTGAGGTCCATGGTCTGAGATTCCAGAGGAGACCCTCTGGACCCTGTGAGTCAAGTCTCATAAGTTCATCACTGCTATCCAGTGAAGGATGAAGAAGTGAAGAATTGTTATCAGCTTCAGTTAACAGTTGTCAGGTATATCCTTTTCCTTATGTTATTTATTTTTTACAATACCATTTAGGATTTCAGCTACCCCAGCCTTTTTAGTTTTTGGCTTCTTATCTCATTCACTATGAAAAGTTTCCTCAAACCCAAGTTTCATTAAATTACTCTAGCCATACCATATAAGAAAATTAACTAATTCCTTGTAACCAAGCTGCAAGCCAGCTAGAAGTAGATGCTACTTTGTATGTAACAAACATTGATGTGGGTATTGTATAGGCACACCAAAAAACATATATTATATATACCCATTCAACACCCGCACATGCACACACCTGCATGTGCACACATACAAACTGCGCATATACTTGATTAGAGCCCCAACTATTTATGCTCTTATCTTTTGTGGACTAGCATCTACTTCTGTCAGGGACAACATTTTCATATACATTTAAATGGATTCTCCTAACCTTCATTATGGCCTATATTTTCTACTGTAACACACATATTACAATACTGATAGAAACTTCTTGGGCAAAAGAGTATACTTCATTCACAAAACTAAGCTGATTATACTTTAGTTTTATGGGACCGATTTCATTAATTAGTTTTGACAGATTTACTACAGAATGAGCTGTTAAAGTCTGTCTCTGAAACCAAATGCGTCACCTGAAAGGCGGTATCTGCAGAGCTGGATTGTCAACTGTTACTTTAATATTATAGCCAGGAAAACTAGCCTTTAAATGATCAATGGAGAGAAAAGTGTCATTAAAATCCAGAGATGCAATCTGATTCGGCATTTTTGAATAATGAGCACTGCTTGGGTCTCCATATCCTAAGATAATATCATGCAGCCAATGAGGAACCACACAATCTGTGTTCATCAGATTCCTAATAGTCTCCAGAACAGCCTGAAAGTTAGAAAACAGAAAAATCAATCAGTAAAAGTGACGTATTTATTAATGGAATGAATTACTGTGCATTTCAAAGGCACTATCCTCTAATGACAGGTGTTTGGGCAGACAGAAACAGTTGCTATATTCACTCATTACACTGTTCTGTTTAAGTAGTGATGGTTTGTTAAACAGTCTAACTACTGCACTATCCAATTAGTAAGAGTCAATTTAACCCAAATGAAACAACAGGCTGCATTTCCCAAACACCAAACAACATTATCAATTAAGCTACCAGAAAAATATCTACGCATTGCTTAGTAAATTTACTGATAAAACCACTTTTTCACTTAACAACACAGAGAAATGATACTGTATCAACAGACAGGCAAGTGATGCCTTGTTCTGCCTCAGGCATCATCAGCAGAACTTGCAGTTAAGTCTTAGTTCAGAATACGTGCAGTGGGTGATGATGTTGGGAGCAAAAATACCCACAAGTTATTTTGAGGTACATGCTGTAAGCCAGCAACAAATAGGGAATGTGTATGAGAGTGGCCTGTCCCCTGAAGAGAAGGCAGCTAGCCTGGCTGATGGGCTGCAGTGGGAAGGCTAATGAAGATATGGCCTGTGGGAGGAAGGCTGAAGCCACAACAGACCACTCTTAGTGTTCAGGACAATAAGGTTTTTCATTTACTTGCTTAATTTTGTCAAAAGATTCAGTATTACTGGGCCATGCTGAGAGATACTCTAGGCCACAGGAGTCAGCAGGTTTAAAGACAGCACATTACCGAGGCTTAAGAAATGCTCTGGGAAGGGGCAAAAGCCTGGTTGAAAAGGCTCTGAGGTGGCAGCCTGCTACAGAAAGCAAGAGTGGATTACATTTACAATGAAAATTGAGTTTTAAATGAAACTGTTGTCACAGCCCTAATCAAGCTCTCTTTGCTAGATGCTCACAAGGCTGCTGTGTTTGGGCTCCACATACTAGATTCATGTCCTCTTAAGCTTTTGTGCATCTGAACCACATCCAGACATTACCTTTTAACTTCCTAGATACAACCTTGGGTACAAATTCCTTGTTTAAAACCTCCTTCTGAAAGCAAAATCTTTTGATCGAACTGCCTAGGCCGGGGTAGGCAACCCTTGGCACAGGTGCCAAGGGCATAGCATGCAAAGGCATTCAGTGGGGAAGGGACTGGGGCTACACTGCCACAACAAAAATCAAGCCCCTCGTGGCTCCCCTACCATCCACCCCTGATACGCAACGTATTACAAATCAAGTTTGCAGATGCTTTTGGCACCCTGACCAAAAAAACAGTGCCAATCACTGGCCCATGCCCTGAGACTCAGACTCTCTTGCTTAAGCAAAACCTTTCCCAGAGCTTCTGCTTTATAGACACTGTATACCTCAAGGGTTGATAGTTAAAATGACCAGTAAACCAGACACAGACTTTGAAAGAAGCATTTCTAAAACAAGTAATCTTCACTGTACTCTGACCTAATTAACATCCACCTACATGCCATTCCCTGCTTCAATTCCCTGTCCACACGAATGTATGCATTTGCACGTGTGCACACACACACACCCCTTTTTTTTTACACTGGGTCACAGTCCTCTAGGACAGGCGTCAGCAACCAATGGCCTGTGATCTGGATCCAGCCTGTACCACACTGTATTGTAGTCTGGAGATTTCCTATGCTGCATTATAACCAGGTGTAAGACACAATAGTGGCAGTGGCTTGCCACCATAAAATGTTGCTGATCCTTGCTCTAGGTCGAGGGTATCCAGCATCCCATGGAGTTTCTCTCTCTTGCAGCTAGTTTTCTTCAGTCTTAGCTGATCTGACACTCAGGAACGCCTGTCTTTCTCCAAAGGCCTGTCCCCTTTTTTGCTCTCCCCTAACCCACACAGACTCAAGGACTGGTGGTCCCCGGCATGATCCAGGGACCACTTGCATGATCCGGGGACTTCAGGGCAGACCCAAAAATGAGAGACTGCGGGACCCGAACCTGTTCAGTCTTCACAAGAGAAGGCTGAGGGAGGACCTGGTGACCATCTATAAACTCACTAGGAGGGACCAGAAGGGTTTGGGAGAGACCTTGTTTCCCCTAGCACCCCCTGGCATAACAAGGAATAACGGCCACAAGTTGTTAGAGAGTAGGTTTAGATTAGACATCCGTAAGAACTACTTTACAGTCAGGGCGGCTAAGATCTGGAACCAACTGGAAAAGAGGGCTGATGGGTAGGTAATCAGGTCTGTTACCTCATCTCCATATACTGCTGTTAACAAGGATGGTATCTTTGGAGACACAAATCCAAAGTTTGAGAACTGAAACTAAGCATCACTGAGATGCTTAATGGAATCTTCTAGACTAAGCACTAAGTCCCACTGGGTAGAGAGGTTTTCTTTAATCTTTACTAATCTATAGAGGAATCTCTGCAATTTCTATCAGATTGCACCCCTAATGCAGTCCATGGCCTGCTGTGACCTATTTATAGGACTTTCCTAAAAAGATTACATGAATATATTGTCTCAAATAGTTTTCATTTAAAATGTGTTAATGCTCAAAGATGTCATCATGGACTAGGGATTATAACTTCTAATCACATACTATCTATATATTTTTTTTAAAAAGCATTTTAAAAAATAAAAAAAATACAATGAACTAAAAATTTTTTTTTTAAATTGTTGATTTTTATCCACCCTTCCCTTGTGCCCTTTCCTGGAGAAATTCTATTTGGAGGTGCACCAATACAACAGTCCGATATCGGATTGGTACTGATATAAAGAAAATCTACTGCATTACAAATTGGCTTCTTTTGCCTGACGTGGCTGATAATGTGGCTGATAAATGCCCCATGCATGGGGCCAGAAGTGCAGCCCAGCAGCTTAGAGAACTGCATTCAGTTGGTAAGTCTGTTGTGATGGAAGGGGAGGGGGAAGGAAAGGGCCATGGCAGGAAGCAGATTGAAGTTGCAACAAAATAAATTTGGATTGGATATCAGGAAAAACTTTGTCACTGTTCTAACAGTGAGGCAGTGGAACAGAATGCCTAGGGAGGTTGTAAAATCTCCATCATTAGGAGGTGTTCAAGAAGAGGCTGGATATGCACTAGTCAGGGATGATTTACCAGTATCTATGCCTGTGCTTTATTATGGGTATTTCTCACACTTCTGCACATGGGGCCAGGAAGAATTGTTTTCACCTCTCATTGATACATGTGTCATGGGATTTTCTCTACTTCCCAAGAAGCTCTAGGTGTTGGCTGCAATCAAGGCTAGGGTTTTGGACTGGAGTCTGCCAGTGCTCTGGCTGGGACTAAAACCTAGAGGTTCCTGCCGAGGAGGTCATTGATGCTCTTCTAACGGTCAAATTTGGTGATTGGTAACGAAGAAATTTTACCCTACGGTCATGTTGATATGTACTATGAGGGATTTTGCCTTCCTCTGTAGTGAGGCACATGGCCTTACTTGAATCTTTCCAGGGTACTTTAACAAACCTTGCAGCAGAAGGACATTGACCACCACTGTTCCTTTGCTCTACCTGTGTCAGTGTAGGGTGCTATGTATTGTAGTTGTGTTACACTGTTGCCTATGTTAGTAATAGATTACATAAGGATTTGTACAGGATGGTTTGGAGAGGGGTGATGCTGCCTCAGATAGGGGGTTGGACTAGATGACCTTTAGGGGTTCCTTCCAGCTATACCTTTTTTATGATTTTTTTTTTAAAACTTTTATGCACTTTTACACTTAACATTCCTTAAATGCAATTAATGAATTTTCTAGGATTTTAACAAGAAAAATGGTAAAATAAAAGAGACTGCTGCTATATTCAGTTATTCCCAAATAGCACTAGATTGTCCTGCACTGACCAATGTGCAAAGTCATTACTTCATATCAAACGCACACCTGTGTCCTATGGGGAAAGGCAAAAAGGATCCTGTGTCTTATTCCTTATGTAACTTCACAGAACACATTACAAAGACCCCCTATTAAAATTTAAATTTTACTCAGCTTTGTAATGCTTGAATATAAATACATCTAATAGATTTCTTTGGAAATACCCAACTAACAGAATCAAAAGTCAGTCAGCAATAACCTACTGTTCAACAGGATGGTCTTTAAACAACAACTTCCTGGTTTTATTTTTTGCTTAGTCAGACTTTCGAATATCCAATTTATAATAAAAACTAATCTTCAAACTGTACCAAGGAGCAGCAGTAGCCACTTAGCTGTTATTGAGCTTATACAACATTAAGGTCCCCTCCTCTAGATGTTCAGGTAAAGGTGTGATATAATCTGATGCACAATCCACACAATTGCACCTTCTGCCACGCCACCCACAGCAGGAGGCATAATTGTGGGATCCAGCATCAGATGGATCCAGCACCAAACCTCCTTGCCCGTGCAGGACTGTGATCCTGGGCTCTCCCTGCAATGACATACTAGTAGCAAGCTCCAACAGCTGCGAGTCCTGCAGCTGACCAGACTCCCAGCCTCAGCACCCAAGGGATGGTGCTGTGCCTGGGAGTCCTGTCAACAGTGAAAACTTCCAGCTGCAGCGACGTATGGTGACTGTGGGGGCATACCTTGCTATACATGCAAATTAAAGCTGGATAGAAACCAGCCATAAAAGTTATTACATCTTTTCCAGCTCTAACTTGATAGTTGGTTGGACTGTTTTAAGATGTGTTAGTTAATATGCACATATAACTGGTCTAAATTAACTGCACAATTAACTAGGTAACTGCATAACACATGTAACATGTGGCAGAGGCCTACTAAGTGATCTCACGAACTATAGATCCTTAAGAATTCTCTCTCCCTTTTGCTCTACACAAAAGTAACCTTAAAAGAAGACAGAAAAAAATGAGGTATGACCAAATAGATATGGAGCTTCCAGCACTTTGTACTAGTGGCTCAGTTGCCGAAAGTTAGATTTAAAACAGTTTCCATTAGCATAAAATTATCATGAAGTATGCCCGAAAGTTAAAGGCTGCTAATCTGAATGTTTTTTTTAGACAGAAGATTTATTTTAAGGCCCTTCTAAAAATCTGTAACAGGAGTAACATGAAATTATCAAGCTCCCTGAAAAACTCTATACTAAAACTGTTATCTCAAATGAAATGCTGATAAAAATGCAGGTATAGCTACTCAGGATAAGCAGCAATACATAACTAATTAATTCACAGCACTCGTTATAATATTATCTAAAGAGAAAAAAAATTGCATCATCTGTTCTTTTGCCAAGACTGTAGAACATAAAAGAACACTGAACAAAAGCATTTAGAAACAGAACAGGGTAAAATGCTCTTATTCTAATGCAAGATGAAAAATCAATGCTGCGCTTTAAATTTGAAAACATCTGGATTACTCAAAATTTAGCAGTCCCTGATCCTAGTGACTCTCAAAATACAAACTCTTGTTAGCTACTGAAGATTCTAAATAATATCAAGTGTATGGGGGCTCCTTTAGTAATTCTATAAAGAATACCAACAACAATGAATTAATAATTAAACTATGCATGACAATAACTGTTCCTATGCTGATGTGGATAGAAAAGAGTATTGTTCTCATCCTCACCTTCCTCCAATCACAAAACAAAGTTACTTGATTTAGTTACTGCATCTCCCCATGTGGGCCCCATCAGACAAGTAAGAAGTTATTCTACAAGAAGTGCAATTTGTTCCAGGAAGAGATGCATTGCTATACCCACTCAAGAAATGGACATAATGTATGTCTACCTTTTTGAGACTGAAAAAGAATTTAAAACGAGGATGCAGAAAAGATACAAAGAAGAGAAAGGAGAGGAGCCCATAAAAATGTGTACTGTTTTCAGACTATTTTTCTCTAAATGCACTCTCTCTGTGACCACAATATTTATCATCAGAAACCCGTCTGCAACTAGTCTTTAGGTAAATGTAAATATGTGCACGGAAAACTCTGAAGTCTGAGAAAGATTACTTATTAAATTGCTTATCAAACTAATTAAATGAGAAGCAACATACCAATTAAGAAAAACACTAAAACATGACACTACTTAAAGAAGCAAAAACATAACTTAAAAATATCCTGTGTCTACTGAATCTGTTGAATGCTGACATTTGCTCCTATGTTATTCTCTTAGTGGAGGCAATATGCATTACTACGTTTTGGGAATTGTAGCTTTAGATTAAAAAAATCTTTAAAAACGTAACAAGATAAGCAGCAATACATAACTAAACAATTCATAGCACTCATTATAATATTATCTAAAAAGATAATCTTGTTCAAACTTAAACCTGCCAAGATGTCTCAAGTGACAACTGAAAACAAATCTCTAACTGTCCAAACTGTATATGTTTAAGGACTTTATTTCAAAATAAAGGTCTTCAAAGATTTTGTTTTAATAATAGTAGTTTATTAGGGAAATTAAATCCAACCATTTTTAGTCCACCGAAAAAGGTCACCCTCAGTAAAAATCAAGCCTGTAGGTTTCAAGAACTGTTAACACATTTGGATAGCTATTATCCTAAAGAATAACTGTATGGTGACTTACCTTAAAGTTGTTCTCTTTTGGCTTTCTCCTCATGATTATATTAAATGTCTCATAGACATCTTCTGTTCTATTTTGAATTGTATTTGTCATGTCCTGCTGATACTGATTAGGATCTAGAAACACTCTGTAAGTTCTAGAGTCTCCTTTAAGTCTTGGCTTGGGTTCAGGCCCTGAAAAAGAAATGGGAATCAGATAAAAGAAAGAAATCATGCTGAAAGCAAATTAAGAGTAAATCAGCATTGAACTGGATAAATTCACAGTGTGCAGATGATTTCTGTGAATCTTTAGAAGACATCACAATTAGTTTACTGGCATGCTTTCACATTATGCCTAAAAATGTTTTACAAACACATCCATTTTATTTTAACAGAAAGAAAACACTGTGGACTATGGAACTATAATGATTTATACCATCTGAAAAAAATGCCTCATCATCTTTTCCGAAGACATACACAAAGGATTTTTTGAGCATGGTAATATTTTTTAAAATTATTAATACGGTTAATATTGTAGTATTTTTCAGTTAAAACATGAGAGAAGTCATTAGCTACCTCTCAAAATAAATACTTTGTCTATCAAAAAAACAATAAAGCATCTTCCTACCTTCTTCAATGACACGGCCTTTATCATCCAACATGCCTTGGATTTCACATCCCCTGACATACACTAGGCCAATTTGCTCCACAAAGGGTCGCCTTCGATCAAATTTTGTGCCATAAGGTTGTGTTGGACGAACCGTAATCAAAAAACAAACGTCATGTTTACGGAGACCTGATTGAAAATACAGTACTTGGTTTATTCACTAATATTTGCTGCATTGGTTCATTTACAAGCAACTGGAACATTATAAAACAGGAAACCCCTGCCCCCCCTTTTTGACTTTCAAGTAAGATCAGGAGTGACATCTGTTTAGTATTTAGAGCATGGTGTTTTAAGGCATGTGCTTTACTTACAGAGGGTCCAGAATCAGTTGTCTTTTCTACTTACTGGAATAATCCTTAGCTTATGCAGAATTGTATAAAAATACACTCACAAAATACTATAAAAATAAGGGGGAAAATGGGGTGATGTGATACAGTAAATTCTCCTGCTAGACCCTGATTCAGCAGAATGCTTCAGGGTTTTATTTAATTTAAAGTCCATTAGTATACTTAGGCTACTGAGACTACTCACATACTTAAAATTTAGGCACATGTGTGCCTTGCTAAATCAGGAGCAAAATAAGAATCCCTGTCCTTCATTCTTATTAGCAGCTGCTGATCTCTGTGATCTTATGACCTTCCCAATATAAATGTTAACAAATATGTATGTTAATCCCAGAGATGAACTATTTTCTTATTTTGCAATTTAAACAGCCGTGCAGCCATGAAGGGGCTACAGACATTAAGAATAATAAATAATGTGGAAGTTTAATGCAGCTATACATTTAAATACACTAACATTTACAATTACTTGTTAATCATCAAATAATTTAATTAATCGAATTAATAATTACATAAACAAAACACTATAGATACAAACACCGCTAGGATTATAAACTTCCCATAAATGTACTTTAAAGTTTCTATGGACACATTATATTCATATAATTGTTATTTTTACTTAATCACGAACTGTGGGACAAGTAGGAAAAGATCAAGAATGATGGAAATCTAACTACTACAAAATTACTCCAGACCAGACCAGACCAGACTGTCAGGTAATCAGCAAATAACTGCATTTAAAAGTTCAAATAAAAAATGTAAATCTCACTTTCTGGCAAGATACCACTTAAAGAGGACAGGAAAAAAAGAGGAAGCAACTATAGGATCAGTCCACTTTTATATAAGTTAGCATTAGAGAGCTTCCTAAAAAGAGTATGAAAAAATTAAGCCTATGGAAATGGGGGACAGGAGAGAAAGGGTTGAACTATAATAACATTCTCTCAACATTCAATCTGGGCTCATGGTACCCCCCCTGAAAACTTTATCTATTTTTTGCACAACTTTCTGCATATAAGTAATATCAAACATTCTGCATATATGTCCAACATCCAGGTTTTTGGACAATACCTTGGCTCATATTCTGATTATTGTGTACATACTTGCTGTTGGCTTTCTATTCCATACAAGAATTCCTACCCTTTTTTCTCCATTTGACATCAATTGCCCTAATATGGAAATATTACTACTACTACAAAAAAACTGTTACATAACCAAACCTGAGTTGAGACTTAAAATCCTATCAATCACAATCTAAAAGTTATTTTTATTGCTATACACAAACAACACTATTGCACGATCCAGTTTCAACATACGTGCTTCATGACAGCCTTTACAGATAAACACATTATCCAACTCCAGCACATTCAACAGGTGTCTCCAGAATAGGAATACTTGTATCTGTGCAGCTTGCCAAGAAGGTCAACTCAGGTTTATTTCTCCAAGCAACAAATTGTTGCCTATAAACTGTACTGGGAAATATAGGATCTATGATGCTGCATTCAAGAATTGCCAATATTCAAAAGGCCCGGTCTGAGAAAAACAGATTTTAAGTCAAAACATACCCTTCAAATTTATTATAAAATAAAGCAGATGTGTTCTACAGTTGATAATGGGGCACCAATAGTATGTGCTACATCCTTCCAACTTTTTGTCTGATCTCTTCTTGTTAGCAGGCAGAGCATTGCCTTATTACACAAATTGAGTTCTATCATAACTTAAATGGTATGTGTAACTGAAATATTCAGCACCTTGACTTTGCTTCAGTGACATATCCAACTGAGCAGCTGTCATGTCAACAGTCCCACAAGTCTTATTTATGGAGCGCTTTGGTCATCTCTGTTGGTAGGATTTATTAATAAATTATGGACTCGCCATTTTTAACTTGTCAAAGTATCTCAAATACAAAGGCATTCTTTAAAATGAAAATGAAAGGCAGATATTTAAAATTCCCAGGAGTGGCAGACACATGATGGTAATTATCCAAATAACAATACAACATTGAGATAGGCGAGAGGTCAGAAAGCTATGGCATGCAGACCAGATTTGGCTTGCTAAATGATTTATCTGGGCTTCACCAGGCAGACAATGAGTAGCATTTCAGCACTGGATCCATTCAGCTGCATTCTGGTAGTGGGGGGTTCCTATAGTGTTTGGGTCACATACACAGGTAACAGCTAAGAGGGAAGCACCACCCCACCTCAGATTGAGCTATGTTATTTCAGCCCTGCCACACAAGAACTGTTGCCAACCCCCACTATGGGCAAACTTGCTTTGGAGATAATGGCAAAGAGCCTATCTAAATCAGTAGGCCTGCGGCCTCAAAAATTAAACTGTATTTACCCAAATCCAAGATGACCCTGAATTTAAGATGACCCCCAATAGATTCTACACATGGAAAATTTATAAATTTGCTATAGTTTTCTATGAATCAAATCTAATTATTGAAGGATTGTCTTAAATTCATCCCACAACCACTGAAGCAGGGAAAAATAACAGGGGACAGGCAATGGAAGAAGCAATGAGAGGCAGGCAACCTGCCCCTTGCCTCTTGCAACCTACCTCCCTTTGGGCCTGGCCCTTGCAGCCTGTTAAATAGTCCAAAAAAACAACCTTGTTCTGGAGCCAAGTAAATATAGTACACCTCTGTAAAAGCCATCATTTTCTTGTTGCGAATTTGCAGTCCCAGAGAAGTATTGCACCACTGGAACGATTTTTATAGCCTGATCTACCTCCTACTCAGCTAGAAAACATGAACCACTATTAAGACTGTACATATGGTAGTTTTGCTAGTTGGATAAACAACACACTAACATGCTAAGGGGAATGGGTAGTTTCTGCATAGGAGGAAATACATTAACTGTGTTCTTTCAAAAGCAACACTTTAAAGTGAGAGACTAATGCAGTGGATGAAAGCATGAAACTGTAGCTGGCACATCTTTGTAGAGTTTAAGAAGGTGCCAAATTGGTTAAGAAATATTAATGGTCCAGAATATAAAAGATTAAAAGGCTGATGAGGAAGAGATCCTTTTGCCCTGCCTAGGTAGAGAGCAGCTTTCATATCATATTTTCCATTTTGTTTAATATAACCCATACTTACTCACTATGGCTCTCTTTAGAAGTTCAACTACTTAGACTTTACCTAAACTAGTGCATTATCCAACATGTTGCACCTTTAAATCCTAGACAAGGCAAAAGTTATAGTGTTGGGTATGCTACTGACTCTGAGTAAACGGAGCAGGTCTTTTAGTTCAGGTACTATAGTTTTACACTTAAATCCTGGATTCAGATCTCAACTGCTGACCCCTCACAAGGCAGTTTTACAGATCAAAAAATTCTTGATGCAAATCTCAACTGTTGACACATCCCAGGGCAGTTTTATTGACATTTTCATGTTTTATGTTATGGATGCCTACTAATTAATGATAGTTTACATACCTGAAAACTTCATAAAGATTTAGATTGATGGAAAGTGCAAACAGAGGACCTCATAATGGCTATCAGCCTGCCATAAAAAAAATGGGATATTTCCAACATGTGGAATGGATCACAGTATAAAAAATAGGTACAAACTGCCCAACTCCATTATTGAGAACATCACTCACCTAATGTAGTCATTTAAACTTTAGTCATCAACCAGAACCTTTCTTCTGAGTATTAGGAGGAAAGTTTGCAGCAGTTATGTCATAACTACTTTCAAGGCTAGGGTTCATGGTTTTAGACTGCATGAGAATTTAAAACAGGACTTAAGACATGAGAGAAAGCTCTCTGAGCTGGGAAAGAGTATAGTAGCAGTTGTGAAGCTCCTGTTAAAACTAAACTCTATAGCCCAGGCCTAACCCTGGTATAGCTACTGCTATAGAAAAAAAAACAGGACAAGGATATTCAACACTGTACAGATATTATGAGTTCACTATATTCATTCCAAATACTGATACTTAAAATCGAATTGAAAAGTCCTTTATTGCTGAACAAAAAACAAGTACCTTCCCATTCATCTTTGATGTTATCTCTGACATTTAAATTGATTGTAACATCTGCTCTCACTCGCATAGGCCAGTTTTCACCAATGTTGGGCTTTGCGACTTCTACAACAGTAAACGAGACAATGGGTTGTGCCATCCTTGCCCATCCACCGAACACAACACCTCCATATTCCGACAGCCTAAAAAGTAACATTACATTAGAGCCATTATTCAGTCAAGCATTCTGATTTTTTAAACAGCTTTATTTTAAATATCAAAATCTGCTCCTGTTATTAAAAAATAAAAAGTAGAATATCAGAATTTGAGGTCGCTAAAGTAATTTTGGTGCATCCTGTAAACAAGAACCAAAACATAATAATGCAAATGTACTTTTTAATTGCATATTCTTCTAGTCTTGTCAGGATATTGGTAAACTCTGAATTGATGTCTTAAAAAACAAAATCGCCCAAGCAGAAAGAAACTACTACAAATGGAAAAGCTACAGGGTATGAAACAGATACCATTCCATACACAGCTGTAATTGATTCATGAAGGAAACAAGAGAATGATGACATCCAAGTAATATTTTCACAAGCACTGAACACTGTCCTAACAAAGTCACTGATGATGTTTTTATAGACATTATGGGAATACGGTTCTATCAAGACCAAGTGTTTTTCCAAATCCAACATATAACTGTTGATAATTTGCATGATATTAAGAACAATTCCAATGTAGTGAAATTTTGTTATTAGCAACTAACAAAAATATTATCACGATGTGTCTAGAAATACCTTTCAAAATACAGCGGTCAAAAACTCTTACAAGTATATCCTCCTACAGGACCAAAACATATTTTCATAACATAATTAAAAGAATCTTACACACAAAACTGGTGCAACAAAATATTTTATATCACATATACTATAATATATAATATTCCTATTGTATATCATATAGCTAGATCAGCTGGTTACTGCTGGGGTGACTTTTTTATTTTTTAAATTTTAACACGACACCAATTACTTATTTTCAAAAATCTGGGGGTTTCATTTGTTTTAACCAAAATTACCAAGGTTTCATCCTGCTGACACTATCCTCAATGTCCTGTCTGATCTCATAAGTAGACTCTAAGCGGAAAAGATTGAAGTTCCGTAGCAGGTAGTCATGAAGAGTCAAAAACTGTAAATTCAGTTTAGGAAGAGCGAGACAACCTATGAGAGAGAGGCATTAGAAGGATTAGAATTTACTTTCTTTTAACCCAACAAACGTACTGGTTTTATTTAGTCACAAATACCATATGCAGCTCCATTACTGAGCTAATGTCACAACACAGAAAAAAAAAATTTTAAATAAAAAACACACTGTACAGAACAGGTATAAGCCCTTTTTTTCAGTTTTCTTACCTGATCTAGCTATACTATTTTACTCCTGTTGATGGAATATCAGCACACAACTATAGCGCTTAAAATAAGGTTGAACGTATTTAAGTCAGC
>NW_017728947.1:62904088-62905544 GCF_001723895.1 Crocodylus porosus | reverse complement strand
GGTCAGACTAGATGATCTGCTCAGGTCCCTTCTGACCCTAGAAACTATGAAATGGCACTTATCTTTGCACTGTTATAGCAAATTATCCACAATTTAATTTTTTCACCAGAAGCAATCATAATACCAATGATAAATGATACAATGATAATGAAATCACTGAAACCTTGAATCACTACACCCAAGCTACAATTTACCATGAGACAAAAGAACGTGAGACTTTACCATATGCCAAAAGCACTGAGGCAACTGCCTATGTGTGAATGCTTTTATCCCCATAAATTCCAGAAGGTAAACCACTATGGCTTAACCTCTTTTGCTGAAGCTAAGCCCCTATCTTTGCTCTGAGCCAGCAGGCTCCATGCACACTGCAGCCTGAGACACTGAGCACAGCCCCAAGCCAGCGACTCATGGCTGTCAGGCGGGCTGGGCTGGGGCCATGCTCAGTGTCCCAGGCTAGAACAGGGATGGAGCCTACAGGCACAGAGCAGAAGCTGGGGTGGAAGCAAGGAGAGCCATAGATTGAGAGAAGGGGGGCAGACAGGGGACAGTGGTGGCCGGGAGGCAATCACAAGCACAGGGCAATGACCTCCCCCTACCACCTGCCTCCCTCCTGCAGTAGTGGGAGGGGTGAATTAGATTAGATTCTATATATGGAAAATTAGAACAAATTTATGGTCTTCTGAACTTTTGTTTTTTATGCTAAGCATCTGCCAGAGGACATGGACAAGCATACACAAGGAAAAGCTTCAAAAGAGGAGGTGTAAGTCTGCTGATGCTTGGCCACACCACAGGATCCTGTAGGGACAGAAGTAAGCTAAATCACTACAAATGTGATCCTGGATGAAGCAAGGTTAAAGCTGGAGCAATTCTGGTTAACTTGTATTGCTACTGGCTCATACACATGTAAGTCAGTGAAACAGTTGCTGTCCACTCCCCAGCAGCAGCCTCCCTCTCCTTATGAAGCCATTCCAAGCATACATTTACCACTCAGAAAAAAAGTGAAGTCAACAAAAGTGACTCATCTGCTGCTAGAAAAAAATAAGTTTGCTTTGTCCATATTTAAATAAAGAAGTTCTGGTAGTCTCTGGAGCAAGAATTTGAAACAGACTCCCCGCGGAAGTAGTGCAAGCACCTACTCTGGACTCATTCAAAAGGGAGGAAGGAGAACCTGGGAAACTATAGGCCAGTTAGTCTTACCTCAATCCTGGGTAAACTTTTTGAGAGAATTATTCTGGCACATGTCCACGAGGGGAGATTACGCTTAGGGGCAACCAACACGGGTTCATTAGAGGCAAGTCCTGTCCAACCAACCTGGTAAGCTTCTATGACCAGGTCACCAAATCCTTAGATGCAGGGGTAGCAGTGGACATGGTCTTTCTGGACTTCAGGAAGGCCTTCGACACTGTCTCTTATCCCGTTCTCATTAAAACCTGGGGGACTGTGGTGTTGACACCCA
>NW_017728947.1:62890041-62903323 GCF_001723895.1 Crocodylus porosus | reverse complement strand
TTTAAGAGGAGGCTAGACAATCACCTTGCTGGGGTCGTTTGACCCCAGTACTCTTTCCTGCTATGGCAGAAGGTCGTACTTGACGATCTGCTCAGGTCCCTTCCAACCCTACTACCTATGAAATTTGGTAAGAGGTGCCATTCTGTTAAGGATATGCTGTTGCACTCCTCATAAAAATATGCCAAATTTGTAAAAAAGTACCCAAATTTCATGTAGATTCAGCAGAGGCAACTAAGACTCTCCAAATATCAGACATGCTCCACGCCCGAGACTACAGTGATGACTCTGGGCTGTCGCAGGGTGTGCTAGGTCCAGCCACATGAACTCAGTGCAGGAAGACTCTCACACGCATGCTTTCACTTAGTTTTTTTGTTATGATAGAGATAAATGCCCAATATGAAAGCACCTAATAGAGATATTCTACAATAAATTAAGACAGTCATATTATACTTACAGCAGTGGTTCTCAACCTTGTCTTAAGGTACACCTCAGATATTGCCAACTCTTAACTTCAATTCATTTCTTGATTACAGAAAAAGTAACAGAAATTCTTCTGTCGCAAAGTCAGAAAGACCACAACAGTCCAGGATATTTTTGACATTATGTATTCCTACTGGAAATCTGGATTTATCTCATGAATCACATGTAGATGTCTGCATGCCTACTATTAAGTGGCACCTGAGGGTACCATGGTATACTGGCTAAGAATAAATGACTGAAAGTTATGGAAATATGTTTAAATATTTAATATCTCCATTAATAGCACATGGAAACTGAACTATTTAACACATTTTTCAAATGTTTTTGATAATCTTTTCTGAGCTAATGCAATTTTATAATTATTGTTAGTTCTGAGGATACATACTAGAGTTTAGGGATACCTAAACAGTAGCAGCATGGCAAGTCAGAAAGCCATGGTCAAAACAAAACTCTCTTTTAAAAAAAATGTTTTCTTGCTACTTCCTAATGAACATGCCAATTTCATCTGAAATTTATGGTCAATAAAAATAAAACCTTTTCTTCTAGAAAAGTTAAATGATACTAAAATAGGCAAAAAGCAAATACTGAAATATAAATGAAAATAAATACCCAAACAGAACCCATAGAGCAGTACTTTAAAGGTACCAAGCTATATTTAATGACCAATAAAATGACACATAAGTTCACTGAACTATACAGCTTTAAGAAAGAGCTAAATGTCTTGCAGCAAGCATACCTTCTCCAGAATAGTACTCAGTTGGGACAATATTTTCATCCCAAATAATCTTCTCTGTGGGATACAGAGGCATCTGGTTGAGCTGCTGAATCTGCGATATTCGACGCTCATGACGGGACACCTAAGAAAGAGAAAAGCCCTATTTATAGCAAATGACTCTTAAACACTCACTGAAGTTAACAGACCAGGTCCATAAAGAATATGGCAGGGGCCCAGTGATATATTATCAACATTCTGAAACACTTCAACTCCAATTGAACACAAATCAAACCAAAGATATTATCACAGATTAGTTAACATGTAGTCCAGTAGTATCAGCTCACATATGGCTTGAGCATAGAACATGAGAATGTCTCGCTGCAATTTGGGTGTCTTGGTTTAAGAATTACCCAGGGTAGGGGTAATGGGGTGTTAAGAAATATATTTTTACTCCACAAAAGACAATGGTAGACGTTTAAACCAACCTACAGATGTCCTATCCCAGCTAATTAATCAAAAGAAACATGATGTTGGAAGCATTTAGCTAAAATTCTCCGGAGCTTAAAGTTAAAACGAAGGTAAAGGACTTTCTACTATCTTTTTCCCCAATGTCAATCTTTGTTTACAACAGTTATGTTTGATATTTTACACTCAACAATATTTATAAAAACCCGCATTTGGAAAAAAAATCCACCTACTAAGATCTTTTAATGGCAGCAGGAGCATTCACAATTAGACTTAGTGCTGCTTGTATACAAATACGGAAAAAATACCTTGAAAATTTAAAATAAAGTCAGATACATAAAAATGAAACTCTGAAAAGCAACCAGAGCAGTGGATACATTAACATGCCACATATCTTAACTGAACATTTCACAATTCCTTGGTCCCCCCTTCTATCTACTAACGTTGTAAAAGTCTCTCATTGGTGTACTTAAGTTGAGCTTTTTTAAAAACCACCTAAGGTATCTGAATGTTCAGTTGTCACCTGGTGTCTAAATCCATCTAGGGCATTGGTTTTCAACCTGTGGTCTGTGGACCCCAACACCAATCAAAAGCATGTGAATCTCCACACCCCAACACCAATCAAAAGTATGTGAATCTCCACACTTACAATTCAAAGGAGTCTGGCCTGCCATTCAAAATTTTTTAGGGGTCTACAAATGAAAAAGGCTGAAAATCACTGATCTAGGCAGCTTTCAAAATTAAAGCCCATCTATATTTTTATGCAAGTCTAGGTAGCCTGATAGGAAAGCATGTACACATGTTTATCAGCTCTCAAACACCTGCTCCCAGCACTCTCCTGACAGCCTCCAACATAATTGTGGCTAAGAAATGAGACTACTTTGTATTTTCCCATTTAAAGAAAGACGAGTAGTTAACTTGATTTAAAATTATAGAATAATTTCCAATTTTCCAAATCACTATATTACTGTCATTTGTAAGTAATTTTCTCAGTTAAAAGCTCCTACATAGCCTACAGTATTATAGTTTCAGTGACCATGTCTACATGAGATGCTGACCGCGCAGCAACATCACATGGCAAAAAGCGTGATGTGATGCTACTGTGCAGTAGTCTTGGGCTACTGTGCAGTCAGCATCACAAAAAGCTGTTCCTTAGTGCGACTAACTGCGCAGTAACTCCTGTTACAGTTCAATCATTTAGTACCTGTTTATATAAACAGGAACCAAATGACTGCACAGCAACGACTGCAGTCAGCATCTTGTGTAGACCTGGCCAGTATTTGTGATCTTACTCCAGTTGAGGGAAAAAAAAATCAAAACAAATAAGAAATTCAAGTAGCACTGGTGTGGTTTACCAGCAATTCTAGCAGCAACTCTTTTTCATAGCTTGTATCTTCCCCTTCCTGTAAAGTTGGTAACAAGCAGAGGTATGATGCCACCTGGTGGAGCGTGTTTGAACTGCATAGAATAAAAACAGACAAAAGTTGTTGCTATGTAATTTTTTACTTTTACAAAAGCTGTTAAAACATCCTAAATGGCCTGTGTTACCTAACTATAAAAAACACATACCAAGAAAAAAAGCCTTAGCATGGCTTATAAATTCTTTTTAATCAAGAAGTCTGGTAATTTCCACGAAAGATCAATGTAGCATTTACACAATTATAAAAGTGATTAAAAAAATGACAGCCGGGGAACACCATTCAGAAAGACTTTGGATACAAGAGCAGAAAAACACAGTCAAATTTTCTAGTTAAGGTTTTAATTGTCATCATTATTTCACTGATTCAATAGCAGTGGTTAGGCACCTTAACTTTTGGAACAAGTACATGGCTTGTTTTTTTACATCTCCCCTCCCTTCCCTCACCTCCCAATCAAGAAATGTTGTCATGGTATCAATAATTCCATCGCTGATCTTAATGCTCCATATAACAACAACTTAGGACCAAGATCATTCTTCATGTTCAGGCTAATTATTAACCATTCATCCCCCAAGAAATGTCTTGAGGTACGCCTAGTTTTGCTCTGGGGCCTTATGCTGCAAACACACATGCAGATACTTTTCCTCAAACAATTACAGACAATAAGTATTTATACTGCACACAGCTCCAATGTAGTCAAGAGATTAAAGACCTCCAGATAAATGACAGATAAACTAGGTCTAAGAATCCTTGATTTACACTACAACATTTTGATGAAAGACTTTTGAGTACATGTCCTCTATAACCAAACTCCCCCCACACTCCCATTTTCTGCTTATACCATCTCTTCCACACTGAAGGAGTTACTGCCACTGCCCCTGAGAAAGTGCATGTAAACACTCCTGCTCCTTCTGCTGGCTGTAGCAGCCAATTCAGCAACTGGTATCTTCCCAAAGGGCCTTTTGTGATCAGTTAAAGCAGCTGCTACAGTGGGACTGCAGCGCAGTCAGAAACACATGGATATGTTAGCTTTTTAGAGACTCTGCAGAGGCAGCCACCATCTGCAGTCACAACTTCTTTCAGTATAACCCAAGTAAGTGTATACAAGGCCTCAGACTCCCCAGCCAAGTAAAAGCAATACAAACTATTTGCCTAAAGTCATCCAGCCAATTGGAGGCAAGCAGAGGTGCACTGATAGAGATTCTTGGGGCTGATACTGATAGTCAATTTTTAAGGAGGCAAATCAGCCGAAAGCGATCAGATTTCCAATACATAGCCTGGCAGCTTGTAGGGTAGTGTCCAGCTGGTTAGTCTGTTTTGGTGGAAGGGAAGGGGCGTGGGGGCAGGCAGGGGAGTAGATCGAGGTCCCTGCAGTGAGAGAGGGACTGGGGCTGGGGTAGGCACTGACCAGCTGGGACGGGGCGGGGAAGGACAGAGGCTGGAAAACCAAAAGATAGGACGGACAAAACTTGAAAAAGAAAAGTTAAATTTGTTGCTTTACCTCAGTGGTCCAAAGAACGTCAACAACGAATCACGTGTGTCAACCGCTGCCACGTTTGAGAGAGCAAAATCATAGAGTTCTGGGAAATGTGCAAAAGCCGCTCTCTAAAAATGCCCACAAAATTCAATGAGATATTCAACCAACATTGTCTATATATTAAGTCCAAATATAACAGTGCAAAATACATTGACAAGCAGTAAAAAAACAGAATGAAGCAAAATGTGAATATTCTTGAACTGCATCTTCCTGCATATATGAAAGCACTACCAGAGGAGGAATAAAAAAAGCCAACTGTTCACAAAGCAAATGTTCATTTTTTTAACTTCCTCCTTCACTAAGGTGCATCTTTTCCAACTTTTCCAAACGCATTTCAATACTAGACAATACTGCTGGAAAACACCCTCACAAAGGATAGCAATTTAAATCTAAGCAAGATATGACAAGACCATAAAAAACTTAGGGATTTCATCTACCAAGGTTTCTTGATTTTTGAAGTAAAAATGGATATGAAAAAAATCAAAGAACCTTAGAGGTTGCAGTTCTAACTTGCTGTGAACACCTAAAGGGAAACAATTTCATGGTCTAATTAACACCATTCAAAGTATTTGTATTTATAATCGTATGAGAAACGTATCAAGGCATCTTTAAATGAACACAGGTAATGAGGACCTTGGTTTTACATCCCACCTGAAAGACAGCACTTTTAACAGCACACACTTATGCTGAGGAAAGTGCCACCTACTGAATAATCACTGTCTAGTGCCCCTAGCTTTTCAGTCCAAATAGTCGTGACTGATCCTTGTTAGTTAATGAGTTGACAAGATCCAAACTCGAAAGAGTACTGTTTTACAGCAAAAAACAGACCTACTAATCTGTACATACTGACTGGCTATCTGCGCACATAAAATTTGAAATGTGTTCCATGAAAGCTTTCAGGATCTTTGAGTAAAGGTATATAAACTAAATATTAGTTTAAACACTATTCCTTGAATACAACAGGAAAAAAAACCAAGAAGTTTCTTTCTAAGAACACCAGAATCACAACCTTGGTTGCAAATTCAGGTTTAAAAAATAAAACTGAAACTCAGGCTTTTACCTACCTGTAGAGAAGTAATTCTGTCATAGTGAATTGTAGTCATTTCATTTGCAGTCAAAGCATTTCCAGTCTGGTCATTGATTTCAAAGCCAGTATAGAATTTAAGCATATCCAAAAGCTGAAATAAAAGTACATGAAGTTTAGAGATGTGTATGACAATGGGGTGTATAAGTGCAACTTAGATTGTATGACAATGGGGTATACAACTGCAATAAAAGACCCTTAATAAAAGGGATTAAATCCAGCTTCACAAATGTAAACACCTTGGAAGATGCATTTTTAGCAAGATATAGGTGGACATTAAAGCAAAACAACAAAACACTTGAATGGACTGATTAGCAATGTCAAAAATAACTTGAAAATTATTTAATCTGACAGCTTTACTACATTTTAAGACAATCACAGTATAACCCAGAACATCTACCTGTTCAAACATATGCAGAGTTGTACAATTTAATTATAGATCTCCATATGGAGATGTTATCCTTCTGTCCACAGGCATATTAAACTGAATGCTATTCAGATGAATACTTAGACAAAGGATATACTTGTATAAAGAATTAATTATTCAAGTACTATTTGATCAGTAAAAAATCAAAGAACCTTAGAGGTTGCAGTTCTGACTTGCTGTGAACACCTAAAGGGAAATAATTTCATGGTCTAATTAACACCATTCAAAGTATTTGTATTTATAATTGTATGAAAAATGTATCAAGGCATCTTTAAATGAACACGGGTAATGAGGACCTTGGTTTTACATCCCACCTGAAAGATAGCACTTTTAACAGCACACACTTATGCTGAGGATGCTGAGTATCACTTTAAAAAGGACAATTCAGGGTAGATAAAAATCAATGATTTAAAAAACCCAAACAAAAAATTGATTTTTAAATTTAAAATCAGATTTAAATGTAATCATGTTCTGATTCTTTTGTTAAGATACTTTAAAAATCAAACAGACCATGGACTATATTAGGGACCTAATCTTATAGGCTTCCCCAAGGCTCATATATAGATTAGTAAAGATGAAAGAAAACCATTCTACCCAATGGAACTCAGTGCTCAGTCTAAAACAGGGGTGGCCAAATGCGGCCCAGAGGCTGGATGTGTCCGGCCGAGGCATTCTATCCAGCCCGCGGGGCCCCTAAAAAAATTTAGTAAATTAATATTTATCTGCCCTGGACTGCCTGTCATGTGGTCCTCAATGGCTTGTCAAAACTCAGTAAGCGGCCCCCTGCCCAAAATAATTGCCCACCCCGGTCTAGAAGATCCTTCTAAGCATCTCTGTGATGCTTAGTTTCAGTTCTCAAACCGTGGACTTGTCTCCAGAGATAATGCACTTTTTGTAGAAACCAAGGATTAAGTCAAGGCTTCCTGACCAGTGATTTAAATTGACTTGATTTAAACCAAGCCCACCCTGGAAAAATACATCTCAAAAACATTCAAACGTTAACAAGCAGGATAAAATCACACGCCTTAAGGTAGCCATCTCCTTCAAGAGAGACTGAATTAATAACAATTAAAAAGCAATGGTTATCAAAGATGTTCATATAGAAGCTAAAGCAGAGACCAGCTGCACAGATGACATCTGTGCTGTTCAATTATAATAAAGGCAATGCTGTACTAGCAAACCACACCTGCTCCATGCATAGTATTTCATGAACCAGAAAATGTAGTAACATTAGGATGATACTGAGTGCACACCAGTAAGCTTTTCCTCTCACCAGAGCTTATTAGTACACACAGGCAAACTAAGGCAGCTAGTTACAGTACTTGGGATTTGAGAAATAGTACATGCTGACTGGGCAGGGTGTCAGGGATTTGAGAAATAGTACATGCTGACTGGGCAGGGTGTCAGTATAAGACTTCCATACACCATATTTGAGCACCATAAACAAACCTATAGGAAACTTAGCTTAGTTGCAGTGTGATGAAACTGCAAAAATATATCTTAAAGTAACTTCACTTATATAACTAAGCTGTACTCTCTATAAATAGTTGCATAAGAAATGCAATGAAATGACAATGAATTTACCTGCTGGTTATAAGCTGGTGAGGGCAGTTTTAACAGTGCCACTATTCAAATTTTATATTACTGAAGTAGGATTTCAAGAACCCCTCTAATAAAAATTAAATGAAAATATGCAACAACTTCTTGGAATATGTGGAACACTATGGCCACATATAGGTGCTACATCTGTATGGGAGAAAAGCCTATCTCCTAGCACAAGGAGTGTACATCCAATTCAAGGGCTTTATGTGAAAGAAAAACGGTTCTTCCTCAATGGAAGTTCCATCTCTTCCAACACTTCTTTCCAATTCAGAAAGCATCCAACAGTTCCTCCTCTCCCTCCAAGGGAGAGGAAAGGAGGGAGATCACTGGCTGCCTGACAGCCATCCAGCTGGATGGTACCAGGGAGCCTTGTGGGGAGCTTGCCCAATTCTACCAGTGACTGGTGGGACAAGTGCAGGGAGCCATTCTCCTGCAACAGGAGAAGAGTCTAAAACCTGAAACACGACACACAAAACCTAGTGATGCATGATTCAGTGACATTCACTCAGGAGGCAGATGTGCCTGGGTTCCAGACCTGGAAGAATGTGCCCCAGCAATTCCCCAGTTCCCAGCCCCTGGATTTTAAATGCCATTCCCATCATCCAGCTGGGCTAAGGGAAGTATTGCAAATCCCACAGGACCTGGAACCATGACAGGGAAGGTGTTGCCACCACTTGGAGGTGGGGAATACAAAGCCACAGGATCTGAGAAAGCTAACTCTGTCCTCAGACTGTAAATGCTACCCTGCCCACTTCCCTGAGGGCTTAAATTCTGTGTGTGCTGCCAGCTGGGGCAATTTAGAAGCCAAAGGGCTAGGACCCAGGGTTGGTAAAGCTATCCCAAGCCCTACTTCCCTGTGCCTCTGACTTTAAATCACCCTATGCCCAGCCTACCTGGGTTAAACAAAAGGTAATTTAAAACCTAGGGGCTCCTTCTTTACAGCTTGCTCCCTTCCCAGGCAGGAGAAGGCAGGCTGTCAATTAATGGGCTTCCCCTAAAGGCACAGCTGGTCCACTGAGCAGATCTAACAACCCCTGGCCAGAAAATTTCCCTGTGTAGCTCTCCAGCCAGGAGACTGGAATGCATATACAACACTCCAGCTCTGAAAAATATCCTGGAATAAATTCTTACCAGAAGAAATGAACACCTGTCAGTAGCTTATGTCTGCACAAATACAGAGGGCTGATAAACTAAAAAACAGCATTATAAAGTAGCAGGATTTTGGTCCCAAAAGGTACCATTCCTTAAAAAAGAATCAAAATCCCATGCAGCACCTCTGGATGGCAAGACCCAAGTTTATCTGAATGTAACCAACTAAGAAATGGACTGTGCTACTTTAGACAGTTCAATGCAACTGAAAATGAACACACACCAGAAGAGAGAGTTTCTCTCTTTTCAAAGGGTACAATTGCATAATACAAAGACAAAAACATTTTCATTCACTTGAGAAACTCTTCATTAATATAAACATTAAAGATTACCTGGCAGAAGAGATGGCCCTCTTTTTCCCTTTTAGCAAGATTGGACAGGTAACAGTGAACAACAAGATGGGAGTCATCTAATACTGTATTAAACCAGCGCCGGGTGGGCAACAAGGCCTAGAACACATAACTCTGTATTAGCAGTTTTATCATACAGTGTTTTAGAAAACTTTGGCTCCCTACCTGTTTATTTTGAAAACAAAGGCAAAGATAAAATGCTGAGTAACTAGCAGGTGATATTATTTATGTTCCTTATGCCGCAGATTGTCCTGATGACTCTAATGTGCCACTTCCAATCCAGACACTAACTCTCCTGTACTGCCCAAAGCACAGACAAGACAAACATAAAATTTACTGTTTATAAGCCTTTGGTTTAATATTCAGCATGCTACCATTTTAGCATATTCTCCTCCTTTGAATTTCACCCTGTATTTGCAAAAGTTTGGTTTTCATAATTAGGTAGGTGTTTCTAGTTACCAAGATCCTAGCAAAGTTTATTAAAGAAACACTTAACAGCTGTATGCCCTTTATCACTCAGTATGAACTGAAGTACCCATATTTTTTGTTCCTGTAAACATCAGTGTGTTTACTAACATTGAAATGATTTAAAATAATATAAATGAAATAATATTCAGTAGTTAAAATCAACTGAAATTTGTCAATTATAAAACCTCTATTTCGTTAGACAATGCAAACATTTCACCATAAGATCTGTCTATCTTTTGTTCTCACGAAGTTTTGGCAAGAGAAGCAGTTTCCTTCAGCACTACATCCACTATCATTTAATGAATTCAATCACACTATTTAATACATGAAGCCATTACCTATCCCAAAGGCTTATTCACTGTGTGTATAATCAGAAAGTTGAAACTTTTAATTAAATATGAAATCTTCAGACTAATTTTTGAGTCTCTTGGACAGCATTATCAAGTCCACAAGTTCTCACTAACTACACTTAATTTAAGAAATGATGGACAACTACAAATCAGTTGGCTTTAAGAGCTACCTATGCATTTTAAAGCTGCCAGTGAACTGTTTGAAATGGCTTAATGGACAGCTTTTGTTATGGATTCAGAGCTTTGAACGTTTTGTTTGACAAAATTACTGCCTCAGTTCTAATACAGTCAGCTTTAAACTGGTCAGCTGAAGTTCCGTCTCTTCTGCACACTGGGAATTTAGTTATATTACAGCTACTGATGGTCACCTGCAAGTCTCACTTGCACAAACTCCTAATTACAAACAGGCAAGCAACTACTTGCACAGGTTCAGACAATCCAGTTTCTAAATGGAGGTAAACTGCATCAGCGCAAACCAGGACTTATAATGTAGGTAAGATCAAGTTCTGCAGGACTATTCAGTGGATATGGCAACACTTGCTAAGTTACCCTGGGCTAGTTTTGGTAACATAACATAAGAAAATCATGTTCACTAGACACAGAAGTTTAACCCATATCTGTCTGAAACAGTCTGGAAGCAAAGAGTTGAAAGTAAACATTGAGTATTTGCTCATTCCTAAAATAATAACCGCTTGAGGTCAAACATTTTGTTCTATGGGTTTCTTACCTCTAAGTCTATTGTGAGTTCAATGAATCTTTCACAGTAATGAACTTGGTCCATGGAAACAGGACCTAAGCACAAGAAAAAAAAGGAAGTCAGAAACTCCTGTATTCTTCGATATTACATATTTTTGCCGCAGGTTTTAAAAACTGTGAACATATTTCCAATATTTCAACAAGAACTAAACACCTGGAGCTGACAGGCTTGTTAGCTACTGTTGTGTATTAGATTAACACAGTAGATTACAGGCTGAATATTCCAGTGATCTGAAGCATTTGCCCACAACAAGAGTAGATTTTGGGTGAAACACCCATGAATAGGATTTTCAGAAGTCACTAGTAATTTTAAGTACCTTAATTTAAGGGTGGGCAATTTTAGATGCTATAAAGGGATCACACACTTACATACCTGAGACAGGTATTGATTTTAGCACAGAGAGAAATTTCTGGATGAGCTGTGAAAGGAATCTTCTTTCTTGGTATGCCCTAAAATGAGACAAAATTAGTATTACAAAAATTCAAACCAAAGAATATTGCATCTACTACCAGCATAACAGGATCTTAACTCAGTTCTTAAGTTCAGTTTCATAGATTCATAGATGCTAGCTAGGGTCGGAAGGGACCTCAACAGATCATCAAGTCCAACCCCCTGTCTAGGCAGGGGAGTGCTGGGGTCAGACACCTATCCATAAGAATTTATCCCCCTGTCATTTCAATCACTCCTACTCAACCCAGACGAGACTTGAACTCTGATCTCCCACATGGTAGGCAGAAACTCTACCACACAGACACCAGTGCTGGAACTGATATTCTGACTAATTTGTGCAGGGACCAGTGCTGACATATTTTTTATGGTCAACATTTCTGTGAAAGTTTCCCAAAGCTTTGTGATTTATGTTAGCAATAATATATCCTTTTTTTTCAAACACATGGCAAAAAAATCATTTTTCTTTATTGCCAAAGTGACTAACATGGTAGCAAAGGCAACATTTGTATGCTTACTGTATATAAATGACTCACCAATTACCAGACTAGTAATGAGGAGTTACAGAATGTGTTGATACATTGCCTGTACCTCCTTGCCCCACCCCTCCCCTAGCCCAGTGGTGGCCCAGGTATTGAAGGAAGTTCAAAAAGCCTGCTCCAATGAACAAAGTCCCCCAAAAGGAACAAATGCAAGAAACACTTTAAAAGTTTTAAAAAACTGAATACTGACAACACAAATAATTTAAAACAGGAATCTATCTGTATACATGCATCTATACAGTCCAATAAAATACTTAGCCTAAATACAAGAATCTTAAAACCCAAATTTCTAAGTTCTAAAATATCAAAAGCCACTAATGGGTGGCCAGTGTTAGGGACAGCCTTACCCAAGTTTGAGACTAAGTTCTAAAGAAGCAAGGAGCTTTTTACATCAGCTGAAGGGAACCTCAGCCTAAACATGAGTTTACTTCAGGAGTAACCTTGTCTTAAAGCAGTACCCAATGTTATCCCGTCAACAAAACATGAACCATATGAAGTTCCTAAATAAAAAATTACAACACAAATATGGTAAAAAGGATGCACCTAAGTGACCCTACAGTCAAGATGAAGCCAATTGACCTAATGCTCATCTAGGTGGCCAAGAGCTGATCTAACTAACTTAGGCTTGACCTTTCCCTTTCACTTACAACTTCATTTAATGCTACTTCTATTAATCTTGCTTGTTAGCAGGATGAATAAAAATCAACATTTTTTAAAAATAAAGAACACTGATTTATTTCAATCAGATTTTTTTATTTAATCGTATGTTTTGATTTTTTTAAGATGCTTTTGAAAAAAATAAGCATATAAAGAAGTTTTAATTCAAGATATGTTAAACCTCAAAGGCAACATGGAATATTCAGTTGGTCTAATAAAAGATATCATATCTACTCAAAGAACCTTGCCAGCCTCATCATGGAACAGGGATTATGACTTCTAATTATATACTATTTGAGACAATATATTCATGTAACCTTTTCAGAAAAGTTTTATAAATAGGTTACAACAGGCCATGGACTATATTAGGGACCCAATCTTATGGGCTTCCCAGAGGCTCCCCTGTGCATTAGTAAAAGATTAATGAAACCCACTCTACCCAATGGGACTCAGTGCTCAATCTAGATTCTATAAAATCCCATTAAGCATCTCTGTGATACTTAGTTCCAGTTCTCAAACTGTGGATTTGTGTCTCCAGAGATCACAGGCAGACAAAGGTAGATGTGGTATCTTTTATTAGAGCAACTAAATAGTTGGAAGAATTGTTCTTTGCAGCTTTCGGGCACAAACACTCTTCTTCAGGCATAAGGAGAGTTTGTCGTCTCCAGAGATAACATCCTTGTTAACAGTAGTATATGGAGATGAAACACCTGATTATCAGGGATTCAGGTTTTCTGTTTCCCATGGAAAAAACAGTAAACCACAGATTTTGCCTTTTACCAGAGTCAAACATGGATTTCTTGATTTACCAGAGAAACCCATGGACAGAGCTGA
>NW_017728947.1:62880520-62890030 GCF_001723895.1 Crocodylus porosus | reverse complement strand
GATTTAAAAAACCCAAACAAAAAATTGATTTTTAAATTTAAAATCAGATTTTTTAAATGTAATCATGTTCTGATTCTTTTGTTAAGATACTTTAAAAATCAAACAGACCATGGACTATATTAGGGACCTAATCTTATAGGCTTCCCCAAGGCTCATATATAGATTAGTAAAGATGAAAGAAAACCATTCTACCCAATGGAACTCAGTGCTCAGTCTAAAACAGGGGTGGCCAAATGCGGCCCAGAGGCTGGATGTGTCCGGCCGAGGCATTCTATCCAGCCCGCGGGGCCCCTAAAAAAATTTAGTAAATTAATATTTATCTGCCCTGGACTGCCTGTCATGTGGTCCTCAATGGCTTGTCAAAACTCAGTAAGCGGCCCCCTGCCCAAAATAATTGCCCACCCCGGTCTAGAAGATCCTTCTAAGCATCTCTGTGATGCTTAGTTTCAGTTCTCAAACCGTGGACTTGTCTCCAGAGATAATGCACTTTTTGTAGAAACCAAGGATTAAGTCAAGGCTTCCTGACCAGTGATTTAAATTGACTTGATTTAAACCAAGCCCACCCTGGAAAAATACATCTCAAAAACATTCAAACGTTAACAAGCAGGATAAAATCACACGCCTTAAGGTAGCCATCTCCTTCAAGAGAGACTGAATTAATAACAATTAAAAAGCAATGGTTATCAAAGATGTTCATATAGAAGCTAAAGCAGAGACCAGCTGCACAGATGACATCTGTGCTGTTCAATTATAATAAAGGCAATGCTGTACTAGCAAACCACACCTGCTCCATGCATAGTATTTCATGAACCAGAAAATGTAGTAACATTAGGATGATACTGAGTGCACACCAGTAAGCTTTTCCTCTCACCAGAGCTTATTAGTACACACAGGCAAACTAAGGCAGCTAGTTACAGTACTTGGGATTTGAGAAATAGTACATGCTGACTGGGCAGGGTGTCAGGGATTTGAGAAATAGTACATGCTGACTGGGCAGGGTGTCAGTATAAGACTTCCATACACCATATTTGAGCACCATAAACAAACCTATAGGAAACTTAGCTTAGTTGCAGTGTGATGAAACTGCAAAAATATATCTTAAAGTAACTTCACTTATATAACTAAGCTGTACTCTCTATAAATAGTTGCATAAGAAATGCAATGAAATGACAATGAATTTACCTGCTGGTTATAAGCTGGTGAGGGCAGTTTTAACAGTGCCACTATTCAAATTTTATATTACTGAAGTAGGATTTCAAGAACCCCTCTAATAAAAATTAAATGAAAATATGCAACAACTTCTTGGAATATGTGGAACACTATGGCCACATATAGGTGCTACATCTGTATGGGAGAAAAGCCTATCTCCTAGCACAAGGAGTGTACATCCAATTCAAGGGCTTTATGTGAAAGAAAAACGGTTCTTCCTCAATGGAAGTTCCATCTCTTCCAACACTTCTTTCCAATTCAGAAAGCATCCAACAGTTCCTCCTCTCCCTCCAAGGGAGAGGAAAGGAGGGAGATCACTGGCTGCCTGACAGCCATCCAGCTGGATGGTACCAGGGAGCCTTGTGGGGAGCTTGCCCAATTCTACCAGTGACTGGTGGGACAAGTGCAGGGAGCCATTCTCCTGCAACAGGAGAAGAGTCTAAAACCTGAAACACGACACACAAAACCTAGTGATGCATGATTCAGTGACATTCACTCAGGAGGCAGATGTGCCTGGGTTCCAGACCTGGAAGAATGTGCCCCAGCAATTCCCCAGTTCCCAGCCCCTGGATTTTAAATGCCATTCCCATCATCCAGCTGGGCTAAGGGAAGTATTGCAAATCCCACAGGACCTGGAACCATGACAGGGAAGGTGTTGCCACCACTTGGAGGTGGGGAATACAAAGCCACAGGATCTGAGAAAGCTAACTCTGTCCTCAGACTGTAAATGCTACCCTGCCCACTTCCCTGAGGGCTTAAATTCTGTGTGTGCTGCCAGCTGGGGCAATTTAGAAGCCAAAGGGCTAGGACCCAGGGTTGGTAAAGCTATCCCAAGCCCTACTTCCCTGTGCCTCTGACTTTAAATCACCCTATGCCCAGCCTACCTGGGTTAAACAAAAGGTAATTTAAAACCTAGGGGCTCCTTCTTTACAGCTTGCTCCCTTCCCAGGCAGGAGAAGGCAGGCTGTCAATTAATGGGCTTCCCCTAAAGGCACAGCTGGTCCACTGAGCAGATCTAACAACCCCTGGCCAGAAAATTTCCCTGTGTAGCTCTCCAGCCAGGAGACTGGAATGCATATACAACACTCCAGCTCTGAAAAATATCCTGGAATAAATTCTTACCAGAAGAAATGAACACCTGTCAGTAGCTTATGTCTGCACAAATACAGAGGGCTGATAAACTAAAAAACAGCATTATAAAGTAGCAGGATTTTGGTCCCAAAAGGTACCATTCCTTAAAAAAGAATCAAAATCCCATGCAGCACCTCTGGATGGCAAGACCCAAGTTTATCTGAATGTAACCAACTAAGAAATGGACTGTGCTACTTTAGACAGTTCAATGCAACTGAAAATGAACACACACCAGAAGAGAGAGTTTCTCTCTTTTCAAAGGGTACAATTGCATAATACAAAGACAAAAACATTTTCATTCACTTGAGAAACTCTTCATTAATATAAACATTAAAGATTACCTGGCAGAAGAGATGGCCCTCTTTTTCCCTTTTAGCAAGATTGGACAGGTAACAGTGAACAACAAGATGGGAGTCATCTAATACTGTATTAAACCAGCGCCGGGTGGGCAACAAGGCCTAGAACACATAACTCTGTATTAGCAGTTTTATCATACAGTGTTTTAGAAAACTTTGGCTCCCTACCTGTTTATTTTGAAAACAAAGGCAAAGATAAAATGCTGAGTAACTAGCAGGTGATATTATTTATGTTCCTTATGCCGCAGATTGTCCTGATGACTCTAATGTGCCACTTCCAATCCAGACACTAACTCTCCTGTACTGCCCAAAGCACAGACAAGACAAACATAAAATTTACTGTTTATAAGCCTTTGGTTTAATATTCAGCATGCTACCATTTTAGCATATTCTCCTCCTTTGAATTTCACCCTGTATTTGCAAAAGTTTGGTTTTCATAATTAGGTAGGTGTTTCTAGTTACCAAGATCCTAGCAAAGTTTATTAAAGAAACACTTAACAGCTGTATGCCCTTTATCACTCAGTATGAACTGAAGTACCCATATTTTTTGTTCCTGTAAACATCAGTGTGTTTACTAACATTGAAATGATTTAAAATAATATAAATGAAATAATATTCAGTAGTTAAAATCAACTGAAATTTGTCAATTATAAAACCTCTATTTCGTTAGACAATGCAAACATTTCACCATAAGATCTGTCTATCTTTTGTTCTCACGAAGTTTTGGCAAGAGAAGCAGTTTCCTTCAGCACTACATCCACTATCATTTAATGAATTCAATCACACTATTTAATACATGAAGCCATTACCTATCCCAAAGGCTTATTCACTGTGTGTATAATCAGAAAGTTGAAACTTTTAATTAAATATGAAATCTTCAGACTAATTTTTGAGTCTCTTGGACAGCATTATCAAGTCCACAAGTTCTCACTAACTACACTTAATTTAAGAAATGATGGACAACTACAAATCAGTTGGCTTTAAGAGCTACCTATGCATTTTAAAGCTGCCAGTGAACTGTTTGAAATGGCTTAATGGACAGCTTTTGTTATGGATTCAGAGCTTTGAACGTTTTGTTTGACAAAATTACTGCCTCAGTTCTAATACAGTCAGCTTTAAACTGGTCAGCTGAAGTTCCGTCTCTTCTGCACACTGGGAATTTAGTTATATTACAGCTACTGATGGTCACCTGCAAGTCTCACTTGCACAAACTCCTAATTACAAACAGGCAAGCAACTACTTGCACAGGTTCAGACAATCCAGTTTCTAAATGGAGGTAAACTGCATCAGCGCAAACCAGGACTTATAATGTAGGTAAGATCAAGTTCTGCAGGACTATTCAGTGGATATGGCAACACTTGCTAAGTTACCCTGGGCTAGTTTTGGTAACATAACATAAGAAAATCATGTTCACTAGACACAGAAGTTTAACCCATATCTGTCTGAAACAGTCTGGAAGCAAAGAGTTGAAAGTAAACATTGAGTATTTGCTCATTCCTAAAATAATAACCGCTTGAGGTCAAACATTTTGTTCTATGGGTTTCTTACCTCTAAGTCTATTGTGAGTTCAATGAATCTTTCACAGTAATGAACTTGGTCCATGGAAACAGGACCTAAGCACAAGAAAAAAAAGGAAGTCAGAAACTCCTGTATTCTTCGATATTACATATTTTTGCCGCAGGTTTTAAAAACTGTGAACATATTTCCAATATTTCAACAAGAACTAAACACCTGGAGCTGACAGGCTTGTTAGCTACTGTTGTGTATTAGATTAACACAGTAGATTACAGGCTGAATATTCCAGTGATCTGAAGCATTTGCCCACAACAAGAGTAGATTTTGGGTGAAACACCCATGAATAGGATTTTCAGAAGTCACTAGTAATTTTAAGTACCTTAATTTAAGGGTGGGCAATTTTAGATGCTATAAAGGGATCACACACTTACATACCTGAGACAGGTATTGATTTTAGCACAGAGAGAAATTTCTGGATGAGCTGTGAAAGGAATCTTCTTTCTTGGTATGCCCTAAAATGAGACAAAATTAGTATTACAAAAATTCAAACCAAAGAATATTGCATCTACTACCAGCATAACAGGATCTTAACTCAGTTCTTAAGTTCAGTTTCATAGATTCATAGATGCTAGCTAGGGTCGGAAGGGACCTCAACAGATCATCAAGTCCAACCCCCTGTCTAGGCAGGGGAGTGCTGGGGTCAGACACCTATCCATAAGAATTTATCCCCCTGTCATTTCAATCACTCCTACTCAACCCAGACGAGACTTGAACTCTGATCTCCCACATGGTAGGCAGAAACTCTACCACACAGACACCAGTGCTGGAACTGATATTCTGACTAATTTGTGCAGGGACCAGTGCTGACATATTTTTTATGGTCAACATTTCTGTGAAAGTTTCCCAAAGCTTTGTGATTTATGTTAGCAATAATATATCCTTTTTTTTCAAACACATGGCAAAAAAATCATTTTTCTTTATTGCCAAAGTGACTAACATGGTAGCAAAGGCAACATTTGTATGCTTACTGTATATAAATGACTCACCAATTACCAGACTAGTAATGAGGAGTTACAGAATGTGTTGATACATTGCCTGTACCTCCTTGCCCCACCCCTCCCCTAGCCCAGTGGTGGCCCAGGTATTGAAGGAAGTTCAAAAAGCCTGCTCCAATGAACAAAGTCCCCCAAAAGGAACAAATGCAAGAAACACTTTAAAAGTTTTAAAAAACTGAATACTGACAACACAAATAATTTAAAACAGGAATCTATCTGTATACATGCATCTATACAGTCCAATAAAATACTTAGCCTAAATACAAGAATCTTAAAACCCAAATTTCTAAGTTCTAAAATATCAAAAGCCACTAATGGGTGGCCAGTGTTAGGGACAGCCTTACCCAAGTTTGAGACTAAGTTCTAAAGAAGCAAGGAGCTTTTTACATCAGCTGAAGGGAACCTCAGCCTAAACATGAGTTTACTTCAGGAGTAACCTTGTCTTAAAGCAGTACCCAATGTTATCCCGTCAACAAAACATGAACCATATGAAGTTCCTAAATAAAAAATTACAACACAAATATGGTAAAAAGGATGCACCTAAGTGACCCTACAGTCAAGATGAAGCCAATTGACCTAATGCTCATCTAGGTGGCCAAGAGCTGATCTAACTAACTTAGGCTTGACCTTTCCCTTTCACTTACAACTTCATTTAATGCTACTTCTATTAATCTTGCTTGTTAGCAGGATGAATAAAAATCAACATTTTTTAAAAATAAAGAACACTGATTTATTTCAATCAGATTTTTTTATTTAATCGTATGTTTTGATTTTTTTAAGATGCTTTTGAAAAAAATAAGCATATAAAGAAGTTTTAATTCAAGATATGTTAAACCTCAAAGGCAACATGGAATATTCAGTTGGTCTAATAAAAGATATCATATCTACTCAAAGAACCTTGCCAGCCTCATCATGGAACAGGGATTATGACTTCTAATTATATACTATTTGAGACAATATATTCATGTAACCTTTTCAGAAAAGTTTTATAAATAGGTTACAACAGGCCATGGACTATATTAGGGACCCAATCTTATGGGCTTCCCAGAGGCTCCCCTGTGCATTAGTAAAAGATTAATGAAACCCACTCTACCCAATGGGACTCAGTGCTCAATCTAGATTCTATAAAATCCCATTAAGCATCTCTGTGATACTTAGTTCCAGTTCTCAAACTGTGGATTTGTGTCTCCAGAGATCACAGGCAGACAAAGGTAGATGTGGTATCTTTTATTAGAGCAACTAAATAGTTGGAAGAATTGTTCTTTGCAGCTTTCGGGCACAAACACTCTTCTTCAGGCATAAGGAGAGTTTGTCGTCTCCAGAGATAACATCCTTGTTAACAGTAGTATATGGAGATGAAACACCTGATTATCAGGGATTCAGGTTTTCTGTTTCCCATGGAAAAAACAGTAAACCACAGATTTTGCCTTTTACCAGAGTCAAACATGGATTTCTTGATTTACCAGAGAAACCCATGGACAGAGCTGACCCGAGCAAGGTGTAGGGCCCGGGGTAAATCAGCTTGTCCGCTGGCAGTGCAGATTCACTGTGGCCACTCCACCCAACTACGCAGGGCCACCCAAAGAGCGGGGCCCAGGGCAGTTGCCCCAAATGCTGCCCGCCCCCCACCCTGGACGGCCCTGCCCACAGATTTTGCAGTTTTGCGATGAGCTCCCCTGCTGGCTGGCAGAGAGCAGGAGAAAGGCAGTGAGACAGGGGCACCATGTGCATAAACATGCACATGGCCCCAGGCAGCCTGCAGAGCAGCTCAAGCAGGTAAGTGGGGGAGGGAGAGGGGGACTGAGGCCCCTGTAGGGAGAGAGGGAGGGAGCTGGGCAGGGCTGGGGATGCTGCCCAGCCTGGCAGTGCTTTGGGCCCAGGGCCGCAATGCACAGATACAGGGCCTCAGTGAGAAGCAGGATGGGGCTGTGGGTGGCTCATCCAGGAAAGGGGGAGGGCCAGCTCCCCACTGCCATGTGCACTCCCAAGGGCAGGGGGCACAGCCCCACAGATCTGTACACTGCGCAGGAGAGGGCTGCAGGCTTGGGGTCCTGCCCTGCTTCCCTGGGATCTCCACAGTGCAGTGGGCACAACACAGCGCTGCAGGGCACAGCGGGGCTACCAGGGATCTTCTCGCTGCTGAGAACTCCACACTGCCCTGGCGACGAGCCACCTGCGCGTACCACTGCTTTGAGGGGTGCAACCCTGCACTGCTGGTTTTACTGCAGCCGTGCGCTCAGGGCGTTCATCGCCAGGGCAGCGCGGAGCTCACAGCAACCAGCAGCTTCTCTGTGCAGCTCTTCTGCTCCTTGCCATGCCAGGTTGTGCCCGATAAGCTGCGGAGGCCCAGGGGGAGGGAAGCAGGGCATCAGGGAACAGTGGGTCTGAACACAGAAGCTGCTTGCCGCTGCAAGCTCCGCACTGCTTCCCTCCCCCAGGGCCTCCACAACCTGGCAGGTGTAACCCCAGTGCAGCAGGGAGCAGCAAAGCCACTCGGAGAAGCTGCTCACTTCTGCAAGCTCCATGCTGCCCTGGCGCAGGGCTGCAGTGAGAGCAGCAGCATGGGTTTGCTCCCCTCAAAGCAGCGGCATGCACAGGAAGCACGTTGCCAGGGCAGAGTAGAGCTCTGGGGGAGGGAAGCAGGGCGCGAGCTTCAGCCCACAGCCTGCACCCGCCCTGCATACAGATCTGGGTGGTGCAGGCCTCCCCTACCCCCAGGCATGTGCACAGTGGCAGGAAGCTACCCCGCTCGAGCCTGCAGCAGGGGGGAGTACAGGCAGGAAGCAGGATTTGTGATTTTTTTTTTTTTAAATCAGAAAAAACGAGGATCCCTGCTGATTACCTACCCAATTAGCTCTATTGTCTCTCTGCAATTTTGTGTACACAAAGTCAAACCCTTACCTTTTGTTAAAAGTACAGTTTTAAGAATTTATGAATAAAAGATAACAAAACAACAAGAATGCACTTTTTAAAGAAAACAATGATTAAATTGAAACTTCCTGGCCAGTGATTTAAAATGTTTTGATTTAAATCAAATCCACCCTGCTTGTTAGCTTGACTCATGCTAAATTCCTCTTAGAAGGCAACCTAGGGCCTACTAAAAGGCCTAGACACTGCAGAAGCTGATAGGGAATTTAAACTTTTAGAAGCTCTACAGCAGTGGTGGCTAACACACAGCGTATGTGCCATAAGCAAACCAAGAGTCCTGGACGCTCAGTTAAAGGGGTACCAGTAACATAAGTCAGGGTGACAGGGATTGGAGAAGCAATTAGTTCTGGCTCAAGGGTTTGGCCTCATGAGAACTGCAGGGGTAGGTGCTACCAAATTCAATGTTGCCATGTCCCAGTAGTAACAGGATTCAGCAGCACTGGGCAATGCTGATGGCTGATCATTAGTTGTACATGTTTGTCTAAATAAATCATTATTTGTAACCATTATATTTTAAAGCACATGAACAAATATTACAGGTAAATCACATAGGCAGACACAGTTCTTCAGGTAGACGGGATGTCTTTTATTAGACCATCACATCTATCCAAGGAACCTTGTCTGCCCATGTCCTTAGACCAAAATGGCTACAACCAACAGCCTAAGGTAAATCATATGGAACAATAAAAAAGGACTTGTCTTTTATCTTAAGGACTTTTTAAACCAAATAGTTTAACTTCTGGTTGCAACATGATAATTAAGCCAAATACTAGTATCTGCTGGACTGCTATGCCCAGAAACAGCACGCTATCAAATGTTGATTTGTTACTTTTATCTCTATCCGATTCAAACAGGTTTACCTTCAAAGCCAGACAAAAATCAACAGACTGTATGCTTTCAAGTTAATATGAAAAGTTTCCAGAACGTACTGAATTCGTGTCTTTTCATCCATTTTCTCATCATTCTTCTTGATAAGATTCCAAAATTTTTTAAGTTTTGGTGTCTTTTTCAATTCCTGTTCCAGGCGTGCCTGAAAAGTTGAAATAGTATTCAGCCACAAAGAACTCACTTCTATTGCATGGAATAAAAATCTAACTGTAAGTAAAAATACACAATAAAAGTAAACAAAAACCCCCAGAGCAGCAGCCAACATAACTGGACTCCAAGACTACTCAGAAATATCACTTGCAACAGAAGTTGTAATAGTTCTTGCCTAGGCTTGCAACACCAATTAACAACCTCTAGGTCCCTTTAAGACAAGGGCGGGCAATTATTTTGGGCAGAGGACCCCTTACTGAGTTTGGGCAAGCCATCAA
>NW_017728947.1:62877079-62878357 GCF_001723895.1 Crocodylus porosus | reverse complement strand
AACATATCACCAGGTGGGGAGCTGTTTTGGGGCTGATCTCTTGCGGTGGTGACAGCACGGGGTGAAGCCGGGACAAACCCACAATTCACTACCTGTATGCCCCTGCCTGAGGAACCTGTGCTCATCACAGGGGCATGCAGGTTTGAGCAGCTCCCCATCTGACCTGGTATGCTGACAAGAAGGCAATTTTATCATTTTTACGATGATGTACTTACAGGCTGTAATCCCATCCACATTGGCAAGGAGATGAGCTGCTGCACCTGTCCCCTGATCAAATCCACTTCCTGTTATAAAGCATTAAGATAAAAGGCACCTTACAGCATTTATGAACTAGTTAGACATTATCTTGCAAATGTATATTCTTACACAATTGCTTTAGGCATACTAACTTTAACGTAAAATAAGCAAATGCTATTTTGAGATGTAGCAGGCTACGAAGAAGGCAAGAAAATACTAGTCTTTACACAGTGGCACTACCCAAACACCACTAAACAAAACTAGTGGCTTTAAGTTTAATTAAAGGAAACCAAAGAAAAATATGTCAGTATCCAAAATTGTAGTTTCCCTTTTAATCCATAAGACCTCCTCCATCTAATTGTTCCAAAGTAAACACTGAAAACATTTGACTTGACATCCCTGCCAATTATTCATCTGGCTGACACTGAATTTTCTTCAACTCTATTCTTCTCATATGCCTCATTGTTTTTCTCCTTCTTGTTCATTTGGTTTCTTTCAAGCAAGCTGGTTTCCCAAACATGTGAAAGAAACATGTGACAGTAACTCCTCCTCTAAGTGAGCTGTCTACTAATATTGCTTCAGGTGCTAAATCTCCAGCAAACCAGAGTCTGCCTTTTTCACTCCACTGAAACAACTCTCCCTGTGCTCTCCTGCACAGGTCTGAGAGGCTTAGCTCCATCTTCAACCTACTTAATAGCTACATAACTTGTTCCCTCTTCCAAAGACTTCAGGTCTCAGTAACTTGCTTACTTTCAAAAGCACCTTCACATTTCCTGCAATACCAGGATATATTAGACCAAAAGCCACTACTATTTCCTTTCTCAAATCCACTTAATTATGGAATATCAATAAATAATGGACTAAATAAAACAAACAGTAAAAGAGTTTATATTTTTAAAAATATATCAAACTATCTGATCATAATTATATGTAAATAAGCCTTTTTTTCTTTTTACCATTTCCTTCAATACTCTCCTGGTTCCTTCTGATTGGTAATTATTCACATCTGTTGTGTATAATAATTTAATGCATGACACACTA
>NW_017728947.1:62873850-62876439 GCF_001723895.1 Crocodylus porosus | reverse complement strand
ATGAATTAAAAATAAAACCCTCCTCTCATTTGAAACAACCTAGCCATAGTGGAAACATTCAAGCCTGCTCAATTTTTACTTACCAAGCTGTTAAAGCAATGATCAAGGAAGAGTAGAAGGACTGTCTGTTCATGAAGGGAGAATTCACTCTCCTTTTCAGCCAATGATGCTTTCAATATACATTTGAAAAAGTAGGGAAAGTGCTCTGGCTTCTTCTTGAATGTCTAGATGTGGAAGGAAAAGTTTGTTAGGTTGGGTCTAAATTACCTGCTGTCTGATACTGTTTAAGGAGTCACACATTCTTAAAGTTTTTAGTAAAATCCACCCACAGAAGATGATAGAGTTGATTCTCTACTCTTATGTTCCCTTCCATGCTGTTAGGGCAGCCAAAACAAAGCAAAACTAGCCACATCCTCCTGGCTAAAGATGGCCATGCTGTGGGCCACTGTGTAGTTCACTATGTTCTAACAGTAAGTTAAAAGGGGATTTTCTGATTTTGCTTTTTGGAGCAGATTAGAACATCCCTCAGAGGCAAAAAAGCCTGGCTGATTTTTGTGAAAGAAGTGACAGCTGTTTAGTAGCCTGCAAGAAGTTGAGTAGAGGTTCCTAGAAGCAGGTGAAAAAGTCACCACTTACCAGCAAACTCAGTAGACAAAACAAAACCTACTCTTGGTCACAGAAGTTGCCTCTTCAGAACAAGACTGAAACACACTGGTGGGAAGGTGTAGAGAACCTTGCACTTGTCATTTTCCATGCCTGTTTGTACCTATTCTGGTACAAAGCTGTACAGATCTTGGTAGAGTCACTCCTCCAGGCTATTAATTTTTATACATTTCACTAGTAGTGACATAATTCTTTCTTCTTTTCTTATAAAACTAATAAAACTAATAGAAGAAGCACTATTCTGTCTCAGTGTCCTAAATGGAGGATGAAAGGTCTGGGCAGTCTCCACTTCTCCAAAAAATTCCTGCCTGAGCATATTCAAAGGTCTGGGTGGCCCTCATACATACACAATGATCCAGGAGGATCAACAGTTGCCACATCTAATAGAGCCCACTATATTTCAACAACAGTAAAGACAGGCTTGTCTTCTGAATTTAATTTTTTTTAATTGGCAAATCAAATAATGGAAAGTATACATAATTTCAACCAGCTTACACTGTTAATACTGGCTCTCAAATGTTCTAAAATAAGAGGTTTTTAACAGAAAAGCTAAGCTTTCTAAACCACATACTAACAAGTATGTTGTCAATAAAACTTCATACAAATTAAAACTATAAAAATGCAAAGATTTCAAACAAGAAACTGACAGACAAAATAGTTTTCTTACTGCCCGTGATACCTTCCTTCATATACAAATATAAATGCCTCACAACAAATTTTATTTTAATACCAAAAAAGCCCCTCTTCAACCAGTGCCAAAGTTGCTCAAGAAAATCTTATTTTTGAAGTGTGAAATCATTACACAATAAGACAAATGAGTTCACACTGAAAAAAAGAAGTCAGGGTGTACAGACCAACTTCATCTGTTCATTGCTTTTCTAAAAAAGGAACATCCTATTGCTTGAAGTAGCAGACAACCCATGACAAGGCAACATTTTACTTTTAAAATAGTAAGTTCAGCTGTTTTCTATCAGTACAAGTGGGCTGCAACTTGTGAATCGAAGTCAACTGTAGACATAACTGTAAATGGTTACCTCCCATGCAGGGACATTTTCTCTGAACTTCTCATTTACCATGCAGCAGATTGACATTAAATATGCTTTACTGGACACCTCTGAGGAATAATTCATCCACAGGTAATTTTCAAGATACTGGCTGTGAAGAGACAAAGAATATGTCATTAGTTCCTACTACCCACATAAACTGCCACTGATCTCAAAAAAACAGCAGTTATCCACAGATTTGGGGGAGGGTTAAAAATCATCTTTATGATTTGCAAGTAGTTCTCGAGATTACCTCTAGTCAAGGTCACTATCACTAAACTTATTAATATCAAGCTTAGGGAGGCATTACATATGGAGGGAAAAATGAATTACTCATGCACCAGTCTTGCTGTAACAAGCCTGGAGGCTAATTAATGCTGATTTTCCAGGGGGAAGGGAATAAACAAATTTACTGCACATGCCATAAACTTCAAACACTTCCTATATTTCTCAGACGCAAGTGCCAACTTTCTTATGTAAAGTACGATGGCATAACAAATACTTCATCAATTATTATATATATTCTATTACATCAATATTTTCCAACAACGTATCCCTTTAATATGACCAATTGCTTCCCTCTTGACTGTGCAAAATAAAGCCACACCTAGTCATATCCTCCCCACTTTTAAGACCCCATTCAAGCTACTGCTTTATAGGCCTAGACTTAAGGTAATTATGCAGGGAAAGGGAAAGCTTAATTTTCCTGTAACATCCTAAACAGGGAGATACTTTTCTTTTTGTGAACAGTAGGCTTTTCCTTCCTGTGGAAAACAAGTGGTTCCAATTCAGACAAAGAGTAATTCCTGCCCTTACTTTACCCTCCTGGAGCAGTGCAGGGAAGTTATTTTAGTGCTTTTACTAAACTCTGTAAACCCTTGCA
>NW_017728947.1:62868651-62873750 GCF_001723895.1 Crocodylus porosus | reverse complement strand
GTAGAGTCACTCCTCCAGGCTATTAATTTTTATACATTTCACTAGTAGTGACATAATTCTTTCTTCTTTTCTTATAAAACTAATAAAACTAATAGAAGAAGCACTATTCTGTCTCAGTGTCCTAAATGGAGGATGAAAGGTCTGGGCAGTCTCCACTTCTCCAAAAAATTCCTGCCTGAGCATATTCAAAGGTCTGGGTGGCCCTCATACATACACAATGATCCAGGAGGATCAACAGTTGCCACATCTAATAGAGCCCACTATATTTCAACAACAGTAAAGACAGGCTTGTCTTCTGAATTTAATTTTTTTTAATTGGCAAATCAAATAATGGAAAGTATACATAATTTCAACCAGCTTACACTGTTAATACTGGCTCTCAAATGTTCTAAAATAAGAGGTTTTTAACAGAAAAGCTAAGCTTTCTAAACCACATACTAACAAGTATGTTGTCAATAAAACTTCATACAAATTAAAACTATAAAAATGCAAAGATTTCAAACAAGAAACTGACAGACAAAATAGTTTTCTTACTGCCCGTGATACCTTCCTTCATATACAAATATAAATGCCTCACAACAAATTTTATTTTAATACCAAAAAAGCCCCTCTTCAACCAGTGCCAAAGTTGCTCAAGAAAATCTTATTTTTGAAGTGTGAAATCATTACACAATAAGACAAATGAGTTCACACTGAAAAAAAGAAGTCAGGGTGTACAGACCAACTTCATCTGTTCATTGCTTTTCTAAAAAAGGAACATCCTATTGCTTGAAGTAGCAGACAACCCATGACAAGGCAACATTTTACTTTTAAAATAGTAAGTTCAGCTGTTTTCTATCAGTACAAGTGGGCTGCAACTTGTGAATCGAAGTCAACTGTAGACATAACTGTAAATGGTTACCTCCCATGCAGGGACATTTTCTCTGAACTTCTCATTTACCATGCAGCAGATTGACATTAAATATGCTTTACTGGACACCTCTGAGGAATAATTCATCCACAGGTAATTTTCAAGATACTGGCTGTGAAGAGACAAAGAATATGTCATTAGTTCCTACTACCCACATAAACTGCCACTGATCTCAAAAAAACAGCAGTTATCCACAGATTTGGGGGAGGGTTAAAAATCATCTTTATGATTTGCAAGTAGTTCTCGAGATTACCTCTAGTCAAGGTCACTATCACTAAACTTATTAATATCAAGCTTAGGGAGGCATTACATATGGAGGGAAAAATGAATTACTCATGCACCAGTCTTGCTGTAACAAGCCTGGAGGCTAATTAATGCTGATTTTCCAGGGGGAAGGGAATAAACAAATTTACTGCACATGCCATAAACTTCAAACACTTCCTATATTTCTCAGACGCAAGTGCCAACTTTCTTATGTAAAGTACGATGGCATAACAAATACTTCATCAATTATTATATATATTCTATTACATCAATATTTTCCAACAACGTATCCCTTTAATATGACCAATTGCTTCCCTCTTGACTGTGCAAAATAAAGCCACACCTAGTCATATCCTCCCCACTTTTAAGACCCCATTCAAGCTACTGCTTTATAGGCCTAGACTTAAGGTAATTATGCAGGGAAAGGGAAAGCTTAATTTTCCTGTAACATCCTAAACAGGGAGATACTTTTCTTTTTGTGAACAGTAGGCTTTTCCTTCCCGTGGAAAACAAGTGGTTCCAATTCAGACAAAGAGTAATTCCTGCCCTTACTTTACCCTCCTGGAGCAGTGCAGGGAAGTTATTTTAGTGCTTTTACTAAACTCTGTAAACCCTTGCATGCTAAAGGGTGCATGCAAGGAAATTTTACAGGCCTCCATGATATTCTGACCTTTTCCATAGGCTTTTCTCAAATAGGCTGATCTCAAATTAACTACTTAACCAACTAACACCTACATAACTCAAAACACTGTGAAGTAGAGAAACATAAGACACAGAAAATATTCTGAGTAAATCTTGCTTCTTTAAAAAAATTAAGTTACAAAACAATTAAAAGAGATAATTCAGAGGATCTCTGCACAGCTTTTGCCTTACAGATAATACCTTGCAAGTTACACATACAGGCTTGCAGAACTGGACCCAGATTATGGAGACTGATCTGCCCACAGGGAGAGAAAAAAAGCCTAACAGACATCAGGGACTCTACTGTACACTTTAAGATACCTCTGCATCCAAATAATATGTGGGGGTCCAATTATCCCCTGCATCCAAATAATTGGGAGGTCCAATTATCCTCAACTAGGAAAGCGGTAGCTGTGATGAGACCTCAAAGATAGGAAAGCGGTAAACTGAGTCAAGATAAGGTAACCTGGGGCTCTGGTAGGAGGCAAGATGAAGGATATGGGTCTTATGAAAGTAGACAGCATATCCTGAGAAATTCTATAAATTATTCACGATAAGTTAAAGGGGTTCACTAGAAAAATTAAAATGGTGTAACTAGGCAGCATTTCTTTACAGCAAGGGTGTCAAACATACATGGTTCCTAGAGGGGCTGGGAATTCTGGGAAAGGTCAAGCAGGGACAGGACCGACCAGCAAAATCCAGAATACAAGTCCTTGCAGCAACACTAACTCCCACAGCTCTCTGATGCCATTTGCCCTGCCACTAGAATGTCGGGATCCAGACCTACCCCAGGATGCGGAGGTGAGTTTTGATAACCTTGCTTTACAGTGATGTGAATGAATGCCATGGGAAAATAAAGTTAACAGGAACTTAAATTGCAATTTTGACTTGAACAAGTCTCATTCAACTTATCTTTTTAAACAAACAAAAATGAGGAAAAATCCAAGATTTTAGAAATGAATATTTCCCCCTTCAAATTATCCTATTTCTCTAATCAGCAGTCCCCCTAGCATATCATAATTCTTCCCAGTTTCTCTCCAGCAGGAGTTTATAGTTGATGCAGAAGTGCATTTCACCAAGAGACCTTTCAATCTCAATCTACCTACCCAAAAAGGTGGACTTAAAAATAATAACCAAAAATTAAATACCAATTAATATTGGTTGGTACTTAACACACATTTTTATATGCACGCCACTATAATCTGACATTTTTTTAAAAATTATTTTTAAAACACAAGTTTTCCAATTCCTGTCAGGCAAAGAAAATTGGAAAGTCATGTTGCTGTTCTTAAAATTACAGCATTGCTACAAATTTCCTCACACTTTGATGCAAAGACTTCCACTGGCTTCAGAAGATTTTGAATCAAGGTCTAAGGAGGCATCCTAATTTTTAGAACCAAATTTATCATTATTCCATGCATATTTGGTACTCCTTTTGTGCTGTAAGTTTATCTGCATTAGAAATTTAGCAGCATGAAAAAAGACCTCCTAGAAAGCACTATTTATGTTTATGGAATTAATCTTATATTATATTACACTCTATGGAATACATTTTCTTATGTGCCTCATCATGGACTTAACTAGGGTAGAAGTAATGGGTTATAATATACCTCTAAAAGTGATTTACTGTCCTGCATTTGTTTCTCACCTTTATTTCCATAGGCTTTTCTCAAATAGGCTGATCTCAAATTAAGTACTTAAACAACTAACACCTACCATAAATCAAAACACTGAGAAAATTAATTATTACTAAAAATAAATGTTATATTTCTTCAAAAACTTACCTAAACTCAAGCAGCATTATCTTTCTAATGGCAAATCTAAGAAGGAAAAAAACATAAATGAAACACAGAAAATAAAACAAACTAGTGAAAAGATAGGAGAACCAACAGATATACCAAGAATTCCCTCCAGGTGGTAGATCCTTTGCTCATCTCAAATAGAACGGAGGTAGAAAGTAAAGGGAAGAAGAACTCCAAACCCATGGACTGGGAAGCAGAGAGGAATCTCTACCTCTCAAAATTAGCAATCAGTAGAAAGACTGGCTCAGACCGAGACAAAGAACAGGAATGCAAAACTTGATTTATTCACTGTATCAGACCTTTGTTATGTCATACATCTAATAATATAGCATAAAGAAAACTCGTATTTAATCACAGAGATGACATACCACTGACTATAAGGGTTTACTAAACTTTTTGACTTTCTTACATATTTAGCTCAATAACATTTTAAGTAGCCTTCATGTTAATATAAATGTCTATAGTATAGGTAAGTATCTATAACAGAATCCATAAGCAAACATTAGAAATATTGTACTTACTTTGACTTAACGATTTCTTTCACATATACATCTTCAATAACCTATGTCAAAAAATTATCTCAATTAAAAACTGACACTTGTAGTTTGATTCATTTTTAAAACTCTACGGTTTTCAAAATCAAAAATGTTATTAACTGTATGCTCTAAGGTTATTACTATCACTTGATGAGCTCTCATCAGGAATATCTCAGCCCTGAGAGGAAGAGCAAGAGTTCCAAAGCATTTAAACACTCATAATAGGCATGCATTGATAAAGATTTTTCGGCAGATAAAGAAGGGTGGTTACTGACCTGCCACACCGATTGATACCAATCTGATTGCCCATTTACAGCCTAGCAGCTTGGAGAGCAGCATCCAGCTGGTAAGCCTGTTTGGGGGACGTGGGGGGAGACTGAGGCCCCCCGAGGTGAGGAATGGAGTGGAGCTGGGGAAGGGACAGGCGCTGCCCAGTCAGAGTGGGACACAGAACAGAGGCAGCAGCTTGTCCAGGGGGCAGGCAGCTCCTGCCATTGCGTGCTCCCATAGGGGAGGTCAGGAGGGCATGTGCCCCACCAGATCTATGCACAGGTGGAAGGTGGGCTGCTGCTGCATTGTCGGGGCTGGGGCTGCTCCAGCCTCTTCCCGGCGGATATGCTCAGGCCGGGGCAGGTGATAGTGGCACTGGGAGGCAGGGTTGGGAGGGCGGGGGAGGCTAGAACCACCCCAAAATTTGCCATGGCCCCCCTTCCCAGCACCACTGACCCTAGCCCACAGTCCCAACCCCTAGCACACAGCCTGCCCTTGCCCCATGCACAGATCTGGGAGGCGAGGAGGAGCACATGCCCCCTATGCCTCCCCAGGGGTGCATACAGTGGGGGGAGCTGCCCCCATCCCCCTAGACAAGCTGCCAGCTCCATCCTGCACCCCACCCCAGCTGGGCAG
>NW_017728947.1:62849371-62868551 GCF_001723895.1 Crocodylus porosus | reverse complement strand
GAAGTTCCCCAGCCTGTAGATATGCTGCTGGTTCTTCCTCCCCAGGTGCATCACCTTCACTTGTCAGTGTTGAAACCCACCTGTTCTCATCCACCCACCCCTGTAACCTGTTTAGGGCTGATTGCAGCCTATTCCTCCCTTCTAGCATGCCCACTTCTCCCCACATCTTAGTGTCACCTGCAAATTTGAACAGGGTTCTGTGCCCAAGTTTAAAGTGGAAGGCTGGACCCCAGTGCAGGTAAGACGCCTCTGCACCTTAAAAGACTTCACTTTAGAAGAAAAATGTACATACAAGTGGTTCTGTGAACCCTAAGGTCTCTTTTAACAGTAACTTCAGCTGACATGACGGAACTTCTCTGTGCAGACTTCTGCGTTTTAAATGTTCATTCATTTGTACAGCTTGTATAGCTAAACCCTCGCGCTCTATACTACCTGAAACAGTGCTCTGACACATCCCAAGACCTAAAACGTGACAGGTTCTTCTTCTCTACCATTACAGCAGACAGAGAGAGCTACATAAATATCAGTTCCAATTGACTTACAGTTCAGATGGAGTTCTAACTATTTTCTGTCGACAAGTCCCTTGTATTCAGAACTAGTCCAAAACATAAGGCTTTTGTTTGTTTGTTTTGTTGGGTTTTTTGGGAGGTGGGGAGAGAGAAAGAAAAGGAAGGGTTTGGATGCTCTACTACAGAGGTGTCAGACATCCAGCCCACACAGGTCTGGTCTGTGGGCCAGACTAGACACAGACCAGATGTAAGTGCCAGAGCCAGCACATAGGATTGGTTTTGCAAGAGCAGCTGATGCAGTATGTGCCCTGGACCAAACCTGTGTGTAGTGTGCTCTGGCACCAGTCTGAGGCACATGTGCAGACCTGGCATGAGATGCCTGCACTGGACTAGCCCTGCAAACTGGCTCCAAAGCAGGAAAATACTGATCCTGACAGGTCCTAAAGACCACCGTGCAGGGTTAGTCTGGCAGGGCGCCACACTCAGCGTGCACACAGACAAGCCCCCTGGGCTGCATGCAATGTGTGCATCAGGTCCTGCCCCATACAACACGTACAGCACATCCTGGTCCGTGGACACAAGACACACGGGGGTGGCACAGCGCACACGTGGGGCCCACACTGGACCAGCCCTCCATGCTGGCTCTGGGCTGCATGGGGATTCTGCAGCCCAATCCAGCCCTGGAGTGAGACCACAGCAGGCCAGCCTGGTGCAGGTGCCACATGCTGTGCCAGGGCTGGGATCAGATCATAGAGCTCCATGGAGTGGGTCCAGCCTGTGGGCTCCCTCCAACACATGCTTTACACTTGTTTCTACAAAGACCAAAAGCTACCGTTAGCTTTGCACTCTGACACCTGGAGACATGGGGCTCCCACAATCGGCCACACGCCTTTATTCTTAAGGAGTGGGGAAAGAAGAGACAGGAACAGAACCAAGCACGGGACAAGGCGCCAGGCCAGCTCCCCGGCGCTCCCAACACAGTGGTTACAACCGTACTGCTGGGGCAATGCAGTGCTGCCCCGGTGCCGTGCGCAGTACTCACCGTGGCGTCGAAGGACAGCCTCTTCTGCACGTGCGGGGCCCAGTACCGGTGCGCCAGCTGCAAGGGAAGGAGACACCCCGCTGAGGCAGCGCCGCGGGCCCTGTGCCCAACGGTCCAGCCCCAGCCCCAGGCACCGGCCCCGCCGCTCCCCCCTAACCCCAACCTGCGTGACGAACTCGGCGTTGATCTGGGACACGGTGGGAGCCACGATCTTCTTGGGCGGAACCGAAGCGGCCGCCGCCACTGCCGCCATGGTGCGTCACCCGCTCCGCTGCGGCCGCCGGGAGGGTCCCCTCGCCCCGCCGCACTTGGCTGCTCCCGGCCGATGGGCTCGCCCACTCACTCGGATGCAGTACGCTCGCCCGCACTCCGTCACCCGGCCGGGCTACGCGCAGGCCACCGGAAGTCGTCGAGACGGAAAAGCGGAAGTGGAATTAGCAACTGAGGCATTGAGTCTCTAGGGCTGCACTCTGCAACGCTTCCGGGTCATAGAGCTGACAGTCGGAATGCCAGAGCGGTGGTGAGCGGGACGGTGGGCGGCGCCATCTGCTGCCCGTGCAGCTGAACTGCAGTTAGTGGGCGGGTGGCACGCGGGGGCCGGGGCTGGGCGGCAGGAGGGAGGACCGAGCCCGCGACAGGCAGCTCCTCAAGCCCATGTACTGGGGCCCTGCTGCATTTTCCTACTAGTCTAAAAAGCAGCCGGCAACGGGAGCGTGGCTTCGGCCGGGGCAGGCTCCAGTTTTTGGGGGGCGCCTTCGGGATCAACCCCTGCCCTCCCCCCCAGTGCTACGAGGTGGCAGCGCGAGGAAGGCCCCGATGTGCAGCGGTGTGGTGCTGCAGAGCAGTGCTGGATTCTGAGATGCTGAGGCCCTAAACTGTGTCCAGTTTAAGAGGCTGCATATGATAAAAGTAATCCACGAAAACAGATTTTCATGACATTTTAAGATGAATTATTGTTATTTCTATGAATAACAACAGTGGAGCCATATATATGTACATCTTTGTCAGATTAGGATGAAAATGTCCAGGGTTTTTGTGTTACTCAGAGGCCCCTCATATTGTGAGTCCCTAAACTGTAGTTTAAGCCTGAATCCAGCATTGCCACAGACAGGTCTGCGGTGCCACATACCGCATGACCGCACTCGTCTGGACACGACCCTTAATGTCAAGGGGAAAATGGTTTATCCTGAGACAAGTTTGAGGCTATTTGTCACCTGAGATTCCTTATTTAACACTTGATCAACTACCTACACTACGCTGCCGTCACTACTGCTGTTGCTGCAGTGTAGATGAGGTTAGGGTGCAGATGCATGAGACATTTGCTGCAGATTGATGTACACAGCGTGCCAGGGTAAAGTTGCCTCACAAAGCATGGAGTAACTCAGGCAGGAGTGAGCAAAATATGTCCCACAGCCAGTCTGGTCAGCTGACATTGTCCACCCACAACCAGTCCCTTGGTCCCACCCAGCCCAGGCACAGGGGGCAGCCCTGTGCTGTCACCACCCGAAGATCCTGAACCAGGCCTTGGACACAGCTCCCTGCCCACCTGCAGCCCCAGGCTGTCTGCCTGGCCACAGGCCCTGCCCACACGAGTCCTGGCCAGTATGGACACACCAGGATCACTACTGGGTGGTGACAGCATAGAGTTGGGATCTGGGACAGGGCCACAATCTGTTCCCTGCATGTCCCTGCCTGCAAAACGGACACCCATCATGGGAGCGGGTGGGCAGCAGATCATTGCTTTGCCCTGGGTCCTGCCCCCACACTATCATCACTGTGTAGGGTAATCCCAGTTTTGGTGAGCCACTGCAGGGGGAGAGCGGGGTGCTTACCTGGCCTGCAACTGTTCACCAAAACTCCCTTTGTGTCCCACAGGCCCAAGTAATTGCCCACCCCTGCTGTAGAAGTTGTTCTAGTAATAAAAGGATGTTTTCCCCTGAGATTAAATCCACTTTATTGTAGTTTGAACCTGTTGCTTGTGTCCTGTTCTCTACAGCAAGGCAGAACAGTTGTTCCCCCTCATCACTATGGCTGTCTTTCAAGTCTTCCCCTTAATCTCCTGTTTTTCCTTCCAAACTAAATATAGCTGTTTAGTTTTCTCAACCTTTCCTTGTACATTTGTATTCTAACCTGCTTACCATCTTGGTTGTTCATCTCCAGATCTTTTCCAGTTTCTCTAAGTCCTGCCTAAAATATAGAGCCCAGAACTGCACACTGTACCCCAGCTGAATGCAAGCCAGGTTCCAGGCTGAAGTCAAGTAAATAAACCCTGAGTCACTTGACTAGTGTTGTTCTAGTGCCTGTTCTGGAGAGCCAGGTTGGGAGAGCTGCTTCTTACTCTTTTGAGTGGTATCCATTCTGTAATTAGCTCAGTCATACACCTCTTCTCCCTATGCCATCAGAGTTCAAGAAGCCTATATCTAATTTAAGTTGAGATGTAATGATATGTTTTGTGGCTAGAAGACATAGTGCAAAACTGATGTGTCCGAGTAGTACCTTGCAATAAACCTCACTTACAATCCTCCCTAATGACCAGGAATCCAAGTTTTCCATTTCCTATGGAAAAATATGGATTTTCTTCTTTGACACAGAAAAACAGGCCCTAACCCCTTTGATGCAGGAAACCATAGGTTTCCCCTTGCAGGCTGGCAGTGTTCCAGCTTCAAGGAGTTGTTTGGGGTGGTGGGAGCAGCCCTGGCAGCTGGATACAGGTAAGTCTATAGGGAGTAAGGGTGGAGGACCAGGGACTGTCTGGGGGGCTATGTTGGGGGGTGGGGTTGTGATGGGGGTATGAAGGGTGTGTGTGCATGTGGGAGTCTGTGCCTGCGAGCGTCTGCTGGCACTGGGGGAAGGAGTCTGGCTCCCAACCAAGGCTACAGCATGGTGTGAGCCAGTGCTTGGTGTTGCTGATGAATCCAGCTCAGACTGGAAGTGTGGCTCTGGCCTGGGCCATGCTGTGGGCAGCAGTGGAGCGAGTCCAACCCAGGCGCAGGCGGGTGGGAAGAAGAGGGCAACACCACTGGCAACACTTTGCCGTGGCCTTAGGCTTCCACACTACACCGGGCAGTCTGGCCATGGTCCCCCCACCCAAGCAGCACAAGCACCGACCCCAGCAGCCCAGCCATGAAGCTCCCCACCCCCCCCAAAGGGACCCACCTCTGGCCCTTTCCCCCACTGTAGTCCTGTGAGTCCACATTGGGCCAGCTGGGGGCCTCCTCTGGCTGGAGTGGGTAGAAAGCTACAGGTCAGGAGTTAGGGGCACTGGCAGGGACAGGAGGCTGCATGTCAGGAATGAAAGGCACTGGCAAAGCTGGTGGAGCTGTGGCTTGGGCATGAGGGGCAGGAGAAGGGCACTAGCATATATGGGCTGCTTAATGCCACAAAGCAGCAGGGCAGACAGTCACAGCTAGATCTGCATCCTGGTGAGCAAAGAGGAGTAGGGGGAGCTCTGATCTTCTATGAAAAAAACCCAAAATCAAGTACCAAAATATATAGGTATTTAGAATGTATTTTATCATAAAGATTGAGGCACTGGTAGGCTTCCAAATTGCCTTAAAATTGTAAATATATAAAACATTTGTTCATCGAATACATACATACATACATATAGTGGTGTTCCATTGTAATGGTAAAAAATGCAGATATGGGGCTTTTTAGTTATAGAATTTGGTGATTTTTTTTTAAACCAGAGGATTTGTGATTTTAAAACAGAGAAAACCAGGATCCCAGCTAATGACACAACCTACAAAGGAAATAGCTGTGCTCTTATGTCTCCTTCTGTACAGTGGAGCATATACATAAGGTTACAGTTTGGCATCATGGGAACAGACTCATTGAAGCCAATGTGACTTCTGGCAGAGTATTATACAATACAATGGCAGTGCAAATACAATATAAGGAAATGGAAGCAGAAAGGCCTTCTCTTCTGACTACCAAACATACCCCATGCATGACCTTGGTACACAGCCACATGTTCTTTTGACAACTGTATCTGAGGCAGAAAAAGAATCAGTGGGATGGGAAAGGCCAAGAGATGAGAGGATGGAAAGGCACTTAAATATCAAAGCCAATAATTTATTAACAATTTATAATTGTTAGAAATTAACTTACTCTCTTTAGTAAACAAAATCATTATGAGGGGAATGAATAAACTCCCTTGAGAATTCATAGTACTTTGTTCCTATGCTCATTATCCAGTTCTTGCCACTTGAATACTTTAAACTTCCAATCAGATATAATTGAATTCTGTTTGGCTGTGACCTCCTTTGTTTTGATATCAAGGTGATCTCTAATTCATTTCTTCAAACAAAGGTTAAACTAAATATTCTTTTTGAACTTACATTAGAATGTAGAGTTGCATGGGAAGATACTGCACCTTGAACAAGATCGAACAATAGCTGCATGCAACAAATACAGCTCTTTTCCCATGAGATATGGAAAGTTCGTCATGCGGAAGCAGTAGCATTTGAAAAGTTCCAGAGTCTATGGATAATAAACACCAGGCACTAGTGCTCTGTAGCTATTAGAGCCCTCCAAGAGGGATCTGACTTCCAACCAAAACTGTCAACAGTTTTCTTTGAACTGAAAAATGAAAGCATATATAATCGTTCTGAAGATCAAAATAATTCCCAAACCATCAAAGTTTAGTGGTTATGTCACATGAGCATATAGGGGACAAGGGCCTGATTCTGCTACTTATTTATGTAAGTAACCCCAGGGATTCCAGTGGAGCTACACGAAAACAAATTAAATGCATCAGTTGGTTCTCTCACCACTACCTTTCAGGAGAGGAGCCCGTAAGGAGAAGTATCCAGTAATGCTATACCAATTTAATTTTATCCAATTATGCTTGTCATATATAGGGTTACAATTGGGCATCATGGGAGCAGTCTCATTGAAGTCAGTGTGACTTCAATGGAGTGGAGCAAGGAAAGCCCTACTCCTTTTTTTTTCTCCCAAGTAAAAATTGCATGGGGAAGCTGAGCCCCCTGAGCAGAAGTCAGGTAAATAAATAAGGGCAAACTTGAGACCACCTGTTCCAGCCAGGGGACACCTACCTCTTGGTAAAGATCACTCACAATAGAAACACAGAATTCAGTTCTGAATAGATGCAAATTTAAGGTTTTAAAAATGTATGCTATAATTTAAATAAATTTATTTTGTATTTTAAAATTTAAAAGAAAATTTTAAAATGTTTTTCAAAAAAATTTAAAATTAAAATTAAATGAGAAATTATGACATTCACATTAAAATTATTAAAGCAATATCTGTGTAGAATGATACAAACTAGACACCAAATTCAGTATCTCTGCAATTTACTAAAAACTTTAACATAAATACAAAGAACAAATAAAAATATGGTTCCAAATTAATCAGCAACCTGTTTTGTAGAGGCAGAGAAAATATAGTATTCATTTCACTTCATGTCAACTAGTTCCATTCAACACATAGCTCATTCAAAATTAGAAAAATACTAAGAGATGACAAAGCAGAAAAAGATTCTTTCCCTGTTATCTACAAATAAAAGCAAACTGTAAGAAGATGAGATCTACAAAGAGTGGTGGCAGGAGTGGCGCAGTGGCAGCACAGCTGTTGCTGCCGGCAGAGGTCCCCCCACCCTGTGGACTCTATAACCCCTAATTCTACAGTAGACTCCATGCCCTCCTCCTCGACCCACTCCTGAATTCCTGGGCCCACAAAGAGCCTCACAGGCTGGAGGGAACATACCAATATCTTGCCCTCAGGCCATATGTTTAACACCCCTAGTCTAAAATGTTGAAGGACACAATCAGTTCAGCTAGCTAATTATAGAAAGGTCTTAAGTTTAATAAATAAATTCGTTTTTAATGCAAAATGCATTTTGAAAAGAAAGAAAAAGTCAAGTTTATGTATTCTGCACATATTGGGTAGTTTTAGTTAACTACTAAAAATATTAAATGTTATTTTTGTGCACATTATTGGTATTTCCAGCAAAATACAGCTTGATACAAATTGTGAGAAAAATGAATCTTTGTTTTGAAAACCAAAATACATCACTGACCATTTTCTAGTCCATTTTCTAGACCACTTTTATGCTACCATAAAGTGATAGCATAAAAAATAAGCATCGGAACAAATGCTTATTAAACTATATACATGTTTATATATTTTGTATCCATCTAGTGATCAAAAAGTGCCAAACTGAGAGTAAAAGTGACATTGGGCATGTGTACATGTGCTATTAATGCTCAGTAAGGTTACTGCGCATTAAAATAACGCACAGTAAACTGTGTCTGGGAAGGGGTCTACAAGTTCACCTGCTTAGAGCACTTGAGACCGGGGATGTTTCTGCCTCCCTGCCCTGCTCTAGCAGCCAGGGAGAGCTGCAGGCTCCCCCGGGTGCCAGCCTGGGGCTGGCAGGATTGGGACCAATCCCCGTATGACTGGAGAGCTGTCCCCACTTGGTGGGGATGCTGCCTTGCAGCCAAGTGGAGAACATTGATTCCCACGTGGCTGGGAGAGGAGTCCTTGCCCAGTGGGGACACTACTGGGCAGCCATGTGGGGACTGAGAGAGTCCCGATCCCGCATGGCCAGGTGAGGTGCCTGACCTGAGGATGCTGTCTGGCAGCCACGTGCCTCTTATCTATTTGTAGATAACGGGCACAATCCCCATGTGCCTAGGAAAAGTGTCCCTGTTGTCTGGCAGCCATGTGGTGCTTGGGAGGGTCTGATCCCCACATGGCTGGGAGAGATGTCCCTGCCTGGTGAGGACACTACCTGGCAGCCACATGGGGACTCTCCACATGGCTCGGAGAGACATTCCCACCCAGAGGGACACTACATGGGGATCAGGAGAACAAACTGCTCCCAGTCAGCATCTGCACGTGTACTACTGCACAATAGCTAACGTGCACTGAATCTACTACCTGTATTTACAGGCAGTAGAAAACTGCATTAGTTTAATTTACTGTGCAGTAGCACCTGTGCATGGTTATATGGTAACACTTTACTGCGCAATAGAAGTCTACTCCACAGTAAAACGTCTTATGTAGATGCATCGATTTAGTGACATATCAACATGTCTTTATGCTTGCCAACCAATGAAAATAAACTTTTCCTTAGGAAAATAAAAGATAGAAATGATAAAAAAAAAAAAAAAAAAAAAAAGTTTTTCCTGCTGATTTAAATCATGAATAATATTGGTTATTTAAGTTACTTTAAAATTAGTCTACCCTGGCTCCAGCTACATGAGACATGGACTGTGCAGTCGTTACTGCACAGTCCTTTAGTACTTATATAAATAAATGACTGCACAGTAACTAGAGTTACTGCACAGTTGCGCTAAGGGACAGCTTTTTCATGACGCTGACTGCGCAATAGCTCATGACTACTGTGCAATAGCATCACATCATGCGTCCTGCCATGTAATGCTACTATGCAATAGTCATAAGCTACTGCGCAGTCAGCATCTCGTGTAGATACGGCCCCTGACCTTTAACAGTTGGAAATAGAGGAGGAGGAAGAAAACTACAGTACATGAGTTAATAACACGATGATGACTACAAGCCAGCAGTGTGATATGGCTATAGAAAAAAACAAAAGTATTTCCAGCAGAGAAAACAATGTCTTAATGCCATTATAAGAATATTAACGTCTTTGTACTAAATCCTGATGAAACTGTATTTAGAATACTGTGTACAGTTCTTGTCATACATATTCCATAAAAAGGAATTCAAACTGGGACATGTGTAGAGAAAGACAACTCTAATATGAAGAGAATGGAGAGATCCTATTCTAAGAGAACAGGCTTTAAAGAGTTTGGCTTGCTTAGCCTAGCAAAACTAATGCTGAGGGGTTAAGACTGTTTTCTATAAACAGATCAAGAAGGTATCAAAAGGAAAAAGAACTGTTTAAGCTAAAGGAAAATATTGATTCCAGAACAAATAGGTACACACTGGGCACATCTACACATGCAATTAATGTGTCTAAATAAACTCTGGCACACTTGGTACCAGAGTTTATTTCTCCCAAGCACAGTGTTTACATGTGCACCTGGGACCATAGCACACTGAGCCAGGGCGGCACAGCTCCAGATGGCAGGGGACTTAGGGGGGTGTTATGAATTACACTCTTAAAGCCACGTGCAGTTTGCTCTAGGCTGGGGCAATAATCACGCAGAGTAAGTATCTAAAATCAAATATAGAATCTTTATTCACCCGAGCGAGGTGCCTCTTTGAGAGAGGACTCCACTAACTAGTTATAGTACTTTTTTATACTTTCTAAGTGTGTAAGCATTAGTTCGTGATTAGCTCGTGCTCGTAAAAATACCCAATCATCTATTAACTAAATCACTATTCTGTCCAATCAAGCGGCACTGTGGGCATGAACACTGAAGTTTAACTCTCGTGAATTACAAGCCCCCTATATTTTGTCTCAAGATGTTTCTTTATCTAACAAAAACAAATCATGCCCGACTTTCAAGGTTCTCCCGTTGACGAGACTCCCCTGTTGACTGGATTCAGGTAGCTTCATATCTTATCAGTAACCCTCACACAGTACCCATTTTCCCTCCCAGCCGTCTCGTAAGTGCTGTGTTCGCTTTTATGAAATGGAGGCAAAAGGACAAAGAAATGTCCTCACTTTTAGCATTACAAAGCCTTGCTTTAACCCTACAAGATTCATATACAACAGACCCCCTTTTCTTTTGCTCGTCAGAGAGTTATACAGGAACAGAGGAACACCTATAGCCACGGACTACGTTCATAATGGTCTTAGAACACATACAAACACATTGCAGGGAAACAAACAGTACAACAAAAATTACTATCACAAGGATAAAAACACACAAGATTCTCTTCGCTATAAGGCTGAAGTCGGGGAGCCAGGAAGTCACCCAAGTCCATAACGAACTAGAGTCTGAATCCTTAGTCTGTTCAAAGGTTGTCCAGGCTCCCTGAGTGGAGTCAATGTAGGCGTGAAGAGACTCATTCTTGTCCAGGATCCTGGTGCAGCATTCGGTCCCTATTACTGCGCAGATACCTCCCCGGTCTGCCAAAAGATAGTCGTGTGCCATGCAGTTCTGTAAAGCGACCTGGCGGAGTGAGTATAACTTGAGAGAGAAATCCTTCAAGGCCCCAACAGACTCATTAACAAATGCTTGTAAGAAAAGAGTTACGCTATTGATGGCCCGTAAAGCTTTAGCTGCCCCATACCATGGAAAAGCTGAACCAAAAATGTCTGATGCATCATTAATATAGGGCAGACTAATAGGATCTAATCTAACACTGTGAAAAATTATAAGTACGAGTAAAACTCTGAATGAATCAGTAATAATAATTCTCCTCGGGTTGCAATTTCACGCTGCTGTTTAATGGTGGAGGGTATATTGGTAAAGACATTCCTAGGTGTAAGGCACAGACTAACAGTACCAAGGATGTGGAACTGCTCATGATTTTTCTAATTTGCCCCAGCATCTTGGTTGCTAACACACAATTACCACAGTTAGAACAACTACTATTATAATGAATATAACAAGTCCTTGCGGAGATCCAGGATTTCAATAGTTTCTCACGATGGCCCAAGGGTTCGTAGAGTTATGCATGCAGTAGATAGCTGATCCTCACTCAGGCTTAGATATCGGGTCCGGGCTTGGTGCCTTCCTCACGTGGCTATGGTGTATCCAGCTGCTTTTGCCTGCAAGCTTTAAAGCAGAATAAGTACATAACAAAACCTGATAGGGCCTCTCCCACTGAGGTTCCAAAAGAAAAGTTCATGGTATCTTTTTAACCAGTACCTAGTCACCTGGTCTGTATTCATGTATCTGTAAACCCAAAGGCGGAGCCTGGAAAAGTTGCACCTGAGTATTGCTCTCTTTAAACTCCTTTTGTAATCTAAGAACAAACTTAGACAACATTTCATTTCCATCCAAGGGGCTGGCATGTGCAAGAACATACGTTCCTGGGACTAAAGCAGGTCTACCAAAAAGAATTTTGAACGGGGACAAGCCTAGGGGCATCCTTGGGGTATGCCTAATGTGCCACAGTACTATTGGCAATACCTCTGGCCACTTAAGTCCAGTTTCTGTGCAATACTTAGCTATCATAGTCTTAACAGTTTGATTCATCCATTCCACTTGTTCATCTGATTGTGGATGATACGGGGTGTGAAGTTGCCTAGCAACTCCTAAGCATCGATGCACTTTTTTCAAAATCTTAGCAGTAAAGTGTGACCTTTGATCAGAATTGATTATTTCTGGTACCCCGAAGCGTGGTATAATATCTTTCATGAGAAACTTCACAACCGAGTGAGCATCTGCTTTTCTAGTAGTAATTGCTTCCGGCCAACCTGAGAGTTGATCAACAATAACTAGAAGGTGCTGGTATCCCACACTCTTCAGCATGTCTGCATAGTCAATATGAATGCGTTGAAAAGGAAAAACTGCTCATGGTCTCCCCCTTTTGATTTAGTATCGAGCTTCTGTCGAGTTGAAAAGGCTAAACAGGTAGTGCAGGCGCTCAAAACATGTTTGACAGCTGGATAAACATGGGGTGCTGACTGCCATCAGAGAATCGCACTTGCGGTGTCCTCAATCTCAGTACGGCCTAAAGAATGGAAACAGTGGACAGCTTGCAGAACATAACATTTTGGAAGAACAGGCTTACTTCTAATTTGCTAGATATTGTCAGGACTCAGTTTCTCCTTTCAGCGTTTCCAGTCAGCAAGTTCATCAGCGGGCATGTCATCATAAAGGTGACACCAGTCGAGGGGGGGAAACGTCATATCTGTCGCATTCGTGGCATCGGAGAAAGAGAGTTGTATCGGTTGCAAAGCGGCTGCCTTGGCAGCGGCATCAACTGGATTATTACTACATGAGACATCAGAATCTGATTGAAGGTGTGCGTAGCAATGAACAACTGCCAGTTCTGAGGGCGCTAGGATGTCATCCAATAAAGCAGAGATCAGGTTACTGCTAGTAATTTTGCTGCTTGAAGAAGTGAGAAACCCACGTTGTTTCTACAACTGACTCGTAGCATGGCAGACGCCAAATACATACTTGGAATCAGTAAAAATGGTGACCCGCTTACTAGAAGCAAGTAAACATGCCCGAGTGAGGGCATGTAATTCAGTCGCCTGAAGGCCTGAGGGAGGGAGGCAGCCTCAGTAACCTCTCATAGGGTGGCAACAGGATATCTGGAAATGCGGTGACCATCTGAATAAAAGGAGGAACCATCTGTGAACAAAATCAGATCAGAATTCGGTAGGGGTTTTTCTTGCAAATCCTGGCGTGGCTTACCACTTTCAGCAACTATGTCCATGCACACGTGGTGCGGTTCTCCATTGTCCGGCAGTGGCAGAAGGGTAGCTGGATTAAGAACATTACATCTCTGAAGAGAAACATTATTTGCTGCTAATAAAATAAGTTCGTACTTATGAGCGCGTTGTGGAGACAAAGCCTGTGTAGTATGTTGCTTCAGCAAAATCTCAACTTCATGGGGAACCCATACCGTCAATGGGTGCCCAAGAACAATAAGGCAGGACTGCTCAACCATCACAGTCGCCGCCTCAGTGGATACGGAGCCTTCAATGACCGGATCCAGTTGTACAGAGTAGTAAGCTACAGGGCATAGGCGATCTCCAAGATACTGTAATAAGACACCACTAGTAACTTCTTGCTGTTCATGACTGAAAAGAAAAAAAGACTTAGAGTAATCTGGCAAACTTAAAGCAGGAGCTGACATAAGGGATTTCTTCAGAGTTACAAAGGCAGCATCCATTTCACGAGTTTAGATTAGCGGGTCTGTGGCTATGGAGGTAGTTGCCTGCACTAGGGACTTGGCAGTTTCTCCAAACGCTGCAGTCCAAGGCCGACAGAACCTCATTGCCCCCAGGAAAGCCCGCAGCTGCTTTTTAGTGACAGGGCGAGGGTGATCTTGGATAGCCTGCACCCCGTCAGGGGAGAGCAATCACTCCCCTGGCCGAATTACAAAGCCCAAATAGTTTACCTGAGTTTTGCACAGCTGTAACTTGGATGGAGATGCATGACAACATTTCAGTGCCAAAGCTTTGAGCAAAGCCACAGAATCAAGCGAGCAAGCTTCACAATCAAGAGCTGGCTAGTAACAAATCATTAACATATTGAACCAAAGTAGACTCTGAGGGTAAGACAATATCTTTCAAACCATCAGTCAGAATATGTGAAAAAATCATGGGAGACCCAGCAAGCCCCTGGGGGAATCTAGTCCATGTAAGCTGCTTCTCTTTCTAAGTAAAAGCAAACAAGTATTGTGAGTCAGGATGGAGCGGGATGCTGAAAAAAAAAACTGCACAAAGATCATCCACAGTAAAACAATTAGCAGACCAAAGGGGCCTGGAGAGTGACAGGAGTGGAAACAGGGTGAGACAAGGATGGATATAAAGGAGGTACAGAAGGAGGAGAAGGAACTGAAGGAGTTAAAGAAGGCGAAAGTGCTGCATGGGGCGAAGCGGATCCCACAAGCTGTGCACAAAGATTACCGGTACATTCCTACCGTTTTAACTCTTGTTTCTCTCTTTTCTGGTGCTGTGTAGTAACCCAATTATCCCATACATACCAATAATGCATGTGGCCAGGAAATTTATCTTCTAATTCATGTCTGAGAAATGTAAGCCTGTCTTGATCAAAGCTTCCACCTGCGGGCCATTCCAGGGGCATCCCCGGTACCAGTTAGCCAATCCACTTTACACAAAATAACTGCCCGCCTTTTTAACAACCCTGTAGTACCATCTGTCTTTTTCCACTTCCCCAACTTCAGCCAAAGGAGTCTCCTTAACAACACTCTTCCCAGAACTCATATCTACTAAGCCCCCTTACCGCCAGAGCAACGGTCCTCGCTTCTCCTCTCTGGAGTCATCCATGGGTGAATTCACCCAGTGCCAGCTGTGGAGTCGTTCCAGGAGGACAAGCATGGCACTCCATTGTCAGCGAGCCTGGAGTCCCATCTGGGTCGCCAAAAACTGTTACGAATTACGCTCTTAAAGCCATGTGCAGTTTGCTCTAGGCTGGGGCAATAATCATGCAGAGTAAGTATCTAAAATCAAATACAGAATCTTTATTCACCCGAGCGAGGTGCCTCTTTGAGAGAGGGACCTACTAGTTATAATACTTTTTTATACTTTCTAAGTGTGTAAGCGTTAGTTCGTGATTAGCTCATGCTCATAAAAATACCCAATCATCTATTAACTAAATCACTATTCTGTCCAATCAAGCAGCACTGTGGGCATGAACACTGAAGTTTAACTCTCGTGAATTACATGCTCCCTATATTTTGTCTCACGATGTTTCTTTATCTAACAAAAACAAATCATGCCTGACTTTCAAGGTTCTCCTGTTGACGAGACTCCCCTGTTGACTGGATTCAGCTAGCTTTGTATCTTATCAGTAACCCTCACACAGTACCCCTTTTCCCTCCCAGCCGTCTCATGAGTGCTGTGTCCGCTTTTATGAAATGGAAGCAAAGGGACAAAGAAATGTCCTCACTTTTAGCATTACAAAGCCTTGCTTCAACCCTACAAGATTCATATACAACAGTGTTCAGCCTGCCAGCCCAGAGCTGCTTTGCCCTGGCTCACCAGGCTGAGGAGGGGCTGGCTGGGCCACAAGGGTGCTACAGTGCAGAGCTAACTGGCAGGCAGCCATATGTTGCGGCAGAGTTATTTACTCTGGATAGTACTTGTATTGGGCAGTACTAACCTATGGCAGAGTTAATTAGTTTACTTCAGCCTAATAGCGCCACACATATAGATGGTGATGCTTTACTGCAAGGCTAATTAGGCAACTCCACAGTAAGCATCTCATGTAGATGTCCCCCTTCCCTCCCCGTCCTCCCACAGATAAATTTAGGCTGGAAGTTAGAAGGCTTCCAACTATCAGAAAGTAAAATTCTGGAACAGCTTTTCAGTAGGCATGGAGGGGGCCAAAAAAATAAATTGTTTTAATATAGAATGTGATAAGGTTATGAAAGGGTTTGCATGATGTATTTGCCTGTCATAGAATGATTCAAGAGATTCCTTCCTGACCTGTTCCCCACACTCCTATAACGTAGTTCAGGAAGAATAATATTTTGGAGGACCCTACGCATTTATGGCTACACAACGGACAGGTTTATGGTTAGGGGTTACATTTAGATTTGGGACTTGCAAAATTCCATCTGCTTCAATTTGACAGACAACTACAATATCCTTATTCTTAATCATCAGCTGTTGTCAAGACAAAAAAGAAGCAGAACTAGAAAATTTTTTGTGGCAGCTTTGTAAGAACACCTTAACCCATTCCTGTGGCATGCCTATGACCCTATCCTCCTGCTCTGGAGCTTACTGTTTCTAATGTATTGTGGTAAATCAGGCATAGGAGTATCATTGAGGCCCCCCTCTACATGTTACGTTTATGTCACAATTAACATGTTAACATGCACCCAATTTAAGCTGCTATAAATGGGAAACCAGCCATAAACATGTTCTACATATAACATAGGAGACTTTTATGGCTGATGTGTATGTCACATTAAATTGAACATGTGGCAAGTCAGGGCCTGCTGGAGCATGATTAATCAAGTCTGCTGGACCGTGGTAAGTATCATGCTCCAGCCAGTCTCTGCATCTTGTGTATGTGCCCTTGTGCTTCAAAATGGTGGTAGAGGTGCTTTAAAGCTCATTCAACAAGCTTTAAAGCATCCCCACCGCCATTTTGAAGCATGGGGATGCTGATGCATGAGACTCTCTGGGCACTTTATTAGGGTGGCTCTCAGAGCTATTCTAATTAAAGTGCCTCTTCCCCACACCCCTGGAGCACATGTAAAAATGCCCATTGGGATCAGGGATCAGATGTCATAGCACTTTTAAATGAACCTGTACCAGAAGCGTAAGAGAGATTGTACTTCAATGTAAATGTCCATTCTGTATCAAGAGGCAAGGGTTTTTTATTGGACCAACTATGTAGTTGGGCAAGATGTTGGAAAGCTTTCAGGTACAACGTGCCCTATTCCACATTGCATCTAAACCTTTTCAGCTACTTAATAGTTTTGTACCAGTATATAACAATACCAAAGAAGGTATAAGAAGTTTCTTCCACATAAGCTATTTAAGGAATATTTCCCACTAAGAATTTGTTTTTCAGTGATTGAGCAGCCTAGAGGAACTATTGGTAAAGATTTGTTTCCATGAGAACAGCATAAAGCAACACCTCAGTACTGCATCATAACTTCAAACCTCAATCCCAGTGCAATATTTGCAGGAGGCTCATGGCAAGACTTTAGACCAAGAGGTATATATCTGTTACTCTCCACCCACAGCAGCTTTGAAGTGAAGGGGATCTGAGAAATGGGCCTCTGCTTTATTAAAGAAAAAATATATGAGACTCAATTCTGAATCCTTACCAAAGCCCTCTGTACTCTGAACTTCTCTAGCATTCTGTGGACATTCACTTAATCCTTCAGGTAGATTAAATACTGTATTCTACCTCTTTGAAAAATCTGTTCATTCATTTTTGAAAACATATATAATTAAGAGTTCCACATTTGAATATACACTATTTTTGAGTCCATAGTCCCCTTTTTTTTAAGTTATGCAAAGCTGGGTGTATTTTTTTTTCAGAAGACTGTCACTGTTCTGGGGCAACCATGTATTTGACATCCTCTTGTCTTCCTCCTCCCTGTGCCTCAAGCCATTACTCTTCTGGGGACCCATACTCCATTTTTTTTAAATATGGACTTTGAGACTGCTGTCCCCTTGCAGTACACTGTGATTATCCCTAACTGCCTTTTAGAAGAGTACCTATAATCCCTTTCTCTTTCAAGAACAGTGACCAGCCAGCTTTCACAAGCACACTATTATTTATCTCAGGGCAAAGGTTTTACAGAGAAAAGATACAATAAAGCAACAAGTTTACATACATGTTAAGCTTTCTACTTACTACCCTTATTGGATATAGATATCAATTGTTCCCATCTGTGTCTGTGTGTGTATGTGTGACTCTCACCCCAGTTCAGTTCTGTCTCTTCTAGCCTTAGAAACCAGAACAAACCATTGTATACCATTTCCGTCAGCTGAGTCTTTTCCCTGACTTCTTTACCTGTTGCATTAATTACCCTCAGTGAGCCAGGAATCCAAGTATGCATAACAGTTATATCATTTATGTTACAGTCCTTTTTTTAATATTATATTTAATGTCTCAATAATAGTTTTCTGAAGTGTATGTGCTTCTAAAGTTTCATATCTGTTGCATTTCTAAATGTACTCCTAAACACAGGGGAGGAGATGGAGCACTCTAATATGATTTTATCTGGTAATGATCATCATCAGCATTCCAGATCCTGTCTTGAAAAACAAAAATTATGACTCTATATGTTGGCATGGTCTAAGGTGAAATGCTGACACTGTAGATCCTGAAAAATGCATTATAATTGAAGTGAGATTTAGTGTTTTGATCACAAGCCTATGCTTGTAAGTCTTTGCTTTGACACTAACACATAAGTGACCTTGGTGACATAATTTAACTTTTACTTAGCATACCCATCCATAAAACAGACAGTACCAACAACCCAGAGGTGTTGGAAGGATTAGATGTCCAGTTTGATATTCAAATCACACTGCAAACTATGCAAGGGCTATTCAGGTATTATTCTTAATTCATTTCCAGTAGGAAAAAAAGTCCTGAAGAATACACATATAATGGAAATATAATACGGTATTGTTAAAATTGTTAAACAACATGAGTATTTGTAATGTGAGGCCCCTGCAGGACATGCCAACATATTTAACAATTTCTTTGCCTCCATTGTCCTGAGCAGGGACCAGAACAGTCACCCCCACCCTGGGCCCCCCTTAAACCCCAAGGGAGGTGCACCTAGGCCAAGGGTTAGTGAGGAACTAGTTAGGGAACTTCTTGAAGGACTGGATGTATTCAAATCATCTGGTCCAGATGATCTCCACCCTAGAGTACTGAGGGAATTGGCTGAGGTCATTGCACGACCCCTGGCATGGCTTTACAAGCACTCATGGTGCTCTGGTGTGGTGCCAGAGGACTGGAAGAGAGCCAGTGTGGTTCCCATCTTCAAAAAGGGGAGGAGGACCCGGGAAACTATAGGCCAGTTAGTCTTACCTCAATCCTGGGCAAGCTTTTTGAGAAAATTATTCTGGCACATGTCCATGAGGAACCAGGAGGGGAGATTATGCTTAGGGGCAATCAACGCGGTTTCATTAGCAGCAGGTCCTGTCAGATCAACCTAGTGGCCTTCTGTGACCAAATCCTTAGATGCAGGGGTAGCAGTGGACATAGTCTTCCTGGATTTTCGGAAGGCCTTCAATACTGTCTCTCACCCCATTCTCATTAGGAAACTGGGGGACTGTGATGTCGACACCCACACAGTCAAATGGGTCGCCAACTGGCTGGAGGGCCGCACCGAGAGAGTGGTGGTGGATGGGTCATTTTCGACTTGGAGGGATGTGGGAAGTGGGGTTCCACAGGGCTTGGTCCTCGGGCCCGCACTGTTCAACATCTTCATCAGTGACTTGGACAAGGGGATAAACAGCACCGTGTTCAAATTTGCTGATGACAGTAAGATGTGGGGGGATGTGGGCATGCTAGAAGGGAGGAATAGGTTGCAGTCGGACCTA
>NW_017728947.1:62847380-62849076 GCF_001723895.1 Crocodylus porosus | reverse complement strand
GGGGAGTCCCTGTTCCCCCAAGCACTACCAGGAGTGACTAGGAATAATGGTCACAAGCCGGCAGAGGGTAGATTCAGACTAGACATTGTAGCAGAGCACTAGGGTGCTCGCTACTGGTAATAGTAATAAGGGCAGCTGCCAATCTGCAGGGCAGCATAGGTGTGGGTTGCTGGGGCAACCAGTCTGGTCAGATGACCAGAAGGGGGCAGGGCCTGGCCTTTATAAGCAGCCAGACTGAGGCCAGAGGTCAGTTCCCCTCTGGCAGCCTGGGGAGTGGGAACTCTGCTGCAGAGCAGAGCAGCCAGCCCAGCCCAGCCCAGCCCAGCCCAGCCTGAGTGTCTGCATGATGGTACGGGGTGGAGAGAACCCTGACAGGGATGAAGAATAGCCAGGGTGGCACGGACTGTACGTTATAGCCAGGAGGCTTCATTTGTGTTGCAGCCGGTTGGCTCATGGCTTTGTGTTTTCTGTTTGCTATTGTAACACTGGAGGACCAGGAGAGGCTGTAGGGGTTGGAGGAGGCCTCATGGGAGCTCCCCAGTAGTGGGAGGGGTTCCCGTCGCTGGAGAGCGGTGCTGCGTTTTGGGGGTGTCCCAACCCCAGCCTAGTGTGGGCGACATTGGGAGGAGCTAGTGGGGTGTCCTGACCCCAGCCCAGTGGGGCAGTATTGGGAGGAACCCCAGCAGGGCATAGGACCCTGAGAAAGGGGGTTGAGGGGCCAGGTGAGGCCAAGGCCACCTGAGCCCCGATTGCATGGGCAAGACAGACCCCAGTGTGAGCAGGAGCCCTAGTGCGGGCAGAGCCCTAGGAAGGGGCGTGCAAGCAAGAAGCCCAGTGAGGGCATAACATTCAGGGGGGCACTGACTCCAGCCCCAAGGAAAGGGTCTAGAGGGCTAGGTGAGGCTGAGGCCGCCTGAGCCCAATTGTGAGGAGCCTGAGTGGGGCGCAAGACCCATGAGGAAGGTCAGGGGGCCAGGCTCAGCTACAGCCACCTGAGCCCCGACCGTGGGAAGCGCGGGAGACAGGCCCCAGTGTGGGCAAGAGCGCGTGAGCGCAGAGAGACAGGCCCCCAGAGGGGCACTGTCTGTGCGGAAGCAGCCCCAGAAGGGGGCGAGCCTATCAAGAAGCCCCAGAAGGGGGCGAGCCAATTGCGAGTCCCCAGGAGAGGGCGAGTACACAGAGAAGCCCCAGGGGAGGGCTAGTACAAGGTTAGAGAACCCGGTGAGGGCGAGTGTATGACTAGGGCCTGGTGAGGGCAAGTACAAGATTAGAGAGCCCGGTGAGGGCGAGCGTACGACTAGGATCCGGTGGTGGCAAGTACAAGATTAGAGAGCCCAGTGAGGGCGAGAGTACGACTATAGCCCGGTGAGGAGGAGCATATGGGTAGAGGCCTTGGAGAGGGCCACTAAGGAAAGGGCAGAGACAAGATAACGTCCAGGACAACTGAGAGGCTTGGGGCATGGTACTAGGGGCGGTAGGAGCCACGCGACGCCCATAGGGTTGGGTGCACCAGTATCTATCCATATAGAGCAGGGACCAGAAGGGTAAGAGCACTGGGTCCAAAGGGGTCAAGTAAGACAGCCTCCCATTAATATTATAGAACCATCAAAATCGTGGTGGGTGAGAACGAGGGTGCTAGATGGGCAACTTGGCACAGTAGGGGTGCCAGGAGAGATCACAGCTGCTCCTGGGTCCC
>NW_017728947.1:62836922-62847135 GCF_001723895.1 Crocodylus porosus | reverse complement strand
TGACCTGCTCAGGTCCCTTCCGACCCTAGAAACTATGAAACTATTTTCAGTGAACTTCAGAGTAACACGTTATCAGAGGGAAATATCAACCACACAATCACCACAAAATATATTGCATACAATGAAAAGTTATGCTAACCAAATAAAAAAATTAGTATATTTAAGAGGCAAATAATAGCAGTAATTAGGTTTGTGAGTTAAAGAACTTAGAATACAAATATAGATACAAGGCACAGTAGTACTACTACCATAGATACCTACAAAATACACCCAAATTTCATCAAAAGAAAAGGGAAGGTGAAGCAGATAAATGGAATTGCCTCCATGTTATTCCATATGGCACACCATTACTTGATGTAACGTAGCAATAAAGTTGTATCACAAGTATAAAGAAACTGATAAAACCTTTCTCTTGGGTCTCTGGCACATATTCATTTAATGGCATAATGGAATTTTATCTCTGATCCTAACAATTGTGGAATATTTTTGTGGTTGGTTTCCTGTTTTCTCATGCCATTAATCTTCCGAACATGTGTCAGATTTACTATCTACAGCACAATTAACAAGTTAACCACATTTAAATTGTAATGTCTTCCAGAAGCCTTGGGTAAAAAGTGTCAGGAGTAGTACCAACCATCATGTGAATTAAGAGTTCTGCAATTCACAGTGTTGACATGTTTTTAGCAACTCATTACTTTTACATGGAACATAATTTTATAAAGTTACCTTTTTCTGGAACGTATTTTCCCGTCTCTGTGGGCAAAAAATACTGACTTGCATTAGAACTCATATTAATGTAAATAATTCATTTCTTCTGAAGCCATTTTAACAATGATGTGGTTTCAGTCCCTTCAATATAAAATACAAGAAGAGTAATTAAAGAAGGATTATATTTCCAAGAAAGAAACAGAAACAGACAAAATATCTTCTGTACAGCTTTTCACCTGAGCTGTTTGACAATATTCGGATGCCAGCATGTTCTTTATTGTTAGTATTGCCCTTGGGGTCTTGCCCACAAATAAAAGGGGGGGTGGAGCACAAAGTCCTTCTGTATTCATTTGCCACTACTTGATTACTCCATTTCATATTACAAAAGAAAGGAGGCGCCTACACTATAGGGTTTCCCACCCTTTTCATGAAGACAGTTACCTCTTGGCTTGTTTCTTGGGGCTCCACCTTCCTAACACCCCTTCCGCACACCAACTGTGATGGTGAACCCATGGTATCATCCCAGCGTGGGATTACAATAGTTAATTTCTTGCAATATCCGTAACTTTCTTAAACTGTTACTTTAAGGCCAAGACATCTAAAGTGATCAATTTATAGACAAAATCTACAGTCCTGTATCACTCGTGACTTAGAATAATGTCCAGATAATAAATAAGATATGCTGCAACAATCCTGACTTGTATGCTTCTTAATTTTGGAGAAAAATGTATAAAATAAGAAGGAAGGAAAGAAAATATATTTGTCGCCTCACAGCACACTATATCGAACACTGTTTCAGGATCAGACTCATGTGACCGACTTAGTGACTACCCCTGGTCCTGTTGTTCATCCACCAGTACACAGCATTCCTGGCTTGCTTCTCTGGGAGTGAAGCCTCCTCCAGGTCTTCTTCCTACTGGTTCTTCTGCAAGTGAACTCCAGAGCCTCTAATTCCTCAGCTTCCCGGAGCTCAGAGTTCTCTCCACCCTTTTGTCTCTGCTCAGGTCCCTGGGCTCAGGTCTGGGTCAGAGCATGGGAGATCTCCTGGCTGCCTCTGCCTCTGGTTCCTAACAGCCATTTGCCACCTCCAGCTCCCAGCTTTTCTGGGTATTATTCCTGATGATGTCACTCCCTGCACGTTCTCCAAGGTGCAGGGAGTATGCACATTTAAAATAGCATGGGAACAAAGCATGCCACTCTTGCATCTCCACTCTGGACGCTGCAGGTATGTTTAACTCGTTAATAGTCCTTCCCGGGCTATTCTGCATCAGGGGTTGAGGGCAGCTTGGAGGAGGCACGTCCCGCTCCTTCAGGGAGTATGCCAATAGCCAATAGTATGGCAACAGTTAGGATCAAATCAGGATCATTCATGCAAGACCAGTCCAGATCACCTAAGGTGTAGCCAGACATTGAAATTACCATGTGCTACCTCTGAGGAGTGTTATAAATGGTGTTTAAGTTAGCACGTGCTGTGAGCAGTTGCACATAGAAGATTAATGTCCTCCATAACATGCATTGCTCTGATTTGCCTCTAGAGGGCTGATGATCAGGGGTGTGGCTAACAGCTGCCAACTTGCCAAGTCTGTTCCTTGCCTGCCCAGCTTACTAGAGCTATAGTCATTCGCAATGCATAGAGGGTGCATTCAGGTGCACGTGCACCCAGAGATAGGTGGTGCACTCCCTACAGAAAGCACCGTCAATGCTGCCAGCCACCAGTCAGCGCTCACCTTCCCCCACCTCACCCCCGCTGCCAACACTGGTGCGGCTGCTTGTGAGTGCTCCCTGCTTGCTGCCGCCATGCTCCTACCACCACCACTACCACCTGTGGGCAGTCACCATGTCCCCCAGGCTCCAGGGGCACACATCGTTCATGTCTATAGTGGCTGTATAGACTTCAGGATTGGGCCCCGCCACCCACACCTGTCTAGATAGAGCCCTGCCGCCCCTCACCAGCTCAGATTGGAGCCCCCACAGGATACTCATCTGTCTCCCCCAACCCTTGACACTGTCCTCCAGCTCTTAGCTCCCCACTCACCTGCAGGGGAGTAGGAGGCTGAGATCAGCCAGTGAGCAGCAGTGATAGTGGCAGCAGGGCAGGGGGTTTTCTCCTCCCTGTCTGCTTCTGGGCTCCCTCCAGCTCATGTGTCCCTGCTGAGTCCTATGCCTGCCTGCTAAACTGTCACCTGCTCCCCACCCCCCAGTGACTGCTTGCCAGGTCTCTGCAGAAGAAGGAAAGGCAGAGGAAAGGAAACAGGAGGGGGTGGGGGGTAAAGAGTGACCCAGTTTGGGTCAGAGGCAGGAAGGAAGGCACGAGGACCCAGTCACCACCACTGCTTTTCCCCATTGTGGCATGGGGGAAGTACCCTCAGTTGGTGCATTCCCTTCCACAGGCCAAGGAGAGTGAATCCTGACAAAGCACCCTACTTCCAAATGCTGCTGAACTTCCATGTCCATAAGCCAGATCAAGTGGCTCCATGAGTTGGATCCAGGCCTCAGGCCAGTTTGCTGACCCCAAGGACAGCTGACCTCTAGGTCTATCTTGTTTATGTTTACACACGAGCAGAATTATTCAAGGGGCATCCCTCTGAAAAGCCTGCAATATAAGAGAAAACTCCCTAATATGCTAAAGTTCTGGTCCATCACCACATACGCAAAATATGCACATGATTTTTTTTTCTGGAAGATGTATATGGTCTGAAGAGAAACTAGCATTTGGACAAATATTAAAGAGCTTGGAAACAGATGAGGAAGTAGTGGGCTTGGAGCAAGAGGGCAATATTTAAATTATATTCAAAGATCAACAATTACACTAGGGAAGGGACTTATTAGCAGTCTTAGTAAGAAAGACATTGACTAAATATGCTGAATCACCCCACTTATAAGGAGGCAAAATGTTGCAGCTTCTGAAACAAGATCAAAAGAATCTTTTACAAGGGAAAGTGTTAGACATTCTAAATACAGGATTTATTTCCAGCTCCCTGCAGGATAAAATATGGCTATATGCTGGTAGCTAGTCCAAAAAAACCAATAATGACTTTGAACTTAATTGTGTGTCATATTGCTTCTACTACTGTATATGTGGATATACTTCTATTCTTCTATTTTCTAGTTCTTTTTATTCATTTAATTAAATAGGAAATGTGGGAAATTTCAAACATGATTCCTCAGTTTAGTAACAGATGCTTCTTAAAATATTTAGAACTTTAAAGTGTAATGAAGCCTTCAGTGATGTTCTGGTTTGTTGTAAAAATATTTATTTAATACATATTCTGGGCAATGTTCTGCCCTTCATTTTTCCTGCAGAAAAAACTTAAATGGCAATTCTTTTTTTTCAGGGATGGAGCAGTATATGGCTACTACAGCAAGCAACATCTTCAGATATGCCAGATTAGTGATTGTTAAACCTGACAAGGAGATAGCAGAGGCAACTGTTGTTCCCTCATGCCTGGGGACATTTCTTGTTAAGAGAAGCTGAGAGGAGTTGGAGGCAGCATGTGACCATTAAATAATTCTTTAAATGCATTATTGTAATTAAAGGAATGTATTGTGTAAATTCCTTATTGTAATTGTCCGAGCAAAATCTTGAGTAGTGCTGGCAACACCAGAGTTAAGTCCCCAGACATGCGCAGACAGCTCTCAGTTATGGAAAATTCCACAGCGTGCCTAGCATGTGCCCCCTAGGTGACCTGTAAAGCTGTCAATCACAGGCGACCTATTTTTCAGTCTCACCCATGCCTAATCACCACACAGAAACCAGAATCACACATGCTCAGTTTAAAGAAGCATGAGGTAATGGTACCAGAAGATTCTAGCGGTCAAGCATCCTGACTGGCTGAGGGGTTGCTTTAAAAGATTCCTGGCCCCGCTAGTAGTGTGGGCATTAGGTTGTGGTTGGGGTCTGGTGTGGTGTGAGGTTGGTTTTGGTGTGTCGTAGGTGTATTAGGAGATAGAGAAAGCTGCAAGCAGCTTTCCGAACGCAGAGGCTGCTTAGGCAGGGACTGCCAGTAGGAGAAAGGTTGGGATTCTACTCCCCAGCTCCTCTGTCAACCTTACATTGCGACCTACCTGCGTATTACTCATATCTGATAACTTGGTTACGGACTATTTCGGTTTTGTCTTCGACTCCAATTCTTGATTGCGTCCCTACAACTCGGCTTCTACTCACCTGATTCTGGACTGACCTCTGTTTCCTGATCAACTACGGCTTGGCTTGGCATCCCTGTTACACCGTCCTCTGGCTTTGACCTCGGCTTATCATCTTGACCATCCATCCTTGTTCACTTTGAACTGGCGTCACGTGTTGACACACCGTGTTACAGTTCTGTTATTTTTGTTCGTTAGTCTTCCCATTTATGAGCTGTTGACCAGCCCTGGGACTAGCAACGGGCAGCCGCACCTATCACTGGACTAGTTCCAGTGGTAGAAAGCAAGGGCTCGTTGCGAGCCTCGTGGGTCAACAGACCCCCTTCTGTTGTTCATCGTCGTTACATATTGTGTTCCATCACTGTAACTGAAGAAACTTGTATCTGCGCATCAAAGCGTAAGTCAAGTAAACCCACCTTGTTTGTACCCACTATGTGTCTGCATCTCTAAACTCCATGCCAGAAATCCCACCTGTTTGTCCCGATGGCCACCCTGGCTCACCGTGACCTTGGGGCCCTGTTCCCCGACAGTAATTACAGAAAAATAATGCATACATACAAAGGTCATGTCCACATGAGTGTGGGCATTTGGTTCCTCAGGGACAACTAGCAGTAGCACAACTTGTGCCACTGCTAGTTGTCCCTATGCCTGCCACATGGCAGGTTACCCCGGGTGGGGTAGGGGAGGTTGGGACCAGCACTGGGCTGGCCCAAGCAGCCTAACCTAGGGTCCTGGGGGCCTCCTGGGGCTGAAGCAGCAGTGATCCTGCTGCTCAGAGCCTGGCCGGCAGCTGCACTATGAATTCGGCAGGCTAGGGTCTAGTTTTGAATGGTGCACATTGCCTCTGCGTGCACCACTCCACTTTTTTTTGTGATAGCTTTTTTTATCCCTGGTTAAAAAAACCCTTGCACTGCTCCCTTGCAGCGCAGAGAACAGCTGAATGTGCAGTATATGGTGCTGCAGATGTGTCTACAGTACCACATACTGTATGGCCACGCTTGTCTGGATGCAGCCAAAGGGGCAAATCAAGGTTGCAGGCTGGTGACTCTGGCTGCCGCTGAAGGCTTTTAGAGAGGCAGCCACCATTACCTAGGTTTTGAAGGGGTTCCATGGGCCGGAGGGAAGTGCTTTGCAGGCCAGAGTACAGTAACCACAGTGCATGAATGTACATGTAGACTTGCCCTATGAGTATATAATATAGGCTATCCAGACTATATAATGTCTGGCAGAGAAATAACTATCATTTCTGTTGGAATAGGATGACAGTAGGAGCAATTCCAATAAAGGGGAAGGGGACAAAGGTATTCAATACATTTGTAAAACACTTCTGTTTCTAATTTCTATCTAGTATATCTTTCTACTCAAGTCAATTTTGTCTATTATTTTAGCATTACCTATCTGATATCTTTTTATAGTCAGTTTATGCATTTATCTAGCTTATTTTTGTACCCAATTTTCTCATTATTTCAAACTTTCTTCTAATATGGTTTTTCATTAATCTTTTTCTCTTGGCTCCCTCTTTAGTAGTCAAGTCAATAAACCAGATAATAAAACACAGGAACAAAATCAAATAAATATTAAGAGTCAGGGACAGACAAGTTTGAAAATTGCAAAAACATTTATTCTTTTCATTTACAAAATGGTAACTTTTCATTTTTATATATGCACCTTCCTATATCTATATATAAACTTTGAACAAATGTATTTTATAAAGTGTTTAATTTCTGCAAACTGAGAGTTTTCATAAGCATTTTATATATGAAGCATGCAAAATCTTGAGAGCAGTGTTTTTAAATAATCCATAACTACAACCAATATAGCATCTTTTCTATAGATGAAAACTCATGGTCTTCCTTTAGGAAGACCATGGTGCTTTTGTCTAAACAGGCCAAGAGCCATTTAACTGAAAGACAATTATCTGGGGAGTTTAGTATTATAAACTTTACTTGTCTTGTCTTAAAATATTTTCTCTTCTTACCTCTTTCTAGTTGTTTTAGCTCAACAGATTCTTTCCCCTATAGCATGTCAGCTTTTCCCAGAGCTAAATATACATAGTGTACCATGTTTCCTAGGGAAATCTCAACATTAACATTTAGGGACTTATTGTTTGATTGCTTTCTTGTTTACAATTTCCTTCGATTTAGCTGTTTAAAAAGTACTGCTTTAATGCTAACAGATTACTACATAATAAACATCAGCTTCCTTTGACAAAATAGAAAAGCAATGTCTACGCCATCAAAGATATTTCAAAGATTGGCTGGCAGCTTTAACTTTACTCAAAGTATTATGCAAAATGACTGGCTTGCTGATACAATAGAATTTAAACAGTTTTGTATGGGGAAAACTGTTCTGTAATTCCCCAGCACATCCTTAATCCTCCCCCTAGGCTAGAGACAAACATTACACATAAATTGGTATAAGTGACCAGAAGCTGGTTCAAATCTGTAACACAACAGAAGTTCAATGCACACCAACCACTTTCAAAATGGGCAAAACCAGTTTAAGATAAACCTGGGTGGATGTAGTATAAGATTTAGATTAACCCCATTTATTGAACTTCTGTCCCAGATCCCCTCCAGATTCAAATTATCTCACAGTCCCTCAACATCCCAGGATGCTTTGCACATCCCCCACAAAGCCCCCTTTGGAGGGTGGGTGGGCTAGCCTTGGCCAAGCAGGGAGGCATGCTCTAGCACTCCCTGCCTTCTGGCCTGGGCCACTACAGGCATGTGGCTGCATTTCTGTGATCAAAATAAAGGCTTATAAGGATTATCAAAGGCTCATAAGGATTCATAAAACTTCTGTTGGCAAAAAATAAAGAGAGAGAAATGTTATGAATATCAGTTTACCTATAGTTTGTAAAATCTTAATTATTCATATTTAAAGAAATATTTCATGCTGTATTATGTAATTTTATAAAGCATTAAATTACCATTTAATATGGAATAAGTTTAAATATTAAATAAATTTAATATGTGGAATAAGCTCCCTCCAGAGGTGGTGCAATAACCTACCCTGGAAATCTTCAAGAGGAGACTAGACAGTCACCTTGCTGGGGTCACCTGACCTCACCTGTCTTTCCTGCCTGGTGCAGGGGGCTGGACCCGATGATCTGCTGAGGTCCCTTCCCACCCCTAACAATCTACGAATCTATCAATCTGTTCACTTGTTTATCTGTTCAACATACACTGCTTAGACTAATCTGCAATGATTGAACAGATTCAGCCTTGGGCTTTCTGTCTGCACTTAGCCCTTGTCTGTAGGAGTGGTTCTCAAGATTTTTACATTTTTCAAGAAAACCCCCTATAGATTTTTTTTTTTTTAACTTAGCAGTACCCCAGTTGAAAACCACTGCTATGCTGCCTCAGCTTACCTCAGTGGTTCTCTCACAGCCAGGTGTGCTTCATTCACAGCTAGATCAAATTGCTGCAACATGAGCACACACTCCTATCTGCATTAGGGTTACCTTATAAGCTTCTGCAGGCAGAAGTACCACAGCTCTTCCTGGTCTGTGTCATGCCCTCTCTTCCTACCCTGCTTCTCCCAGAAACAGAGGTGCATGGGACTGTTCCACCTACCCCATGTACAATACACTTAGCAGTTCTTAGTTTGCTCTGTTTTCTGAAGACACAGTTCAGGGTCTAAGAAGGGTTGCAACAGAACTGGGTGCTCCTCCCTGCTTTAGGTTTATCAAACAATCCTAATGCAGTACAGTACTTGCACTCGTGCTGAAGTCTCATCCAGACTGGCTCCGCATGAGGAAAACGGGCCATGCTGTACCACCCACTACCCAAAAAGGGTCTTACATTTGAGAGCCACTAGTCTACAGAAACAAGAAGCTTGCAGAACCTATAAATCCACAAGCTTCTTTGCTGGCTGCTACTTCGAAATACTCTTCCCAAATGGCACTGCTTATTGCTTATAGTTACTGTTTGGCAATTTATCCTCAAACTTGTTGTGAGATAATGTCATCAGGTTCAACTAAAAATATTTAGAAAGCTGGAATTAAGAGCTAAGTTTAGGTTTAGCAGAATGTAAATGCAGAGTTAATATCCTAGAAATAAGTTTCTATTTTACCAGCTTTTATTTTTCAAGGAAAAAACCTAACAATATAACTAAAATCCTGGCCCCCAAGTACAAGAATTTTGCTACTCACTAAAAGAAGCCAAGATTTTATCCTTACATATTTCGAGGTGAGTTCTGGGACCCTGGTTCTCTAATCCACTATCTCTTTCTACAGTGTAATTCTTTTTAAGTTAATGAAATAACAGTTCTTTGTAGAGGTATCAGCCCCTACATCTTCACCACTAATTTGGGGGTGTCATATATTTCCAAAACATATGTTGGTGCCTTTTAAAAATCCTTCCGGAGCTCCAAAGGCTGTTCCATATGGGCAAAATAGCCAGTGAATAGTACCTCCTAAAATAGCTTTTCTCATCTCAGAATAGATTTTGTGTATTCTCTCTCCAAGAACTTTTAATTATGTATCAACTGAAGTTTCTACAAAAAAGTTTAAAAATAGCCTTAGAATAATATTAAAAAGTATATACACATTTTTGAAAACATGTTTTAAGTACCTGTTTTTCAGATCTCCTCCCCCACCACTCTACCAAAACTTTTCTGGGTCACTTTAAATTTGGACTAAGACCTGCTTAGCAGCTATATGTTATTGTACATTAAACATTTATATTAGAAAGGACTTTTGAGAAAGTATGTTAATAAACATATTATCTTGTTATGAAAAGTGCATCTCTGAGGAGGCAACTGCATGTTGACAATGAACATATAGGAAAATAAAACGTATGGTAGCTAAGTGTTAGTCTATCCTACACAGTACTTATTAAAATGCTCTTTTAATTCAGTCTTTGCAAAGGGTTTTAAATTACTGGGCTTGGTATTCTCCAAACTCTCCATTAGATCTGTTCAGTGTAACAGCATTGCTTCCTCATTTAAACTAGTATAAAAATCCCTAAGTTTTAAGGAACAAGAAAGGTCTGGTTCTGTTTAAGCATATTTATTAATTTAATGTTATTGTTTCTATAGCTGAAAAAATATTTTGGAAACAATCCTGTTTGTTCTAATATGCAGCAAAGTGCTAGATACTTTGATATCCAATCTTGAACCTTCCAGGTAGCAATTTTTTTGGTGATGGTTTTTATACCTCTAGACCTGGCTTGTCCGACATATGGCTCCCAGGTCGCCATGCAGCCTGCCAAGCTGTTTTCTGAGGCCCAAGATTTCATAGATTTCATAGACATTTGGGCTGGAAGGGACCTCGGAAGATCATCGAGCCCAGCCCCCCGCCCAAAGGGCAGGAAGTCAGCTGGGGTCATAGGATCCCAGCAAGATAAGCATCCAATTT
>NW_017728947.1:62814661-62836822 GCF_001723895.1 Crocodylus porosus | reverse complement strand
CTCTTGAAGGTGTTCAATGTAGGTGCTTGAACCACCTCCGATGGCAGGCTATTCCAGACCTTGGTGGCTCGAACAGTGAAGAAATTCTTCCTTATGTCCAGCCTGAAACAGTCTCGCAGTAGCTTATGACCATTTGACCTCGTCATCCCTTGGGGCGCTCTGGTGAATGTTCCCCCAGCTCCTGGTGGTCACCCCTGTTAAACTTATAGGTGGCCATCAGATCACCCCCGAGCAGCGCTTTTCCAGGCTAAAGAGCCCCATGGCTCTTTAAGATGCTTCGACGGGAAACAAAAGTAAACACTGTTTACTTTCAGTCCCACCCCTTGTCCCTCCCCCAACCCCTCAGCAGCTTCCTAATGGCTGCTGAAGAGCTGGGAAAGGGACAAGGTTACCACACACAGCCTGCAGCGAGCAATGCCCCACCGCAGGGCCTGGGCACACACGTGCTCCCTGGTGCCCGAACAACTTACCGGGAATCCTTGAAAGCAGGCAGAGGCAATAGCAGGGCTCAGCGGCAGAGCCGCGCGGGGCTGAGGCGGGAGTGGGTGGGCGGCGTGGGCACACACGGCCGCCAGGGCAGCGAGGCAAGCAGTGGTGGAGCAGAGGGCAGAAGCAGGGGGTAGCATGGGCACACATAGCCACTGGGGCAGTAAGGCAAGCAGCTGCAGAGCAGAGGGCACTTTTCCTGCACATCCCAGGGAGGCTGTGGCCAGGAGGATGAGGAGGAGCCCAGACTGGGGCTCCCATGCGTGGCAGTGGCTCTCCCTGCCCCGCTCCACTCTGCGCCCAACTGCAACTGTGGCTGTGCCCAGCTGAGCTGTGAGTCTCTCTCGCAGCCTCTCGGATACACTGAGGCCCCACTCCCTCCCCGCCCACCCGTTCCCTGCAAGGCAGTGAGTGGTGGAGGCTGCAAAGCACCGCGCAGGTGTCTCCTGCCGAAACACATCCCTCCACCTTTGATTAGTGTCCACTCTGGCTGATATCTTTTCCACATTTGATCTGTCAACTTGCATTATGCTTCTTTCATTATGAATTATGCAAAAGTGTTTATTTTAGTCAAGTGTTTGGTATAATTTCATTGTTACTTTTATATTGTTTTTATTTTGGATTTTAAACCACATTTCCAGACCCATTTCATTGTCACTTCCTGAAACTTCATTGGTGTCAAAGGTCATGTGACATCACTTCCTGAAGGGTCTTTGAATATGGCTCACCAGCCCACTGGGTGATAAAAAGTTAATGATCTGGCCCCATATTCAAAAAGGTTGGACACCCCTGCTGTAGACCCTTCACTTGAGAGATACAATACAAGTATTAGTAGAGATACAATGTAAGTAAATAATTTATTGTACATACTTCAAAAGAGCTCTACAGCACACCTTCAAAACATTTGATATAATATTGTCTTTCAACAAAACAACATAAAAAGAATATGGAGAAAGAATTTAAATATATAACCAATAGTGATTCTTAAAGTTAATAGAACACTCACTCTTATATAAAAATACCAGCAAGTGACTGTTTCACATTGTCTTTTTAATTTTATTCTCTCCCAAACTGGGAGATCATTTCAGGATGGGGACAAAAAAATAACCTCACTTCAGTCATACCAAACACAGCTTATGCCACTGCAATATATGTTAGCTACTTGACAGACTGCAAAAAATCAGTCCAAAGATTTAAAAAATAATAATTCTGGATAGATTTAAACAGGTTTAATCTTATAATTTTTGTGTTAGTTAGGATATAGTTGGAAACTTTATATTTCAACTTCAAAAGTCACATAAGCAAATAAAAACAGAAGGCAGAAGGCAACTTCTTTTAAAGGAAGAACAAATCCTAACTTTATTTTTACTTATGCTAAATAGTTTCCTTAGTCTGTTTAACCAATGCATCAATTTTTCATCCATTCTACCAGCACAAGGGGCATAGGAGTCAGAAATTTCAGACTGCATCTGCAGGTTTTATTAATGCAAAAATGGATCTACTTGAGTTGAATTAGCTGTCCCTTGCAGTCCCATATATAGGGATACAACTTCCTGATAATGCTGTCACTTATCATCTTATCCCACCAGAAGGAATATTTCCTTAATTTGTACTGCAGTATCACTGGGAAACAAAGAGGCTGTCCCCCCAAATTCCTTTTGACAGAGCAGAAACTATAGGGTATAAAAATGGAGAGAAAAACTATTAAGAACATTGCAGCCTGAATAAAACTGGGAGCTTAAGTTATCCACTTCCCTTGAAAAATACTTGAGTATTATGTGGAATGACCAGAAGGCCAGTTAGAAGCAAATGAAGTTTCATAGGTTCATAGGTTGTGAGGCTGGAAGGGACCTGGGAAGATCAGAGTCCAGCCCCCCTGCACCAAGCAGGAAAGACAACTGGGGTCAGGTGACCCCAGCAAGGTTGTACAACGTTGAATAGATTCAAACAAACTTTGCAATTTTAATGTATATTTGTTTAATAATATAACAATAAATAAGAAACCTAGATTTTATACACTGCTCTCCATCAGATTTCAAAGCACTTCACAAATAAAGTAAATAGCATTTTTCTCCATTAACCTTATATTACTAATGTAAAAATCATTTTTCTCTCTAGAATTTCCTCTCTACTTCTGCTTTATCTAGCGCTTGCCTGCTTCTTCTGGCATCACCTTGTCTGTAGAAGAAACAAGAACTTGAAAATAAGGCACCAATCAGGTGCAGCATGCATCCTATATTTGCAATATACGTGGAGGTGGTAACACCAAATTAAAGGGGGCCTTTTTATATACTCTGAGGACAGCTTTTTGGCCTTTGCTTTTTGTTAGGTTTAGACAGACAGCATATTGTCATGAAATACTAAGTCTAGATACGTGAAGAGGCACAACCTTTAACACTTGTGATTTATACTGCACTACACATTTCCTGTAACATGGTCAATGCAATAGCCATGTGTATTTATAAACTTATTTTTAAAACCACTAGAATCTTCTACAATCAGCTCATTTTCATCACAGAATATACTCAGTGGACACCCTAAACATAAGTAAATTAACCTTTCATGAGATCATAGCCATAAGTAGTAGCCTCTTTCCATAAAACATTCAACCTAATTTCAGACTTGTAATAATTATGTAATCAAGACACTTCATACTTTAACAACATCATTTCACCAGACACCATCCCCTTCTATTCAACACAAAATACCCCATGGCAGTTGTTATTCCACTCAGTGGAGCGCTGGTCAACATTTCATCTTCGTGATCTCTTTTTAAAGCGAGTAAGGTGATGCCTTTTCAAACGCGGAGCCTGTCTGAAAATTTTACCACAAACTGAACATTCAAATAGCTTCTATCCAGCATGCATTAAATAGTGTCTTTCAAGTTTTGAAGGTGACTTAGAAGTTTTAAAGCAGACACTGCATTGATACAACATCTTAACAGCTTCACTTTCTTCTGTACTCCCAGAAAAATCATACCAGTGACTATAGTGGCTTTCCTCTGTTTCTACTGATTTGCTACACAAATATGGCTGTGTGTGTCTATTGCTGGTATCAAGAACGAAGTCCCCAGACTCTATCTCAACTTTGATTTCAGCTGCTTGGTTTGGCTGCATCAGCTCAAATTCTTAAAAGCCAGATATCTGTGAAGGTTTTTGGGAATAACCCACAGGCTGAGAAGACTTAAATTCGATGTGATCTCCCTGATGATTGAAAAGTTTGTTCAGATTTTCAAATCCCACCTGGCCAACAGGGCTTTTATATGGTCTCTTTTCAGTATGGGTGAGCTGATGTCTTTTTAAGTGAGCTGACTGTCTAAATGTCTTCCCACAAACATTACAGGCAAAGGGCTTCTGTCCCGTGTGAATCAGATAATGTCTTTGAAGTTTGGATGAAGAAGGAAAGATTTTTTCACATCTGTCACATTTACACACTTTGTGTCTACTATGGATATTTTCAGTGGGAGCTGAAAAAGCACAGTGAAGTACTTCTGGATTATCAAAGAAACCATCATCCGATGAACCATAAAAAGAATCATCTTTATTATGCACTGAATCATCCATGTTTAACATGCTTTCGCCAGTAAGCATACCTTTTAAATTAATTCCTAATTTGTGAGTTTCCAGGTGTTCTTGCCAGGGTAATGGTACAGTAAATGTTCTTTTCTTTTTATTGCTAATTGTCTTATGCATGACAAGCTTACTGTGGTAGTTCCTAGGAGCTTTAGAAGCATTCTGATCAGAACGCTGTTTGCTTGCAGCAACCAGGTCATGACTTTTAAAGTGACTTGTTTTCATTCTTTTTATGTCAGACAGAGAAGAATCCAGTGCCTTTTCTCCAGTACACTTAAGCTTCATCAGGATTTTACTTTTAATGCTAGTTCTGTGCTTGTAGGCTGCCATGCCACTGTTTGAATTCCTGCCATCTTTGGGGTAAAAACATTTGTGCAAATTTAGAAAGTGCTCTGTTTCAAAACACTGCTCACACACGAGGCACTGAAAAGGTACAATATAAATGGAGTAAACATCTAGTGGGTCAGTCTCCTGGGACTCATCAGCATTAACACTCTCAACATTATCCTTTTTCCTTTCCAGCAGGTTCTGTAGCCTGGGATATTTAGGACTCTTTGCTTTATAAAGGATACTCGAAAAAGTCTTATTTTTGGCATGGAGTTGCTTGTGCTTCAGGAGTTTGCTCTGTATCTTAAACCCCTTCTGACAAAAACAACACTGAAAAGGCCTCTCTTCTGTGTGTGTGAGCTGATGGATTTTCAGATGGGCTGACTGTCTGAAAGATTTACCACACAAGGAGCACGTGAAAGGTTTCTGGCCAGTGTGAATAAGAAAGTGTCTTTCTAGTTTAGATTGTGATGGAAACATCTTGTTACAGGTTTCACACATATGAGTTTTTTTCCTCCTTCTGGCACTATGCAGATTATCTGATTTTGTGCACTGATGCAGCATCCACCTCTCTTCTGTTGCAAATGATTTTTGGCAAATGGAATATCTAGACTTCCCGTACACCAGCCTATCTTGCTTGGTATCCACTGATTTTGTTTGCTTAATATTACTCTGGTAGTTTTCATTATGAAGCTGCTGATGCTTTAAAAACGTGATCAAGTTCTTGAAGTTTCTAAGACAAACATTACATTTGAAAGGCAGTTTATGGGTTAGCTGGTGTCTCTCCAGATGGACTAGCTGCCTAAAAGTTTTATGACACATGTGACATTCAAATGGCTTTTGACCAGTGTGTATAAGATAATGCCTAGCTAATTTGGAAGGCGTTTCAAACTGTTTGTAGCAGAGATCACACATATATGGTCTTTTCTTGGGTATCCTGTTAGCTGTTACACACTGTTGTATTTTAAACATTTTTTAAAAGAAAAAAGCACTCCTATCCTGGTTGATTTCTTCAGAAGAACACTTCAAGTGAGATTTTCAACAGCACACTAAGAAGGAAGGCTGTAGCAGCAGCAACTTATCTTGGAGAACAATTCTTGAATTCCTGTCCCTAAAACAGTAAAAAAGGGTATTATTTTAGATTATTTTAGTAGCTATTAGTGTGGTTTGCCATTTGAAAAAAACAAGAGACAATGGTTAACTAGAATAAGGTCAGTTTTACTCAGCTTAAAAAACTTCTTACTAACAGACCAATAACAAAAAACATACTGAAAAACACATTAAGGGAAAATGGACTATTCTACATAAGAAAACAGTCATCTATTCTCTAATGAATATGCATTTAAATGCTTTTTCTTCAAAATAATTATACCAAATTTCAACTATAATACAAAGAAAATAAAACGCTGTTCTATTTTTAAAAGTCTATGCAGTATACTCCACTACAGCTGGGAGTAACTGCTAGTTAGTTGTAAGAAACTTTGTGAATAAAGGAGATGTAAAAATTTGAGATGACGAGAACAGGAAAAAGACGGATAACCTAGACCCCAAAATAATAATTAAAGGACTATAGCATTTTTGAGGAGTGCTAAATTACAAGGCCAGTAAGTCTGAACTTGAGAGAAGGTACCATTTACATTGCTGCACCTCACCAACATCTCAACTTTGTCTCTGAGGAGCACCACAGCAACCACGTCCCTGTAGGAAGAAAAGCACGGTTAAACGCAAGGTTACAGCCTCCTTGTGGAGGCTGCAGAGGGTGGAAATTAGAAAAATGTTAAGAGTTTTGAGTGAAATAATGACCTTTGCTCTCTCCCAACTGGCCTTTACGTGAACCATCAGCAGAGGAGTGAAGGTCTCTGTAATCCATTGTATCCCCCTTCTTCAATGAGTGTTACTACCTATGAAATAATTTCATGTTGTATATGTGAATGCTATCCACCATAATTTACACATATTCATCTTGTACACCAAGTAAACACAATATTTCATGAAAATATTTTCTGCTGAAAAGCAGGAAAATTAAGGAAGTCACTGTCGCTCAAAGCACTGCTTCTAATCACCACACGCAGAAAGCACCCCTAAAAGTAATACTTCTCAACTGAGCTACTAAACTCGAAAGAAATATCTAAAAAGATATTTTGCATTGAGAAAAAGCCTGCCATATTTTATGAGAGTTAGAAGGAAACAGGCTGTACTTACACTTCCCACAGAGTACATAAAAGGTCTAGTGCATCAGAGATTGCTCAGAAGAACCATATTGAAAAGAAATCCAATAGGATGTTTCCCTTTCTAACTGATATGACCCCATATTCTTTCTGGGCTTGACATCAAAAGTTCCTGTACATCAAAGATGCTTTGTATCTGGGTATATACATTTTTGTAGAGTTCTTTGATTTAGCAGAGCTTAGAAATGCTATAGAGTGGATGTTGGCTTCTGTGAAATTTCCTTTCCTCTCTTCCACCCCATTTTAAATACCCTCCAGTTTCAGCCCTCCTGTCAAAATGCAAGACTTCCCAAAGCCAAACTCTTAGGAGATGCCGTCTTCCAAACTGCTGGTGCACTATTTCTTGGGAAGCACAAGACATCAGCGTGTAAATGCTGTCTAGTTTGTGCTAGATCAGTCACTGAGAGAACTGAGGTTTATATAGCCACATAAGGGAAACCTAAGGGAAGGAGCAGGCTGGACCTTGCTAAGTAATTTTGTCTCAAAGTAGCTTCCTTTACCAGGAAAGGAAGAAAAGTAAAGATTCTTTGTCAGCTAAGGCTGTCATCATACAAATCTAATTTACTTGTCAGGAGAGTGTTCATGTACTCCAGAGGTTGACACCAGAAATAGAGACAAAAGTACCACACTGAAAAAGAGATCTTGTACACAATTACATTACAAAGTAAGGGTCCAATCTGGTCATTTCAAATAAAAAATGCTTCTTTTTGTTAACAGGCTCATTTAAGTCAGTGGAAGGTGTAGCTGCTCCATAAATCAAGATATCTGCTTAGCTGTTTAAATCTGAAAGTGCAGGGCTAACTCTAGACACCAACATTTTAAAAAACTGATTGCCATATCATGTTAAAAGTTATCTTACTTGTTATACCAGATACATATTTTGTGTACAGCCAACTTTTTGGCTACTCATTCCTGAAATCTGAACATTAAAACATTAAGGCTCTGATTACTTCTACCTAATATTGTTCTGAACAGCCTGAAATTCTCACTCTGGGTGTAATACATACTTCACACTCACTATGAGTAACAAGCACTGTCTTGCAAAAATGCAGCAAAATCTATGAAGGTAAACAGCAATGTGAACTTGAAGCAACAGAAACAACATTTACTTCCCTGTATTTTGGCACCTGTCATGTCCTTCATTCCTCTCCCAACCCCCCCATGTCAACCAAGAAGTGGAAGTATTTCCCAGTCTAACAAGGAAAGTTCACGCACGAATGAAAGTCAATCATTTTAGAACAAGATCTCTAGGGAGTGAACCTGCTGCCTGTGCAGATGAGGGAAGAGAAAAGTTTGCAATTTCCTGTACTAATAGCCTGCGTGCGGCAATCCAAGGAGACTGCTGCTACTTTTCATCCTAGTCACGAGGTTATGGAGGAGCCTGGAAGTGAGGGGGATAACGATCTGTTTCCCAACACAACTCAGACTCGGCTGTGCCTCAGCACCGAAGGGCTCTGCCCAGCTACCATTAGCCCGTCAGCTGTACCTTAAAACTAACATTTAGTCTGCCAAACACAAGCACGAAAAACAAAAAAAGGCTGAGGCCATGGTAAAATACACATCGAAATATAATGTGCCTCTTGTCAAATGAAGCATCAAACATGAAAACACAGGCCTGGCTGCTGATATGAGAAGCTACGTGACACGCAGAGAAAATAAGACATTGCGCCCATATCTCTGATGGGCAAAAATGTCATACTGCCCTCCTCCAGAACAGGGTTGAGCAGAAACGCAGCCTTCACCCACATCAACAAAGCGGCTGGCGCAAAGCAGAAGGGGGCCCAGCCCCCGCCCTGCCCCGCTGGAGGTGCGGGAAGTGCTGGAAAACGTCCGAGGAAGCAAAAAACCGAATGAAGTCGCAGCAAAACCCAGGGACCAAGAGACAGGTCTGAATTTCGGAGGGAAGCGGAGGGGAGGCTGCCACAACAACAGCCCTAGGGCACGGACAACCTCCCACCTTCAGCCCCCGGCTTGGCAGGGGGGCCCACCCCGCACTGCACTGCCCCGGAGCCTGCAGCTGACCACGAAAACGCAGCACGGGCCTGGCGGGCACCAAAGCACTGAGCAGCCCCGCTGGAAACCGGGCACCCGGATTAGTGCCCCAGGGCGCGCTGGGGAGCCCAGCCCGCCCCGCCCCGCCAAGCAGCAGCAGCTGCGCCGCCGTCCTCCGCCTGCCGCGTGGGCGCCGCGGAAACCCGTCCCCCGGATAGCGCGGGGCTTGCGGGGCGCGGGGAAACCCGGCCCGGAGACTTCCGTTCCCACGTCCGAGCTCGCCCGCCTCCCCCTGCGGCTGCCGGGCTCCGCGCTGCCCTCACGCACCGCACAGGCCAGGCCCGGGCCGGCCCGCGGAGCCAGCTCGGCGCCGCTCTCCAGGAACCAGCAGCGCCGTCCCGCGCCGGCACTAGGGCTGGAGGCCCCTGCGGCGACTGAAGCGTCAGGATGCAGGGGCCGATGGCGCGGGGGGTGGGGGGCACTTGCACCCTTCCCCTCCCCACGTTGATTTCTGCTCCACCCGGAGTTTATAGGCAGCCCTCAGTGCTGCGGGAGTCACTTGAGTTCATGGCTGATCCCGGATCTCTTCTTAGCTTCGATCAGCAACCCTCTCTTCCTCCTTAAAGGTCTTGACCGTGGGAGACTGGCGCCCCCTGAGGGGGGGGCACTTGCCCCCCCCAGCGGACACTTAGCAACCGGGGTGGAGGGAGGGGTCCCGACGCGGCGGATCCCCGCTGGCACTTCTGGCTACAGGGGACCGCTTCTGCGCCCCCGCCCCCGGCCGGGCGGGCGGCGCTCTGGGGGACACCAGCGCTCTCGCCTGCCCCCCGGGACCGCTGGCTGGCTGGGGGGGGGGGGTGCACCAGCACTCTCGGGGTGCTCGTGCATCCCCTACGCATCGCCACCGGTCTTGATGTTTCCCCAAGCAAATTCTCTCCTCCCCAGTTCTGCTCTCTCTTTGCGTCTCCTGGTAATGCCGCTCCTATTTCACAGCTCGGCCGATTGTTGGGGTTTTTTAACTCTTTCCAATGAAGTGAGATTTGGTTTTGCTTCCACCTTAAATTGAAGGATACAGCTGCTAGACTCCTAACATATTAGTAAAGCTTATAGGTTTTAACTGGAGAAAAAGGTGTCTTGTGTTACGTGGAAGCACACCACCTGCACCCCAACTTTTCACAATCCTAGCTCCACCCATGTCGGGACACATAAGGAATTTCAGAAAGTACCACCATAACTATAAGGCTGATGTGTACACCCTGACCTGGATGTACCTGAGAGGGTAACTGCCGCCTCAAAAAGGCAGAGAAAGCAGAAATAAAAAGAGATGGGGAGAAGAATGAACAGAGGGACTGGAATAAGTTTGAAAAGATTAGGATAGTTAACTTAAGAAGGGAGATAATAATGGATTCAAAATAAGGAATGATAAGAAGTAAATCGGGCTGGTATGAACTCTTGCTCAAGAATCGGTTAAAATGCTGAGTGACTGGCCATTGAATATCAGGCTGACCCACACTGTCCTTGCTTCTTTATATTTTCTCATTTTCCAGACAGTACTTTGATACTAAGCTCCAGTTTATTTTCTCTACCAATGCAAACTTTGTTTTCACCAAAATACCCTCCTTGCCTACAAAAAAATAAAGATTGAACAAGGAGCAGATAGCACAAAATGAACTCATGGATGACAGTAGTGATAATTATTATCCCAGCTCAGTAAAGGCATATGCTCAAGAGGAGGGCAGAGAAGCCCTTTAAGGACATCCTCAAGGCCAACTTAAAAAAAATGCAACATCAACATAAACTCTTGGGAGACTATCACCCAGGACCACCCCAAATGGAGGAAGGATCTCAAGGAAGGATGCTGCAAGGATCTCAGTACTTTGAAACCTTACAACAACATGAGATGGAAAAGTGGGAGCGGCAGAAACAGCATCACGGACTGAATCAGGAATCCAGAGCTACCCACCCCACATGGAAACACGGGCCCAAGTTGCAACAATGTGTGGTACCTGGATCAGCCTTGTCAGCCATCTTTGGACCCACAGATAAGACATTCATAGAAGACAATCATCCTCGACTGTGAGGGATTGCCAAAGAAGACTTCAAGAAGGTGGGGAATCAGAAAATTGTTGGACCATTGACATCTGGATAAAAATGTCTGAATGTCAGTTGTCAAGGCAATACAGAGTTTACAAGTCAAGGGGATACAGATTTTCCACTGAGACTGGATACATATGGCATAGACAGATGTTCAGCCCCAGCTCTAACTCATAGCATTTTACATAAAGCACCATGAGTTAGAGCACCACCCCAACCCAGCAGACATTCACCTGTTTAGTCTGGGGGTGATCAAGCCAGCCTGCCACGGCCCTCCTGGCCAGCAGGAGGGTGCACCTCAGCCCCACTCACAGCTCCCAGGCTGTCAGCAGGGAGGGAGGACAAAATGAGCAGCACTGAGCTGCTAGCTGGAGGGGGTTGTTGGGTGTTGGCACCACTGTCTCCCAGATAGTGCTGAGAGATCAGTAAAGCACAATTAGCCTTAAATGGAACAGGAAATATGAATGCAGACAACTCAGTGTCCTAAAATCCAAATCGTAGCAGTTTATGTATTCAGAGAGAGACAGACATGCAGTATAATAATCTTACCCAATCCAAGATGTTACTTTGCTCAACAGAAAAGATGGCCACTCAGTTCCTGGAGGCAAAGGGCTGGGGTGCCTGGGCAGTGAAGGCAGAACCTGGGCTGCCCCTCACACCAGGGCTAGGCAGGACCAAGAGACCTGCCATGGGCCAGTATAATCACTTAGTGGCCAGATCCACCCCTGCAATAGGCCCATCCTTCCCAGTATCCCTTTCTTTCAAGAATTTGTGCAGTCCCTTTCAACTGATTGGATCTGGCCCATGGGGTACACCTGTCAATTGATTGGATCTGGCCCTTGGTGCCCTGCATGGGGCCACACTTGCTGGCTCTGGCCCTGACCAATGTGCGCAACTTCCTGGCAGGCCTGCACCTGCTGTGGCTGCAGCTGCCCAGATGCTGCTTGGCTCCCTCAACCTGCAGCAGCATCTCCTCCTCCTGCCCCTCCTGCATCACGCCAGGGAGGTGGGAAGCTACAGCCAGCTGGGTCCTGCCCCAGCATTTGGAGCTCCAGCTTCCACCCGCCCCACCCCATCTGTGTGCAAAGAACAGCCACCTGAAGGTACCTGAATGGGTAGAAGGTGACCAGGAGCTGGAGCCCTGCACATTAGGGCAGGAGCTGCCTGGCTGCAGCTTCCTTCCTTCCCCTCGTCCTGGCGAGAAGTGGCCAGTGGTGTCCCTCAGGGGTCGGTGCTTGGTGGAAGTGCTTTTTAACATCTTTATTAATCATTTGGATGTGGGGGTAAAGAGCTCACTGGCCAAGTTCATGGATGACACCAAGTTATGGGGGAGTGTGGTCACACTCAAAAATAGGCTGCAAATACAGGTGGACCTAGACAGGTTTGCAAGTTGGGCGATTGGAGCTAGATGAAGTTCAACGTTGAGAAGTATAAAGTTCTCCACCTGAGTACAAACAATCCTCAGCATACTTACATGCTCAGTGGCACCAAACTGACTAGGACCACGACTGAAAGGGATCTAGGGGTAATAATAGACCATTATATAAATACGAACGATCAGTGTGATGCTGTAGCCAGCAGGGCAGACAATACTCTGGCACACATCAGCTGATGCATCTCAAACAAAGCCAAGGAAGTGATTCTTCCACTTTACTTGGCATTGGTGAGACTGCAGCTAGAGTACTGTGTCCAGTTCTGGGCACTGCATTTCAACAAGGATGTGGAAAAGCTTGAGAGAGTTGAGAGAAGAGCCACCTGTATGATCTGAGACTTGCAAGGTAAGCCATATGAGGAAAGGCTAAGCAACCTGGGACTCCTCAGCCTAAAAAAGAAAAGGCTGAGAGGGGACTTGGTGGCAGCTTACTGCTACATCAAGGGTGTACATCAAGGGCTCCGTGAACAACTGTTCACCAGGGCAGCCTTCGCAAAAACCAGGAGTAATGGCTACAAACTCCTGGAAGACCACTTCAGGTTTAACATTAGGAAAACTTCTTCACAGTCAGTGTGTCCAGACTGGAATAAGCTCCCTCCAGAGGTGGTGCAATCACCTACCCTGGATATCTTCAAGAAGAGACTGGACAGTCACCTGACCCCAGTTGTCTTTCCTGCCTAGTGTGTGTGTATGTGGGGGGGCAGATCCAATGAACTTGCAAGGTCCCTTCCAGCCCCTTAGGTTTATAGATTCACAGATTACAAGTGGCCCTCCAGCTGAAATAATTGCTCACCCCTGGCCTAGACTCTTTTGTCCCTCCTCACATGGAAGCCTCTCCATATTGCTAATGAACTTTGTTGCTTGCTTTGCTTAAATTTATTTTCTGTGACTAGTTGCCAGGAGGTGGGAATGCCACCTTAAAGATATCCTTTCCTTCAACTCAATATCAGATCCTCATAAGGAATCTTTAGGATTCCAATTCCATGTTGAGTGGAACCAGGATCATCTGACTGACCATATATAAAGGAGAGGTGGCCAGAGAGGAATAAGTTGCTAGCCAAGAAGGAAAGCTTCAGCCTATACCCTTAGCCAGTCAGTTTCAAAGGTGCCATCCTGCCCTTCCTTCTTTTGAGAAGCAATGCTGAAGAGGCTATTCCTGACACTTCCCAAATTGGTAGCCAGACACTTACTGGTCTCCACTGGATTTCCCTTACACACACGATAAAAAAAAAAAAAACACACAGTTTCAGTTTTTTGAACTGCCTTTTTCTTCCATGTTGTTTCTAGCCTTCTCTCAATGATAAAGAGAATCCTAATGTGCACCCTTGGCAGCCGTGCGCTTTTGGCTGGTCTGTAGCTATTTTAGCTAAGGCTGTTGGGAGCCAAGGCTGGGAAATTGGCAAGGAGTAGTCTGCAGTAAGAAGAAAAGGAGCCTGCTTAATTTATGGAGTGGTATATAAGTTGTTTTCTGTAGACTGAGGTAGGCTTAAATCCATACCCCCTGTTGCCCTGACAACTAAAAGATTGGACAGATGAACAAATTACAGAATGGGACAGAGACTGACAGGGCAACAGATACCCCAGTAACGGCCTGTATGCTTGATTGTGTCCTGTGGTAAATGAAAGCTATATACTCTGGTAACTTAGTTTTGAGAGAAAAAGGAATAAATTACCACGGCTCAGCTTTCATTTACTCTGGACCATGAGTGGGTACAAGAACAGATGCAGAGCAGCTGACGTGCATAAGTCTCTGCTCCCTTCTAACTCACTGTAGCTAGTTTATTTGTGACCTAACGTATGATTTCTCAGTGAGTTTCATCTGGTGGCAGTCCTAGTTCCTGTGTAGGAGTAATCTGCAGAGAGGACATTTTGGTCTCTATTTTTGTTTCTCTCTCTTGCTGTGTCTTTTTTGCAGGAATGGGGAGAAGGCTAATTTTGCTTACATTTTTAAAAATCTGTGTTTCATCTGATCTAAGGATGTATTTGGTAGCCGTGTTGGTCTGAGATGAAAAGAAATGCAAAACCCTAGAACTCTTGGTTCAGAAATGATACCTTTTATTAGACCAACTAAGAAATTGCAAAAAAAAAATCTCTTTTTCTGCAAGCTTTCAAGCACACATGCCCTTCCTCAGGCTCAGGGAAAATTAAAGATGGTAAAAAGTCCCTGTAGGTAAAAAATCAACTTCATTTTTACATTTCCCATCTGATGTGGAGCATTTCCAGACTCTGACATGTCTGGAGGACTGTTCTTGCCAGGTATTTTGAGATCTAGAAATTTATTGCCTGTACTTAGGACTTATCTACATTCCTGAATCTCAGATTCTATAGTTATGCCAACCTAGCTATACCAATAGAGCCCTGAAGTATACTGCAGATGGTCCATCCAACAAGGGCACATTTCAATCAGTACAGCTCTGTCAATATGAAGGATTTTGCCAGCATAAATATATCAGCTAGAGGTTGTCTTTTCATACCCTCACCAACAGCTGTGCCAACAACACTTTTACAATATAAACTAACTTTTAGATTTTCATATGCACAAATTAATCAGAAAAGTCCAGTTGATTTTGGAAGGTTGATAATTTTTAAACATTTTAAAACTTGTTTATTACATTTAAATTTTTAATAATAGGCATATATTTTGGCTGAAATTTCTAAAGCCGTCTACGGGAAAGCAGGTGCCTAAATCCTCTAGACTCATTTGACTCTCTCATCTTTCTTTCTGTTCCTCTGAGGATCTGATCAACTCTCTGCTTAGACAGAACTTTCATTATTTCCAGTGGGAGATTTTCCAACAAAACGGTGCAGAGTCAGAACCATATTTCATGCTTCCACATTTTTTAAGGTGTGAGTAACCCTGGGAATCATTCATCTTTTGCTGACATGAAGTAGGTGTAGTACAAATCACCACAGTATTATTATTACTATGTATATTACCAGATGATTAAACTAAAAATGCAAGACAGAATTTGATAATCATAAAGCAATCCCATCCTTGGATAGAGGATGCACGCAAAATCTGTCACAAGTACAGTTATGTCACTATTACCACACCCTCTGTAGACATCTATTTTGCTATAAAAAGTGACTAATGTGTTTTCAAATGGATTCTGTGTGTCAGAGAGAGAAAAAAAGCAAAGTTGGCATCATTTACTGATCTTAACGTGATAGTTTTCTAAAAAACAAAACAAAACAAAACAAAAAAAACTTTCCAGACTACGACATGTCTGGAGGACTGTTCTTGCCAGGTATTTTGAGATCTAGAAATTTATTGCCTGTACCATAGTTGCCATTCCTGAGTTTGACAGTGCTAGAAATCAAACCATAGTCTCCTGTCAGCAAAGATATTCTAAAAAATATTTGATCTGAAGGCAGCAGCACATTAACCAAATTATAGTGCTGCAATGTAAAATTTATTTGCGAAGAAATTTAAATTAGCTAGGAAACAATCCAAATCATATTGATGATTGCTTTCATATCATTAATATTTGTTTTAGAAGTCAATGTGATCTTGTACTTAGGAATAGCGGCCTGACAATCAGGCTGCTATCTGCAGCCTTCATGCTGACCAGCTTTGTGACCATAGGCAAGTTAATTAACTTTGCCTCAGCTTCTTCAACTATAAAATGAGGATATTACTTACCACACATTTTATAGGATTTGAGAGTCCCACTCAATGAAATAGTGATTGCAAAAAGCATTGGTACCATTGGGTCCCAGCAATTTTGTTTTTACAGGATCTTACAGAATAAAAACCTCTTTCATAATAAAGGACAACCAATCTCATCAGTACAAATTCCTGGACTGTTTGGTTATGAAGCAAAAGCGCTACCAGTCAAGCTGTGCTTTTGCCCAATATCAAGTTAAGAGAGATCTGTAGTTGTAAATAGTTATAGCTGTATTGTTGTGAATAACTCTAATGATGTTCATCTCTAGGTACAGATGTATGTTTATTGTTTTTGCAAGAGTATAATGCCATAGTATTAGATTCAGATGTATAGTCCAGACGTTACAACACAGATTAACGTACTCAATTATTTGGAAGAAACTTGTACACATAAGAGAAATGCTCAGTGCCCTATGATTCTCAATAGAAAAAAAAAAGCCACACACATTCACTCTGGAGAGTACATGAGGGAACATGAGCATATTAAAACAATAACTTACATATATTTTGAAGTAGCGGAGGAGATTTTTAAGGCATTCTATTTGTAACAATAGCAAAGGATTCTGATGTTCAAGAATCTGCCTCTCTGGATGTTTGGTTTTCAGTAGAAAGGGACAAAGACTAGAACAAAGTAAAACACTAAGTAGTAGCCTAAAGGTAGAACAGAAAGGTAGAAAGATAAAACAACATAAAAGAAGTGCCAGATTGGGTTAGACCAACTGTCCATCTAGCACATCTATCTTGTCTCCACCGGTGGTAAGTTGTAGATATTTGGGAAAGTGTATGAATAGGGCATGCCTGGAGTAATCCACCCCTTGTCATACCTTTCCTTGTCTCAGCCATCATTGTTCTAGGTTGCATCAACGTAATGTTGTTATCTAGAACTGAATTTTGAGATCTTGAATTTTTAAAGTCTTTGTTTTCTGTAGTTCAGTTTTTTCTTGTGAAAGAAAGCTTATTTCCCCATTTTGACATGCAAGAGCAGCTTGCATAAGTTTCTTAGCATTTTAAGTGTACAGTATACCACCTTCTCTGAGAAGGTACCTTGTTTTTATAAATGCCAGTGCCTCAGATGAAACAACCATGCTCCTACTAATTATTATTATTTGGAAGAAACTTGTAAATACAAGAGCAAATATTCAGTGCTCTATGATTCTAAACAGAAAAAGAAAGACTCCCCCAAACATTACCATAATCACTACTATTAATATTAAATAAATTATTATTTCATTTTTCTTTTTTGTGAGGAGCACACTCTAGTGTTTCTATGTGCTGAACATATACCCTCTTCAAATAATTTTCCATTCAGAAGGCTTTTGCAAAACTTGTACTGAAACAAAGACCCTTTGAAATCAAAATGTTGACTGTGATACTTCTGCAAAGTCGTTGATATTTGACAATTATAAAATGCAGATGCATCATGTTAGTTTAGTTTAGAGGTACATGTGACAGGATCAGAGTCCGGGGTGGCTGTGGTACCCCCTGGTGGCCACTTGACCCCCATTCCCACTCTAGCTCCCCAGGGTACCCTCCCTTTCTACCTAACGTGCTATGCTTTGATGTTATTTATAAGGTTTCAGGAGGCTCCCCTAGGGCCCCACAGGGAGCCCAGTTTACCTCCATCTTCCCCTTTGGGCACTATGCTATGGCCCTCCTGGCCCTATTAGCACCACAGGACACCAGTTGCCATATGGGCCATTTGTGGCCTCCTCCATTCCTATAGCCAAGCCTATGCCTTGGGGGTGTTTATTTTAAGTTGTCTGTTGGCCCCTCTGTCTTGTGTCCCACTCCAGTTAACCTGCTAAGCCCCTGGCCCTGGCAAGGCTCTCTTTTCTCTGGGCACCTAGCCCTAGTACTCTTGTCAGCCTGCCATGGCCCGAGCCCTGCCCTTGGCATGGTTCTCCTTTCCTGGGCCCCTGGCCCTAGTTTAGCTTCCACTTATTTCACCAGGCTTCAGGCCCTGCTGTGGTTCTTGTGTTAGGGTGGCCATGGCCTTAGTCTTCCTAGCCCTGGTCCAGTTCACCCCCACCAGCCTTCTGGGGTCTCTCACCCCAGGCTGGACTGCTTTAGCTCTCTCCCTACCCCCAGCCCTCTGGATCCCCAACCCCAGGCCAGGCTGCTTGACACTGGCCTCATCTCTCCCAGCCTCAGTCTAACTCATCACCCCAGCCTCAGCCTGCTGGGTCCTGGACCTCAGGCTAGACTGCCTGCTACTGAATGCCCTGCCAGGCACACCCCCCATAGCCACAATCTGGTTAGCCCAATCAAAACAAACACAACAAAACTGTACAACTGTCCAAGAAAAATCCTTCGCACATGGGCTCATTTCTTCCCCATGAGCCATTAAGATCCCCTTAGCTCTTCCCTCAAGGCTCTCAAGCAAAGCTTGGGTGCCAGTCAGTCCCTCTCCTGCAGCCATTCACTCAGGAGCTCCTCTCCCTGCAGCCTGCAAGGCCAGACTGATGGCCTAGTCTCAGGCACCCTCCTCATGTGCCTCCGAAGTCCACCCCTTCCTGTCAGGTGACTCTCCCACCACCTACAGGGATTTTCATTTTGGCCTGATGACCAGCCTGTCTTTCCTTGCTGTAGCTTAGCTCAGCAGCTAAGAACTTCTACTTCTGGGCTGCCTCAATGCCCCTTAGCTGCTTATCTCCTAGCAGCGGCCTTTACTCAACTGCTGGCACCACACAGCAAGCTACTGGGATAGTCCCTTCCCCAGGGGTAGCTCCTATTCTGACTGTTACTGGCATGCTTGCTTCCCTGCAGCCAGCCCTTAGCGTGCTGCAGCATCCCTTGAAGTAACCTCTTAGGGCACATCCAGATGATCATGGACGTTTGGTTCCCCAGGGACAAGTTGTAGCAGCATACTTTGTGCCACAGCTCCTTGTCCCCGGGGAATGCCCGTGCCATGCACACTTTGATGTGTGGCAAAGTACTTCAGGGACAGTAGGGGAAGCTGGGCCAGCACTGCGCTGGCCGCAGCAGCTTTACCTGGGGCCCTCTCAAGGTTGCAGCTGTGGTGATCCTGCCAGGCAGAGCCTGGCCAGCAGCCGCAGCATTGCTCCAGGCAGCCCAGCTCTGCTTTTCAGTAGCATGCGCTCTTCTGTTTTTTTCTGTGGATTTTTTTGACCCCCCAGGGCTAAAAAAAACCTGAGGAGAAAAAAAACAGAGCAGTGCTCACATGGGCAGCACACATTGCAGTGCAGAGAATGCCTGACTGTGTGGTATGTGGCACTGCAGATGTGTTTGCAGTGCTGTATACCACACCGCCACGCTCATCTGGATGCGCCCTTACAGTGCAAGATGCTGTTTACATACTATTTGTCTCCTTGAATGAACCTTCTTTAAGGTATTCTGCACCATAAAACAGGGACTCTCAACCTTTTTCTTCCTAAGGCCCGTCCCTAGCATGCTATAAAAACTCCATGGTCCACCTGTGCCACAACAACTGTTTTTCTGCATACCCAATATATTCAAGGCTATATTAAATTGATAGTTATACAGTTAAACAGACACATATAGCGCATAATATAAAAAGAAAAAAGATAATATGGGCACAATAATGACAACTGACATAAAATAAATAACCAATACATATCAAAAGATGGTCTTATCTGTATGTCACTACAGATGCTTGTGACAACTCAGAGACACTGGATGCTTCATGGAGGTGGTTGGTGTGCCCTGAGACAACCGGAGGCTGTGTCCTCCAAATAGATGCTCTGGCACCCAGCTAATGTGTCTCTATGCCTACCCCCTTCCCTTGCTGCTCCAGCACACTGCATAGAAGTGGGACAAAGCTGCAGGAGTGACCTGGCCCCAGGCTCTGTCCCTAGTAAGTAGGGACATGGGGGTAGGAGGGCTGTGGGGGTTGGGTATTGTGTGTGGGTATGGGGAAACTGTGGGTGGGTGGGTGACTGACTGTGGGGGTTGGGGGGACTGATCAGAAGGGGTGGGTCCCCTGCCTGCCCTCCACATAGCACACAGCCCCCCCTGCAGCAGCAGCTGCCATCTGGGCACTTAGGGCCCACTACTGGCAGAGCCCCCCTGTGGCATGGCACAGCCCCAGTCACCTGGACTCTGCACCACCTGTGCAACATAGTGCAGGCTCAACCCCATCTGGCCTGGCCTGAGGGTGTGTGCTTTCAGGCAGGACTGGGCCTCTCTTGCTGTCACCTGGGGGCCCTGGCATCCCACACAAGAGCTGCACACCCTTGGACCAGGCCAGATCCTACCTCCATGGAGCCATCCTGATGGCGCTTGGGGTACTTGGAGGCAGGACCCAGCCTGGCCAATGGTGTTCAGCTCTTGTGTACAGTGCTGGGGGCCCCAGGTGACAGCAAGAGCAGTCCAGTCCTGCCCAAAGGCGCATGCCTCCAGGCTGGGCTAGTGCCATGTGGCACAGGTGGTGCCAGATCCCAGGTGGCCAGGGCCGCACCACACCACTGAGGGGCCCTGCCAGTAAAAGGCCCTGAGCACCCTGATGGCTACTGCTGCTGCTGTGATGGGCACAGTGCATGATGTGGGGGGACTGGGCAGGGGACCCCCCCCCCCGAACAATCCCCCCCACCCACACAGTCCTCCCACATGCACATCCCCTCACAATCCACCCCAAACCCCACCTACAAACACCACACCCCCAAACCACTCTCACAAACCTCTCACACATACCCAGCCACAAACCCCTGCACAAGCCCACTACCCCCCACAAACTTCACCTCCACAAACCCTACACCTACCCACAAACCCCACACCTACTCCCTCACACTTCTTCCTCCACAAATGCCATTCCCCCCCTCCACACACACACACACAAATCTCATGCCCTTCATGCCCAGCTGCTAGACAGGACAGAATGGGACCTGCTAGCCAGAGCCATGGCTGCAGGGGCAACTACCACACTGCAGCCCTGCCCTGTGTCCATACAGGTGCTGGGACATGTGGCCCCAGCTTGGGGGGGTCACCTGGTCCCAGAAACCTCTTGGGTGTGTGATGAGTTGGGGGGAGGGGTTTAGGTAACAGCAGGTGTGTGTGTGTGAGAGAGAGATGGGGGCTGGGGGAGTGCTTCAGGTAGGACAGGCTGCCATAGCTAGGCCTAGAGTCTGCCTGCCCCCCAAAGCAGCCTGCACAGAGGGAGGCCAGCCTTGGAAGGGAAGGGGCTTGCCCAGCCCAGTCCCTGAGCCCCATCAAGGGCATCCCAGGAACAGCATGGGGATCACTGGGGCCTGGGCACAGGCACAGGGAGCAAAATAGCAAGGGCTGGCACTGTTCAGAGCCACAAAGCAGCAGGTGGCACAGCTGCAGCTGGACTCATGTCCTGGTGCTGGGACAGAACTGCTGTGGAGGGAGTTAGTGAGGGCAGGCAGGGGCTGCCAGGGGTGGGGAGGGGGAAGGGCTGTGGGTTATGAGTGAGGGGCAAGGACAGGGGCAGGACACTAGCATATCAGTGCTGCTCAGTGCCCTACATCTTGGTGAGTGAAGGGGGCAGAGGCAGCTCTGATTTTTATATGATAAAAAACCAAAAGCAAATGCCAAAGTGTATAGATATTTAGAATTAATTTATTACAATGATAGAAACACTGGTAGGCTTCCAATTTGCTTTAAACTTGTAAATATATCAGTAAAACATTGCCCAGCTGATCTCTCTCTATATAGTGGCATTTCATTTTAATTGTGGAAGAACATAGATTTTGGGTATTTTAATGATACAATTTGGGGTTTTTTATCACCGAATTTGCAATTTTTAAACATAGAACCCCAGGATATCTACTAGTGTGATGGGCTAGCTGGCAGTGACCTGGCCCAGGGGTTTTGAAAGGGCAAAAGATGATTGGAGGACTTGGGATTCCCTTTCCTCACCAATCTGGTAATGATTTGGCCCAGGATTTTTGAAGGGGTAAAAGATGATTGGAGAATTTGGGATTCCCTTTACTCACCAATTAGGCCTCAGAGACTCACCCTCTGTGTCCCCTGATTGGCCCCTTGGGTCACCTGGAGGGGGATAAAAGGTGCAGCACGGCTGACTTAAGGGAGATCAGTGAGGGAATTCAAGGAAGGAGCTTTAAATAGCTGGATTAGTGGGGTGGGAGCAGTTGTTCCAGAAGCACCTGGAGGAGTGGGACCTGTAGGCAGTAGTTAGACCCTCAGCAGTGCAGTTGGCAGGAGAGGCTCCGCAGCTCCAGGAAGGATCTGAGCAGCAACCTGAGAGGTTCCTGTCGGGGAAAACCGAAGGATCGGGCCCCAAGGTCACGGTGGGCCGGGGTGGCAATTAGATACGGACAGGTGGGATTAGCGGCGTAGAGTCTGGAGTTAGGGACTCGGAGCGGATTGAGAAAGAACAGGTGAATTTATTTGACTTACGCT
>NW_017728947.1:62751133-62813054 GCF_001723895.1 Crocodylus porosus | reverse complement strand
ACAGTCTGAGCATGCGTCTGTGGGGAAAGTAGGTCAGCAATGATTGACAGCTCCGCAGGTCACCCAGGGGGCAAGGACTGGGTGAGCCTTGGAAATTTCCACTCACAGCTTCAAACCGCGCATGTCAGTTTAACCTCTTCTGTACTGGCAGCACATACTCAAAATTTTGCTCTGACAGTTCCCAGCTCTGCTTCCAGTTCCTCCAATAAGAGGCCAGGCAGCTTGACGTGAGGCTGGGGCTCTGGGAAGGTCAAGAGCCCTAGCAGTTTATCATAGCACCAATGCTGCTGGCTGTGTGGTAGAGTTTCTACCTGCCATGTGAGGGATCTGAGTTTAAATCCTAGCTGGGGTGAGTGAAGTAACAGGGAGAAACCCTTGTTGCAGTGGAAAAGCATCACTGTGTTTTCCCCCTCCCCCAACCTAGGCCCTCTATTTCTTGTTATTTAACATTTTGTATTTTGTGCCTCTTATACTTTCACCAACCAGCATTGTTTGTTCTGCTGTTTGTTTTATATTTTGCTAACCCTGTCTTTTGTCAGTGATTGTAAATGTCTAACCTTTGTTGAATCCTACCCCCTCAGGGTATTGTAGTGTCCCCTATACCCCCTGTTTTATCCCTGTTACGTTACCAGTACTGTTCTCTCATTAAAAGGTATATGGTTAAGGTCCCATTGGTGGTCTGGCTCTGCTCTACAGAGGGAGGAGAGTCCCTACACCTCCCACAATGCTTGTGCACCTGCTCTGATCCCTTCAGTTGGAGAGGCGGTACCTCTTGGAGTACTGCCTGGGTTATGCTAGTGAGGCAAGTGGCAAGATGCAGGCAAAGGAGCCTGCCCAGGGCCAGCACCAGGGACCCAGCTGGAAGGCAGACAAGGTAGATGACCTGGCCATTTGGGGCCAAGAGAACATGCTTTGACAGTTCAAAGTGGGCTACTACAACAATTGCATCTCTTGGGCAAAGCTGCTGGCCCCACACTCTCTCTCCTCTTGACTGCAGATCCAGGAGGAGCTGGGCAGGGTCAGTTTGTCCCAAGTGGCACAATTTGTCCTACACCAAAGTGCATGTTCAGGCACATCTGGTGAGGCACAAATCTCCAGCACAAAATTGTGGTGCTGCTATATGAGCTGCTGCAAGCGCACGTGTCTGCATGTGTAAATGTGCCCCTTGAATACACTTTCTGAGATGAACCTAGCCTTGCACTTCTTTTTCTTCTTAAAATAAACCTCCCATTGGAGCCCTCCAACATATAACAATGAACCCCTGGGGGGAAATGGTTGTTTAATGAATCTTAGAATGATGCATTTTACACATATGAGCATCATATTTTACTGTATTAAACACTATAAATGGCAAGAGGCCTCTAAACCCTCTCTGTTATGCTCACAACAACAGTTTTAATGACGTTCCAAAGAAAAACAGACTTCAACTAAACTTTTACATGTTAGACCTTGTGCCAGAAAGAGTTAAGTTTTAAGAAATATGTCATTTTATTAGCAGTGCATTCTCTGTGAAACGTAATTACATTTTAAAACCATTAATAATAACATAGTTTAATATAACTACTGGAAGTAGACAATGAGCTACTATTTGGTTTAGTCATGTGTGGTTTTTGTTGGTAATATATTTATAGATAAACTTCAGTGTTAGCTACTACATAAACATTTGTTAAAAGCAAGCATGGATGTTTTAAAACAAATGCACACCCCAGTAGTTTATTTGCCTAGAATATTCAGTTGTTGAAAGAAAAAGCAAAAACCATTGGTTTGTAGCCCTTAATCTTTAGAATCCCTTAAGAATCCCTGCTTTGAAATTAGTTGCAGACACTATCAATTATATCTGTTTAAATGGGCAAATTTAATTACCACAGAAGAGCAATTGATTTTTAAATTACCACTGATTGCACAGTGGGTATCTCAGTGGGAAGACAGGTACATACAGGCTCTCAAATGTAATCAATGTATTAATTAATCTACAGATTGGCACACACTGTAGAAAGTTTCCCCCCCCCATCCCCTTTCTCTGAAATTCATTTGTTCTTTTAAAAAAAAAAAAACTACAGTGCCCTAAAAGTGAGAAATACATATGCAGAATTAAATTGAGCATGTCGTAGACATTTTGTGTTTTTTTCTGATTTCTTATGTTGTGTGCCATTTGCTTAGTTAGATACACTTTAGTCTAGGTGATAACTAAGTGCAAAATCAAGTAAAAGTGACACCAACCCTAAACAGGACTGAAATTAACTGATCAATTTCCATGTCTAAGTAAAACAAACACAAATGTAATAAAAATAGGGATAACAAACCACACATTTAGATTTTTTTTTAGTTGTTTTTTTTTTAATCCAAGATGTTAGAAACATAATTAAGGGATTTTTTTGGTAACCATTGCATTTTAAACCCCTGTCCTTCTTTGTGAGTACTGAAGTACGTTCTCCTGCTTTAGATAAAAATGATTTCAGTGAGAGACAGGTATCTAAGGATCTCTGAGGATTTGGGCCTAAGTTTGCTGAAGGACTTAGGTCAGGGGTAGGCAGTGTGTAACAGACTGCCAATGTGGGCTCACCAGATTGGCTTGAGATACTTACCCTGAGCTAGAAACAGGGCCGGTGAACTCTGAGCGACCCCAAGGGGGGAAGCAGGGGAGCCCTGCTCTGTGGAGGAGAAGCCAATGGAAAGAAGGGGTTTTCCGTCCCCTCATTGGCATGGAAGGGGGATGGCCCAGGTGGGGAACCAGCCACCCCAAGCCCTGGTTGGCTGGTTTGCAAGCCAGGGAGGGACTGCTGGAGGGGCTAAAAGCAGCAGCCGAAGAGGTGTGTGGGAGCTGCTGACGGGCTCCAGGGGGTGATGCAGGAGGCCTAAGAAGAGCAGGGTGAGCTGACCCAGCAGAGGGAGCAGAGATACCCCTTCTGATGAGCCTTGAAGGCCCTGGGAGAAGAAGGCAGTGGCAGCCGGCCGTGCCTCCAGCCCTGCAGCAGAGAGGGAGCAGCGGCCAGGGCTTGGGGCAGACAGCTGGTGCCCCAAGGCCCCATCGCAGTGTGCTGGATGTACGGGCGTCCCAGAGGCTAGGAGTGGCAGCCACCCCCCACTCCACTGCGGAGAAAAGCAGCGGCCAGGAGCGCAGGCGGCATTCTTATCTGGAGCAGAGAGCTGGGCCGGTGAGTTGAGGAAACCCCTCACCTTCCCTGGGGAAGCAGGACAGCAGCGGGCAAGGCACTGGAATCCTGAGGAGCAGCAGAGCGCCAGGACGAGGGTCCCTGGGAGCTTGGGACGCAGACTGGCGCTTGGAGTGGGACTGGCGAGCCACGAGGCATGTGGGGCACTTGGCCAGTTGTCCGGAGCAGGTTTAGAGCAACATCCCCTGGGAGCTGCCTGTGCTACTGATCCTCTGCCACTGACTGCCTCAAAGGGGACTCAGTCCTGTCCCTTATTCTGCAGCTGATTGTCATCAGATGGAGTCCCTGAGCTTTCTGCTTGGGTCATGCTGATTGCTGCAGGAGCATACTTTGTTGCTTGCCTTTTTGGTTGCTACAGAAGGTCACCCTTCAGCCTCTTTGGGGGGCTGGGGTTTGATGCAATTTGATTGCTGCAGACCAGAAGAGCTTAACCTGTTGCAGTCTGTCACTTATTGGGAAGCCCGTTGGAGCTGCTGGGAGTGAGCACCCTGCTTCCTTGTGGTAGCATCTCAGCAGTGGCTGAAAGGTGCCAGTTCCCCTGCCTGCGATTTCTTGAGTCAAGGGTTGACTAATGCATTCTGGTTTGTCTTGTGATTCTGGTTATGCCATTTAAGTTCACTTGTAAATAACCTTTTCTATTATTCTTGCTTTGTAAATAAAGTGTAAATAGTTAAATCAGTTAATTGTTAGATCTTACCACGGGTTGCTCTGTGGGAAGCAGGGGCTGGCTGGAAAGTAAATTGGTGCTGGCCGGAAGCCATACCCCACTCTCACCACATGATCCCTGATATTGGGCAAGGGTGGCAACTATTGGGCTGCCACCTGGGTTACAAATGTTTTTGGCTGGAGTGCTGAAAAAAAATTCGATGTCTACTTTGTAAGGTGCCAGAGTATTGGCATGCCAGAAAAACAAAACTGGGGTGGGGGATACATGGCAGGAAGTACTGCATGTTAATAATCATAAATGTTGCTCCTTTTTTTTACAGTAAATACAAGGTTTCTAAAAATTAGAACACGGTGGCAATAAATAAAACTTCATATACACAACAACAAATGTAGTATTATTTTGTTTTGTTTTAAGCATGTTGTGATGAGAGAGAATTAAAGAGGGGGGAAAAAAGAGGGAAAGAAAAAGAAAAACGGGAAAAAGGAGAGGACACAGAACCGCGCACCCACATGCCCAGATCCAGGGGTGCATGCGCACAGAACCAACTATGCACATGGAGACAGAACCAGACACACAGGCGCACGTGCACACAGACATACATAAGCACAGACATACCCCCGCACCTCCAGAAAAACACAAACATGCACACAGCTGAGCTCCTGAGCTGCAGGACAAAGACTGACCCATCAGCGCCCCAAGCCTGCTGCAGCCCCTATGCTTTCCTGGAGACCTGGACCCGGGGGCTGTAGTGTGGCCCACTAAGGTCCTGGTCTAGAGCCTGCATATATGCTAGCTATCTCTTCCCTTGGGGGGTGGGAGGTGCCATGCTGGGCTAGGCAGGGCCCCCTGCCCTAGTGCTATAGCCACACTGGAGTGGGAAGGAGGTAGCATAACACACTGGGATGAGAGGGTTGTAGGGACAGTGCAATACCAGCTTCACTGCTCTAACCTCGGGCTCTCCTCGGCCAAGCAGCTCTGATGCAGCTGCAAGATGCTGAAGTGATGCTGATGCTGCTCCCTGTCCCCCAGCTGTGGTTGTTCCTGGCATGTTGGGGCTAATAGCCCCTCTTCCCCCTAGTGCCCTCCTCTGCTCCCTGTCCATCGCTCTTCCCATGTGCAGGCACGTTCCCCCCCTGTAGCCTGTGGGAGGATGCATTGGGGCAGGCAGGGCAGAGCTGCAGCAGCTGCTGCTGGGCAGGGAGGAGGAGGTGGGGAAGACTTCCCTACGGGTGGTGGTACAGCGAGAGCTGCAGATGGGGCTTCTCTCCACCCCTGCGAAATAGCTCTTCCTGATGGCTCTTCAGGCAGTGTCTCCTCTTGAAAGAGCCCAGAGCAACAACTTAAAAACATTCTTTTAAAAAAAATAATTTCCTCAGTATATCTCATGGCATACCAAGGAAATTGTCTTCATGTGCCACTAATTGGCATGCAAGCTGGGGGTTGCCTATCCCTGACTTAAGTGCTGCAGTGCTAGCCAAGCCCACCTTTTAGGTATTTTCCACCATTGCAGAACCTGCAGTCCTGACTTAGGTTGCTAAGGTAGCAGAGGTGTGCATAGGTGGAGGGAGAAAAATTTTTTTGAGGGGGGCTGAGCACATGCATCCATGTGCATCCCCCCAACAGAAATGTCTGTGGGGAAAGGGCCATAGGGAGGAGTAGGGGGGAGGCAAGGAATGGGGCTGGGACCAGGCAGGAATTGGAGCAGAGCTGGGCCCAGGATTAGGGATGGGGCCTACTACGCCCATCTCTTCTCCTGCGCCCCTTCCCCTGCACCCAATGCCCCCTGCAAATTCACCCCCTGCATAAGCCCCAGCATCGCACAGCCTGGGGTGGCACAGAACAGGGCCAGCCTCAGCTACACTGCCAAGCCAGAGGAGATGGAGCCTACAGGACCCCTGGGTCCACCCCATATTGTCCCCAGGAAGAGCCTGGCACAGCTTTTGGGGGGAATAAGCCCAGCCCACCCAGCACAGGACTTGCATGGTGTCGCATCGTGCTACTTTCAAATGCAGCAACAAAGCATGGAGCAGACAGAGTGCAGTAGACACGTGTAAAGGTCAGGGGGGCCATGTGCCTCCCCCTTAGCTGCCCCATGCTGCACCTCTGGAGGAGTGATGGGGCTTCAATTGTCTCATGACCCAGCCTGACCAGGGACCCATTCAACAAAACTAAGCTGCCTGCTCAGACAGCTGTGACCCTGGTTGCACAGGATATGTGTGTGCGTGCCCCTCCCTCCCTGCTGCAGCAGCTTGCGACTGGGCTGCCCTAGGGTCCTACCTGCTGCCTGTGTTTGGAGGGGGCTGAGCCTAGTTAGTCCCCCCTTCCGTTGCCTATGGAGGGGGAGCTAGGAAGTTTTTGGCAGTGATGGCTGCCATTCTAGTGTCCTCTCTAAGTCTGTACCTGGTACTGGTGCCCTGCTTGTCTGCCCCTAGTTACAATACTGGGTGCTAGTGTCAAATGTCTAAGGCGGCATGGTGTCTAAGTCTAAAGCTACAATTCTGAAACTGTATGATCCACTACTGCCTAATCTTGGAGGTATCTATCTCCATAGGCACTTCACTTTTTCACTTTAAAATTTTCCATGTGCCAAAATCTCTACTTCTGTGCAGTCCCAGAAGCACCTCAGTCGAGCTCATGCTTAAGCTCAGCTGGGATCCAGAAACCAGTCAATCCTCTGTATAAATCCAATGAAGAGCTTGATCCAGCAGGCATTCCCAGGGCACACATAATGCATGGTAACATGACAGTAATTCTCACAAAAAGCAGTGGTAGTAGCCACTTTTCCTTTAAAAGACAGTCAGGTGAAATAGTGCTGGTTTCCCTTTTACACAATAAAGCAATTGACCAAATTGTGGTAGGCCAGGGTTCAATTACCCCTTTCTTCAACCTGAGAAGATTCAAAACCATAACTCCCATCTTCCCTGGGGCAGGCCCTAACAACCAGGCATCCCCTTCTGGGATGGAGGCACATTGCATCCCCTCATCTTGCATCTGTATAAAAGGGCAGAAAATATTTCAAGATTGTCTGAAATTCTTGCCTGGAGCTGTTACCGTTCCAAAGACTGCTGATGAGGGCAAGAGTACCTTTCCCTTTGATAACCTTTCCTTAATTTCCATTGGATGTCAATATTTTCAGTTGCAGAAATCTATTAGTTTTTGTGAATATACATTTTTGACCATCAGTCATATGGCTTTTGCTTGCACAAGTTCTACAGGATAGAACCTTAAAGCGCCAGATCTCATTCTGGTGTGTTACCAAGTTTTACACTCCTGTAACTCCATGGACTTCACTGGAATTACTTCTGCTTTGACTCTACACTGAAATGTGTTGTCAGCTCACTTTAGTTATTTCCTGACTAAGTGACTTGTGTCCATGAACAGATTTGTTGTTGTGAATCATCTGGCATTTTAATGCACACTATTAAAGCCACTTGGGATGAGTTTATCTGTAGCAGGTCAGAATCAGATACATATGCTAAGTTGTAAGTAGGTGTTGATGCATCTTTTCTCTGAATCAACATGTTACACATTTTCAAGCCCTCCCATTGGCAACCCTTAGTGCTTTGCTGCCTATGGCATCATACTTTTTATTTATCTGTTTACCTTTACTGTTGCAGGATCATCCTATTTGTATCACCTCTCAGCTTAACGATTGGCATGAAGCCAGTTTCTGACCTGTGTGATTTCAGATAACTGTGTGTTCACATACCTTTGTTGTTCTCCAGATGAGCCAACCAAACATGCTTCATGCTTGTTTCTGAATGGTGCTGAGATGCTGGACTTCACTGTCATCGGGAAAAGGAGCATGTACACATCTGTCTGAATGCTAACCAACACACAGTGGCAGAACCACCAGTGGATGGGGGGGGGTACCAGACCTGGGAAATGACTTAGGAGGGGTGCCAACTTTGCCCCCCTTCCTCACAGAGTCTGCACCCTGGCAACAAGAACAGCCCCATGCTGCTGATTTTGCAACAGCATTCGGTGCACAGGCTCCATGCTGTTACTTTAAGAGCAAGAGTTGGGGTGGGCAGACCACCACCAGAAGCAGCAGCTGGCTAGACTCTTTGCCCCTACCCCTGCTCTCAAAACCTGCCCCCTGCTGGCTCTCCCACAGGGCTTACCCAGGGCGCAACATTATGCAGAGATACACATGCACACAATTATCTGACCAAATGAAGGAAAGGGAGGCATAAGCCAGCACCAGAATACAGAAGAGGACTCTGACTGAGTTATAAGAATGTGAAGAACAAGACCTCCAGAAGACCTCACAGGGTGCATCTACACATGCAAGCACGTGCGCTTGCAGCAGCTCAAATAGAAGCGGTGCAAATTTGAGCCAGGGCTTTTTGCCTCAGCGCACGTGCTCAGACATGCACTTTGTTACGGAGCAAATTGTGTCGCTTGGGGCAAAATAACCCTACCTGGCTCCTCCCAGATCTGCAACGAGGGACAGCTAGAGCCCAGGGCCAGCACCTGTGCTGTCCCCAGCAGTACAAAAAGCTCTGACAAGCAGCTCAGGGCTACTCACTCTCAGGAGCTTATGTGGCCCGGTCAATTGGTACCTGGGGACAGTACCCCTTGTGCCAGCTGGACTGCTACAGCAGCATCCTAAATCCATTTGAAAAATACCTCCAAATCCATGTTTTTCCACAATTAAACAAAAGACCACTCCATACACACACACACAAACATATATGTATATTTAGAGAGAGAGAGAGAGACAGCTCACCGCACCGGGTCCTGCTGCCACGGGCCCAGCCTGGCCGGGTGGCAGAGGGGCGCTGAGGGTGGCAGGACCTGGCTGGGCGTGGTGTGCGGTCCCTGTGTACCATGCCAGGTCCTGCCTCTGCCCTGCTGTGCCTGCAGTGGGGTGGTGTGTGGCAGGATCTGGGCCAGCCCTGTGTGGCTCGCTAGCCCCATTTTGCACTGGAGTGGGTCACAGGGCTCCAGGAGGTGTGAGTCCTGTGCATGCCTCCCAGAGCTCTGCAACCTGCTCTGGTGCAAAGCCAGACTAGCAAGTTGCACAGGGTTGGGCTCGGTCTATACCCCCCGCAGCCCCGGAACCCCCCCCCCCCCCCCGCCCCCCCCTCCACCCTCTTGCCACCCCCCACCCCCATGAACCCCCCACTTACCTTGGACAGTGCTGGGGGTGGAGGCAGCAGGAGAACAAAAGAGACTCTCTGGCTGACACCAGAGCATCTCTTTTGAAGGACTGACCTCCTGGCATAGTCTGGGACTGTACCTTGATCTGTTCTTCTGCGGAGCAAACTTGCAGCGTGAGGAACATTTTTTCGTTCCTACATGTGCCTCTTGCCCCGCCTCAAAGGGGTTTGAGGCGGGGCAAGAGGTATGTGCGCGCTCGTCTGGATGCGCCCACAGAGTCTGTGGCTACTGTGAAGAGTTAGACAGTCAGCCGCTGCATTTTGTATACTCCACTAATGACAGTCCACCAGTGTCAGCCATGATGAATTTGACCCCAGAATCCAAGTCAAGCCATCTCTGGCTAAGCCTCCCATGATGGCTTCTCACCAGATTTCTGTGAAGGGATCCAGCCCCTAGATCTCACACGTGCTTTCAGCCTCCAGGGTATAGTCAAAGTCTAGGTACAATCCCTGGCTAGGGATCTCTATGCTCACTTTCAAGATTCAAATACTCTACTTTTAGTGTCCCTTCCTGAGAGCTAGAACCTGCAGTCCAGCTGCATGATCCCCTCAGGACCCAGGGCTGAGTCTTCAGACTTTCCCTGATAGTTTAAGCACACTTGCCATGATTCTCCTGAACGGTATATATAAGTAGACACAGATGGACTTTGCTGAAATATGTAATCTCTTAAATTCTGTCTCATTTGAAAAACAATAAACATTTTTATAGTACAACCCTACTGGGGGGATTTAAGCAAGCCTAGTTCCCTGTCATTGCAAGCAATTTCACCATGCCTTTTCATAAATCTGTCAAACTCCATCTTAAAAGAAGTTAGGTTTTTTTGCTTCCACCAGAACTTCACTCTTCTAAATTGCATATCATCAGTCTGTTCATGGCCACTTCATATACATTGGTTCCTGTGCAAAGATTGTCCTTTAGCTTAAATGGCTTTCTTCCCCTTCATCACTTTGGTATATTTATAGAGTGTAACCTTGTGCTCCCCGTCTCCCCCCCCACCAAGTCTTCATTTTGCTAGGTTAGATCTTTTGGTCTTCTCTGATCAGATAGACTTCTATCCTCTTAATATCCTTTTCTTCACCTGTTCCTGTCTGAGGTCATCTTTTCTGAACATGAGTGACCAGCATTGCTCACTACTGTATTCTAGATGAGGTTTCAACAATGGCAGTAATGGTTCCTTTAGATTAGTAATGATTAACTTTCTGGGATGATTAGCAATGCTTCGTGCAGCCTTGGTGCTGATGAACTCTGAGACTTAGAATGGGACCAGAAGACAGGTATTTCCATCAATAGTTGACAGTCCTAATCAGTTTGTGAATCCTGACGCCGTCACTGCTGTCCCTGGCTGAACACAGCTCCATGTGCAGCCGGGCTGGAGCTTACAGGAAAGGCTCCGGGCACCTCTCCTGGTCAGCTAGGGTGTTGTTACTATGCTTTTTGGAAGTACTAAATGATGGTGCAGTAACAGTCTGTACTGTGACATGTGCACTGCACACGATTATTTTTAGCTGCTATGTCTCCATAGCAATGTGCTATTGTGAGGAAGCGCATTGCTACAGCGACATAGCTATAGTGTCACAGGTTTTGCTTGAGGATGCTCTCATTGCAGTGCATTACTATGGCAACATAGCATCACATGTAGATGCATCCAGAGATGCAGCACCATCTTCATAGCAGCACACAAGTTATTCACAGCAGCACTTCTGGCTGTTGCATCTCATCAAATTGGTGAGGTACTGACTCATAATAATGAGCAGGGTGCAAACTTCCAAATATCATTGACTATGAGTTTCTGCATTAAGGTACTATAACTTTCTGTCATGGAGGTACTGTGGTTCCAGAAAGAGCGCTGCACAGATTTGAAGGAAAGAGGCCACTGACATCCAGCTCTGCTGCCCCTGCAGATCAACCAAGGTCTGCAGCACTATCTTATCCCACCAGTCAGCAGTACTTGACCTGAGTGTTCCACCGACCTGCCCTGGGAAAAGAGCCATCTTTTTCCAGAACAAGTGTCTGCTTGATCTCAGCATCCATATGCCCCAGAGGTGCCTTTTTGCCCTGGTTCTAATGTTAGTACAGAGCTTTGAATATGCTTTCAGCAGTCTATTTTTATTCTTCACCGTAAGAATTGCAGCACTTGCCAATATTTCCCTTATACCACTCAACAGTTGTAGGAAAATGGGTCTGATTCACAAACCCCCACCGCTCCCCAAAAAACAGAAGGATGATGGGATGACACACAAAGAATCCTGGGAATTCTTAGTTTTATCACAAGTCCCAGAATTCCACTGCTACAACGTGCAGTGTAATCAAAGAATACATATAACTCAGCAGCAAAGCAATGCACCATGGGATGTCTAACTGGAATGTCATGCACCTGTTTTAAAACATGGAAGTGGCAAGGGGTGTAGCTTAACTGTAGAAATATAATGTGGTCATGATACTGTAAATTACTTAACACCTGTAAGTAAAATCTACAAGAAGAATAACACATAACCAGATCTCTGTATTCTATAACAAGCCCTGATATCCAGAATATCCCTGGTAGTAGTAGTAGTATAGTAGTAATAATAATAATATTCCTGTTATCCAGAATATCCCTGTTATTCTGTCACAGAATATCCCTGTATTCTGTAACAGACAGAAAAGTACCGTAATCCTTTTTATAAAAATAACTCATCTGAATTAAATGTTTTCATGCCCATTATGAATGTTCCAACTCCTAATTAGGCTCTGTTCTAGAATCTAGGGTGGAAGAAAAACCATTGCAATACCACATTTTGTTAGACTACTTTAGCAACATGTTTAGCAACATTTATACAAATGACACAACATTGAAAGAGCTAAAATATTTTTTATTGTTGAAATTTGGCACATACAATATGAAATCAATGAATCCAGGATGAATATTTTATTTGCATATCATTGTTAACCACTTTCATGCATTTCTGTCAGATTATAACAATATACTTAATGACTTAATGGATGAGATATATTGTTCTTAAATTCAATTATACCCTTCGCACCTGAAGTGTTAAGGTTGTGTCAGCATTCCCATTGTAAGCTCTTATTTGCAGAGGTTTATGTTACAGTGATAAAAAATTTGCTTTTGACTCAGTCTTGATGCCTAAAGCTGCTTTCTAAGGAAAGATTATGTATCTTTTGGAATATATTGTTTTATGTGCATTTTCATAGATTTGAAAATAGTTAAAACCTTTACTATACAGAGCAAAGACCCAGTTGCATTTCTTTTTCTGTATGAGCATATACACTCCTTCTTCCTTATACTTTTTTCCCACCCCACCCTCTTACAGCTTTTCAGGTCTTATTATCATGGCCAAGTATATTTCCCCAGATGCCATAAAAATACAAAAGAAACTAAGTAACACTGTTAAATTTGGCCAGAAATATTGTGAAGCATTGTTTAAAAAAGAAAAAATAAAACCAGACAATTCCACCTATGGAAAGCTAGTACCTAAGAACTATGACATGAGAATACTATCTAATATACAATTCTGTTGTATGATAGTTACCTGAAAGGAAACACTCTGTTCTCTGATGAATTAGCAGTGGCCTTAAATTTTCACTACCTCATAGAGCCACTGAAATATATGCGAAGCTGGTGTAAGCAGAAATGGTGAAGAATTTCTTAATGAAACAGTTTTAACCAGAAAATGCAGATTCACTCAAATTGAAACTGTAAAGAAATGTATTAGTTTTGACAGACCTTTTGTCAGGAAGGTATCCCAGGTCAAGGATGTAATTTCTGGTCAAAATCAAAAGAAAAAAAAAAACAAAATACATCAGTTTTTAGGGCATTTCCCTGGGATGTGGAATATCCTCTTTCAAATGTGCACTTCAAATCGGTCAGAGCAGAGACCATAGCAAAGTCTTCCAGAGGAGCACTCCTAACCACTGGCTAATCTGGGTTGAGGTTAGTGCTCTCTCTCTCTCACACACACACACACACACACACACAACTTTTTTATCACTGTAACATAAACCTCTGCAAATAAGAGCTTATAATGGGAATGCTGACACAACCTTAACACTTCAGGTGTGAAGGGTATAAAAACTTATAAAGGTCTTACTTTCATTTTGGGGTGGCGCAGATGCACCCCTCCCCTCCAGTCTTTCAGTTGAGCACACTTTGAGAGCAGCAGCCCAGGACATTTTTTCAATGCCTGAAGCAAATAAGAATTTGTCACTCTGTTCCCCTCCATGCTCAGTGGCATGTCCCCTCTTTTCCTTCAGAGGCTGTCCCCCTTCAGAGGTTGCCCACTTCTGCTGTTGTCTCCATCTATCCTGGGATGCAGGAGTGGATGAGATCCAGAGCTACTCCCGCCTGCTGCAGCCCAACTGTGGGAGGAGCTGGAGTGATCCAGGGACTGTAGCAGCAGCAGGCAGGTCTTTCCTTCCTGCTGGTCCCCCTAGTGTGTCCTGACAGGTGCTGGAGAAGGAAACCCACCTGCTGGTGCTGCTGTCCCTGGCTGAGCGTCCAGCTCCATGTGCAGCCAGGCTGAAGCTGGCAGGAATGCCTCTGGGAGCCTCCCCTGGTCAGCTGAGGACAGCAGGTTAAGAAGGGAGAAATGGGAAGGTAGGAAATATGCAGCCGAGGGCAGAGGGAAAGGGAGTGGGAAGGAACGGTTCTTACCTGCTTGAGGGACTTTTAAATGTCCCACTGCTGCTACTGAGGTGCAATCTTTCTGCCCTGGTGTTGCGGGGGAGAAGGCTGGGAGACAGAATGCAACCACCCCTGCAATACAGGTCACTGCTCCCACACCCCACTTTCTGAAAACCAGGATCTGCCCATGCTTTCATCGTAATGCACAACAGGACTAGAGTTCCAAATCAGTAATATTCTGCCCCTTATTCAGGGGCGGGCAATTATTTTGGGCAGAGAGCCACTTACAGAGTTTTGGTAACTTGTCGAGAGCCACATGGATAGCCCCGTCCCTTGACAGGTGCTCCACCCCTGCTTGCCATCTTGTTACTGGAAGTCCTGCCCCCTAATCCCTGACCTTTACCACCAGAAGTCCTTTCTCTTGGCCCCAGAAGTACCTTTTTCAGCAAGAGGTTTTCCCATCTCAGAACCAGAAAAATACCAAATTATATTTTAAAAAGTGAACATCTAAAACATTCATTAATTTGATTTCAAAAAATATTTTTGTCTTGGTTTACACACGTTTGTGTGGTGTACATAGAGGTAAGTGTATATAACAGCGTAAAATGAAGCCTTACTTTGTATATTGTGGGAGTGTGAGGGACTGTGGGGGGGGCTGTGTGTGGGTATGTGGGGGAGAGTGTGGGTGTGTCTGTGGGGGTGAATAGGTGTGGGGGGTGTGGGGTGAGGGAGCATGTGGGTGTTTGTGGATATGGGGGTGTGGGTGTTATGAGGTTTATGGGGGGTTGTGTGTGGGGGGAGGTGGCTGGGGTGTGTGAGGGGGTGTGGTTGTGGGGGTCTGTGTGCATGGTAGTGCAAGGGGGCTGTGGGTGCATGTGTATGGTGGGGTGTGAGTGTGGGACTCACTGTACAAACACACACAAACACACACAGAATCCCTCCCTCCACCCCTCTCCCCCAGGGTACCAGCGTGGCCCCATGTTCTCTCTGTCTGGCTAGGCTGCCGTGTGTTGCTACTGGCACCCCCTGGGTTCTACTGCCCCGGCTCCTGTCATCTTTGACAGACAGCTAGGACCGGATAAATATTAGTTTTCTAATTTTTTTAGGGGCCTTGAGGGCTGGACAGAATGGTCTGGTGGGCCGAATCGAGGGTATGGGCCATAGTTTGCCCACTCCTGCCATAGTTGGTACAGGTCTAAATGACTGACAAAGTGTAAGGTAGCAGAGATGCTGCCTCTGCCTACGGTCTGATATGCTTAAAATAGTCACCACATGCTGTCAGTTTAAATGTGTATTATGATCTGTCAGTATACGCTAGTCTTTTAAGTTGTACAGCCTGCTATTACTTATCATATCATATTAATAAATGTATTGTGCAAGAAATTAATCTTTCCTCAGATATATAGGATTGGCACCCCAACTTGGAAATGTGTAATTTATAAGAGAACAATACTCTTCCTGATCCCACAATAGAAAGATCACACGTCAAGATTGGCCAAGGTATTGTGTCATGCTCTGCTCAGATACATGGTGATTTTATACCAGTGAAACAGAAGATAAATGTGATTTCAGAGTTAGGGAAGAATTAGTTCTTAAGTGTTTAATGAATGCATTTCAGGTAATAATGAATAGAATTGTCCTCTGTCATGTGGCTCTCCATCTGAGGAAAAGTATAGGTAGGTTTTCCATGACAGAATAGTCCCTGATAAAGCTTGTTATGTCATGAAAGACAAAGTCAAGGAGTCAGGGTTAAGTAATAGTTCTCTTTTTCTTTCCTTCCTTCTATAACCATCCTGGAAGCTGCATACCCTGGAAGCATCCTGGAAGGTGCTTATTTATCTTTACTGGGAGCAATACGTATAACTTTTATTTCTCTATGGCTTTTTGAAGTCTCAGCCTGTGTCCACTATATGGTCTATGAATGCTGCCCCCCCACTCCTTGGGAGGGCTAACCAACAGGAAATTCTGTGTGTCAGTTCATTAATATCCTAGCCCTAAAAAGTAGCACATGTATAATGTGATTTAGCTTCAGATTTAGAGCAGTTTTAAACAGTTTAAACATAAAGTGCATATTTTCAAATTCATTCAATACAAACCTAATCAAGTACCTGATGAACATGAATCAGGTGAACTAAGAAACAGTAAAACTACTAGCAGGGGCACTTCAGCTTCAAATCTGTGGGTAATACAGGAAACTTTCATGAAACCACTAGGGGTTAACATTCCAATGGAGAACACAACGTATTCACTTGAAATTAAATGCACTTTTCATATCCCTAATATAATTAAAGCAAGCAAAACAGTTGGTGAACATGCCACTCATTTTTAGACACGTCAGAGCTGTCCACATGCTCGCCACATCACCCTGTTCAATTTTTACAGTTTTTAATATGAATATCAATCCCCCTTTTCATAAATGTAACCTATAAATGCCACAAATCCCTTAGGAGTTTTTCTAGGCTTTATTTAATGCCCCACTAGAAAGGATGTAAAAGAGACCTTTCTTTTGTAAAGTGATCCTATAATTCTGTTCAATATCCATCATTTTCAAGGCCAAGTAATCATATTTAATAGATCCTAAATTACATTCTGTCAGGCAAGGATTCCCTTGATAATATTAACCAGTGCAAAGGACTGACACTTGGAGGGCTGAAACTAAGAGGTTTTTTATTGCAAGCAGCTTACAAGTACTTTCACTGGGGCGGCACTCACTAGCACTGAAGTAGTTAAGGGTCAGTGTTTCCATTATGACCTGTGATTTCATGGGTTTTAACTTAGCCATAAATGCTCACATTGGTTGCTGCCAAAAAGCAATGCCTAAGGTGACCTGCAAAGGATTTTGGGTTGGACTTGCTTGTTTGTTTTTTAAGGTTTCTTACAACAAGATGTCCTTTTCTTTAAAGAAAAAAAAAGGGGGATGGCATTTTGTGTGTTGTTCTGTTCATATCCGTAATAGGAAAGTGAAGCAATGTCTGGTCATCCTTCTTGATGTATGGGGGTCTTTTGGCAGTGAGGGTGGGGAAGCAAAGGACAACACTTCTTAAGGGGTCTCCTAGGTACATTAACAATATACAAAGCAGACATAATACTAAGCATTCCCATTGTAACTGAAAACTGGTAGTACGGATATTTTAACGATGATCATTTTTATCTCCAGTGTTCAGAAGGTGATAGAGCTAAATAAGTGTTTAATAAAAGCATTTAAACTCTCAAGTCAAAAGCTGTCAAACCGTTTTCCTTCTCAGCTGCTTAGCTTTCAGGAGCATGTGTTGCTAGATACTTGGGTTTCTCCAAAGCAAAGCTTTTATTTAATGTTGGGGAGTCCAGGCATAGGTAGAGTGTTACAACAATGCAGACCATAGATCATGAAGGAATAGAGTACTGCGGCCCATTTGTGGTTGAAAAACACAGGGCAGGCTTTTCTGTGTTATCACACAGGAAATAATGCATTTGTTGTAGCTGACTTAGTATTCAGCAGCAACAAAGAAATAATCTAGGTCATAAGAATCCAGAAAAAGGAACATGTTCCAGTAAAATCCACAGGCTAGGTACAGGCGTTCAAAAAGCCTAAGGCAGAATAGATCTAAGTCACACAGTTTTCCGTAAGCAGTGTAGTTGAGATTGGTAGCAAACAAAGCACACATTTGCCCTTTGGTGGGGGAGAGGGATGGGGGGAAAACCTTAGACTGGGTTCAGCTATTTTGAAATCAGTCCACGTGTGCTGAACTTCTGTTCTGTTATGAGTATAGACTGGTTTTGTGTGCCAAACTTCTTTCTGTTATGGGTATACACCATTTTCTGGTGACTTATATTGGTAAAAGTATAATATCTGTACCTGGCCTCAGACTGCCAACCTAAAGCTTAAGTTACAGGACTTGGACACTACAGATTTGTCATATATACCTGTCTCTGACATAGACTTTTGTGTCACTGTAGCCAAGTCATTTAGAGTATGACAATACCACAGCAGCAAGGTGCCTCACCAAGACATTTCAGAGCATGCCCTATGCCTCCTATAGTCTCACGGGAATGCTCCAATCCCAGAAATGTAATGGACAGGCTGTTTCAGGGACTTCAACAGTGTCTCTAAAGATATCAGTTTCTGGTACACTTCAGAGGAGCTTCTAGGGGTGATCCCAGAGCAGCTTCATCAGGTTCAGAGCACATCAGTAGGCAATGTTCAAGAGCATCCCTACCAGGACACACTGCCACTGGGATGTAGATCTGCCCTCAGGAAATGATTCTCCATAGTTTGGTACTTTGTGTTGTCAGTTGTGACTGTGTAAAAGAGTGATACATGCAATTAAATCTGAGAAGTGTTTTACACCATCTTCCATAGCTGTAAATGGCCACACACAGCGAAGACAGCTCCTAGTCTTGATTACCTTGATTCCCACTGTAAAGTGGGGATAATGATCCTGTCCTATATCACAGGGGAGCTGTGAGGATAAATTCATTAATAATTGTGAGGTGCTCAGACACCATGGCGACTACTGCCATAAAAAGCCTATAAATAAACAAGTGGAGGGACATGCCCACTTCACAGAGGAAACAGTGATAACAACTCCTGTCAAATCCTCAAGATTCATGTTTCACACTTGTATTTCAAGGTGATAGAAAAGTATGAAGCCAAGAAACAAACTCCATCACCTACATGTTTAGCATTCAAAGCCTTCTCTGTATCATTTCAATAGCAGGCAAGGCATTTAGTAGTGGTATAAGGAACCATCCTTTGCAGCAGGTATGAGTAAATTTTCATTAGGTGTGTGAAATACTATTTTTATTTGGTAGTTTTAACTGTTTTCTTTGTATGAATAGCCATGGGGGGAGAGAGAGGGAGGAGGAGGGAAGGGACAGGCCTTTTTCCTCATTTCTGATATAGAGCTCTTCTATGAAGACCCTACAGAAGATAAAGGAATACAATAGGCCCCTTTTGGAGTTTAAATAATAGAAGACTCAGGCTGTTGCATGAATGAATGTTTTCTGTCACTCTAGACAGCCATAAAAATGTTGTTGATGACTTTGAGGAAGGAAGTGTTTGTCCCCAGAAGGCAGGACTTTTTTTATAGTTAAGAGACATATTTCTCAATTTTCATCTTTAGCAATTGTCTGAGCAGTAAGTAAAAGGAATCTCAACACTGGAGTATTCAGAAAGCCACAGACCCGGGCATTCCAAGTACAAGAGATGCTTTTAGAGTTTAATGTGGAATACCATCAGGATTTTAGTCTCCTCGAAAGTTTATTAGTTCCAAGTGATTTTTAGAGATAAGTGCTCCTATAGGTCTGGTTATACTGACAGAGCAAAAGTAAACACCTTATTCAATAGGATCTTTAACATGAGCCACTACTTTATAGGGGGAGCTGTAGAAGAACCAAAAGTAGGGACCGCTGCAGTAGCATAATTTAGACAGGATGTCTGGGACAGCATCTCCAAAAGCCAACTTGGGGGTGGGGAGAGGGTAGGTGGGCAGTGAGCTGCACAATCATGTTGGTGGCATGGCATCACCTGGAAGTCACTGCTGCTTCCATTCATCACAGCTGCCCTGGGTGCCCAACTGATTTGTTATACCTCTGGACTGCTGCATTAGGGGTAAAATGGGGCGTAAAATGGGGCCCTGCCAGGACTATCCTTTCTACTACCAATAAAACTATTAAAGGGAGGTCTCCCACACTGTTTCTCCTTCTCATTCCTGTCACATGACCTTGGGACAAAACTGCAGAGGAGCCATTCAGAGACCTCAGTGGTAGGAGCAGGAGCAGCCAGAGCAAGGACCTCTAGACATTTGGATAACTTTCTGGAGGTCTCGCTGGGGTTTTTTTGCCCTGTGCTGTCTATCTGTTTGGTCCCAGCCCCACCCTGACAGCCTTTCCCCCTCAGGTTTACCTCTGTGCTGCTCCTTTTTCTCTTTCTGTATCCCCTTCCTCATCCCTTTTTCCCCAATTTAGCTGATCTTCATAATACTCCCTCCTGAAACTGTACAACTAATATTTGCTGTTACTTCAATGTTCACTCTGCTTGTATGTGCTATATCCCTTTTCCTTCCATGTGTCTGTCTTGTCCATTTAGATTATAAGCTCTTTGGGGCAGAGACTGCCTCCTACTCCATGTTTACATAGTGCTTAGCACAAGGAAGCCTTGTTTTTGGTTGGGGAGGAAAAAATTACATTGTGAAATCTTGAAAACTAAAGCAAAACAGAATTGATGACTTCCATTCAGCTCTAGTCCACATTGCCCTCATTCAACCTACACTAAATCCAATATTTACCATCTTTGCTCTGGCATTTTAAATCCAGGTGGATCCAAACACATTTTGCTAGAGGAAATCAATAGAAAACTAATTTGGCACAGTAAGCAGTTGCCACAAGAAAAAGAAGTTTGAAAAACTGCTGTATCAAATGAATAATTTAAATAAGAGAATGATTGCTGCTGGAAATAAGTCTTAATTAATGCACATTACTGAGAGGACAAGCAAAGCAAAATGGACCAGCCTGTAAGACTAGGATTAAAGACAAGAAGGTACTGAATTATAGAATAGAAGGAAAGGGAGGGCAAAAGAGCAATGAGTATGAGGTATATTGGATTGCCAGTAGAGAAGATGTAGATGTAGATGTAGATGTAGATGTAGACATAGATGTAGACGTAGACTTAGATGTAGATGATCTGGTTGGGAGGGTGTTTTTATGCATGTAGGGGAGGGGGACTGTTTTGATTTTGCAATTGATTATCACTTAGGCCTTGATCCTGCACTTAATGAAATCACAGCAAACTTCCTTCCCTCAAAACTGATTTCACTAGTACAGGATCGGGCCCTTAATTTCCATATAAAGTAAATTAATCAAAAATATGAAGGGGTTCTTAAAAACCAAACTCTGTCCTTCCTGAAGTTCTTAGACAAACTCAGCTTGACTTTAATGAGAACAGAAGCATAGGTAAATTCAGGATTTTTAAAAGGAAGGTGCAGAACAGTGAGCAGTACTGCAGAAGTGGTTGTTCCCACTACTCCCAACCTCCCCCCTTCACTGGAATGGCATAGTGAAAGCAGCAACTGGGGACTCTTTTAAGTCTTTGAATATGGTAGGAATCACTCCCTGCCGTCATTTGGCATCCTTTCCCTTCCCCTACATACTCAGTGGCATCTCCCTTTCCCTCCCACTCCCCTACCTCATCCTTCCCACTTCCACCTTTAGGTACAAGTTTCATAGATTCATAGACGTTTGGGTTGGAAGGGACCTTAGCAGATCATTGAGTCCAATCACCTGCCCTGGGCAGGCAAGAATGCTGGGGGCAGATGACCTCAGACAAGTGATTGTCTAGCCTCCTCTTAAAGACCCCCAAGGTAGGGGAGAACACCACCTCCCTTGAAAGCCCATTCCAGATTTTGGCAGCCCTTACCATAAAGAAGCTCTTCTTGATGTCTAACCTAAATTTGCTCTCTGTCAGTTCATGGCCATTGTTCCTAGTTACTCTGAGGGGTGCCCTGGTAAACAGAGCATCTTCTATTCCTTGCTGTCCCCCCCAGTGAATTTGTAGGCCACAAGATCAACCTCTCAGCCTTCTCTTGCAGAGGCTAAAGGGATCCAGGGCCCTTAATCTCTCCTAGTACAGCCTTGCCTGCAGACCCTTAACCATAGGAGTGGCCCTTCTCTGAACCCTATCAAGGCTGTCTACATCCTTCTTGATGTGTGGTACCCAAAACTGGACACAGTACTCTGACTGTGGCCTGAGCAATGCCACATAAAGAGAAAGTATCACCTCCTTGGACCTGTTTGTCAAGCACCTGCTCATGCATGATACAGTGCTGTTAGTTTCACTGATCACTTCATCACATTGACAACTCATGTTCATCTTGGAGTCAACAGTGACTCCAAGATCCCTTTCTACCGCTGTGTTGCTGAGGAGGTCCTCCCCAAGCCTGTAAGCATGCTAGTGATTCCTTCTCCTTAGGTGCAGCGCCTTGGATTTGTCCTTATTGAACTGCATCCTATTCTGTTCTGCCTATTTTTTCAACCTGTCCAGATCCACCTGGATTCTTTCCCTACCCTCTGAAGTGTTAACTTTACCCCATAATTTGGTAGCATCTGCAAATTTGGACAGAGTGCTTTCCACACCCTCATCCAAGTCACTGATGAACAGCACTGGTCCAAGGACCGAGCCTTGTGGAACTCCACTGCCCACTTTTTTCCAAGTAGATACCGACCCATCCACCACCACTCACTCAGTGTGACCCCTAAGCCAATTTGCCACCCACCTGACTGTGTAATCATCTATCACAGTCACTCAGCTTATCTATAAGAATATAATGAGATACCATTGCGGCGGTGAGACGCCATCACAGGTCCCCGTAGAGGGGAGGGTACTCCCCATGGGCCCCAAAACAGACCCTCCCATATGGCTAACTTACCTCCTGCTGGGCAGCCGGAGCAGGAGCCAGGACCGCAGCCACAGCTACGCAAGTCGGCATTATGCTGGCTGTTTAATCAGATGTTTTCTGGGTGGGGAACAGCTGGACCAATCGCAGAGGCCATACTGGCCACCGCGGGAGAGTTTAAAAGCCCAATCAGAACCTACAGGGTGGGGGAACCAGAGGGAGAGAGAGTTGGTGGACAGCTCGACATACATGCTGAGGCTCCTGCATGAAGGACTGGCACCGCTGGCACAGCGCCAGTGAGCAGTACTGGGAAAACCTTCGAGTCCACTGCAGGAGGCGGAGCAGGGAAGCCCTCCAGCTCCCCGCTGAAGGCAAGCCAAGGGAGACATCTAAACTTCCTGTAGGGATCAAGACTGAGGAGGCATTTAAGCCCCCTGTAGGAAGCTGGGGTGAAGGAGGCAGCTCCATAGCCCTCTCCTCCTCAGGGAGTATTTCTTCTAAAAAAAAAAAAAAAAAGGGAGAAAAAAAAGGGAAAAAAACCCCCAAAAAGGGGAAAGGGATTAGAGAAGTCAGGCCAAGCTTCAAGAGTGGAGGGATGAGAGCCAACGGAGCCCACTCCAATGGGAGACCCCACCTGAAGCCAGCTGTGGGCAACCCCACAGGGCCGGAATCACCACCACACAAGCACCATCCGGTTGGCTAGTGGATGGGGTGTAGGGAAGGCAGAGCCCCATGGAACATAGTGCCAAGAGATTGTGAGTACTGCCAGTTGGGAGGCCCCAGGGAGAATGCCACCAAACCCCTTCCTGTGATAGTTTAACATCAAAGTCGTGGCAGGAGAGTTGAGGGAAGGGGCTACGCTTCTGACAGGCTGTGCAATGCGTAAGACCCCAGTAATCACAACCGTACTGAAGGCCTTCATAAAATCCAAGTAGATGACATTCACCTCGATTTCCGTGTCTAAGCATTTTGTGACCTGGTCGTAAAAAGAAATAAAGTTAGTCAGGCAGGATCTACCTGCTATGAATCCATACTGGGTGCCCATTAGCACTGCTTTCCCTGCTGGACTCCCACAGATGTGATCCTTAATAATTTTTTCAAAGGTTTTCTCAAGGACAGAGGTGAAACTAACCGATCTATAGTTACCCGGATCTTCCCTCCTCCCCTTCTTGAAAATAGGGACCACATTTGCTCTTTTCCAGTCCTCTGCAACCTGACCTGAGCACCAAGAGTGCTCAAGCAGCCGTGCCAGTGGCTTTGCTATGACACTGGCCAATTCCTTCAGCACCCTTGGATGGGGATCATCCAGGCCTGCTGACTTAAACACATTCAGCCCCTCGAAGCGTCTCTTCAGTAAGTCGGTGCTAAAAGTTGGTGGGCTGGTTCCCCCTTTATGGCTGTTTATGATCCAATTGGGAGACTTGTCCTGCTCTGAGTTCAGGAATACAGAGGCAAAATCTCAATGAAGAGCTCAGCTTTGTCCCCCCCATCTGTCTAATTGCCCTAGTTTGTCTTGTAGGACAAAGAGACCCACTTGCTGTCCTGGTTGCTCTTGCCCCACTCCAGTTGGGGCTGCAAGGAGGCTACATGGGTAACTGGGCTTGGTTGGATTACAGCAGCGGCAGTGGGCAGGTTACCCCTCCATAAGCCTGCTCTTAGGCTGGCATGGAGCACCTGGAGGGACCAAGCAGAGAGGATAAACTTGGCCACTGCTGCTGTTGCTGCTGCCACTGTCCCTCACTGAGCTTGGCCCCTGTGCAGCCTGGTGGGGATGCAGGAGCGACTCTGGAGCTCCTCCCCATACCTGGGTCAGTCAGGGACAGTGGCAGCAGCAGAGGGGGAAGGGAAGAATGTGAAGGGGGGACCTGGCTCCGGGCACGGAGGGGAAGGGAGACAGTCTAAGAGCTGGGGGTGAGGTTCTTTTCTGCTCCTGGGACTTTAAAGAAGTCCCATGTTGCTACTCCCATGGCACAGTCTGAAATAGAGGTAGAGGGGGGCGCGACCGTGCCACTGCACCCCCTCTGGATTTTGAAGAAGGGACATGGAGGGAAACTATGCAAACATATTTTAACAGAGAACTAGGGAAAGCTTTTTAAGACACAGATAGGTAAAGCCTTGGCTGGGATGATATACTTGGGGATGGAGGTGCAGGATCTTTGAGTAGGGGCTGGACCTCCTGAGGTCCTTTCCAACCCTAACTTTCCATAATTCTATGATTCTAAGGCAAACTCATACAGGATTTTATGAAAAATGTAATTTTAGAATCATGTTTTTGGATTCTTTGTGTCAATTTATACAAAAGAACTGTCTCTAGTAAATGGTGGACACAGTCTACCTGTTTTATGCAGCTGTTCTGGTATATACTGCTCTCTCTATACAAGTTTATACTGAACACTTACATGGGATAAATAGTCAAAGATTTCCCATATGCTGGAATGGATTTCCCTCTTATAGGATCTGGTTTAGAATCCATAGGCAATTATACATTTGGATTTAGTTTTAGATTTGTAGCTCTTCAAAAGAATATTGTAAAAGGCTGAGGTAAGTCCTTGCCCATGACATCTGTGTTCAGATTCACTTGGTTCTCTAAGTATGTGCTTTTTACATGCCATTAAAGAATGATGAAAGGGTTTGCTGGGGATTCTAAATTTTAATTTGATTTGATCAGTTGTTAACTTTTATTTCTTCTGAATTGGATATTCTAATAGCAAGAGTAATGTCATTGGGTGGATTATGGAAATTCCTGTTATTATTATTACTAAAGATTTCATTACAGAAAGGCATGAATTAATTTTATCTGTGATTATAAAAACTGCTTCATTTTGCGTTGTTGCCTAATCATATTGCTGAAATCTTTGTTCTTAGCCTTCCATTGCCTCCTTTTTGTTTCAATATCTTTTTGTTATGCCATATCTAAACTAGCTATCAAGCTTCTTTAAGCACAGCGTAAAGTTCTTTGCATAATTTTGGTGATAAGAAATAACAACAACAAATCCAACAATAACAAAAATAATAGAAGCATTTTTAAAATGTGGAAAGTAATACGATTCATTTTTTATCTGTAAAAACTTTACTGGTGTATATGTAGATGAAATTAACCTTTTTTGGGGGTATGGAAAATGTACTTTTTTACTATACAGTATCATAAAAATTATACATTTACACAGGGTATAGTTCTGCACTAATTTCTCCAATCTGCTTTAAGGAATTGGTCTTAATGTGTCTTGGGCACAGGAAATATGAAAACTAGCTGACAACACGTCCTATGATAAAGCTCTGGACTGTGTTGCACACATTGCAGCTACATGGATGATCATTATTGACAAAGCAGGTCATGTTATAGGAGCCTCAGTGGGAATTCCTCATTTTTCATCATGTTCAATTATGACGAGCCCCCTGAGAATCTGCTGAACTATGAGTTCCATTTAGTTAGAAATAAATTGGCACTTGGGATGCCTGACTCCTTTAGAAGAGGTTCTTGTTGACTTTACATGGTAGCTACTTCAGCTGTTTCTAAGGGTAGAAACACTGTGCACCTCTTAGTCAATTCAAAATGACTGAGTTCATGTAATGGACTATGGAGGTTATTGTGTTATTTCTGTGTTAATCATGTTCACATTGTCATAATACTGTATGAGAATCAGTTTATCTCTTTAGCCTGTGCACAAAGAAGGAGAAGTTAAGTGCCAGGTCTGGCTATGTGCAGGACAAGACAAGATGCACCTTTAGCAGCAGCCAAGTCTGAATGGCTTTGCTGACATATCAACAAAGATGAGATGCAAAACACTCAGAGGGTGTCCAGAGGAGACAGGCATGACAATGGGAGAATAGACTGGAAACAAGCAGCCTGGCAGCTCATGGCCAGAAAAAACTGAGGAACTGAGAGAACCGGAGATATTTTGGGGAGCCAGAGAGACTGGAATAGGAACAGCTGAGTATCTCTGGGGGAGCTTAGGACTATGTGGACTGGACTGGTAATGTTGCAGAACAGAGGAACTCTGGCAGGTTGGCCTTTGTCTATTAAATGCTTTATTGAAGGCAATGCCTGCTATGCTGTGATTGCACTGGGTCACCCTAAGATGAGATGAAGTCCTTCTTTCAGGACTGGAACTGGATACTAGCTCCTTGAGTCAGGGCCATGGAGAACAAGGGAGGGTGAGGGGGAAGGAAAGGTAGCAAAAGGGCTGGGAAGCCCTCTTGGTGAAACATGGAAATCATAGTCCTCTTAAGAAAGAACAAAGAGGTATACACACACTGGAAACTAGGGGCATGCCCTAAGAAGGCCTTGTCGCGGGGGGATGAGCCAAGCCCCAGTGTCACAGTGAGCCAGGGTGGCAATTGAACACAGAAACAGGCCGGGTTTTCTGGCGAGGAGAACTGAGACTCGTGAATCATTCTTTCCTTAAAGTAGCAAAGGTTTATTAACTTACGCTTTACAGGGGTAGGAGATGATGAATCTTCGGTTACAGTTTAGTTGAACACAAACACAACAAAGGGGGTCTGTTGGCCCACAGGGTTCCCCAACAAGCCCTTGCTTTCTACCCCCTGAGGGATAGGTGCCGCTGCCAGTTAGTCCTAGGGCTGGTCAACAGCTCATAGAATGGAACATAGACAAACGATCTGTAACTAGTAAACCGCCGAATTGTCGTCGTGACGCCAGTTCGGGAACAAGACGTGTGAGATGTGTCGCGGCTTGAAGATAGGGCTGATCGTGGAGGAGTATGCCTCTGGGATGAATCCAAACCGTAGTCAAAGTGGACACCGAGAATCAGAACGAGGTAATCAGAATTGTGACAGGAAAGTCAATCCGGAGTGTGGAGTCCCGAGGTGGCCTTGGGAAGTTCACTCCCTCTCACAGAGCCAAGCAACAGTAGCCTCTGTATGAAGGCTGAGCAGCTTCCTCCATCCACTGGTCACTCACTATCTCAAACCCAGCTAACGAATACCAACTTATAACACCACCAACTCATCAACCAACCTGCCTAAACCAACTCTCTCCTGCTCTCACTGAGGGGCTCACGGGTCTTTTATGGGAAAACCATAGAATCAAATCACTCTCTGGCGAGAAAGTTCTGGTCTAATTACGTCAGAGCAGTTCTCTTCTGAGCATGTGTTCAGTCAGAAGCCCCACACATTCTGAGCATGTGCGAGTCAGAAACTAGGTCATGACTGACTGGCAGCCTCAGAGGTCACACAGGGGGCAGCTCTGGTTCTGCTGTGGAATTTATCGCTCATAGTCAAACCAACTTCCAGCATTGGCAGCACCCATATTCAACAAAAAAATTTTTTTCCACAGGCCTATACAACAATGGCGTGCATTTGTAGGGAACAGACTAGATGGGCTAAGGTGGCAACTGAACTAAAATTAGCCATGGGGATCAAGGACAACAAGAAGTCTTCTTTAGGTATGTCGGGAACAAGAGGAAAACAAAAGGGAGTGTGGGGCCACCTCTCAATAACTCAGGACAGCTGGTTACCAGCACTCAGAAGAAAACTGAACTACTGAATGACTACTTTGCTTCGGTCTTTCACGGGGCTAAGGGGAAAAACATACCAGATAGGGTACAGAATAAATAGGGTAGGAATTGCCGTAGAACTGGTGTGTGACCAATTAAAAAAATTAGGCATATATAAATCAGAAGGCTGGATGAACTTCATCAGAGGGTGCTAAAGGAGCTGGCTGAAGTCAAGTGGAACCCCTGGCAAAGCTCTTCTAAAACTTGTGGCACTCTGAAGAGGTCCCTGAGGACTAGAAGAGCCAATGTTGTGCCCATCTTCAAGAAGGGGAAGAGGGAGGAGCCGGGTAATTATAGGCCAATTAACCTTACTTCTATCCCAGGAAAAATCCTGGAAAAATTCATCAAGGAGTCTATATGTGATAGACTTGCAGAAGGTAGGATTCTAAACAACAGCCAGCATGGCTTCATCATGGTCAGGTCTTGTCTTACCAACCTCATCTCCTTTTATGTTTAGGCAACTCACCACCTGGATAAGAGAGAGGAGGTTGATGCATCAACTGATGCATCTCGATCAAAACCAAGGATGTAATTCTCCCATTCTACTCAGCATTGGTGAGACTGCAGATGAAGTAGTACATCCAGTTCTGGGAGCTGTGCTTCAACAAGGATGCAGAAAAGCTTGAGAGAATCCAGAGAAGGGCCACTTGCATGATTAGAGACTTGCATGGCAAGCCATATGAGGTAAGGCTGATTGGTTTGGGACTCTTCAGCCTAAAGAAGAGAAGGCTGAGAGGGGACTTGGTAGCAGCTTACCACTACATCAGGACTGCAGTGAACAACTGTTCCCCAGGGCACCCTTGGGGAAAATCAGGAGCAATGGTTACAAACACCTGGAAGTCCATTTGAGGCTCAACATTAGGAACAACTTCTTCATAGCTAGGGTGTCCAGACTGTGGAATAAGCTCCCTCCAGAGGTGATTCAATTGCCTACCTTGGAAATCTTCAAGAGCAGATTGGATGGTCACCTTGCTGTCTTTCCTGCTTGGTGCAGGGGGGTGGACTCAATGATCTTCCAAGGTCCCTTCCAGCTTATATTCTATGAATCTACGAAAAAAAAAAGAGACAACAACCTTGTATTATAGACCTGTGGATGCCAGAGAAACTAATTTGATGGAGATATTCCTTAGGGATAAGCATCAAAATCAATTAAGTCTACATTTTATTTTGATCTCCCATAATATAGTAACTATATATATATATTTAAAACTGTTTATATTTGTATACTTTATCAGCAAATGATCCAGGCTCTGAGACCCATTAAGCATATTTTGCACTACTTGAGTGCACATAAGAAGACTCACAGCCAACTTAAGTACCCAGCTCTTCAATAGGAGGCTAGTGACACCCAGGTCAATCTCAAATGCATCCACTGCCAGAGGGAAGGTATCTGGGGGCATTCTGAGTGAGGCTGTATGGACACCTGTGGAGGGTTTGGGATTAAGAGCATGGTCGGGGGTAAAAGGTAAGAAAGTTTTATTGACTTAACAAAAACACGACTATGTGTAGTATAATAAGACATACAATGACAGACAATAACAATTCATATCAGCAGCTTATCGGCAGTCCCCTCTGATGCCTGATGTACAACAAGTTCTTTTTCCACAAAGCTCAGCAAAGTTAGGTGTCCCTGATCAGTGCTGTCTAAAAGGTACCAGAAAGGACCCTGGTATTCAGTCCTCGGGCTCCTTGAGATCCACTGGCCCACTGATCGACATCAGCAGTTAATTAGTAGTTTCTTTCACAGAGCTGCATCTTTCTTCTAATGATTTCCAGATGTACCAGCCAATTTATAACTTCTGACCTATGCTGATAACTTACAGCCATCCAGATACTCTCATTATAATTATTCTTAGGAGTGACCAATAGCAGTACAAGCCTTGCATCCTTCTGATAAAGTTTTTACTACGCCACAGGACCTACTACTTCTACAAGGCTTTGTTAAATTTACTAGGCCTTACTACATACAAGACCTCACTACATCTTTGACTTTAATTAGGTTCTTAACACTACATATAGCTTCATATCTGAACAAATGACAGAAAAACACTTGGTTTAATTTTCACAGAGCTTTCAGCAAGCACTTCATCACACAAACATAATTTTCAGCTGTTACAGTTGTGCTTTAAGTGCAACCTTTTGGTCCAGCTCTGGGTGTTGTCTGAGTGCAGCTGAGGACTATTAAATGTCCGGGTATGAAAAGTGACAAACAAATACCACTATTGGAAAATGGTGTCATCCTGACACTTCTGGGGGCCAGTACTATAAAAATTTATAATATAACCTAGATGGATGACTGTCACCAGGCTGTTTTGTTTGTAATCAAATGCCAGACCCATGTGCTGTCTGGAGAGGGATTTAGATGAGCAGAAGACCCTCCTTTCTATGTAGTGTCCAGCTCCCTTTTGTCAGGTGATTCCTGATCATCTGTGATCAAGTTCCTCTCCAGGTGATCCAGTGCTTATTTACCTCTCCCTGGAATTCAAACTTAGAAAAAATAGTTTACCCTGGACAATAGTGAACACTTTGTCCAAGGATGCTTGCTCATGGAGGTTTAACAAACTCTGTTGTTATTTGTCTGTCACCATCCCTTGGAACTGTAGTCCAACCTGGATATAAAAAACAACATTTTTCACTCATTTAAATTGGAGGTTACAGATATCCACAAAGAATCCTCAGCATCATAATCTGTTCATAAATAGATTCCTAAAATTATTGAAATGACTTACCTGACTCAGTGCTGTCACAGCTTATTTTCCTGTTATTCTTCTACAGCAGGGATTGTCAACTGGGGGTACTTGGGAAGGCCCTAGGGGGTACACATGAGCAGGCAGGGGTAGAGCACTGTCACCCACTACCCCATGCTGCTGCCTCCCAGGAGCAGGGTTGTGGGGGAGGGCAGCAGCGTCCCTCTTCGGGCCACACAGGCACCACCTGGACATATGGGGTGGAGAGTGAAGCTCACATGTGGCTGCCACCACCACCTACCACCTTGTGTTGCTGCTCCATGTCTGGCTGCATGCTACCCTACTCACAGCTGCTCATGTTGAGATGTACCCAGTGCCAGATGTTCCCTCCAGATCAGACAGGATTATATGCACTCCTCCCACTTTTCTAAGCGAATGATGAACACCTTCATATAATTTTTGCATGCACCATGGTACCTTCATAGAAAGTGACTCCATTTTCCAGAGCCATCTTGAATCTTGCTATATGAAACGTTCTTGGGCATATGGTTTCCTCCCATTATCTTGGCATGGCAGTCAATCACAATCTCCTCTTCTTGATAGTGGTTCCTAAGTGTGCCAGTTCTGTGTGCTCCAGTACTTCTGTGTTTGGTTTTCTATCTTCCCACTTTATTTTGAGGATCTTATGTAGACATCTCATGTGGAAGCTGTTAGGTTTCTTGATGTGCCTAGCATATGTGAATTCAATGATGTTACACTTAAAATGCTAGGGGGATTGAAGGGCATAAAATACACAGATGTACCACTTATAAAATGTGAAGGACTGAATTTTCCTATCTGCCCTCCTACATAATGTTTGTGTGTGGTTGCACCCCAATAAGTGGTCACCATCAGCTACAGTGGAATTATGCTGATATGAAATCAGGATGGCAGTAAATCAAGCCTCTTCTGTTGATAAGCATGTTGTAATTCATTTACTCATGCAATGGCTTTTTTCCAGCTTTGTTAAGTTTCAGTGAAATGAAATTTTAAAATGAATTTTCCTCACCTCCTTTGTGGACAGAAGAAAACTTTAGTATTCGTTAGGAAAAAATGACTTAGTGACAACTTTGTTTATTCATCTATAACATCCCCTCACCTATCATACTAAATAGTGTCTTGACAGTCAGTGGCTACTAACAAAACTCCAGGCAAAATGAACAGTTAATTATGACCATTCAAAGTGTAAGTGACAAGTATAGCTTGAACACAACTCAGGTGAGGAAAATAGTGAAAAATTGTGTAGGGAAGCCAAAGACTGACCGACAAAATCATTAATAAATTGTCTCTATTGTGTGACACCTAATTTTCTGGTCTCCAAAGTAATGTCTTGATAGTGTAATATCACAGCAATGTATATCTAAAGATGGGTTAAGCTTAGACTACTAATTAAAGAACTCTTCTATGCCACAAAGTGGTATCCTTTTTCAGTCTAAGACTATTTAAAGTGTCTAATAAAGAAAAGAATATAGGAGCCCTCAATGACAATTTTAAAGATTTTTGGCAGGTGTCTCAGTTTTAGAAGAATATGTTTGTTTGGAGAAATGGATTTTAGCAGAACTAGGTCAAAGTTATCTGCTTGTTTGTAGGACAGCAGAATGCAATCCCTGAACTGCAAAATGTCAGAGTTTAAGAAGATTCACAGTTGCAGAGTCACAGTTGAAGTCTATGAATAGAAGAGTTCATTGTTTAAAGTTTTACATGGGCTATATAAAATTATGACCCTCCTGAGCCAGGAGACTGTATTGACAAGCACCCTAAACTTTAGTCATCTCCTGGGCTGCAAGACCATGAAAAAGATAGATGAATTATTCTGACCTTGAGAATTACAGCAGATTTAGAAATAATCTCTCTTGAGAATAACTTTAGCTGGTTCCAGAAATGTGGTTCCAACCTCTTTTCACATGTCTGGTGTGCAAATATATATCAGTTAGTTTAGAAAGTCTGGCTTTCAACAAAACATAATCCATTAATCTAATTCTGGCTTAGAGCAACTCAGTGAGCTAAAAAACCTGGTCCTTAGTGCTTCTTTTTCTTTCTCATTTGCCTAAAGAGATTTAAAGAAATCTTCACATAAAATGGACTCCTCCTGGTTCATGAGATGCCTAATCAATGCAAACAATGAGGAAAGGTGTATGCCAGTCAGATATCACTGTGGCTCTCTATTGTAAACCTGTAAAGTCACCAGGCAGCGATTTCAAACAGGCTCTGGGAAGTGGGGAATACTGTACAGATGGAATCCTGCAGTTCACCATCACACCTCAATATTGACTAGAGAAAAATAATAATACAAGCAGTGGGACTATAAGTGTGTATGCAAATTGCTCATGTGAATGCAAATCACACCTTTAAAAAAAGCTCCTTAGTCCCCTGGGGACACTGCCTTGCTGGAAGTAAAGATAGACAATGGTGGAAGGAGTCAGGCATAATCTAGGCAAGTTTCCACACATGAAAGGTCTCAGGGTACATCTTTCCTGATGTACAACACCCAGTATATTTTTTTTATATTGGGTTTTCTCTGATCAAAGATTTTCAAGCTTTGTGGTGGTTTGTAACATGAGCAAACATTGGCTAAGGAAGACATAAACCATCAATTGTGCAGTTAGTGTGTACCCCTCATGTGCCACTTGTGACCCTGTCCATCTCTAACATTGCAGACTTAAAATTAATGCTGCACGTTAAATATATGGCATTGTTTAAATCACATTCAGTCCTCCTTAGGGGAACATTAAACAAACAGAATACCTGTTAACAACATTTATCAGAGCACATGCTGACAGAATCAGCCTTGGAGATTTGGAATAAATCAAGGCATTGTTTCCAAATCTTTGGGGGGTTTTGTTGTTCTTGCTTGTTTGTTTGCTTGTTTTCTTTAAGAAGATACGGACAGATGACTGATTTCAGTGATAGGTGATAGAAATATTTAAAATGCCAGCTTAATAAGAGGGTATATATGCCCCAGTAAAACTGTACAATTGGATCAATTTGCTTTTCATTACTTATAAATATTTTAGAGCCACCATCTAAGACAATGGTAGTGTGGCTATGTCTGTAACTGTCAAATCTGAAACAGAGTTTGGAACTCTTCTATCACCCAGTATTACAGCAATTTCCATCTTCCAGATATGTCTTAGATAGAATAAAACTGTCCAGTCAGGCTGTGCAATAATATTTTCACAACTGTATGGCAAATCTTTTGGAAATCTGATCATTTATTTTCAACACATAAGGGTGCTTTTCAAGGGGGAGGGATCTGTGAGGGAAGATTTTGTCCAGAAATGTACAGTTTCCTCAAACTCTAACAAAGTCCTGAATCTTTGTCAGTTTTTACAATTATACTCCAAACCCATCTTGCAGACCCTGTGTCTTTCCAACCTCACTGCCTGCAGAAGTCCCTATTGGACCAACCTCCTACTCCATGTTTGATCAAGTCACATGCGTTAACTCTATGTTGTTGACAGCCTTCATTTCCTTTAGAAAACCAAGCAGATCAACCTTGGTGTGGCTGCAATTCAGAAATCACAATTTTTTATTTTTTTTTGCTCACAGTATGGTATACTAATTAAAAAAAAGGTAATAACACTGCTCCTTGCCAGGCAGCCCCTGTTATAAATCTATGCTTCTGCCCATGGGAATAGAGGTTATACCTTTTATATAAGTATTGTGGCTGGGTGTAAGAAGAGTCACTGTATAACCTGCCAAAAGAATTTTATTAAGCTCCTTAAATCTTGCTAATAAGACAGTCCAAACCATCCTAATGATTTATGTTTTGTATAAAACAGGAAGGAAGCCAAAAGTACTGGCAACTTACTGTAGTGTTGTAGGACTGTATAACGCTCTAAGGAAGTAGCAGCTATTATGCAGTCTCTCTTGAGGCTACTCTCCAATCCTCCAAGGGGTAAAGAACATTTCTGGAATCACTTCTGTTTCAATCATCCAGCTGCAGATCAAATACAGTATATACATCAGAGCTTTATAAGGAACGGCTGGTAGGTCAGTGATATGCAAAGCTAACCTTTAATTGTCTTTAAAAGTTTCAGGATCATTTAAATTTCAATTCTACAGGGAGGGGATTGGAAGTGTGAAAGCAAGAGTCTACAGGCCTGGTTCATGAAAAAGCTACAGACCATTTACATAGGAAAGGAATGCGTGAAAATCCTTGACTGTGTGCCTATGTGATTTATAAAATTCCTTCTCCCTGTGCAATCAGTTAACTGCACTCCAAAGATGTGGAAGACAGAAATGACTGAAACTACTTGAAGGGAAAAGGGACACAACACTGTAACCTATTATACAGTTGTGCTTGGCAAGAAGATAATGGTAAAAAGGAACATGTTCAACATGCCAAGGATTCTGAAGCTCAGTAGTTTCCTCTGAAGTGCCAACATGGGTTCAAAGTATCATAGTTCTCCCCTGTAAAATAACTATGGTATCATAATATTGCTGTGCTGGAACTGTGAAGAAATCTTCATTTTTTAATGACATTGTCAATTATGAAGCAGCAAAAAATAAGGGCTAGATTCAGGAGTGGTGGAGTCAGTAATTAACAGAAGGTTCTGAGGACCAGATATTCACCTGGGCTGAAAAGTCTCTCTCAGAATAACTTGGTTTTGGACATGGCCTTCACGGCTTTTTTCCCTTCTCTGGCCTTGATGAACTTTTTTTTGGTCCTAGAGTGGAGTAAATCCAGAGTATTACTCAAGGAGATTTTTAGTGCAGAACATACCACCAAGAGGTGCTAAGTACATGTAAATTTACTGCATTAAAACAAAGCATAAAATGTCATCAAATGGAATGAAGAGGAGAGAGACTATTTTAGCGTGTGAAGAACGGGGTCCTAGAATTAATAACAAGCTACTCGCGCATCTTGAATACACTCTTCTTGCCCCATTAACAGCAAAATTATGCTTAAGATTATGATACATGACCCATGTTTTCTAACATATGTTCTCAAGGTAGAGAAGGCCAGTGGGGAAGGGAGATTGGAAAAACTTACATATGCTATGTCTCCTGGCAACATTGACTTAGTACTTCATTGGAGCTTCAAATGGCTGAAGAAAATGTGGACAGAAAATAAAAGAGGTATTAGGAGAAAGCAGTGAGAATAAATAGCGACAGTAACTGGGAAGAAGTAAGAAAGAAAAAGGAGTTAGGAGGGAATTTTCTTCTGAGAGAATTGAAACCAAACCAAACTTTAGGGTGAAGTAAACACACTGATGGGAAGAAACTAAATCCAGGTAGACTTGGACAGGTTAGAGAAGTGGGCAGAGAATAGGATGCAGTTCAACAGGGACAAGTGCAAGGTGCTGCACCTAGGGAAAGGGAATCACCAGCACACCTATAGGCTGGGGGATGACCTTCTCAGCAGCACAGCAGGGGAAAGAGATCTCAGAGTCGTTGTTGACTGCAAGATGAATATGAGTTGTCAATGTGGCAAAGTAATTAGCAGAGCTAACCACATTTTGTCATGTATTAGTAGGTACATCACGAACAGGTCTAGGGAGGTGATGCTTCCCCTCTATGCGCCATTGGTCAGGCCGCAGCTGGAGTATTGCAGCCAGTTCTGGGCATTGTAATTCAATGGGAATGTGGCCAACCTTGAGAGGGTCCAGAGAAGGGCCACTCATATGGTTAGAGGCCTGCAGGGAAGACCCTATGAGGAAAGGCTGACAGACATGGACCTTTTCAGCCTCTACAAGAGAAGGCTGAGGGGAGATCTTGTGGTGGTGTACGAATTCACTGAGGGGGGGGGTGGAGCTGGTCAGCAGGGAATAGGAGATGCTCTCTTTACCAGAGCACCCCTTGGAATAACCAGGAACAACAGCCATAAATTGATAGAGAGTAGATTCAGGTTGGACATCAGCAAGAACTTCACGATTAAGGTTGTCAGAATCTGGAATGGGCTTCCAAGGGAGGTGGTGCTCTCCCCAACCTTCAGGGTCTTCAAGAAGAGACTGGATAAGCACTTTCTTCTGCTACTTGCAGGGGGTCAGACTTGATGATCCATTGAAGTCCCTTCTGACCCAAATATCTATGGATCTATAAAAAAGTAGGAAATAGAAGGTCTGAGGGTCATGGAGAAAGAAGAAAAAGAACCAAGGCAAAGAAAATTTCCTTTACATCTACAACCAGCCATGGACAGCGTCTCATCCAGTGTCCAAATGTCTGTGAATAGGTGATGGAGGCTGAAGTCTGTGACAGTGAAAATGTGGGGCAGAGTGGACTGAGGTAGGATGTGTTAGGCCATGTGTAGATGAAATGGGGGCCCTAAATTGGAGCAGTAGGTTTTTAAAAACACTGCTTCAGTTTAGGGCCCTTTAAACCCCCTTGTTGTGCATACATGCGAACTTACCTGCCTCTCCAGTGGTGGCGAGGGGAGGGCGAGCTGCTGGTGGGTGGAGCAGTCTCTGGGCTGCAGGGATTGGGGGCTGGTGTTTCCCTCCACGGCAGCAATGGCCCCTCCCAGGCGGCCCCCACCAACAGGCACCTGGCTCGAGCGGTCCCGGGGGACACCGCAGCCGTGGGGGGAAGCCCTAGGCCCCCGCACAGCTCAGGCAGGCAGGCTCCAGGGGAATAAAAAAGATCAGGCCCACCGCTTTTATCCTTGGGTGGAGCCTGCCTTCCCGGGCTGCTGCTGGGCTGCCTGCAGAGCCCCTGAGCTGTACGGAGCCCGGCGCTTCATTCCATGGCTGTATGGCAGCAAACTAAAACTCCTCCTCAGAGTTTTAGTTTGCTGTGCCCCAAGCATTACACTGTCGAATTTGCTACAGCAGCTGGAATTACTGTGCAATACACCACTGACGCGTGCATATACCAACACCATTAAAACGGTGCAAAAGCATTTAACCTGCTTTAAAGTGTCATGCACACATGCCACTCATTTTGTCTACACACGAGACTAAACTGCAGTATTCAAGAGTTGCGCTAGGAGATAGATGAACATGAGGTGGATAGGGTTAGAGCGTACAGGTTGAAATGTGCTGCTTTGAGATGCCTGGAAGAAACTAAATTGGTATGCAAGGTGGGAGAACAATGTAGAAAGATAAATTGGAGAAAAGTAGAAATAGAAGTGGGAGAAAGAGGCTTGCAGGTTGAGAAAGTGGCTTGGTTAGGAGTGACATGAATTTCTGCACATCTTAAACAAGCAGTTTGTAATTATTATTTAGAAGAAGATGAAAAAGACCTTTTTTTACCTTTGTTTTAGCAATAGCAAAAAAAAGAGTGCTCAGCTGGGACTGTCAGTTGCTCAGCTCATTAAAATGTTAAGAGAGGACACATCTTATCAGAGCACTGAAACTTTAGAGCTGCCAAAATGTGCTTTTTAATTCTCACTGAAGCAGAATGGCAAGTTTGTCTCTGTGTTTTCCAAAGTTACCTTTCATTGGGTGCGTCTACACGAGATGCTATGTCACTGTAGAGACGCACTATGATGACATAGTGTCGGTGGGCACAAACCATGCCACTGCCACTTAGCTCTTTGCTACCACACAGTAGGGTCTGAAATGATCCATGTAGTGCTGGGACTATGCAGTACCAGTGGTTACCGGTTAAAGCAAGTACTAAATGACTGTGCAGTTGGGCACATCTGTAGATGCGCCCACTGTTACAGTCCCAGTAGCAACCTGCCCCTGCAGTTTACCGTTTACAAGATACCTAGTTGTGACTTACGAAAGAGAGAGAGACTGCATATTTTGCACCAATGCTTCCTAGGCAAAGAATACTATACTGGTCACTCAAACCATGTGGGTGAGTGTGTACAAGAGGTTCTCTCACTTCAAGTAAAGGAATAGCAGCCCAGTAAATCAGCATATTAGCTTCTCCCTGTTTCTTAGTTGAGTTGCATGAAAGGAGTATTAGGAAGTGAAACTGAAAAGGAGTTGTTTGAAGCCTAATCTATGTGCCCTTTTTAGGTAGGGATCTGGGGACAATGAAAGCGTATTCATTATCTATTAATGAAAACAAAAAATGTTCCTTGGCAAGTTCAGAAAATTTGCAACATTTTGATGGATCATTTGGAATTCTGTTAAATTTTCCTAGGACCTCTTACTTTTTTTGTTTTGTGGAGCCACTTACTTTTTAATGGTGAATTTTGCTGCTGTCTTTAGATAGGAATTTAAACATCCAAATAAATCATTACAATGACTTTACAATATGAATCTTTTACTTTCAATGAAAGATCACACACACTTCACACACTGCACATACGAGCCATATCACGTGCCTCCAACAATTGTTTTGTTCAGATAAATAATAGTTTTTCCAGCCTTTCTGCTTTTCTTTCTTGTTCATGAGTCAATTGTTCCTGCTTTCTTTTTTGCTTCTTCCGAGATCTTCATTTTTCTAATCCCTTCAACCCATGCTCCATTTCCACTCTCTCATCCCTTCTTTTCCCTACTTTTATCCACCCTGTAGAGTTTCATTTTTCTTACCCACTATTCTCCCTTTCACTAGCTCCTGCCAGCTGTTCTTCTCACTGCCCTATTTCTTGAAAATGATCATTTCCATTCCTGGGCTCAACAAATGCAAGTTTTGAGTGTCCTAAAGCTAAGGAATAATGGAAAACTTCAGTGGTGACTTGATGACAAATCCTACTATGTTGACATAGGCTGCTTAAAACTCAACCATAGTTACATGAATAGTCCTGTGGATGTCAATTCCACAACTTCTCTAGGTAGTTCATCCCAATGTTTGACCACCCTCACTGTCAGGAGGTTCCTACTAATATACTTAAAAATGACTTTCCTCTGAAATGTGGAGACAATTTGAAAAGGGACAGTATGCCTAGTGCTTACTGCAGAGGATGGAACATTATTAAATTGATTGGGTTTTCTTTTTCTCTGTCTGTGACCTGCTGGCTGACCCTGGGCTATTTATGAAATCCAAAAAAGGAACCTAGGTGCTTAACTGTCACTTTTTGTGCCTAAATCCAAAATTTAGGTCCTGAAAACCTAAACCACTCAGCCGCAATCTAAGTCCCTTATGTGAATGCCATATTACTCAGCTGTAGAGTCATTCTCAGTCTCTCAGTAAAGCAAATGTTTAAATATTTTATACAAAGTGGAACAACTTTGACAGATGACACTGAGAGAGAGAGAGAGACACACCCTCAAATACCCTGATGGCCAATGATTATGGCATTCTGCCCTGAGGGATGCATTTCAAATTCTTGCTCTAAATATGGCAGAAGAAGGAACTCAAGGAAATTGTCCGTGTAAATCCTGAGTGGAGGGCAGCATTTTCCTTCAGCCCAGGTTTAGGTACCTAAATCCTTTTGAAGGGCTGAGAACTTGGGCCCTGACCCTCTCCTTGGCATTTACTACAGGCTAAGTTAGGTGGCTTTCCAGTCATCATGCTGACTGTCTAGAATCCCATTTTAGGCATGTAACTCTCCCAGTACATCACATAACTCAGGAGTGTAGATTCTACTAGGCAAGCAGGGCATCTCAGAGTTGGGCATTACAATGCTTAAACTAAGTCCCCTTCGTGGATGTAGTTATTTCTCAATTTCCCATATGTATAATGTAGTTACTGTTGCTACAGCACTTTCTCCCTTTGCTTCCTTCGCCAGAACTACCCATAATCCTGTTGGGAAGTGTTCCCTCAGATTCCCACTAGTGACTATACAGAAGAGCACATTACAGGGCTGAGAATGGGGGGAGATGGTAGAGGAGGCAAGAGTGGCCATGCTTCATTGCAACTTGAATCCCTACAACCAATATGGTTCTTCAGGCACATTCAGCATTCTTTCAGTTCTTTGCTCTGTTTCACTTTACCTCTCATTGAGCATGCCTACACATGCATTAACTGCACGGTAACCAAAATGACTGTGCAGTATGGGCACATGTCTACATGCGTATGCCTGTACTGTACAGTAAATATGGTAACTTAAGCTGACTTGGTATTGAATTTACACCCAATTAGTTACTGCGCAGTAGCGCATGTGTAGATGGATTAACTTTAGTCCCAAGCCAGTCCACACACAGCGTTACTGTGCTTTAACAGCTGCACAGGCCTAAAAACCACTTACTGCGCAGTAAATTTAATGCAACGTAATTGCACATATAGACATGCCTAACAACAGGAATTTCTATTGACATCTTTAGGTCCCACAGCCTCCATACTTGATCAAAACTTTGATTCAAGTCTGAACAAGACTACCTGAATCATATAGTCTAGTTATCTGCAATAGATAGACAAGGGATATTGATAATATTTAGGGAGGGGCCCTCAAAAATGTCTACTCTGTGTCCCTCTATATACCACTAGCCATAAAATAACCACTCACCATCTATAAACAACTAAGAATTGTTCCTAGAAAAATGTGCCACAGAAAAAAAGTAGAAAGGGCTAAGGGTACTGTTAGGCCTTCACTTTAGACAGTTGTCCTTAGCCTTTCTGGAGTCAAGACATCGCCTCAGAAAATGCCAGCTCTTAGCTTTGACTTGTTTTTTGACTACAGAAAAATAATACAGCAAGTCTTCTGTTGCAAGAAATGCAGAAAGACCACAAGAGGTCAGAATGATTTTGACACTATGGATTTCTGTTTGAAATCTTTGGGTTCATCCTGTGTGTACATAAGAATGCAAATACTGGAAGACACTCTTAAAATGATCTCACAGCATCCCAGGGTACCACGGCACCTTGATTGAGAATCACTACTCTTGGGCCTCAGTACTCAGCCTGCCCTGCTGCCATTTGCTATCCTTTGGGTGTGTCTACACGTGCCGGGCTTTAGCAGGTACTAAATGACTTCACAGTAACAGTCAGTAACCTCCACCTGGGTCTTTTCCCATGCTGCTGCACAGTAACTCATTGCTACTGTGCAGTAGCATAGCAACGAGCTATGTTGCTGTTAATCGTCACTATAGCGATGTATCATCTTGTGTAGATGCACCCCTTGTGTTTGAATTTAGTAAGCTGGGGCCCATGTATCCAATTCAGAATGCAATACACTACAGTTGGGACAAACCCTGACCAGAATCTCCATCTTTTGTGCTTTTTGGCCATGCTGTTAGTAGTGTCCTGAAATAGATCAGTGGCTCTAAGTTTGGCTAAGCACCGGGTCTCAAGCACGTTCATTTTGTACATAATTAAAAATATATATTTTTCGCCTATATATGCAACTTGTGCCATGCTTGGGTCCAACTAATTAATGAGCTCAATCTGCCATTGCTTGGAATGGCCTTAAACCCTTGGTCTATGAGGAAAAGTCCTGTTCTAGGTGAGGCTGTCTAACTATTGTGTCGCAGGCTGCAAGTGGCTCCCAATGGGTTAATATGCCACCTCTTGTGCTCTTACCCAGGCAATGATGCCCCTATAACTCTAGCCAGGGTCTTGGGGCTCCCTTCCTTCCTCTGGCTTCTGCTACCTGACCCAGCCCTGGGGGTGGGATGGGGCTGTGTGGCGCTGCCTGTGGAGCTGGGGGAGCCTGCAGCCTAGAGCTGTGAGGCATGGTGCCACAGGAGAGCTGCAGGTGAGGTGGGTCAGTGTGCTGTGCAGCACAGCAGGGAAGGGGAGCACCCACCAGCCTGCATGCATGTTTTGTGCAATGGGGTAGGGAGTGCCCACTGGTTCATGAATGGTGTACAGCCTTGGGACCTGCTGGCTCACACCAGTGTGGCCTCTCTGGCCTCAGCCGCTTAGAAGCTGGACAGCCCTGCTGTAGGCCATCCTAACTTGACTGGCCCAAAGTGCTTCAGTATGTATCTAAATCCAAGCCTTGGCCCTTTACGTGGGGTCACACATGCAACCCCCACAACTTATTTCTTTCAAATACTATGATGTACCAAGTCAAAAGATGTTCGTTTTGATGAAAGAAAACAGCTGCTTGTTTTATTTAATTTGAATGATGGTATGGGGGTATAATTCAGCAATGACACAAAGTATGTTGGTAAATTCTAAGTGTGTGTAGGTGGGTGTATAAGTGAGTGTAAGGAACATATGGAAGAAATTTTAGCTTGACAAAGCATCCAACACAAAAGTGCAGGGAGATAAGCAGACTCTACTTACAGACACATAAACCCTCCCATTGGTTATTTTTCCTGATACAATCCTGTCCACCTGTCCTCACACAAATCTCTTTGCATACCACATTGGAATTTGGTTCTAACATTTGAATTTCCAAGATTGGAAAAAAAAATACACACACTCTCCAAGCTATACATAAATTAACATAAAACTAAATTCCAAACAGGTAAATGAAATGCTAATTTCAGTATCAATTCTACCCTGTATGCTACCTAAGGAAACTCACTTCCTGCATAGTACATTTCTGCAAGGTACGCAGGATAATTATACTGAGAGCAAATCTTAAGGACTTCATTTAGTGCTTGCAAAAAAGGATCTTTGAATTTACAATATTCTTTTAACACTGCATATTATACACATGTAGGAGGTTAATATTTAATATTGAGGCTTATATTAACAATTCCAAAAATTGTTTGTTTGGCATTTGTCCAGAGCTTATGCTGAAATAGAGGAGAAAAACCAAAAATGGAAAGTGTCATTTAAAAAAAATAATGCTCACTTGTCTTTCATCTCTGAGACACTTGGGGGCAGCATTGTCCACTGAATATAGCAGGAAGAGCCAAGAACAGGGGAAATGTAGAGAACTACTGTTAAAAGATTGTGAGTTTACTGAAATCTTAAGTACCGGCAGAAGAAAGTCAGACACCAAAGAAAGGAAAAGACAAAATGCTTACAGTACCCTTCTTGAGTCTCAGTTTATATTTGTGCAGCCTATTACACACTGTGAAGAAGTTTCATCTCAGATGTCTCTTTCAAGACAAGATATAAAAGTGACACTACAGTTCATACCTCTTGATATTAAGAACTTTTTCACCAGGAGGGTAGCAAGGCACTGAAACAGATTATCCAGACAGGTTGTGCAATCTCCATCCCTGAAGGATTTTAAGATCCAGCTAGACAAAGCCTTGGCTGGGATGATCTACTCGGCGGGGATGGCTCTGCTTTGAGGACTAGATGACCGCCTGATCTCCCGTCCAACCCTAGTCTTCTCTTCTATGATTCTATCACTGCAACTGCAGCATCTCCTGCTGATGGAACAGTTAAAAATGTTTTCAAATGTGAGCTTTTTCAACTTGATCACATCTACCCAATGATGTAAACTATGGCTTAAGCAACAGTATGTGACACAATAGTTAGCAACTGAGTACTAAGTGCTCAGCATCCACGATGGAAGCCAAATTTTTGAAAGAGCTCAGGTCTTATTTAGTCAGAAGGTTATATTTGCAAAGTAAGTCTGCACCCAACGTGATTAACTGTTCTTTTAAACATCAGACCAGTTGAAAATGCAGCTATTGTTAGCAGGAAGAGAGCAAGGGATACATACATGGTTTCTAATGTATCCATTTTTGTGTCAGGTTATCTCTACATTTATACACTTCTTAATGAATCATGGAAATCTTGGATCAAACTAAGGGGGAACAAATTTCTTCACTCCTTGCTTCTGGGTTGCAATTGGTTAGGGGACTAAGTGTGGGATTTTTGAAGGCACCGAAGGCTGTTCTATCCTGCTCTTCTTTTTGCCCACGACTCTTAACAAAAAGTCTTCCCCAACCATTCTCTTGCTCAGAGCATGCTAAATCCTGGTAATGAGCAATGACTTGTGCTCAAAGTCACAAGATGCTTCTGAAATCACACCTAAAATTTTCAGCCTCAGCAAAGGCAACTCAAATAATTAATTCATCACTGTCCATGTAAATCCTGAGTGGAGGGCAGCACTTAGTTGGTGAACGCCAATTACATTCTGAGTGAGATTAGGGAGAGTTTGCTTAGGAATCTGGTACACATTTCAAGGAGAGTTTGGAAAAAACAATCAGATTGCCAAGAAGGGCCAAGCAAAACCCTCCGAGCGTGTCTCCACAAGCAGGAACGTGATTCCCCAGGGACAAACAGCAGCTGCACAATATGTGCTGCTACATGTCCCTGGGGAACACCCATTCATGTGTGCTGTGGCACGTGGCGTGTTGCCTTGGGTCAAGTAGGGGAGGGAGGCCAGCACCTGGGCTGGCTCCGGAAGCATTACCTAGGGTCCTGGGGGCCTCCAGGGGCTGCAGTTATGGAGATCCAGAAGCAGGGAGCCTGGCTGGCAGCTGGAGCATGGTTCTGGCTGCCCAGGCTTGTTTCAGGTGGTGAAGACTGCCACTACATGCACCACCCTGGTTTTTTTAGGCTTGGCGTTTCCAGTCTACCCAAATTCTTTAAGGTACCTTAGAATGATTCAGCAAGAAACTTCCTGGGATCAAGTGCTGAATTCAGTGGAGACACAGCTCTTCTCTCTTCTGCAAGTGCTGCTGCCTCCTGGTCCAGCTTCTGCAGGATAGCTCCCGTGCACCAAAAGGAGGGAGTGAGAGCAACAGTGGGGATTGGGCAGGACAGACAAAAGCAGCATGGGATGGAGAGGAGAGAAGGCAAATAAGTAAGGAACAACAACAAAGGGTGAAAGAAATGATGGAGAGTAGGGAAGAAGGAAAAAAGAAACACCAAAAAAGAGGAAGGGACAGATGAGAGACTACCTGAAAAAACAGAAGAGTGTGACAAAGTGAAAGGCAGACGACCACGTCAGAAACTGGAGAAGTGGGTAGAAAAAGAAAAGGGAAGGAGGAGAGAGAATTTCTGACACAGCACTTTTCAAATTGAAGCTCTCTGCTTATAAGCCTTTGTCAAGGGCCACCTCTCCCCCTGGGGTAACTTTTTTCCTCCTTTAATTAGAACTGTAAGGTCTGTGTTGGCCTGAAATTGCCTGCTACAGTATTACTACTTGAAAGCATTATGGACCTAAGCAGCCTTTGGCACTTTCTTCTTTCCAGCCACCCCAGTAATAAAGTTTGGCACTTACATAATACCTTAAAAGCACTGTCTTAAAAGTTCAGTGATTAATGAACTCTTCAAAAAATCCACAAGCTCATTTTACAGATGGGAAAGCTGAGGCACAGAGCTTCTCAGGGCTTTGCTTCAGGCTATGAAGATAATCTGGCATAGCCAAGATCAGAATCTAACAGTTCGTCTCTCTCTAAAACATTTAACCTTTTTGGCCCCCAACTATGTAGACCTACTTTTGTTAATGGCTACTACAAAAGGGTGATGGATCAGACTTACAGCTAGAGCTGATCACACATATACTATTTAGTTGAAGAGGCAACATTTTCAGAGACATGCCAATTTTAAAAAGTTCTCATAAGAAAGCTTTCTGAGGTCCAAAACACCCTGCTCATTTCAGTGGGGGTGGCGGGGGGGAGGAGTAAAAGAGAGAGAGAAGTGACCATTTCAATCAATAAAACGGATATTTTGAAACAATTCTGTTTTGCAAAAATGTTTAAATGGATTTGTTTTCATTCCAGTGAGGAACAAATACAATTTCCAAACCACAAAATGGAAAGGAAGTCCTTTGGCCAACAATACTTACAGTTTGAAATCACACTGTGACATGTCAAAAAGTTTGACCACCAATGATATATGTACATATTAGAGTGTGCACCCAGTATTTGAAATACAGTATATGAAATTGCTCACAGCACATTAAGAATGCTCAGCAATGTGTAATTTTAGGGTTGCACTTTATGCTGTAAGACACACTATGCTGTTAGCAATCTTTTTTCACTCACTAAGCACACATTATTTGAGTTTTCTAGTTGAGCATACACCTAAAAGAATCTTTGCTTTTTTAAAGAGCGCCATAAATTATCATCAGATACTGGGGGTCTCAAATCAGCTGTTATTTGAACACTACCTGCTTCTTTTGGAAGTCCTATATCTTCCTTACATCAATATCTTTTATAGCAAGCCATGAATTTAAAGCATATAAAACCTACAAGCCCAATTAAAGAGGCATTACACACAAATTGCATATTCTTTGAAGGTAGCTTTTAAAAAAATGGTTCTCTCATCTCTTTTGTGTGACCTTTCTTCATTTCCTTGGTTTATTTTCCCTTTCAAGGATGTTCAAAGAAGATTGCTTTTCATCCACTTCACCCAATGAAAAGCAGTGATAACAGGTTCCCAAACCCATGCTCCCTCTGTCCACCCAGCATATTCACAAAGGGACTGATGTACACCTGCCCTATAGAGGGGGGAGAAAAGGTGTTGGGTCACAACTATCTCCAACAAAGTTGTGAAGTAGTGTGTGTTTGTGTGTGTTAAAAGAGATATCAAATAAAAATGGGAGACAAATAATTTACTGTATGTAGCACAGAGGAAAATCGTGATGAAGTCCTAAGTTAACTCACATAATGCTTTCAGGAATCAGAAAAATGACACTGTCAAAACACAACATTAGTTTTCAGAAGCCTCCAGGCAAAATTTTATTTATTTAAAGTTAGCTCCTATTTTAATAACAAAAAAGTGGCAGCATATTCTACATCAAAGAGAAAACTTTTCCTAATGTTTCTATTCCTCTTCTGAAGTATGGGAACTGAAGTATCGGAGCTGTTTTTCTCAAAATAATTATGTGAGTGGCAGGATCTCAACCTGCAAAAGCTTTTTGTCTGCACTGGGGATTGCACTATAAAGAGAGTTATGTCTCACTCTGCTTAATCTGAACATCAATAAGGGGATATTTTGACTTTCAGTATTTAAATAGTTTGTTAGTTTTTAACAAGATCTGTACCAATCAATGCGGTGGCCTGCATCAAAACTTTGGCTCTGAATACCCACACTTTTGTTCCATTGTTAAAGAAATCAAGGGCCACATCACAGAATATTGCAGTCTGCAGCTGTCCACCCACAGTCTATTGTTACCATTTATTCGTTCTTTTGGGATACCTAGGGCAGATGTCTCATATATAGCAACATGGCAAAAAGACGATGGCTTCCTTTTTATCTCCTGTATTATTCCCTTTCAGGGCGACTGCCCAGCAAAAACTTCTGTAGGCAGTATCTTTGCTAATTTGTGCAGCTTATAGCACATGGACTGAAGGCAGTTTTGCATTACCTCTCTAAACATGTTTAATGAAACAGAGATATGTTTAAATGCCTTTATAATGATCTTTTTCTTGGATACAATATTTATTTTTTCTTGGTCCTTGATTTCCTATTATTTTCCTGATGATGAAACACTAAGACTGAGGTGGCAGTCCATGGCCCATTTCTCCACAGCCATCCAATAAGTAAAGAATATTCATTCCCTTGGGCCCTTTTGGTTATATTCTTGTTTTGTTTTTGATCAGCTTCCTGACTAGTTGCTAACCCTACTTTTGCTTTAGTGCTAGCTTCCTCATTGCCTTTTTCCACCTAGTTCTTGCTCTTAAACATCCAGTTTTTTAAAACTCAGTGGTCATTGCATTAAGACTGTGCACAATCTCCCATTTGGTCACAAAGAGATTCCCATTTGATCCAGTTTTTCTTTAATCAGATCTCATCACAATAGGCAAGGTTTTGATTTGAATGTATGAGCTACGGAGTGGACTGGATCTCAGCTCTGATGTAACAAGAGAAATTCGATGTCAGATAAACACATTTCTTCAGACAAAATCAGGGCTACTGTTCTTGTGAGTAAATTCATAAGATAGCTTCCAACATAACATAGGAGTCAGAGAAGGAGAGGCCGGGCTTCTGCCAGGTGTAAGTCAAGAGCACAGCTCTGATGCAATGGCAGAACTCTTAGCTAACAGAACAGTGCTCTTGAAAAGCTGGGATATAACAAACAATGCAGTGAAACAAAATCTTAAATAGTTCTCAATAACAAAAATTACATGAGGAATGTATGAGCCTCTGACTGTCAGACAAACTGAAGAATGACTTATCCCTACCCTCATAACAGGTATAATGTGATGAAATTGTCTTTTAAAACAGAGAAAATAATGATGCAAAATGGGTTGCTCTAGAAGTTACAAGACTACAGTATCTTACATGGGAGCTGGTGGTGAAAGGAACTTTACTAGGGGTGGCGGACTGACATAGCAGGGTTTTGCTGGGTACGTGGATTGGTACATGGGTTACACACTTCTCAGTGTTAGCCTCTGCACCGCAGAATCAAAATGTTTCCTTTGCATCTGGGATCTTTGAGGCCTGGATCTGCACTGTCATGTAGTGTGCATTGTTGTTGCTTTATGCTGTTAAACACTGTGCTAGTGGCTGCTGTGAATTCCATATACAGAATTTGTAAAAAAAAAAAAAAAAATCAAACCAAACCAAACCAAAAAACCTGGGAACATCTGGGATGAAACACAGTATAAAATGTAAAATGAAAATAATTGATGTTATCCAGGATTACAGAGAATCCCCCTGTGATGAACAGCTGCTGCAGATACTATACCAGACAAATTTAATATTGTGCACAAGCCAATTGGTGTCCATAGCTTTCATCACAGTATTATTTTAATTCTCTCTTATGTTGTTAAACTTTGGGTTAGACACATGACTAGAACGCAGAGCTTTAGAGTGCTCTGGAAGCAGGAGTTTTACAAAGGTAGGGAAACAATATAATCAACATGGAAACTGAGGCAGGAGGAAGTTAAGTGACATACCCAAGTGCAAATGTAAATCAGCAGCAGAATCAGAATCCCAAACACCTGTCTCCTATCCCTCTTGACAAACAGTTCACTATATCACAGCTATCCTCAATGTTTAGCAGAATATCCATTTTCTAGAGTTTTTTCTACCCTTCTGATTTCTCCCCTTCATCCATCCTGATTTTTTCATGTCATCACCTTTGAGCTGAACATCTGCCTAACTTGAAAAAGGACCAGCATTTCTGAAAGAACAGAGAACACTTCAGAACATTACAACTTTACTTCATACAATGTGTTCTTTGAAATACTCATAAAATGCTTTGAATTACACCAACTCTATTTCAAATGGCTCTAAATGATATGATCCTTAGGATGAACAATAACAACAGCACAGAAAACTTAGACCAAACAAGGGCAAAATGGTTTGCAGAGATTTCAAATGATGTGGAGAGTCAGCAAGATGGTGAGATTCAAGAAGGCATGAGCGGCAGAGAAGGTGACTCTCTCTTACCAGCGCTAATTGGATTCTTTGGAGGAAGAGAAACGGGGCTTGTACCTGATGAGAAAAGGTGCTATAATGAGATAGTCTGGAGGAAGTCTATACAGGATTATCTTTGTTTTTTTAAAAAGACAGCTGTTTTTAAATTAATCCTGAAATGAATGTGATTCTAGCAATGAGCAGGGAGATGTCTTGACAATTTAAACAGAAAGGTATCAAAAGTGAACAGGTGAACAGAAAGAGAATCAACAATGGGAAAAATCTACTCAAGAATAAATTACATAAAAGATGAAGCCAAAAAATCCTGAGCAGTGAGTCACTGGTAAAAGGGCACTTGCATGTAACATAAGGGTTCAGTTCACAGGTACCCAGTCTGTTTTTTAAAATTAAATTTTAAAATATGTCAAAAATATTCAGTGTTCTGATGAAAGTTGGAAAAATAAGCTTTCAAGATCTCAAGTCTGTATTTTGAATGCTTGGCTAATACATCAACACTGGTTGGCCTGCCAAAAATATTAAAATACAACTAAAGACATCATAAATTAGTAAATTGTCAAGTGTTCTTAATATGTATTTCCAGTGCCAGACATACTTATAATAGTAAAAACAGGTTACTTAAAAAGGCTAAAGAATAAGTGCCAGCTATTAATCAGACAAATCAGAATAACTTTATTTTAACACACTGAAAATTCTGGTTTTGTAGAAACAAATCCATTCTGAAAGAAGTGTCATGATTTAACTTGGACACATGAAAAGTTTCTACTTTTTTGGATTTCAGTGTTCATTTGGAGAACTATTATACCATACAGTACAAACCTTTTATTAAATCAATGTATTCATTTATTTGAAATAAAAGTTTTATTCAATCACTGTATTTTGATAGACTGGACTATTGCACACAGGCAGGAGATAATGGATTGAACAGAATGTCCTTGAAGGAGAATAGCTGCTTCAGATCACCTCTCCTATACCCAGGAGACATTCTGCTTCCAATGCCTGTAAGTCTTCTGAAAGCTGAGCGGAAAGACGTACCAATACTATCTGATGTAACAAATCAGCTCTTGAATCACCTAACTATAAAACTTGAAGGGGAAAAAATTAAATAATCTCTGCTTAAAATATCTCAATGTCATTTTTAAACCTATTTAGGAAGATCAGCTCTGATGGCTTTATGGCAGCTTAGCCATGTGCACTGTAAAGGCTCAGTGGTTCTGTAGCCATCACCAGGTCTGGAAATGAGTAAAACACAAAAGTTATTAAATCAGTTTTTCTCCTGCAGTTGAACCTGGTCATTTCACTAGAACTTAATCCTGTTCAATTAAATGCAGAAATTTCTTAAAAATGCAAAAGACAAAAGTTCACTGACACTGAGACCAATACAGGAAATAGATCTTACATTAAAAAAAAATCATATTCTGACTCTTGATACAATAGGCAATGGCAACAAAAGAAATCATGTCACTGGGTTACATTTTTTAAAGTCATTTCCCCCTGACTGTTAACACAGCTTTCCTGTCGGTCTGAAATGTGTCTTCCCCACATTTGTACTTTCAGTGCTGGGATCTTCATCAGCATACCTTTCGTGTCATAACATGAATAAATCGTAAATTTTCCTGAGGGTTTAATAACAATCAAAGAAACAGAAGAATTTATGTTTTTACACAGCATATGTATTTACATGCCAAAGATCAAAACCTGCCTAGGTAAACTCTACAGCTCTGTCAATCCTATGGTTAAAAAAAGTGCTTTTATAAATTTCAAATATTAGCTCCCTTATTCCATCTCCCTTCCTCACGCACACACATACCAGGAGCTAACACTGGTTACAAAGAGACTGAAAAAGAGCTCTGTGAAACTTATTCACAGCAGGGCCAGGTAGTTATGATGAAAGTACCACAGCATAAGGCAGATAAAAAAGGTGTTAAGACATTTCCTTCTGCTATAGAAGTCTTAGGTCTCTATACAGAGCAGCATTTTACTCACCTGCCTTGCATATCAATATTGAACAAACTGCCTTGTTTATATTTAAAACTCAGCAAGCCCGGCTTCTAACCTTAGTTACTCACACCACGGAGAAGGTGTATGAAGTCTTTCAAGGAGACAGTCAGCATGAAAAGCAGCTTTTTCTTTTCTTTATCTATTCACAAAGGTAACATGTTAAAGTACTTCTAGGCTGCTTCCAAAAAGAAAAATAATTCCTGGGTACAGAGATATTGTGGTTGCAGTATTCCTTGGACCTGCTTTACCACTTTTCAGCACCTACACTGGGATAAAAAAAAGGCTAGTTGGGGGTTTGAAATGTGGATGACAACAGGCAAAATGGATGTCACTGACTATTCTGCTATCTCTGAGTATATAATAGTGCTTATTGTAGTACAAATACTGAAATAAATATATTGGGATACCTTTTTTGAAGATCAGTATGAAAAGGTGAATGTGATATCAGACATAGGTGGGCAAACTCATGCCTCTTCCACATCTTTGTGTAATATTAAATCTCCTCATCCCCAAGAGTTTTCTGTCCACCTCACCTCTCACTCTATGCTTCAAAGATGGGCCGTGCTTTACAGTGCAACAGCTAAAATAGTTCGATTTTTAAGGATCCTGAAAGACAGGCAAATATATATATTTTTGACCATGGGAAAGAGCAATGGTGATCTATGTCACAGTCTAATCTAAATATGTCCAAATATACTACTCAACAACTGTGTTTTAACAGCACCTCCTGCAGACCTGAGTCTTTCCCTTCTTCTTGGGGAATCCTAGCTTAAGTTTGTGTAAGTATTTGCACTGTATTGTGGTACCTAGCTCTTTTCTTCTAAAAGTATTTGTATAACCATGGTAAAAATAATCCTTACTTTAAGCAGTGGCTGCTCTGCTTCCTTGCTGTAGTGATAAAGAACAATGACATTTAACAGTCGAATTCCCAGATTGCAGTCAGCACGGTATAGCAGACATGGAAGGCAATGATCAGAGGAAGATCTTCTCATCTTTACTGACTGAATTTGTATGAGCTACCAAGCGCAGAACTGGGAACAAGGAGAAAGTTAAGCTACAGGGCTAAATTCATCTCTCAGACTTACCATTGTAAATTTAATGTCATATCACTGACTTCCATGGAATTGTTTCAGATTTATACTGGTTTAAGGGAGAGCTAGCTTGTAACTATAGCTCATCCAAAGATAATCACAAGTATGAACCAGATTTTATTTTCTTAAAAAATAATTGCCTTAGTGACAAGTTAAGAGGAGAATGTGTGGAGATGTAACATGGAGTTAGAAACCTTACTTGCTTCCCCAAGGTTTAATTTTACAGAAAGCCTGAGAATGGGCTCTCTCAACTTCATTAAAAAGGATTAATATACTGACCCTCTAACAAATACAAGGTAAAATGCTGGCCTCAGTGAAGTTAATGAAAGCTTCACTCTTGAGTCAAATCCTACATCAAGGACAGAAGAGGTAAAATTCCTGTTGGCTCCCTGGGAAGAAGATTGGAGCCTGAGGGAATACTAGCAGCCTTAAAATAAGAGTTCTAAACTAGATAAAATGTATAAAAATATTCAGTATTGCCTCTGAAACAAGGCAGCAAATCCCGGTTGTTTTTTTTTACTTTAATGGGAGTTGGAGTAAAAACTGCGTAGAAGTAGAGACTGTGACCTCCATTATTCATATTGGCTGAATGTGTGTTATATTTTCTGGTGTTAGTGACTGTTCACCAGTGTGGCTGAGGGTCACTGTATGGCCATGAGTAAGGCCCTCAGGATCTGCCCTGCAGTCAGCATATTCAGGGAAGAAACCTTTAAGACTACTGGAACTAATCTACTGAAAGAAGCTCCCTAAATTACAACAGGTCTAGTGTGACCAGGCCTTACTATAACCAATTAAAGGACTGGAGGGAATGAAATCACTACCATCTTCTCTATCTGCCTATGACTGCTAGTATGTACCAAAACAGACTCCAGAACTGAGACAGAAAATTGGACAATATATTTTTTAATGTTTATTGTTCATCCAAAAGCTGAGGTCATATACAATCAAGCATTATTCATAAAGCTGTTGACATTTTATGTTTAACTTTGCTCCAAACAAACAATGACAATATTCAGCAAAATCAAGGACAGTCCTTTCCTTCAGTCTCTTCTTGATGGAATCACTTATAAACTCCTAGCTGAGCCAACATACTATATGGATAAATTTCCTGTCAGGTAAATCCATCACAGGTACGAGAATCAGTGCTGGAGTAGTCTTGCCCAGCTGTTTTTCAAGAGATTCTTGTAGTACTAAAATGGAAACAAACAGACTCATGAATTTTTCATGTTTCGGTTATTCAGCAAATGAATTTTCTCCTGCAAATACAAATATGTGTAAGAAAATAATAGAAGGGCTCGAACAACCCAAAATACAAAAAGGGGAAGAGAAGCTTGTAGCTGTAGTTCAGTTTATTCTGAACTGAAGGATCACTAGCTTTTCATAAAAGCCTAAGGATGGATTTTAGGCTTGACTACAATTTCTGAACAGACGAGTAGCAAGGCAGCTCTGTGCCTAGTGCAGCCACGATGCAAGGGCCAGTGACAGCTGATGTGGTGCTGACTGTGGCAGTACAATCAGCTGCTACTGTGGTGGCAATTATTTTTGTGCCCCTCTACAAAGGCAGCGCCTGGGGCAACTGCCCTAGTTACCCCCTCCCTCAGTCATGCTACTGTTAATGAACTCTCTGGCCATGATTCAGCAAAGCTCTTAAACATGCTGCTTGACTTTAAACACATGAATAACAAAAGGAGATGGCAGTTTGTAAGGCTGCAATTCAATGATGGTATGTGCTGGCTGTCTCTGTAACTCCTGATATACAGATAATAGCTGTCTAGAGCTACGAGGTCAAATTCAGCTCTCAGCTGCACCCATGCTACCAACATGTATTGCATGTTGTCTGGTGCATTCTGGCATAATGTTTGGCTCAATGAATTTTTGAAAAAAAGTGTTATCCAGCCATCTTTACAGTCAGTCAAAGCAATGCAATCAAATTCTAGATACGTACAATTACATTAAATGCTTAGTAGTCCATTATGAAACTGCTGCATAAGATTTAACAGGGGTGAAGTCACAGGAAGGACTCTTGAGTAGAGGAACATATATGATTAGAGGCCTATAATGACCAGTTTATGGCACAAAATAAAGAATTAAACTTCTATAGGCTAGCTAGTTGATGGCTATGAGGAGACATGACAAAAATCTATGAATTTTTACATGGGGGAGTGGACTTAAGGTGATATATGGAACGAAGATCAATGAAGTGAGACATTCTTTTTGAAGAGGACAAGAATGGCAAAAACCTACAGAATGGAAGCTGAATATGAAAAACACCCTTGGAATGAGATTTACTAGGAAATCTAGCAGCTTTACTGAAGAAGTGGTGGGAATCCAGTCACAGGGCATGTCTACACATATGCTTTAATGAGCAGCAGCCTATTTTACTGAGCATTAAAGTGTCACGTAAAAATTGTGCAATTATGCTAATGCGCCATAAAATAGGCTATTGTGCATTAAGCATCACTTAAAAAACCTGTGCTTTCAGCACGGCGCATTAGGGCAGCCTAGTGCTCATTAAGTACCTCACATTGGAGGTAGTAAATTTAGTACCTTACATTGGAGGTAGTAAATTTAATGTGCATTAGGAAAAGTGCATTAATGCACGTGTAGACGGGCCCACATAGTACTTTTAAAATAAAGTTGGAAAAAATTCTAGAAATTATTGTCTATAAATTGTAGAGAACATTCTAATATGGCATGAAGTAAGCTGGATGACTTTAGTTTTAATAGGGTTTTTGTGTCTTTAACTTCTATGATTCTAGTGATACTTTATAACATTACAAATTCTTGGCTAGACAGAGTGTAAAGAGGGCTGAACATGAAGAGTGTCAAAGTTTGATTTTTTCCCCACTGACTGTGAAACTGTGAATATACAGTTCAATCAAAATGTTAACTTGTATTGGGTAAAATTCCTTTTTTAAAAATAGGAATTTTGCCTTCAGCAGGGCCAGGATTGTACCACTGTTGTTACTTCCTAGATATACCCCTTCCTAACTAAGGTGTTACTGCATAGATGCTGTGAACACGGGAACAGATTAAGACCACTAAAGTGCTGCTGAGTTATTTTGCATTGAAAATTGTTTACATAAGATATGAATATTGACAGAAGTGAACCTAAGATCAATATTCACCTCAAGGGTCAAAGGACTTCATGTTCTGTGTAATAAGCAACTCAGTCTATGTATCACAGAGATTCTGTGGTGACACTATGATTAAGGGTCAGCTAACATTTCCATTTTGGAATTCCAGTTTTGGGGGAGTTCATAACTAAATGGGCTCAGAAAATATTAGGTGAAAATAGATAGAAAGCTGTCAGCTCAAAGAAAAACGGTGACTGCACTTACAATTTTAAAACAAGGGTCTTTTAAAAAAGAACAGTTTATTTTTAAAATGTATTTATTTAAAAAACCCTGTCTATCTAGGTTTTTGCAGAATATGTGAATGCTAAAACCCACCACAACAGGGGTAGAATTCTGAAACAACTTAATTTTTTTGGAAAATTAGGATGGTCCGAGTTACTGATGTTAGTACATTTTCTTGTGAAAACTTGCTCTAGTTAGCCAAAAAGGGCCACATTTGCATTTAAACAAACAAACACACACAAAACCTTTTGCTTCTTATGCAGCTGTAAACTGCACCTTGCTTTTTGGACATGCAATTGAATTATAGGTGGAAAAGTAGGGTACTTGCATTTCTGGCTGTCTTAATACATGTGCAAATAGGGGCTTAAACATGTGAGTTTTCTATTTTAAACAACAACTCTTTTTTCCAGTTTAAAAGTGGGGGCGCATAAATCTGAAATTTTTACCTGCTACAAGAGAGGGACAGCTGAACATACTCACTAGCACCATGACTGAAAGAGACCTGGGGGATTGTGACTGACCACAAAATGAACATGAGCCACCAATGCGGCCAGCAAAATAAATAAAACTCTGGCTTGCATTTACCGACTCAACTCAAGCAAGACCCAAGAAGTCACCCTCCCGCTTTACTCAGCCTTGGTGAGGCCACAGCTGCAGTACTGCATCCAGTTCTGGACTCCACACTTTAGAAAGGATGTGAAGAAGTGTGAGAGCCCAGAGGAGAGCCATATGCAGGAGTAGAGGTTGAGAACAGGCCTTACAAGAGGCTGAGAGCCATGGGACTCTTCAGCCTGGAGAAGTGAAGGCTCAGGGGGGCCTTGGTGGCAGCCTATAAGTAAATAAGGGGTGTGCATCAGGAACTGGGAGGACATCTGTTCACCACCACACCCCAAGGAAAGACAAGGTCTAACAGTCACAAACTGCTGGAAGACCGTTTTAGACTGGACACATGGAAACACTTCTTTACCAACAGTGTCTCCAGAGTCTGGAATACTCTCCCCACAGAAGTGGTGCAAGCACCTACTCTGGATACCTTTAAGAAATGCTTGAATGCTTATCTTGCTGGGGTGATCTGACCCCAACTGATTTCCTGTCCTTTGGACAGGGGGCTGAACCTGATGATCTTGCAAGGTCCCTTCCAGACCTAATGTCTATGAAATCTATTAACTCTAAGCTAAAGTACTGGAGGAGGTACTGCAAAATTAATAAAACTGCATCACTGGGCACAATTGATTCAGCACAGTAATACAAGACTACATGTTTCATTTATTAAAAATAAAGCATTAGTTTCTCCTTTCAATCAGTTTATTCTACTCATTTTTTTAAAAACCTATATAGCACTAACATGCACAAACGTCTTAAGATGTTTCTATCAAATTATGCCTTTAGGTAAATAACAACTAGAGCCAGCATTACTGTTTTTAAATTAAGTAACTTTGCTGAAATGAAGTTAAGATTGGACATTCGTTTTGTTAAAGCTATATTTTGAAATGTGGTCAATTGTACAACATTTTGGTAAATACTTTTCTGAGAAGGAGAAACATCATGGACATGGGCACAAATATTGTTATTGGAGTCTGTGAGACAGAGGACAGTGACAGTGGGTGTCAGGGCTGTGGGGAAATAAATCTCTCAACAATGATTTATGCTAGTCTCAAACTATCATTTTAATATACCCTGAACCAGACCTGGGAATTGTGATATAAAATACTGAAATTAAGTTAAGTAGCAGCAAATGCTGTATTTATTTTCATTTTGAATTACATTTAATGCTACATATTTCTACTAAGAATTACTCCAAAGAGGGGAGCTATCCTTAACTCCGATCAAATTCAAGAGTAATTGAGGTATATTCTCCAGACTAAATCCCATTGAAGACTGCTCCCAGAAGTTTCTCTCAAACCGGGGACAATTGAAGGAAACATGAAAATGTTTAGGAAGACTGACACTACTGGAAACTGACATGAGCCTAATGGACTTAAAACACTACCTGGCAATGCTATTTATTTTTACTGTCCTTTGGTTACAACAGGGTGGCAGATAATTCAGATCAATAGTGCAATGACCTTCCACACTGACCTAATAGCCTTACATTTAACAGGGCACAATCTTACATTACAAACTAGTGCTTTCTAGAAGTGATCTTTATGCTAACGACCCTTTATGAAATTACACAGGACTATTATACAAAATGGTCTTTACATTGGCACTGCCATTTTATAAATAAAACCTTTAGGTTCTCTCCTGCAGCCCTTGCTTGTATGAGCTGAAGCCAGCTAAACTGATCACACGTGTAATGCTTGCAAATCAAGTTCTTTACCCTAATATTGTTGGTGACAAGCACCTTCCACCAATCAGTCAGAGATGAGAAGCAGTCTTACTAATAGCCTGTACTGAAAAGGAAAACGAGAGCAGGGAAAAAGATCATGCGTTTCACCCAGAACATAAAAATTGCTTTGATGTTACAACTACACTCTTCCTTCACTTTTTAACCAAAAGATATTGTTACATCACTTAGCACAGGTCTTTAAATCCCTGAGCTAATAAAGCTCCATTGCTTCGGCTGTATGGATTTGACATGCAGCACGTACTTCAAGGAGATGCCTCACAGGGGATCAGGTTCCTAACAGTTGACTAAGAGTTCCAGTCCCAAAAGATGTGCCCTGGGTGTGCAGAGCACTTAACCCTTCGACCAGTACCAACATGACTATTCACAAATTATTGATGTCCCTAAATCCCCGGCAGATTGCAGACAGTTCTTGTCTCCCTTGAAGCCAAAGCATATGGCCACTAATGGGATGGATTAAAAAAAAATACATATACACATTCAAGCCTTTGCACATGAATGTAAAGCCACAGAAAGGGTAGAAGGTGATTGAACTGGACTGAACACTGTTAAATACATGATTAGCCTCTTGTTATGGATCATTTCCATTGATCTATATCTGGTTTCACAGCACAGTTTAATTAAAGCTGTCTGGAACAAGCCTGTTCCCTAAATGATCAGGCAATGCAATGACAAGGTGAAACCTGAGGAAGCTTGAGGCCCTCTTCTCCTCACCCTCACCTTTTAGACATCCAACTGGTTGTCTTTGTGGTTAACTACAATAGCAGAAGGAAAATATATTTTAGAATATTTTAGTAACTGCTAAATATTTTACTGCTGCTTATTGGGCTTACATGCCAGATAAATCCCTTTGTCTTTCCCCATGTTTGTATTTAAAATGATAGAAAATGATTTAATTAAATTCAGGGTTTTAAAACAAGATGTTTAAATGCACAATCTACTCGTTTTATTCCAACAAACTTCTTGCTCATTATAAAACCAAACCTATTTAAATAAACAGGTCAGCATTATTAATTGTTTTAAAATTAAGTAACTCTTCTGAAATGAAGTTAAGATTGCAAATTCTTTTTGGTAAAGCTACATTTTGAAATGTTTGTTTAATTGCATGCATATTTGAATAAAGGCATTTTGTTAGAAGAATCTTAGGAAAATGACAGAAATGAAACACAAAGGTAACTGTTTTTCATCAGCTGCTCTGTAGCAATTCCCTCCAGCAAATTTATTCAGTCTAAAATGTATTTATTACCTAAGGAAAAAACTGGATGTTTATACACTCTCATACTTAGCTATTCATAATCCCCCTTATTATTTATTCTTCTCCTAATGACATTTTTAAAATTAATAATGTTTGACATTTTCCCCTGAAAGAATAAAGTTTTCAAAATGCCTTGGTCCTTTATAACAGGGACAAGATTATTAAAAGAACTCAACTCCCATTTCAGCACTAAGTAATGGAACCAAATTTGTGACAATGCTGAGCACCCATCAGTTCAGTGGAAAATCTGGTCACATATTAAAAAGTATATGTTTTTATATTTTTGTTGTAAGCTTTTAAATTTGGGATCATAGTTTCATAGTAGCTAGGGTCAGGAAGGACCTGAACAGATCATCTAGCCTGACCCCCTGCCACAGGCAGGAAAAATGCTGGGTTCACAAGACCCCAGACAGGTGACCATCCAACCTTCTCTTGAATTTGTTCAAGGTAGGGGCAAGGACCACTTCCCTGGGAAGTTGGTTCCAAGTTCTGGCCACCCTGACTGTAAAATATTGCCTTCTGATCTCTAACCTAAGCCTATTCTCCATCAGCTTATTACCATTGTTCCTCATCACCCCAGGTGGTGCTGGGGAGAATAGGGCTCTTCCTATATGCTGCTGATCTCCCCTGATGAGTTTGTAGGCAGCCACCAGGTCTCCCCTCAGCCTCCTCTTGCTGAGGCTGAACAGGTTCAGGTTCCTCAGTTTCTCCTCATAGGGCCTCTCACCAAACGGGTGGCCCTCCTCTGAACCCTCTCCAGGCTGGCTACATCCTTTTTAAAGTGCGGCACCCAGTACTGGATGCAGTACTCCAACTGCAGCCTGACCAATGTCGCATAGAGGGGGAGTATCACCTCTCTGGACCAGCTTGAGATGCATCTTTGGATGCATGACAAGGTATGGCTGGCCTTGCTGGCTGCAGTCTGGCATTGGCGGCTCATGCTCATCTTGGAGTCAATAATGACTCCAAGATCCCGTTCTGCCTCTGTGTCCTGCATGCACGTGTGCCCCCTTACCAGACCTGAGGTGGAGGCGGATGCAGCAGAGCCAGCAGCAGGGGCAGCAGCAGCTGATCCCCCTAAGGTAAGTGGGCAGAGGGACTGGACGCAGCTGAGCCGGATCCAGAGGGGAAGCCCTCCGGATCCCTCTTAGTTGAGCTGGTAGGGAGCCACGCTCCCAAGCCGCACCGGACGAAGAGCACGCAAACAGGCGTGCTCTGTAAGAGCGTGTTGGCATTTGCGTCAGTGTACATGCTGGCAGGCGAGCAGGAAGGGCCAGGAGGGAGACTCCTACTAGGGCAGGGAGAAGGCACTGCACTAAGCTAAAAACAAGCAGCAACTCCTATGATGGTTTTGATGCGGAGTGCTGCCAGGGCCCCTGCCCGGCGGGAGCAGCATACCTGGGGCTTGTCTGAGGCCTTCACTCAGAGCCCATGGGGGAACTGGCATCCCCCCACCCCCTGGCCTTTGGGGGGTGCCCAGCAAGGCCTGGGGGAGCAGGGATTGGGGACCCCCACACCTGTCCCTCAGGCATCCGCCTTAGGGCCCTGGAGGTGCAGGTGAGGGAGCTCCAGGAGGAGGTCAGCAGGCTGAGGGGAATCAGTGAGGTGGAGGAAGAAATTGACAGCTATTTTCTTTCCCTGAAAAGCCACACACCCAAGGAAGAAGCACCTCGGGAAGTGCCCTCCAATGCAGAGGGGCAGACGGTCACCTCCAGAACCAGGGCTGCTCGTAACCCAGCAGTACCAGTTCCTCCAGTCCGGCTGGAGAACAGGTACGAGGCCCTAGCAACAGTGGAGAAGAAGGAGGGAGAAGGGGCAACCGGAAAGGAGGCAACTCCACACTCTCCATGCTCTGAACAGGCTGAAGGAGCTAAGCAGTCCCGGAGGAGAAAGCGTTGAGTGATCGTCATAGGCATCTCCATCCTGAGAGGTACAGAGGGCCCCATCTGTTGCCAGGACACCTCAACACACGAGGTCTACTGCCTACCCGGAGCAAAGATTCATGATGTGACGGGGATGATTCAGGCCGTGATCCAGCCTACTGATTACTATCCCATGGTCCTAATCCATGTGGGTACTAATGATGCGGCCAGAAGCCCTGATCACCTGATGGCAGACTACCACACTCTGGGGGGGCATGCTGAAGGAGATAGGTGCACAGGTGATATTCTCTTCTGTTCTACCAGTGAGTGAATGTGGAAGACGGCATGAGACGTGCATCGCAGAGACCAACTGGTGGCTTCAGGAATGGTGTCTTGAGGCGGGCTTTGGCTTCCTTGACAATGACCTGCACATCACGATGAGAGACATGCTTGGGTGGGATGGGCTCCACCCTTCCCCTAAAGGTAAACGTGTGTTCTCTTCTAGATTGGCGGATCTCCTCCAGCGGGCTTTCAACTAGGCTCGTTGGGGGAAGGGGAAGATGAGGGAGGAGGAAGCCTTGGACCGTTAAACCAAGCAGCACTCACAAGCACAGCCCAGCTTAGACCGACAAGCGGACATATACCAAGGTCAGCAACAGGGGCCAGGGCAATGCTGCAATTAGGGGGCCAGAGTACACATCCACAGGAGGCCTCAAATGCCTCTACACAAATGCTCGTAGTATGGGAAACAAGCAGGAGGAACTTACCCTCCTGCTACCTGACACCAACCCAGACATAGTGG
>NW_017728947.1:62711276-62751033 GCF_001723895.1 Crocodylus porosus | reverse complement strand
GAAACGTGGTGGGACCCAACGCATGACTGGGCAGTGAATATCAAGGGCTGTACAGGAGGGACAGGACAGGGAGGAAAAGCGCTCTACATTAAGGAGGAATACACATCCTCATCAGGTAGCACAGAGTCAGAGAAGGGGCACACGGAAGTGCTCTGGGTTAGAATACAAGGCAGTCGAGGGGAAAGAGACTTAACGGTGGGGGTCTACTACAGATCACCCAACCAAGGGGAAAAGCTAGACCAGGAATTCTTAAGTCAGCTCACGGAGGTAGTTAGGTCAAAGGACGTGGTCATCACGAATACCCTGAACTTTCCAGACATCTGCTGGGAAGAGCAGTCAGCCAGGTCTGACCGCTCACGTAGGTCCCTGGACCAAATGCAGGACCTCCATCTAACCCAGGAGGTGCATAGCCCCACCAGGGGAGATGCCCTGTTGGACTTGGTGCTGGCCATGGGTGACAGCTTGGTGAGGGGGCTGTGGGTGCTCGACCACCTGGGCAACAGTGATCATCACCTGCTGGAATTCACCATCCAGCGCAAGGTGACAAAGGCCTGCAGCAAGGCAGCAGCCCTAGATTTCAGGAGGGCGGACTTCAATGAGCTAAGGAGAATAGTCGGGGAAGCAGTGAGGTCCCGGAAGGGAGGGGAGCCAGGTGTCCAAAAAGAGTGGTTGCTCCTTAAGGAGATGATCCTCCAAGCCCAAAGGGAGATAATCCCAACACGGATCAAAGGCAGCAGGAGGACACAAAAGCCCCCATGGCTCACCAAAAGCATCCAAGAATATCTTCTAGCTAAAAGGGAAGCATACACCCAATGGAAGGGAGGGGCCAACACCAGGGAGGATTATACTGCGGTTGCTCAGAGATGCAGGGGGGGCAGTCAGGAAGGTCAAGGAGGAGATGGAACTGGGACTAGCTTCCTGGACAAAGGACAGCAAGAAGTCCTTTTTTAAATACCTGGGGGGCAAAAAGAAGGTACTGGGTAATGTGGGGCCCCTGCAAGACACGCTAGGAAATTTGGTCGTCACACCAGATGACAAAGCTAACCTATTTAATGACTTCTTTGCCTCCATTTTCCTGAGCAGGGACCAGATCAGCCCCCCCACTAGGCCCCCCCTCAGGCCCCAGGAGAGGAGCACCTAGGCAATGGGTTAGGGAGAATCTAGTCAGGGAACTTCTGGAGGGACTGGATGTATTCAAATCAGCTGGTCCGGATGATCTCCACCCTAGAGTGCTGAGGGAATTAGCTGATATCATTGCGGGACTCCTGGCATGGCTGTACGAGCACTCATGGTGCTCTGGTGGGGTGCCAGAGGACTGGAAGAGGGCCAGTGTGGTTCCCATCTTCAAAAAATGGAGGAAGGAGGACCCAGGGAACTATAGGCCAGTTAGTCTTACCTCAATCCTGGGTAAGCTTTTTGAGAGAATTATTCTGGCACATGTCCACCAGGGGCCAGCAGGGAGATTATGCTTAGGGGCAACCAACACGGGTTCATTAGAGGCAGGTCCCGTCAGACCAACCTGGTGGCCTTCTACGACCAGGTCACCAAATCCTTAAATGCAGGGGTGGCAGTGGACATAGTCTTTCTGGACTTTCGGAAGGCCTTTGACACTGTCTCTCACCCTATTCTCATTAAGAAACTGGGGGACTGTGGTGTCGACACCTACACAGTCAAATGGGTCACCAGCTGGCTGGAGGACTGCACCCAGAGAGTGGTAGTGGATGGGTGATTTTTGACCTGGAGGGATGTGGGCAGTGGGGTTCCTCAGGGCTCGGTCCTTGGGCCCGCACTGTTCAACATCTTCATCAGTGACTTGGACGAAGGGCTAAAAAGCACTTTGTTCAAATTTTCTGATGACACTAAGATGTGTGGAGAAGTGGGCATGCTAGAAGGGAGGAATAGGCTACAATCAGACCTAGACAGGTTACAGGGGTGGGCAGATGAGAACAGGATGGGATTCAACACAGACAAGTGCAAGGTGATGCACCTGGGGAGGAAGAACTAGCAGCATACCTACAGGCTGGGGAACTCCCTTCTCATCCGTGCAGAGGCAGAAAAGGATCTTGGAGTCATCATTGATGCCAAGATGAACATGGGCCGGGAGTGTGGGGATCCAGTCAGGAAGGCCAACCGCACCTTGTCATGCATCCACAGATGCATCTCAAGCAGGTCCAGGGAGGTGATACTCCCCCTCTATGCGGTACTGGTGAGGCCGCAGCTGGAGTACTGAGTCCAGTTCTGGGCGCCGCACTTCAAGAGGGATGTGGACAACATGGAGAGGGTCCAGAGGAGGGCCACTCGCATGATCAGAGGACAACAGGGCAGGCCCTATGAGGAGAGGCTACGGGACCTGAACCTATTTAGCCTCCACAAGAAAAGGCCGAGGGGGGAATCTAATGGCCTGTTACAAACTAGTCAGGGGGGATCAGCAGGCACTGGGGAAGTCCCTGTTCCCCTGTGCACTACCAGGAGTGACTAGGAATAACGGTCAAAAGCTGGCAGAGGGTAGATTCAGACTAGACATTAGGAGGCGCTACTTCACTGTCAGGGCAGCTAGGATCTGGAACCAACTTCCAAGTGAAGTGGTGCAGGCTCCTACCCTGGGGGTCTTTAAGATGAGGCTTGACAATCATCTTGCTGGGGTCATTTGACTCCAGTACTCTTTCCTGCCATGGCAGGGGGTTGGACTTGATGATCTGCTCAGGTCCCTTCTGACCCTACTAACTATGAAACTATGACCTGTCCACCACTACTCTCTGGGTGTGCCCCATAAGCCAATTTTTTACCCATCCAACTGTGCGGACATCAATGCCACAGTCGCTTAATTTTTTGATGAGAATGGGGTGAGAGACAGTGTCAAAGGCCTTCTTGAAGTCTAGAAAGACTACGTCCATGGCCACACCATCATCCAAGGATTTAGTTACTTGGTCATAAAAGGCAATCAGGTTGGTGAGGCAGGACCTGCCTTTGATGAACCCATGCTGATTGCCCCTGAGCATAATCTCCCCCACTGGCCCCCCAAAGATGTGCTCCTTCATGATTCCCTCCAAGATCTTCCCGAGCACTGTGGTGAGGCTTATAGGCCTATATTTAGTTGGGTCCTCCTTCCTGCCTTTCTTAAAATTTGGGACTACATTAGCTAGTTTCCAATCCTTCAGCACCTGGGCAGATGACCACGAATGCTCATACAGCCGGGCCAACAGCTCCGCGATGACCCCTACCAGCTCCCTCAACACCCTTGGGTGGAGGGCATCTGGACCTGCAGATTTAAAAATGTCCAGCCCTTTCAGAAGATCCCTAACTACAACTGTGCTGACCAAAGGCCTGACAGAATTATCCCCAAGATTGTCCCTACTTCTGGTAGGAGGGATGCCATGAGATTTTACAGTGAGAAACACCAAAACAAGTATGTCACATTATCTTGTCAGCTTCCCATCTGCCACCTGAGGCCAGTGCTGAGGCCAGTGCTGATTTGCCTACCTTTGATGTACAATTCATAGACTTCAGAGTTTAAATTAATGATTAAAATGCACTTTAATATGGAAACATGATGTATATGCTAATTATTATTATATCTTCAACATTATTCAATATGCCTTACATATTTTAATATATACTCTCAAGCCTTTATTTTGGATCTAAGTGGCCAATTGTGCTAAACAGACAGCAGAAACAAATATCCAGTGGCGACTCGTCATTGACACTCAGAATTAAAGAGTAGGACTGTTAAAAGTAAGGACATTGGTGCACTTTGCCATCAGACCTCAAAAATACAATCTGTCATAAAGACTTCACAAGTTGCTTCAAAAGTGCTCTTATGGTATTCTATATCCACATTTCACAATGCTTCTATTTGCATTCAACACCCTGAACATTCACAGGCTGTTAAACAGCAAGTAGACTGTACAATTTGGACATTTTTAAAAGCCCACTGACAAACAATGCATGTGCAGAAAGTAACGCTCCAACCGATACCAGAACTGTATTCAGGAATTAGTTCTTCTTCAAAACCAATGTCTAGTCAGATGCCACAGTACCATTTATACCTGATTCCTAGTTACAAGGGGTCATTTTAGACTTTAAACCCATTAGGCTTCATCTTCATTAGTGTCCCGATGGGGCTACACTTGCCATTTTATTTTTTGGCAACTAGCATACCATAACTTATATAAACAATAGCCATTACAACAACAACAAAAGCAATATGAACACAATTATAATGACCCCAACAACAAAAACAAGAACAATTATAATAATGATGATGCTGAAAGCAACATTCCAGGTGGTAGTTAGCTTTGGATTTTGTTACAAACACATAGATAAAACAACACATTCTCTATTTATCAGGACATGGAATAAAATGAATTTTTGCTACCAGGGGCCGGGGAGTTCTCTCTGCTTCCCATTATCCAAGAGTCCTCTGCCTCTTCCCTCCCTCCTCACTTCCAATGGGGAGGGGAGGAAAGCAGATGGCTCCTTGACAGACCAGCGAGCCCTGGTGAGCTGCCATAGAAACCAGCTGGGATCCTACTGCCAGTGCTACTGAGGAAACAGTAGAGCCGTGTGAAATTTCACCAGCAGTTCTGTTTCGAGCTCGAAACAGCAAAATCAAAATAAAACAGAGAGCTTCGAAACAGCCTTGAAATGAAATGAGGCAAGTTGAAACGTTTTGAAATTTTCAAAACGTTTCGAGTTTCAAAGCTCAAGCTGGGCTTGCCTGCAGGGAAACAGAAACTAAAGAAAGGAGAGGGAGGGGGAAAAGCGGGGAATAATGACTGCTCTCATTATTGACTGTGTAGCTGGCCAGTGACTGCCATCCTTCCCTGGGGTCCCTTCCAATCCCAGTGCTCTGGGGGAAGGATGGAAAAACTGCATAAAAGGCAGTATTGTTTGAACTGCTCTGCTTTCTGCCGTGGTGTCAGTTGAACGAGGGCGCACCTTAACACACACACAGTGTCATCCACCCATATCATGAGTGTTGGCTGTCGGCAGCCGCAGGTGCAGGGCCCCAGAACCCAGAAGCCCCTGCACCTGTCTCCTTGAAAGCTGGCAGACGTTGTGGCCTCAGCAAAGGCTAGCATGCCTGCAGTTTTCACCCTGCTGTGCCTTTACACAGTGTCACCCATGTCACGAGTTTTGCTTGTCAGCAGCTTGAGGTGCAGGTTTCCCGAAACCCGTGTACTTATCTGCCTGAAACTTGGCAAGCTTCTTGCCCTCAGAAGGGGCCACCACTCCTGCATGTTTCATCCGAATGAGGCCAGAAATGACAAAGTTATAGGCTGTTTTGTGCTTCCCCATTATAGCCTATGGGCAAAATGTCGAAACAGTGTTGAAATAGCGAAACTTTCAACAAAATGAAACAGAACAGTAGTTTTGAATCAAAACAAAATTCAAAATGAAACACTGTTCCATCAAAACACATGTCAAAATGGAACAGTGCCATTTATAGCACTACCAGACCCCAAGCACTACCAGGAGTGACTAGGAATAACGGTCACAAGCTGGCAGAGGGTAGATTCAGACTAGACATCAGGAGGCGCTACTTCACTGTCAGGGCGGCTAGGATCTGGAACCAACTTCCAAGCGAAGTGGTGCTGGCTCCTGCCCTGGGGGTCTTTAAGACATGGCTAGATAAACACCTTGCTGGGGTCGTTTGACCCCAGTACTCTTTCCTGCCATAGCAGGGGGTCAGACTCGATCTGCTCAGGTCCCTTCTGACCCTACAAACTATGAAACTATGAGACTATAATCTCACACCACCCTAGGAAACTGCTGTCCTGCCACCACCAGTGCAGCAACATTGGCAAAAGCTATCACAGCAGCAGCAGCAGCACCAATGCCAGCACCACCAATGTCACAGGAGCACTGGCAACAGCAGGTGCCTATGTGGTAGTGATGACAGCTGGGAAGAGCAGCAGCTCCAAAACACAGCCCCTGCCCCAACAGCCAGTGACCTGGCTCACTGACAAACTCCCCTAGAGCGCAGGGAGGAAACGGGAGGGTGCAGCCTCTTATCGCCTTCTTGCTGTAGTGTGCCTTTGAGGCAAATTTGTTCTGCTCCAGCCAAGGGGCTCTGCGTGTGTGCACACTCCCAAAGCAATCCATTTTTGAAACACCACAAGTTCCCTTTGTAGTACTACAAATGAACATGTGTCCAAGGCCTATAATATAGGAATAAATATAACCTGAAGGCTGCAACTTTCTTAACTTTTATTGCCAACATGTACATGGGTTATATTGTTTCCTACTGCTATTCACACCCTGGCAATCTGCTCTAGCAACTACTGTAAACATTATGCAATGGCTAAAGACTGAAACAAAGGGGGAATTCTCACTACACTGACCAAGAAAATGGCATTCTCCACATACTTACAGTGGAAGAGGGGGCCTTTATTTTTCTGGATCCCTTCTCTATTAAATGCTTCTGACAGAGCAGGGTAAATATGGCAGTCCTGGAACCAGGTTATCTTCATATATGAAAACAGAGTGCCAGATAGCAAAAAAACAAAACAAAACAAAACAAGAAAAGAAAAGAAAATATTCTAAGTGGCAATGAGCAGCCATAGGTTTCTTCCTTTTGTACCACATATAGACCCCAAAGGCAACCACAAGAAGGTTGGGGGAGGCAGAGGCCAACTTCAGAGATGCTCCCCCTTCCCAACTCTGAAGGACGCTACAAGTTGGACAGTCTTCTGACCAGCTCTCTGTCCCCTCTGCTCGAAGGGGTGCTAGTTGGAAGAAAGGCATGCTCTTATAAAGAACGTATTAATATTGACAAGAACCCTACTCTTCTATAGCTGAGTCACTTGGCTGAGAAACTGGGATTCTCTTTTTGTAGACTGTAGTTAATAAATTTTTCAGTATCTGAAATAAATTTAATAGACCAAAAAGTTATTTTTAGTGTTGGTTCGATTGTGGGCCTGTCAGCCTTGGCAGTGCATCTCTTTTATCAGGCCGCCAAGTTAATTTGTTTTGTTTTTCAGAGTAAAGTTTGCTTAAAGACCAGTTTCAGAAAAGTCACTCGCTGTGGGTGTTAATTAGAGCTTTGCAGACTCTGAAGCATTTGGTTTATGTTCATTTTCACTAAACCCTGTAATTCAAGTCAGAAGGGGAAGGGAGTAAACCAATCCCTTTCTATTCACTTAAAGGTCTGAGTGTGACTCAACCAAACCTACAAGAGAACCTCTTTTCCCTCCCTCTTTTGGGGCCTCACTCTTTGTCCCTCTCTTAAAGTTTACAATTATGCTTAGCATTTATAGAGAGCTCTCTGTTTTTAAGGCAATGCATGAAAATATATATTCAGAATATCTATATGAGGTAGGGAAGGCTTAAGAAGCATCTGCTTCCTGCTGACATTTTCAGCGGGCCCTCTACACAGATCACAGAAAAAAATCATCAATCATTAGCATCATTTCCTCTGATTTTTTTCTGGGACAGGGTGATATAATTTCCTTCCCTTTCCTGGGGTCAGGGAATGACTTGAGCCCAACTTCAAAGACAGTACAGGTACGAAATATATATATACAGTTTACATCTACTGCTACCAGACTCTCAAGGCCAGATAGCAACTCCGAAGCTTAGTGAAGTAACTTTCCTAGATATCACACTTAGACCCATGGATAAAGTATAGGGGGCAGGGATCGTGGCTGCAGTGATACCCCAGCCCTGGGAGTTTCACGTACCCCAAAGGCTGGGGTACCATAGCAGCTGTGATGCCTCAGCTGCTGGGACCCAGCTGTGTCCTGGCACCCATCGTCCTCAGCTACTGAGGCTGAGAGTCCTCTCAGCTGTGGGACTCCCATCTCTGGCCTGGCATGGTGCACCCCTGTGAGCCCCGTGAGCTCATGAGACTCCCAGCTGTAGGGAAGACCCTGCCACATATGCAAATTAAAGCTCCATAGCAATCAGCTATAAAGTTAGTACACATTTTCCAGGGCTAACTTAATAGCTGGTTAGAGCATTTTATTGTGTGATAGGAACTTTGCATGTATATTTGGTCTCCAGGTAATTGTGCATTTGTACTTGGTCTTCAGTTAAAAGCAAGATACGTGTAATGTGTAGAGGTGGCCCAGTTCCCATAATTGACTGGCTTGAGAGTTGGAGTGAGCTGGCTGGGTGAGGATGCTTGAGTGGAGTTCATGAATATTTCAGCTATGTAATATCCTCTCCCCAGCTATGTGAAAAAGTATCCAATCTTCAATTCAAAGTTGTTTAGTTTTTTATGTAAGTATTTCACAAAGCTATATTATCCATGTGTCAGACACACCTATAATGTCATAGCAGTAAGCAAACAAATCAGCCACAATCACCAATGGCCCATTTTTATACAGCTAATTACAATTAGAATATAAAATATCATTCCTAAGATATTTATACCCCTGCGTAGCTCTCTCTGGATACATATAGTCATCTTCTGACTTCACAGTACCAATCAAATTAGTTACTTTATTATGCATATCAGTGGCAGATCATGGAAGGAAATATGACACTTTTAAAGATAAACAAATGTTGCTGAGTTCATTTGCATATTAGTTATGGCTATTTCTCAGTAAAGGAATTAGGATTTAGCTTTCATAATAATTCTTTTAAGCTGCTGGCTGCAGTTTAGAGAACATCAGCACAGCATGTAAAACTCATTGCTCTGTGCTCTCTAGTGTTCCATTTTTAGCAATGTCCTATATACAGGTTACTGAAGATAGTCAGCCTATACAAGGTTAAAAATTTGCACTTTTTTTAAAACATCACTATCTTATACCCTAAATAAAGAAACATTAACACATTCCCTTCCAATACTCACAGAGAAAACTTAATATAATTTCAAGAGGAAAGGAGGAACTGAACTTTTTTGAGTATGACTGATGACGGATGACCATATCTGAAAAGTGAATGATTTTGTTTATTCTAAGGTATGATAGAGTGCAAAGATCACAAGCCTATTTTCTCTGTAGAACAACTTCCAGGGTTTTCAAGCACTATATAAAATTCTGTCTTTAGGGCCTATTCTCTTTTTATGGTTACTGACTTTCTAAGTCAGCTGCATCCAAAGCCTTTGGGGGGCAAAGGGCGGGATGACAACAGTTTGAAAAGAGTTATGAGTAGGGGTAGATTATTATACAGGTATAAAATAGAAGAACCAATTTTTCATGATGCATTCCCAATACATACAGGCACTCATTTGCTTGTACAGAAACCTGAACTTGCCTTTGCAAATGATGCAAGCTGTATAACTCTCTGCTATTTCACACACACAGCTACCTGTCTTATGTTGAAATGCAGATTTTTCTATGTGAAAAGTTACCAGTACGTAAATATTGGGGATTTTTTATTTATTTATGCTAAATTGAAAATGTACCCTTAAAGCTATTAACTGCAACAGCAAGTGTGCAGCGATGATAACACTTGCTTTTTTTAAATCTCTGTATCTGTTTTACAGCTGCTTGCTACAGCCCTCAGTCCCAGAGCATTAACTGACACTGAAACTACCTTGCACAGATTTGTAAAATCTGGGACAGTTGATAGCTCTGCCCTCCAGGTGAGGTTTGGGGACACTGGTGGGGCAGTGCACAGTAAGACTTGCCTGTTCCTGCCGGTAAAAAAGGACTGTTCCTTTTCCCAGACTGTCAATCTGGCACCTTTCACAAATGTTAAAGTCACTTAAATATTTTTTAAAGAAGCTGTCATGAGACATACTGAAGCAAATATGTCCTTCAGTGATGATACATAGGCTCAGTTGTAACAATGTTTGTTAAGTGCTTTGACATCCCAGGATGATATGTTCTAATTCCAACATTTGTTGGTTTGTTCAATTCCTCTGGTAAGAACATTCTAAAATTGGAGAGCTTTGGAAACACCTAATTAGACATAATGTGACCTACTGGCTAAATCTGACTGCAAGAAAGGCATATAAAAAATTACATGTATATTGGGTGTCAAAATGTAGCTTGCTAATAATAGAAAAAGTGTCTGAAAAAATATTGTAGTTCAACAGTTAACATCTTAAACTGGTTCAGGAGATGATGATACATATCATACTGCATAAAGAACACCTGTTGTTCCTCAAATTAACACATGATAATTCAAAATAATACTGAAGCAGTAATGAATCCTAGTTACCAGATCCTTAGTCGGTATATGTTGGAAATACGTTCATTTGCACCTGCTGAGGTGCTGGGTCATTATTTAGATATACAGTACGTGTAAGCTGGTGAGCTTATTTCTAGATGGTTACTATTATAACAAGCACTGAACTTCTAAATCACCTTGCAGAGTATAGCAATAAAGTGAGATAAAACTATATTGAAACCTGTTAAGTACACAAGATTGTTGTACATCATTTCTATTGATCCAGATCTGGCTTTAAGGTACAGTTTAATCAAAGTTGTTTGGAAAAGAGAAAATGGATGGTTCATGTGATCACTCATAAAATGCAAAAACTTTCCACACAGATCCAGATTCATAATGACTGAAATTCACTACTATTGTATCCAGTGAGTTTTGTGAAATCAGTCATAGGCTTCTCAGTCTCGAGTATTATTGAACGTAGGAATATATTAGTAATACTGTATTTGGTTTTGGATGAATAGCTCAATTATTGTTATGTGCAAGGCATTTAATTATATAGGGTGTGCTATGACCAATGAATAATTATTAGGCTGATTGCCACTTACTTACTTCCATCTGATCTAGCAGACTTAGAGCAGCACTAAGAGCAAACTCTGCATCTGGCAGAGAGCAAGTGCTCCATGTTCAAAGTGGAGGAAGAAGAAAAAATAATCTGCTCTTTTTATGGGCTCCAGTGAAGGGGAGTAAATGTCATATCATTTGCACGTGAAGATCCTGCTCAAATACCTCACTGATGACTAAGATTGTGGTGATCCCTCTCCTGGCTTCTGGCAGCATGAGCTCTATAGCTAGATATATACATGGTGAAGTACAATTGGGAAAGGTACACAAATGAATCAAAATACAGCCAAAGAATTGTAGCACTCATATGCTACATTGCCAGTTGCTGGGCTCTAGTCACACATCTAGCTCTCAATTTTGTGAATTAATTTTGGATCCCAACTCTGTCTGAGATGCCATTACAAAACACTCTACAGAGTAACAGACAGTGCCTGTCCCATAGACTCTGCAATCAAAAACAGAAAAAATGGACACAATGGGGAAAGGAAATATAACTGCAGTTTCACAGATAGGAAACAAAGTTTTGGGAAACTGCGATTTCCCAGACCAACACATTTGAGTTCATGGCAAAACTAACAACTGACCCCACAGCTCCAATCTCAGTCAAGTCCCTTAACCACAAGGCTCTCCTCTCTTCTAATGTCATGAAGGCGTGCAGCCTTGCAGGCAATCTTAAGTGACCATGAACAGACACATATTCTTTCAAACTGTCATGTTTGCTCTGTAGGTCAATGTTAGGGAACACAAAAGCTTTTACTGGGTGCAAACAAGCGTTCAAATCACCCAATTCAGGCTAAGTGGCTTACTTTGAGCTCCTTAAATCTGAGTTGGGTTCTGCTGCATGCAGGCATTCACTGGGACAGCTGGAGGTAATTCAAAGTGGGAGGGGCTAATGGGATTAGGCAGGAGGAGGGGACGGGCTGTGAATGTGTGCAGGTGTTTGTTAGGCTGGGCTAACCCACTTTAGAACGAGACAGCCCAGGCCAATGTAAATGTAGTTTATAAGAACATAGGAACTGCCATTTACTGGGTCAGACCATAGTTCCATCCTGCCCACTATCCTCTGTCACACAGCGGCAGAAAGCAGATGCTGAAAGAGAAAGTGAACTGGGTATGACCAGGGTTTTTGCCCCACTATTCCTCTGTCTCTTGTAGCCTCCAGTATTTAAGGTCTAGGCAGTTCCAATTCAAAGGCCGTATCCCTAACTCCCATGCTCAATAGCTGCTGTTGCCCCTCCAAGAACCTGTCCAATCCTTTTCTGAATCTGGCTAAACTGTCAGCATCCATATTTAGTAGCAATGAGTTGCACACTTCAATTACACACTGGGCCTGTCTACATGAGACATTTACTGTGCAGTAGACTAATTAGATGTGTAGTAAATGTCACATGTCTACATGTTCACTCCTATTAGGCTGGAGTAAACTAATACTACTTGTAAATACAAGTATTATCCTGTTGCAGAGCTTTTTTACTTCATGGTAGTGCACAGGTAAGTGTTGCCTCAGCTGGCTGGGGCATAATGGTGCCTCAACGTGGGGGCTGCCTGCTGGCTAACCCTGAGCTGAAGAGCCCTTGTGCCCCAGCCAGCTCCTCTGCAGCATGGTGAGTCGGGGGGACAGCTCCAGGCTGGCAGGCTGACCCCTGGGGTCCCCTGCCAGCTAGAGCTGCTCCAACCTGACTCAAAGTACTACGGTCCTGGGCACATGGGAAGATGTGGCACCTGGGAGAAATTAACTCTGGAGTTTATTTACACACATTAATTGCACATTTAGATGCACTCACAGTGTGAAAAAGAACTTCCTTCAATTAGTTTTAATCTTACTACATATTAGTTTCATTTTGTGACCCCCTAGGTCCCATATTGTGTAAATAATAAACCCATATTTACTTTGTCTTTGCCATTTAATATTTTGAAACTTACTATGTCCTCCCTCAAATGTTTCTTTTCTAAACTTGATAGGCTTAGCATCTTTAGCTTCTCCTCATGTGGAAGCCCCTCCATACCACTAATTATCCTTGTTATCATTCTCTGCACCTTCTCTGGTTCTTCGATATCCTTTGTGAGGTGTGGGGGCCAGAAATGGGCACAGTATTCAAGGTGTGAATGCACCATGGATTTAGTTCACCTCCTGAGATGAACTAACTTAGATAAGGCAAACCATTTTAGGCAATCTAAACCCTGTGAATGCCTGCATGATTGGGCATTTTGACTGACCTAAACATGATCAGATCAATCTAAATGTAATGCTTGTATGTACCCATTTTGGCTACATGTACTGTAACTATTCTGGGGTGAGAAGATTTCAGTCTTCAAAGTACTCTGCAACGTTTCCACTAGTACTGAATTTCAGAATTGGCAAAAAGCTATTTAGGAGAGAATTTGCTGATGGGCTCAGATAAAAATAATTTATTACATGCTCCAGGGGCACAGTCATATAAGAACTTAAATACTCAGTGTTATTATATACTGTATATCATATTGTATAATAAAGAGTTCTACAACTGAAGAAAATCTGTAAGGCATAAAAAAGAAAGGATCACGATCAGCTTGGAATTATGAAAAACAGTACAAAAATATGGATTCTGGTCACTCATTTTAAAATTACTTTTATGAAGAGCCTTTTGGCATTCCTAGGATGATACAGTTTCGTGTAATTCTTGTATGCTTCAATTTGTAGTCACGTCTGGCAAATACAAATACTACACTATTATAAACAGAGTATTTTAAAAATAAATGTAAAAAACAGGCTGGAACTGACCTTCTGCCTAAGGGTTCTCCTGGCATGAAACAGGATTTCCACAGATGCTTCTTATGTGACTCAGCACTCACAAAGCACAACAGTGATTCAGCAGCATCAAACTGTTTTATCACTCAGCATTCAGTGAAAGGGAATTTCTAGTTCTGGAGCCGTAAGCCACATGTCTACCAAGTGCCATAGTGGACATTTCCTTAAACGGATATTGGATTAATGAAACTAGGAATGCTCAGAAAGAAAGCTGATGTGATGTTTTAATCACTTTTAAGCAACATGAAGAGCGAATGATGGAGAGCTGACCTTTATCTTGGCAAGGAAGAGTCCCCAACAAACAAGGCCAAGTTATAAGGCAGAGTGAAGCAAGGTTTTGATTTATCTTAGAACCTGTTTCTGAAAAGATGTGCTCTCTGGTACAATATTTGGTTTTAAAAATGTTTCAGCAGCACTAGAAGGAAATGAACTATCCAATAAGAGATTCCAATTTCAACGATACCCTTGTGATCCCCTCTTTGGTCAACAGTGATACTCTATGCCATGGGCCTTAACTTGTCAGTAAACATCATACCTTCTATACTGTGGAACATGGCAGTAAGGAGGACAGGCTACAGAAGACCTGAAATTGTCTAGAAAAGATACGTGTTCTCCAAAGACAATATAATTCAATAGATGCCATGTTATTTTATCTCAGATGAATCAACTATGGGGGGGTTTTTTTAGGGTTTTTTTTTTAAGTTTCACTGAGCCCGTAGAGATTAGATTTCAATCACACTAAGGTGGAAAGATTCATTAGAATCAGGTCACCACCTTCTTTTAATTCCATAGAGAAAGCGCATGGGAAAGGGTAATGGGAAAAGTTTTCAACTAGCAATGATCACGCCTCAGTTCAACCTCACAGGCTACTATTACAAGCTGAATTTGTACCATATTACTTTGCTGGGCTGAACAACCTCATCTATGCACCACCATGTAATCACTAGGGTGCATCCGCATGAGCAGAAATGTATTGGTGCTGCTGTTAGTTGTCCCTGGATATGCCCCTGCATGCATGCTCTTGTGTGTGGCAAATTGCCCTTGCTGGGGTAGGGCAGCCCAGGTGCTGGACCTAGCAGCCTTACTTGAGGTCCTGGGGGCCTCTTGGGGCTGCAACAGCAGTGATCTGGGCACAAGGAGCCCAGCCAGCACTGGGTGGCCAGGCTCCAATTTCAGGTGATGCACTGTTTTTTTTTTGGTGTTGTTTTTTTTTTTTGATACTAGGAATTTCTGGTGTCAAAACCCCCCTGCTGTGCTGCAAATTAGCAATGCAGTGAACGTGTGCACGAGGCCAAGCGACAGACATTACACATAAACTGGTTTAAGTGACCAGAAACTGGTTTAAGCCTGTAACAGAACAGAAGTTCAATGCACATAAACCAGTTTGAAAATGGCTGAAACCAGTTTGAGATACACCTGGTTGAATGTAGTATCAGACTTAACTGACTTGGGTCAAACGAGTTTATGCAATGTCTGTCCCAGACCCTTTGCTGGTTTAAATTAAACCAGGCACTTGCAGCATCCTGACATGCTCTCTGGGCTGGGCAGAGCCCTCTGCTCCACAGCAGAGCTGGCCTCTCCCCTCTGCTCCCTCTCCCCTCTGGCTGGAGCTCCAGCAGAGACTTACAGGCACAGCAGGGTCTGCTGGCTTCCCCATGCCCCCTCTCCTCCTCCCAATACTCCCTGCTTAAGTGCAGACTGTAGCCAGCATATGGCATGCTAGTTAATGCTGTGTAAAGCAGATAGGACAGAGTCCGCATAGGGGTTTTTGGAGGTAATCAGCAACTCAGATGATAATGTCCCTGCATTCCTTCCTTTGGAAAAGGAAGACAAGGTTCTTTGGGTAAATCTGATATCTTTTATTAGACCACCTAAGAAGTTGGAAAAATTTTCTTAGCAAGCTTTTGGGTTTAAAAACCCTTCATCAGGCTGAGGAAGCATCTGCAGTTGGTGTGTACTCTTCCTGTATAGAATGAATAGTAAAGAAACCAGAGGCTGATATGTATTTTCCTTTGGAAAAAGCTGTTTAAGAAGAGCTTGTAATGGGTGAGGCTTTGTTTTCTGATGGGGTATTAAGTGCTGATAACAGAGCTGATAAATACTCTGTTATCAAGGGTGTTGGGGGGCTCTCCCTAATCACAGTGTCCTGCCGAGCCTGGCCACACCCGACTCAGCTCAGCCCTGTAGAAGGGAAGGGAGGGTGGCTCTAGTGCTCCCTGGCTTCTAGCCCGAGCCACTGCAGGCATGTGCCTGCATTTCTGAGATGTCTGTCTGGTTACAAAACTGATTTAGTCTAGTCAGGTTAGACTAACCTGCAAAGATTGAAACAATTCAGGCTCAGGCTTTTTGAATGTCTGTCCCTAGCCATGAAGTTCTGTACAGCATGTGGTGCTGCAAACAGGTTTGTGGCACTGCAAACCATGTGTGCACATGCATGGGGATGCACCCCTGTGGTCATTAAAGCTCTAAGGTATCTGATACAATGAAAAGGTGAAACACGATGAAGAACAAGCTTTTTGCTTTCTTTTCTTCCCAGTTCAGTTAAAAATCATTACCTGGATTTAGTTACTTTATTGAAGGGTTAATGCTAAATAAATTAATCTTTGTGCAACTTTTCCTCTCATAGTTTTGGCAATGAATTTAGGAAAAGGCATTATCTTCAAACATTACATTCAGTTTTAAAATCGCTGGTCTCTCCCTTTTTTCACCATAAGCTATAGAACACAATATTAATGTAGCGAACTGCTTCCTGAAAGTATAGACCTTAAATTAGTCATTTTTTCCAAAATGTCACAGGGGAAATCTGGAAGTTTTTAATTAATGCACCTTGAGCTGTGTCACCATTCTCCTTTCCTTTGACCTCTTCCTTATTTGTTCTTAGAACTCTGCTGATTTGTTTGTAAATTATAAATTAAATTGTGCCTTCAGTTTTTAAAACCATTGGACACTATTTTTGAAGGCACTCATTTACACATAGTTTCATTCTTAAGGCTTGCTGAAAATTTATAATATGCTAAACTGGGAAAAAAACTCTGTAGTAATCAGCACAATACATTTTACACTCCATCATAATAATTTTTTCTGCCTCCATCTCGATAAAACTTCCCCTCTTTTTTACAGTAGTTTACAACTTAAATAATTTAATACAACAGTTGTTATGTTTTTATAGCAAGCTTATAAATCTTGTACCATAAGTCTCTTCCATGCAATATATTACCAAAAAAATGACAGAGAAGAAGGGGAACCAATGATTACAAAAACTGTAATTCAGTCTTCAAGTTCAGAAGGAGTCATAAACTGCTTCTGCTTCACCTGCATGCTGTAGATACTGTCAGAATTTTTCAATTCAACTACTTTTTAAAAATTTAAGATCTTCTAATCCATTATTTGGATAAAATATTTTATTGTATTTATGATAAAAGGGGTTTTATATTTAAGACAAGGGCTAGTGGTCCAATGAAAAAATGCATGGGATTAGAGGTTAGATGACATGAGTTCTCTTCTCAGCCAAGTCACTGAATGCAGGGAGACATTATCCTGTGAGACCTAGACTGTCTAAGGCACCCCATGTCTAAATCTACCACTTTCATTTCATAAAATGTTTTGGAATCACAGATGAATAATGGCATAAGTACTCTTCCATCTTAGTGAGTTTCTGAAAAGATACAATTTTAGTACATCCCTTCCAGAAAAAAGATTCTTGTATAATTATGTTTTATACAAAAACAAATAATTGTACTTATACCTACAAAACAAACCACAATATAATTGCAAGAAGGTGGCTTGTCCCTATTTAAATACCTATGTACACGATACTAATAAATGATAAATATTAATTCAATCTTAAGGCAAAAGGAGATGAAAAAGCCTACTGATTTGTAAATGCTAGCAATTTGTGTCAAAAATGTTATTTTTAGGTAAAAAGGGTTAGTGTCAAAAAATATTTTTCATGCTCTGTTGTAAAAGGTGCTATTTCTGTTCTACAAAAGGTGCAACATAGCAACAGTTTTTTTCCTTACTGAGATTTTTATTCTCTAAAGCCAGTAGCAGAGGTGAAGAATCTCTCTATACACACATGTATGGTTGGTCTTAAAAAAAAAACAACAACACGTAATTTGCCCTGTAATCACAAAGATTGGTGTTTCTTTCCTCTGTATGTGTGATTAAGGTTTCTTAGTAGAGGCAATCAAGCTTTCTGCATTTTCAAACTGCAGGAATTCAAAGTATCAATGCTATTCCCCTCTTGCTCTCTTCTATCTCCAATAATCAATCCACACAAAAAAACTAATATGAAAAACTGCTGTCTTTCTGCTCAAACAATGCAGAAACACTTGTCTCTGAATAGTCCCAAAGAAAAACAAATTATTTGAGTGCGAAGGTGGAATTGTGCTGCTATTCTTGTGACTGCTGAGGGACTGAAACATTCAGCTAAAAAGTGAATTTTTACTTGGCCTGACAGAGTAGAGTTTGTGCATACTATCTGCTAATGATTTCAGCCGCTGACTACATGGACTACTCTCTTTATTGGGTGAAGGGTCACAGATACCTTCATGTTCTCTCAGGTCTAATTCTTTTCCCAGCATCCCAAATCTGCAAAGGCAGGCTGAATTGGTTTAAAGAAACTATAAAACACCTAGATTAAGTAATTGAAGTGATTAAAACTCTTTTCTTTGGCTTTTGGCAGAGAGCTAGGTATCATTCTGGGCTGGCTGAAGTCAGGGTAAGAAATCTTGATGGTTTCAGCTCAGTTCCTGGTGGATGTATTTTTTCTTACCATACATGTCTCCAATCAATTATAAAGACAATGAGGTCAAGCCTTCTGTATGATGTGGCGGACTATGAAATTACCATCAATGTCCACCAGCATCCACATTCCAAAGACAGTCGTCTGCTCGATCAGTTGAATAATGTTTGATAATTAAGTATAAAATGTCATGTCACATTCATTTCTCTATTCCAACCTGAAATTCATTGCTCAAAATATCACTTTGAATAGAATGATACAAACTCTTAGTCTAATTTTGCAATCCTTTACTCATATAATCCCAACAGGTTTGGTAGAGTTGCTCATGCTAGAAAGAAATCATTTGTGGAAAGGTGGGGAGATCAGGTCATAAATGCTTATAAGTAATAAGCAAGGAAATGTCATTTTAATTTTTGAATCACAAAATACTTAATATTAGGTTCATACAGATAAGTCAAGGTTACAAAGTGTCTAAGGAATATGTTAGGTCTCAAATGGAAACATTTAAAAGTCATCTGTTACTATAGCCTCTTTCCTATAAAGCAGACACTGAAATCAATATGCTGCTCTGGTTCAGTAAATGTGTCTCTTAACAAGTTAATAAAACAGTGATCCTCACGTAGTCTTTCCATCAAACTTCAGGGAAAAATGAGAATATTAAATGCACTAGGATAGGGAAGATCTGCTCCATTTGCTCTGCAATGATAATCTTTTACAAAAGAGGATTTTTATTATTAATTCTTTGCCTTCTGGGGATATTATAATTTCCTAGAATGTAGAAATGCCTTAAGCACAGCAATTTGCTGAGCTAGACTGAATTTCAAAATGTTTCAAATGAGCTGATAAACAACTGCATAATTAGCCATTATTAGATCAAGACTGTATATTACAGATATCCAAGTTAACCAGCCAATGGATAAGCAAATTGCAGATATTGTTTTAAAAACTGAGCGTCGGTGTTATATTTTGACATGCATCAACAACTTTTCTTTTAAAGAATTAAAAACAACACTGCTTATTTTTTTTTTTAGAAATGCAGATTATTCTATCAACTAAATCCTTGGGGTCTTAATCATTAAACACATACTTCTCTGTATGAAAAATGAGGAGTTTAAAGGCTGGATATAACTCAGGCACTAAAATGATTAGATTGAAAGATTTTTTTTTCCAATTTAGCAGCTACAAATCCAGTGCATGCACATTATACTCAAGGCCCAATGTACTACTTAGAAAACTGGAAGTAACTCAGCTGCAAGGCTCTCGGATTCTGCTGTACTTTGCTGAAGCAACTTCATTTACTTTACAAAATGGAGGTCCTGACTATGGGAAGGAATAATGCAAATGGTAAAGTGTAAAATACATGCATTTTACATTATGCCCCCATTTTTAACATTCTGGGATTCTCTGATACCACCACACATATTCATCAAGTACACAGTCAGGATGGAGTTGGGATTTTGGTAGCTACCTAGGGAACATTTCATTACACTCGTCTGTGTGCAAATTAAGCACACTATTTGGATATTTCTGATACAAAAATCAGTATTCAAGCAATCAATAATGTCGATGTGTCCCTGCCAACTTTAGGTTTCAGAGTTAACAGCCCACCGAAAGAAGTAGAAATGGTTTGCACCACCGACAGCTACTGGCTGTTATGCCAATCTCAGTTCTATCAGTGCAAATCTGGATGGTTATAAATCACTGGTTAACAGTCACGTTGCATATTCTACATTATCTTCCTAAAGCTTAGAAATATTATTTTAAAATAATGGAAGTTCACATTCTGAAGCACAATTTGGCAGCAAAATGATGGATATCACTTCAAATTGTGTGTCTAAGTAATTATGGATTACATAGTCCTGTTTATCCTAGAAATATAGGATCAGATGGTAATCAGGTCATATAATCTGACATTAACCATGTAATATAATATTAACTAATCAACTAACCCATTCGACTTTAAATTCTTTTGTGAATGAAATGAAGGCACTCTTATCCTCAACTTTGTAAACATAATGGGAGTTCTGAGGTGGGAATACATACTCAATATTCATTAGAGACGATCAAGCCACAGATGCATCTCTTCTTAAGGCAGATCTATTTAAGCATAGCTAACATGCAACTAAATTTAGATCTGCGTCTAGTAAACTTCTCTTTACCACTCCTACTTCTCAAGGGGTTTCAATTTAAGAATTTGCTGTGGGCAGGAATTTTCCACAGTGTTTTCAGTCTGAGAGAAGTTTAAAAGGAAATGGATTGGCTGTTAAAAATGTTCTAATGGTCAAAAAAGTGACTACATAAAAATAACAGCTTCTTACTCAACAGATCAACAGACTGCATTTCTTGTTCTCTCTGCTTATTTTGAGAGCACGCTGAAATCCTGAATGAAAGATTGGTCCTTAAACTTGTCAGTGTTGCTGGACTAAATATTGCTCATCTTGGACCTCAGGCCAAGCTTAATTTTAAACGGTAAAAAAAAAGGAAACATTCCTCTGACAGCTCAATTTTTTAAAAAGAAGCTATTTAAAGCTGCCCAGGGATGTGGATATTAGTAACAGTCCTGGAAGAGTCATGTTAAGAGTCAGAATTTAGATGAGGCACTCAAAGTGGTGCACAAGAGAGGTAATTTATCACACACACCAATATATAGTATTACCTATGCATGTATACATGTACATATACTTTAGAGATCAAAATGGTTTTTCTCTTTTTAGTACCTCAAAATCAATTCAGTTAAGACATAGTATACGGAGATGTATTCTGTCTCACTGAGCACATCTACACGTCCCCCCACAGTACAGTTGTTGCTGTGCTGTCTTTTAGTACTTCCTAAAGCAAGTACGATGTGTGCCAAAAGTACTAAAGCACATTGCTACAGTAATGTAGTGTGTCCTGTATAGACGTATCCACTCAGTTCTTAACTAAGGATCAGAGTTTCCCTCAGCAGGCAGTTTTCACTTGCTTTCATGAAAGTGGGAAAAGCTGCCTTGGATCTAGGAAATGTAATGTATTTGCACTCCCCTAATGTGTATTCGTTTTGTAAGCTAATATAAATTTTACCAGGATCACAAGTAGGCAGATGAGCAGCTATTCTGAGCATAGCTGCTTACTGTAGGCATTTGCACTTTATGTGACAAAAAAGCATGAAGTTAAGAGCTGCCTGTTTGGTTATGACAAGTGGTTACCCCAGGACAGAAGAGGACATACAACCCCCATTCTATGTAAATTACACTGGTGTATTTCTACTACACATTCTTCCTAGGTAACTTTACACTGCATCTACACTTACACCATTGTTGGGGGATATAGGGGTTTATGTATAAGAATTAATTACACCTGTCATACAGGGTCCCCAAGGATGGCCGTGATGCCCCTAGGGTTCCATGACCATGTCAATTCTGCTCTGCAGGTACCTTCGTTTCTCATCTGTCACATCTCGTTGGTATAAATAATAAATAGGAAGGCTGCCCACAAGTTTCTGTGCAGAGGTTCTGCTGGACCACACTAAACCCTGTGGGTTCTTGGACCCCTTGCTGGGTCCCAGTCTAAGTTTGTGCCTCACGGAACACCCCAAGCCTTATGGGCTAGATGCTCCAAAACCTTCCCTTTACCACACCCCCTGCCTCGCAGGTGGTATATAAATAATGTCTCCATAATATAGTCTTGGCCTAACTCAGTCTCCTGGGTCACTAGGCTCTGCGGCCCCTATCGCTGTGCCTTCTCCGGTGCGGGGCTCTCTGCAGCCCTGTCACTGTGCCTTCTCTGGCACTGGGGAGCTACACAGTACTGTGCCCCATGAATGTCTCATGCCCCCTGAGGTTGGAGGGCATGGTGACCACCCACAAGTGGCAGCAGTGGCGGGGACGTGGTGGCAGCGAGTGGAGACCACCCACAGGCTGGCGCGCTGATGTCAGCGGCAAGGGCTGGCTGAGCGGGGACTGCCCCCAGGCAGCTGCAATAATGTGGGCGGTGATGAGGTGGCAAGTGGTAACCATCAGAGGTGGCCAGTCTCAGAGGGTGCACCACCAATCTCAGGGGATGCATGTATACCTGCATGTATCTCCTACGCATCGTCTATGCTGTGCCACAATGAGACCTCTTCCTCCCCTATTAGCCTCATCCCATTCCATTAGTGCAAATAACATAAATATAAGCACCTGGGCTATAACATAATAATGATGAAGGCCACCCTCTGTCTCTTTAAGAAGACAAACTTCTCCCCAAGTATTGACTGCCTCCTAGCTCTGGGTAACTTATGAGCTCCTGGTGCCTGATTAGTCTTACAAGCAGATCAGGCAACCAAACATCTCTGAGTAGTTCTTTCCTGCAAGAGTTCCTTCCCCTGGTGGCTGCCAGATGTGAGAGAGAGAAGGAGCCACCATGCTCCAAAGCACACGGGCTAAACAAAGGCTCAGCGACCCCTGGTCTCCAACCCCAAGGAGCCAGGCAGAAATCTCCCTTACCCAGGTGTTTCAGGAGGGGATGGGCAGAGAACTCCCATGCCGATATAAAGAAGAGCTTGGGACAGGACAGCTGGAGGAGTGCAGAACTGGAAAGAGGAGGAGAAGGAGGAGCGAGCTGACATACGCTGCAGGGAACTCTGAAAGGAGACTCTTGCAGAGAGTAAGCCCCACAGCAGGGACTTAGAGGCAAGACTACTGACCCTGTGGGGCACAGAACTGTTTGTTTATGCGCCGGGAGCTGACGGAGCCCAGTAGAGAGAATGATACTGTAATAACCCTAACAGAGGGGCACTAAAGACTTTCGCGGTACCATAATGCATGTAAAAGGGGCACAAGCCAATACGATGGTGTCATAGATGGGCTTAAGGTGCTAAAAGGAATTGTGGCAACCTCCACAAGAGGCTCTGAGAGAGAGAGAGAGCCACCAAAGTGGGACTGATCACACGAAGGTCAATTCTGGTTTGGGATCTTGGCTGCAAACAGCAGGGACAATAACATAGGCCAGGACAGCCTTCTTTGTTTTCTTGAGTTTTTTTGTCTTTTGTTGTTTGTTTTGACTGGAACCGAGGACACGTGGCAGGACCAACTGGCTGGTCAGAATCCCAGTGGATCGGGTGAGGGTGTAGGGGTGGTGGAGCCCTCAGGAATGTAGGACCACGCAGGACGATGGTGAGACTACTAATTGGACTACATGTACAGATAATGAACCAACTCCGTTAACATCAAGTCATGGCAGGCGAAACGTGGGCATGTAGATCATCAATTAGAATCAATAACATCCTAGTCAAGTGGCAGGTGGTATCCTACAGGTTTGCAAGTGACTGCAATACTTGACACCAGAGAACTAAATCCTGCCAGCTGCAGTCCTGGGGCTTATATACACCCAGGGCCCTGCCTTCTTCTGGTCACCTGACCAGTTATAGGTGGCAGCTAATTCACTGATTAGCCTGCTGCCAAGGCAACCTGCAGGTGTGGAGCTCTGCCTAGCTCCCTGGGTTCTCTAGCTAAACTACTTCTGCCCTTAAAGCAGTGGCATACTGATGTAAACATGATATCCTTTGTTACTTTGACACTTCTGTCTCAATATCTTGGAATCCTGGGGAAAATCCCCTTTGGGGCCCTGTAATATTTGGGAAGTCAGAATTAGCTACTGAGGGAAGAAACAAGGATTTTTATTTTATTTTATTTTTTGCAGCATGTTCTCCTGTATATAGACCCATATAAAAGCCTTTGTAGACAGACCCACAATGTTTATTTGGGAAGGGTAACTCTTAAAAGGTTCCCTTTGGGAATCTACTGAGTCATCGCAGGTGGTCCTAAGCTATACCAGCATGAACTCTGCGAGTCATAAAGTAAGTGGAGAGGAGGTGGAACTGTGCATTGGAGTAGCCATCTATGCAGATAGATTCCTACTCTGTGAATCTAGGAACCTTATGGATTACTAGGACCTGTGAGATTTAGAGGTCTTGTTCCTTTCAAACTTAGTGCCCTATACAAGCCCATTATCCCATTAGGAAAATGTTATATGATGTACTTAGCTTTCCTGTCATAGTCCTAGCTATACTAGAAATACAAAACTTTCTTAAGTAAGGCTGCAAGCTGTGAAGAACACGGGTTTTGTGTCTCTATCTGCAGATAAAGTGCCTAGTGCAATGTTGGCACACTGCCATTTATGTAATCTAGTTAAGGTATTTGTCTTGCACCTCTTATTGTGGCATTCAATGGATGCACACAATTAAGGAGCATAAGAGCACAGAACAAATCATGAGCCAAATGCAAAGTATACTGGAACTTTTGTAAAAAAAAAAATAAAACAAATATATACTTTGAATATCATCATTACCTAGTGCCTGCAATGGTTAAAATCACTGTGTTGAATACTGTTACAGTATACTAACTGAGGCATACTATTCCAGTTTTAATAATGCCATCTGGCAGTCAATTAGTCCCTAATACAGTTTTATTCTTTGTGGAATTTTGAAGGAAGTAAAATGTAAAACAGCCAAAATAGTTAATTGGTCTTTTGGGGGTGGGAGAGGGGGGAGGGGAGAATTACATGGCTAAACTATTTAACTTTCAAAACATGGCTATGGCAAAGAAGTAGTAGTATCTTCCATAAAGCTCCTACCAGCGTGGACTTAAATATGTATCCCTTTATATATGAAATGCAAAAGCTAACATTAATGTAATTCTGAACCTGAAAAAGCAAGCACTCAAAATTCAGGAAATTCTAAAAGTTAAAGGTTGTTCCCTGAAGATTAAATTTGGTTGCAATGAACATTCTGCATATTTTATGGTATACATTATGAGCAAGTTATAATACATTTAACAAAGAAAAATGAAGAAGAAAATGCTACACATACTGCAGGCCAAATGTTGTCCTTAGTTATCCTGATGAAATGTAGGCGAGATAATTAGTCATACATGGGCAGGATGGTTGAATCAACATCTTTGTAGAAACAACTTCAATTGCTAGAATTTGCTGCCCTTTGATTCTTTTATTTTTAAACTCTGTAGCAGTGTGGGGGCTATTTAATTTACCTGTTTTAAAAAAGGAAAGAAATGAAAAAAGAAAACTGAAATACACTACTTATCAGTCAAGGGTATGTACTTGGCTGGTTTTATCTGAGCAGCTATCTGATTTAGACAAACATTAGTTGGTAGTACTTTAGCTAAAGTAATTTAGTAAATTCTCTCCCAGTTTTAAGTAAATGACAAAACTCCTACAGGGTCAGTATTTCACTCAGGAACATTCAATAATGTTCCCTTTTGCACTCAAACACAACAAGTAAATCCCACAGACAAAATTAATCTGATACCAAAGGAATGTGACTTAAATGAACATTATATGATTCAGCTCTTAGTCCTTGCTTAACTGACTCATGTTCTGTATTTGTGCAATATGTCATCTTAAGAAGTAAGTCGCTTTTCCCAATTATGGCCCACGGTAGTTTCTTCCTTGTTTGAAAAGATGAACACACTGATTAATATTTTTGCTACTTCTTTACAACTTGACCCACTCTTCATATAGGCAAAACTCAAGCCAAAGTCAAGAGGACATATGCTTTACTGTGTTTAAAGCTGTGCAAATATAATGAGATGGGCAAAGGTGGTTTTTCAGCCATGGTTATGTCCTCTGCCCAATCCTGACACAATAAAGCTATCAATTTAGTCTCTGGGCTAAAGTGCGGCAGCCTTCAGATCCAGGCTGGATGCAAACATCCACCAAAAGTCAATCTGTTATTTCAGCAGTAGCAAAACGAGCAGAGTAGGTGCCTGGAGGGAGAGGGGGGCATATACATGGTCCTGAGAGTGGGAGGACAGTGTGTGTGGGATCCAAGAGTGGGAAAGCACATGGGTTCTGTGAGTGGGGTGGGACCAGGGGGTAGCAGCTTTGCTCAAGCTGGACTCAAAAAGTTGTTCAGCTACACGTTAAAGTGCTGGTCAAGGAACCCTTCACAATGATATTTCTAAATGTTCCTTATATTTGGAAGAGACTCAGGCAAACATCTGAATGGTAATCTTATTTATTTTCATTGCCTGGAAAGTAAAAGTTTAAAAATACATCCCAATTTCATGCTTAAAATGGAATATAACCTTATTCAAAAATCTGCAATCTCTCCTATTTCTGGCCCTCTATTTTATGGTATCTGCACTTTGACTAACACCATTTCCCTGTCATTTATGTGTGTGTGGCATGATAGCTTAAAATATTACGCGTATGGGGTGTTATTACCATAAAATATCCTTACATCCTGATCTAATGCTTTATTTATCTCATCTTAAAAGATCTCTGGAAACCTTTATATCATTAATGGACAAGTTTCATTTCACTGATACATCCATTAGCTGCCATGGATGATTCTGATCTGATTAAAGGATAACAATTTAGGACATCTAATTCGCATATTAAAGACTAAAGACTGTACATTGTTAAAGACCTTACATATCTGTGCACATTATCCCATGACAGAAGACTATAAATGAGACCTTAAATAGTGGATGGACCTTCCCTTGTCTAAACAAAGGAGAATGAGTGCTATAAAAATGAAAGTACTGCTTTATTTATTTTCTCACGTCTGTCTAGCCGTGGTTCCTAATTTACTGTGAAATAAGAAAAATTATGGATTTTCCCTGCAAACCCAAAGTTTTTATTTAAAAAATAGTGTTTTGGATCCCAAATTATGCAACAATGTTACCTGGAATATTTTTAAAATTATTTTCTTGTCCTACTTAGCTAGTAAGTTCCAGGTTCAAGGAGCTCCAGTTCTCCAGCCATAGCTTATAATAAAACCATTGTCTAAAAAAGTGTAGGCACAGGTTTTTGACATAGATAGGGTGCTGTCAGTTGTAGAGTATAAAATACTGGAATAGGGATCCAGTATAAGCAGAAAATAAGCTTTTAGAAAAGGGAATGAGGAGCAGAAATTATCCACCCAGATACCAAAGAAAAGCTGCTCAGTAAGCCATAAACAACAGAACTGTGGAAGGGCATTGGCTTATGCCAACAGTGTGTTGCCTTTGCTTTTACATGCACATTTCCCTTGGTACATATCCTCCCCAGCACAGATTAGTCATGCTCCAGGATGTCATATGGAGGGTGATGAGCAGAATGGGAACACATGCTGCTGATCTTGCAGGGTATGTGTGCACTGATTTGGGGGATATATGCATATTAGGTGGAATCTTGAACTCAGGATTTGGTCGGTAAGTAAAGGAGAAACTTCTGCTGCCTTAGTCATGTTTTTCAGTCCTGGCCTAAGGGGTTATGCTTGTAAAACTGATCCTATTTTTAATGAACATATAAATGACCATATTTTACAAATATTGTGTGTTTAGGAATATCAGTTCAGCACTTCTAAAGGATATACATTCTCCTCTTACAGGTTTTTTTTTAATAGTTTAAATATTTTAATTTTAGGATAAAGGTTGTAGTTTTCTCAGAGTGCCCAAGTGGGAAGCTGGTAATTACTTGCTTTGCTGTTCAACTTTCATGTTTCTTTTTAATGTTTAAAATGTAACTTTATAAAGTCATGATGGGCTGGGGTTTTTTTTGTCTCCCACCACCCACTGTGATACACAGTTGGGCTAAGTTTACATTTGATCTGTAGATAAAAGTTACACAAAGAGAGCAGTTTTCCAAGCAATGCCAAGGAACAGGACTGAAGGCCTCTATAAGGAACCATTTTTGAGGTCGACTGGTTTGCAGAGTAGCTATACTATCCTACAACAATTTTTCAATTACTTGTAAAATTTTAAAAGTGACCTCCATTGTACCTTTTAGATTTTCTAGTATAAGAATAGCTATTTTAATTCAGGGAGATAATATTTTCCAAAGATATACTGTATTTACATATATAGGTTGCTAAAATATTTAATTATGTTATGTCTTTATTATGTAGTTATGTCGTAAGGGGAGCGCCAATTTAATATGGGTTTGACAATGAGAAATGAGACATATGTCTGCAATACCTTCATACTACTACCTACTGGTAATGCCTAAATAATCTACTGCAATTTTGTGTTATTGTCCCGGGAGTCAAAATAACGAGCGGCACTTACCGGCAGCTCGGGAGGGATGCGCATGGGACAGAAGGAGGAACACTCGCGGCTTGTTAGTTGCCTTTTTGAGAAATTACGGCCGGCCGGTGACATCAGTGTTGGACACCAGCGGGCAGAAATAAAAATGGCGGCTGCTGCTGAGGAGGCAGCAGATAGCCAAGGAATGAAGCCACAGCTGATGCCGGCAACAGGGAAGACCCCACTCACTGGACCCAGGGAGCCTGGCTAGCGGGAGCGGACGCAGGCAGTGGAGAGTGGTGTACCCTGATGAAAGCCCATGCAGGACAATAAGGGAGCGACAGGTTTGCTGGCCAGAGGCGGAGCTGGAAGCAAAGTGGAACCCAGGTGGGAGTGCCGGGATGACGGGACATGGAGGAAGGCACATCAGGGGACGAAGACCCCGGGAGAGCTGTAAAGGGGTTTGTGGTCAGGGCGGGTATCGCTACCGGATTCCATCGGATTGAGGAAAAGACAGGAGTAGATCTGGGAAGTTACGGGCCAAGAGGAAAACATCCCCTCCCTGTTAGGCTCCGGAGAAAAGGATAGTAAGGGGCAGGAGATAGCTTACTGGTCGGTTTTGGTTAACGGTTTATTTTTGTTACCCCAGGTGAAGGGGCATAGGAGATAGGGATGAGTGTCCAAGAGCCAGGGCTATGGAGAAGCTTTGGTAGGGCTCCCCCTCTTGTGGTTGTATGTAACCTTGAAGGAAGGGACAGAGGTGTGAAGGCCTGTGGGGTAGGCCCACACGGGCAAGCAGGGCCTTAAGCCGTTGGTATCTAAACGCAACAGCGGAGAGGGTGACCCCACGAGTAGAGGCCACGGATAATGGCTGGGCGGCACACTGAAGGAGGCGTGAGGCTGGGATGAAGGGGTGGCAGAGCCCCTTGAGTGACTGCTAGGCAAAACCTGGGCCACCAAGTATCCCGTCAACTGACCCCACCTATTGAGGAACACCAAGTCGTGGCAGGCAAGAACAGGGTTGGCGACACGGGAAGAAGAGAACTACTTCGGCAACGACACGAACCCGGGAGGTTCTTGATATCCACCAGTAGAACAAAGGCTGCTTGAGAGCGGTTATTCGAAGCCCGGCAGTCAGTTATTAATCATATTTTCAGTGCAGTCTATTTATATGATTCCATTCTGGAACATATATATTCTATGTATTGGATGCTGACTTGAGATGCACAACTCTGAATTGCTGTATTACTTGTGAAATTAGCCAGTGTGAGTTGTCATGTATGAAAAGGCTGGCACAGGTCTGCAGAATCTCTAAAACAGGGGCAGGCAATTATTTCGGCTGGAGGGCAGCCTAACGAGTTTTGATGAGCTGTTGTGGGCCACAAGGGTAGCTCCTCCCCTCGATGGGTGACCTGCCCCTCATCGTCATCTTGGGACCAGAAGCCCCACCTCTAACTCCTGATCTCATCCCAGAGGCAAGTGGCTCAGGTGGACTGCAAGTGAGCTTTGCACATTGGAGCTAGGCAGAACCCATGCCCAGGCTCCATGCTCCTGCGGCCCCACCCTGGGTCCCCGCCAATCCCATAGCAATGGTGTGGGCCTCATGCTCCTGCCCAGCGCTGCTACTTGCCCCACTGCTTCTCTACGTTGCACCCACAAGCCTGCTTGCCACTGCTGCCACTGCTTCCCAGCCACTGACACCACTCCCACCCTCCCGCCTACAGCCACTGCTCTCCCCACCCATCTGCCCACTGCTGCTTCCCATCTCCCACTCTCTAGAGGGGCTCTGCAGGCTGGATAGAATGGCCTGGCAGGCTGGATCTGGCCCATGGGCCGTAGTCTGCCTGCCCTGCTCTAAAATGTTTCTCTGCTCCAGACTTCATCTGCATCACAGTCATTAAGTAATACGTAATAATCACCTTTCTCATATTAAGGCTTAGTTTTTTTATTCATATTTACTGGAGAGTGTTTTAGGTGCCATATCACAGGCCAGCATCTGGTTCTTGAGAATCGTATCACTCATATTATGGAAGCCAAGATGCTTTATTTTTAAAAACATTTTAACATAACTGCACAAAACATTTCCAACAGCAGAAGTGAATTAAAAATAAAAAAGATGGCGATCCATATTGCTAATGGAGGTTAACTGTGTATCCAGTCTAGCTTGTGCATCACCACACATAACTGTACAAAAATGAAGCAAAGAGTTTATCAGTTTCCCAGGACAAGAAGGTTCTAATGGTTCTAAAATTTACTGTTGCTATTTTAACTTTGATTGCATCTTGTATTTTTAAAGCTCGGATGTTGTGAGAAATGCTATGGAGTGGCACAGACTTAATTCATTACTATCTGTAAAATGCTTTAAGATTTTCATATGAGAAGTAAAGTACTGGCATTTCTGAGAAGCTGAAAACTATGGAAAAATTACTGTGATTACTGCTTCATTTTCAATCATTCTAATTCCTATTTTTCCTTATTTCATGTTTTGGGATTTCTGTTCTTTCACATACTTCACCCACCATAAACCCTAAACAAAGCAAGCTCCATTATCAGTTATAGTAACCTGTATTGTTTCTGGCAGCCAGTAAGAATCAGTTTAATTAAGTAAAGTACTAGCCAGAATTCCCTGAAAATGATGAGTGGCTGAAGGGGGAGTATGGCCTCAGGAAAATAATTCATTCAAAAAACCAATTGCTTTCACAAGTGACTTTATGTATTACATTATCAATATACTGTGTGAGAGACTTTTTTGGGGCTGGCACTGCAATCCATGGATGCTGCTACTTAAAGTAGCTATATCTTCAATGAACATTAAGGAAAATAGAAATGATGTGACAGAATGTTTTTAAGATGTTCACTACTCTGAGGACATTTGATTGCTGTTTGATACAAATTATTTCATTTTGTCATTCATTTTCTTCCCTGTCTTCCATGTTCCAGTGACTTCTCATCTCCCAATACCACAGGCTATTAATTGGGAGAGGAAAAAGCCTAGGGAAATGAAACAGGTAAAAATCAGACTAGAGAAAGTTAATGGTCAGATCTACTTTCACAAGCCTTACTGTTCCAGGCTCTGTATCTTTTTCAGCCAAACTTTAAAATACAAGTTCACATACTCTCTGTTAGTATCACAGGATTGACCCAGTTGTTGTATGGCTTCTCAGCAGATAATGAGTTCTTCAAGAACAGGTCAGTATTGACAGCATTTACTAACCATATAAGCCAATTATAATTTAAACACAGAATAATATGTAGTTCAGAAAAAAAAAAGGGAGAAAGAAAAATCCAGACCTCCCTGCTGAAACCCTCCCACAGCTGAAATTCACTTATATGTGAATCATATTTCAATAGCTGCTCTTTTCTCTCCATTAGTTACTTTCTGTATCTACGGCATGCACTAATGTAAGTTTCAAAGGATTTCAGTCTTAATCAATTATGAGTATTGTTATCAGCTATGATGAAATATCTGTTCACTCAGAATACAAAATACTTTGCAAAGGAACTAAGCAAAAACCAATTATAACCTGAACATGATTAGTGAGGCTAATGATAAAAAATAAAGACTAACTCATTAAGGATAGTCAGTCCATCACTTTTTTCCTGCAAAAGAACAGAATTTATACTTACTTAGAAGTGATGTTAAATGCTGGTTAATAGCTATCTGCCCACAGTGAATTATACAACAGTCTTTTTATAAGTTTAGACTACATAAAAACCTAAAATAAAAAATATTTTTAAAAATGATTGTAAAAATGGCATCAATTTAACTGAACAGGCCATCTCCTTGGATAAAATCCTAACTTTATGGAAGTCAAAGGAAATTTTGTTATAGACGTCAATGAACCCACTAGTTTAGAGTGATTTTTGGTGATCACTGATCTTCTTTGTACCCTGGCTTCCCGATCTATAAAATGGGAATAATGCTGCTGCTCTTTTTGCTAAAGCACTTGAGATCTACTTATGAAAAGAGATAATATAAATGTGAGGTAGTATTTTATTATTTTCTATCACCAACAAATTAACCTGATGCATCTGCAACCCAATGGAAGGCAATAGGCTGCACAGAGCAAATGGTAAATAAGCTTTTCATATTATGAGTGAACTTATATAGAAAAAAAAGACTCCAGTCTGATGCTGGGTTTGCCATGTTGGTAGTTATTAAAAAGATACTTGCTTGTAAATGGAGCACCATTTCTTACATAAATTACTGAGATAAAACAAAGAATTCCACAATGCCATTTAATACAGTTAGTACAACAGAAGCACAATGGGTGCATCTACACATGTGCTTTAGTGCTGAGTAGACTAATTAGATCCGCAGTAAAACATCATTTTCAACACATGCATCAGTATTAAGGTGCAGTAAATTAACTCCACCGTGAGAGTTGGGGAGACAGTCGGGGACAATACTATCTTATAGTGGAGAAATTAACTGCAATGAAACATATGTGGATGGTGACCGGGGGTCAGTACTGTGGCAAGAAAGTTTGGAGTCAGGGGTAAACCCGCAGCAGCGTCCCACTCTTACCCTGTACAGGTCCAGGGGACATACACTCCCCATGCTTGCCCAGGGGTGCATGCAGCGGTGGGAGATGCCCTCCCCCTGTTCCTATGCCACCCCAAATGAGCTGCTCACAGCTCTGTCCCACACCCCACTTCAGCAACCGGGGTGGTTGCCCTACTCGTGCCTTCCCTCTTGCTAGGGTATGCTGGGGTGTATACTGTGTCCACTCAGCTCAAACAGCACGGAACAAAACTGCTACCTGACACCTAGCCGCATGGCTCTGCACTTTCAGCATCTTTGTGCCCCAGCCAACCCTTCTGCCACCCAGCAGAGCCATCTGGAGCCTGGGGCTGATCCCCCACAAACCTGCTGCCAGCCTGGGCCTGCTCTGCCCTGGCTTAAACTGCTGCTGTCCTGGATGCATATGTAGATGCTACTCCCAGGAGCAGTATACTCCAGCTCAACAGCTCTGGAATTAATCTCTTTGCATTCACTGTATGTGTAGATGCACCCAGGTGCATCTATGTGAGCTGCACATTCTAACACTTCTCTATAGATTACATGTGCTGTCAGAAATATAACTTATGCTGCATCTTGTGAATTTTCAATCAGATTTAAATGGGGGAGCTCACAGCAGGAATAGAAAGTTAGTTTTTGGTCACTATCAGTTTACACTCTCTCCCAGCAGTTACAAATTGCTTGGTCCACAATTCACAAGTGCCTGATAAATTACCTATACTCCACTCTGGCCTTAATCTTGTACAGCAATTTGTGTGAAAGGACCCTTATGGCCAAGGTAAGTGCCAAGAACTTCAGAAGGGTGTAACAGATATACTGTTAAGGAATCATATATATTTTTAATCATTTTTAGATAAATAGTATTCTTTCTCTCTCCATTACTTAACTTTTTAGCTGACTGAGTGTGATGGTAGAGACTGTACACAGCGGCTAGAATCCAGGGAACCCTGGCTAACCTTGAACCTAGAGGGCAGGGACAGCCAGGACTGAGGCAATGTGTAGCACTGCCATGCTGCTTTATAAGCTCGTTCTCAATCAATCTAGCATTGCCCGGCTGATGATGTCAGCCACAGGCACTGCCATGGGGAGTTTAAAAGGCACTAATAACACTGAAGAAAGAGAGCTGGTAGCTGCCACCAGGCCAATGTAGACCAGGGTAGAAGGTGCCACAGGACACTGAGGGCACAGGGGCCCTGTTGGAATGGAGCAAGAAAGCCCCAGCAGGCTGAGGCAGGGAGTCCAGCTCCAGCCCTGCTCAGGGGCTATCTTCCAAAGGAGGGGAAATAAAGAATAAAAATCTAAAAGGGGTTGCTGATCCCCTTTATAGATAGTTTCTCTGTAGTGCAGGTTTTCTTCTTTATTTTCTTTGATTATGGTTCTGAGAGGCTCATTGGGCCACTGTCTTTGTGGTCCCTTTAGTAAGGACAGCTTTGGGTGTAGCAGCCAGAGACCAAGGAAAAGGTGAGTGAGTGGCCTTGTAAACTTCACCAAACTTCATCAAAATCTTGGGGCAACCCACTGAAGCATCAGAAGACTGGATGTAGGTTGATGACCACCGAGTGGGTCCAAAAAGGCCAAAGCTGCTGTAATGGATTATAAAGCATCAACACTTACAGCTGGCGTGTTGGATGGGGTGTAGGGGAGGCATTGCCCCAAGGTCAGCTGGACTCAAACCATGAGTACCCCTACTGGGGACACATTTATCTACCCCACTGAACCTCTCCTTAAAGATTCTGATAACATCAAGATGTGGCAGGCGAGTTGGGGGGGGACAAGGTCCTGCTTCGTGTACTCCCGAGATTGGCTATCGATTGAGCGGTGTCATGACACTGAGCTAACAGATAAAATCTGTGATTCATAAAGAAATCAAGCAACAATTACCATCAAACAGTTTTAAGTACCATGGTATCAAGTTCCAGGTCACAACTATGAAATGCAGCTGGAGAGTTGACCAACAAAATAATTTTGAATGGCAAATCAGACTATCTCTAACATCCTTGAAATTGTGTAGGTGATTAGTGAAGCAGATGCAATTCATTTTAAATTTTGAGAACAGTTAGACTTTATTTGCGGCTACCATTCAAATCTGGTTGAAACACTATTTTTTAAGTGAACTGATAAGGAATTGTCAGTTTACACCTACATGATAGCTCAGAGTTGTAGAAGAACAGGTTAGAGATTTTTTAGAGAAGGTAGATTCTTTCAAGTCAGCAGGGCTGATGGGATACACTCTGGGGTACCGAAGGAATTGGCTAAGATAATTTCAGAGCCACTGTCTATCCTCTTGAGAACTCAAGGAGGTCTAGAGAGGTCCCAGATGACTGGAAAAGAACAAGTATAGTGCCCATCTTTAAGAAAGGGAAGAAGATGGATCCAGGCAATTAGAATTCAGTCAACCTGACCTTGATACCTGGAAAAATTGTGAAGCAGGCCCCCCAGGAATCTATTACTGAAGCAACTAGAGGAGAATAAGGTGGGGAACAGCCAGCATGAATTCATCAAGAGCAAGTCATGCCTGATAAACTTGATATCCTTCTATGATAAGGTAACAGGCTCTGTGAACAAGGGGAGAGCAGTAGATGTGATGCACCTTGACTTTAGTAAGGCTTTTGACACTGTCTCCCATGACATTCTCATTAATAAGCTAAGGAAATACAAACTAAATGAAAGTACTGTAAGGTAACTACATAACTGGTTCAACCATTATGCTCAACAAATAGCCCTCAATGGCTCAATATCTAGTTGGAAGGAGTTATCAGGTGGGGTTCCCCAGGAGTCTGTCCTGGGTCCGGTATTGTTTTATATCTTAATTAATCATTTGGATGATGGGATTGAGTGCACACCTAACACATGTGCAGAGGACATTAAGTTGGGTGGAGTGGCAGATACCCTGGAGGGTAGGGCTAGAATTTCAGAAGGACCTGGATAGACTGGAAAAACCATCTACAGTCAATCAAATGAGATTCAACAAGAACAAGTGGAAGGTCCTGCACCTGGGATGAAATAAATGCATGCATACATGCATGCAAACTGGAGAATACCTAGCTAGGCTACTGTACTACAGAAAATAATCTGAGCCTTATAGAGGACCATATGCTGAATATGATCCAAGAGTGTAGTCTTGTTGCAAAACAAACCAACAAAAAACCCCAGCAACGTAGTGGGTTGTATTAACAGGAGTGTTGCTTGCAAGTCTAGGAAAGTTATTATTCTACTCTGTGCAACACTGGGTATACCTCACCTGGAGTACAGCACCCATTGTTCAGGCTGGAAAGCAAGCCTTATGAGGAAAGGCTGAAAGTACTATGATTATTTAGTCTAAAGAAGAGAAGACAGAGGAGGAATTTGATAACAGTCTTCAAGTATTTGAAGGGCAATTATAGCAAGGATGAAGATAGACTACTCTGTGGTTGAAGGGGACAGGACTAGGAACAATGGCCTCAAGCTACGGCAGAGAAAATTTAGTTTGGTGATTAGAAGGATTAAGTTTGGTAATAGGTAGTCAAGCACTGGAACAGGGTATCTAGAGAAGTTATGGAATCTCCATCCCTGGAAATTTTAAAAGGCACATTAGAGAGACACTTGACTAGGATGGTCTAGTCAGGAATAATCCTGCCTTGAGCCCCTGTTGGATTAGATGACCTTGCTATTGCAATCTTGCAATAAACATATTGTAAAACACTAACTAGAGTATAGAAGTGGTAGCACATCTGCTCCACTTCTTTCAGCAAAGATCAATGAGACAGAAGGTTTCCAGTTCATTGTCTCAAACATTCCTATACCAAATATAAACAGTTTACAAGTCAAACATATTTTCTCCTCTACCTGTAACCTCTGCAAACTTATCCTGGATCCAGAAGTCAACTGGATTCTCTCCTTTTCACATAACACCAGACTTTATTCCGTTGTAGCATTATTGAAGAAAAGCTGGTTAGTAAAATCTGGTTAGAACAAAGACTGAAAAAGCATAGAGCCTAAACTCATTTTCTGTACCTTTCTAAAGCAGGAATGATATATATTATGCAAAGATGTTTGCACTGCTGTTGTCTGTGCTGCACTTAATGTTTGGCAACAAAAAGAACTTGAAATTTGGTAGCCTGTGAACCAGAACTGAGAAAGAAATGAACTTCAAGAGAAGCCTGATCTTAGATCTGAGTCTGCAGCTCTTAAAATAAAACCATCTTTTTGCTTGAAAACTGAACAAACTTCATGTGGAAGCTGTAGAGAGAACTATATTTTAAAGAAGCCCTAGGTAAATTTGAAATTAAATTATAGGCTTGAACTACCACTGCTTAAGCCTAGCAGACATATATAAGGTACTAACAAGTTTTAGATTCAGTTCTGCCCAAAAGAAAGTTAAGACTTTATTTACAAATTCATATAGGAAAGTTTGAATGAACAGCTTTACAAGCAAATCTATAAAAAACAAAAGACTAAAAAGGACAATAAATATAACCGAAATTAAGGCAAATTAATCATAACAAAAGATATCATATCTCCCATTTAAGTCAACAAGAGTTATAATTGCTTACTCCAAGGTTAACTTTAGCTTATGGCATCTGAACACTGCAATATAGTATGTTATGAAACATTGTCTGTGAATGCACAGTGAAGTAGCTGCATATTTGTTATATGTGCAACAAAGTCTGCGCAAACAAAAAAGCAGTTTCAGTCATTAATTGGAATTGTCTCTTATTGGGTTTAATAGTGGTCTGGATCCTTTTTATTCATTATGCTGTGTCAAGAATATAAGTTGCTTATATGGTTAGCAATTGCTGCCAATACTAATCTGCTCCTGAAGAAAAGACTGTGCCACTCAGGTTAGCTTTAATGCTATTTTATGCTGCAGTAATGGTCAGCTATATGCCAGCCAGTATAGTGAATATGGCTGGAGAATGGCTAAGGCTGGAGTACGGTAAATTCTGCTGAATTTCAGCTGTTGCGGCAATCTTTGCTAAGGAACTGGTTCTAAAGTTGATCAAGTTAATATTGTGAAGTGAACAGGCTCCAGCAGTCCCTCATCTGGATCTGATGATCTGGCTTATATGCACTGCTTTGGGGTTCAATGTAACATAGAAGCAGTGAAGATAAGAGGTTCTGAAGTTCACCTTTTGGTTGAAGACGGAATAATTCAGTTTTCATTATTGTTTATTTTTGTACATTTCTTCACAGATCGCTAGACCTGCATGACTGTCATGGCCCATCTCAAGGAAAATCAGTTAGTCAGAACAAAAATGTAAACAATTGTAAAAATGAAGGGGACTTGTGGGAAAGAAGTGAGCATGCAACTGAGTAGTTTGTATGGATGGGAATCTGATACAGGCTTTTCATATTTAGGTTGCTGGTTCCAATCCAGTCTATGTTGGTAGCCAGTGAAAATTATTGCCATGTGAGAGCTGTTCCTGTTACTAAATGTGTAAGTGTTCTCAGCTCAGATCCCAGTAGACATTTAACTATATCACAATATCTTCATGATCGTTCCCATTGGCTTCTTTGTTTTTAAGTTAAGAGGTAATGCAAAAACTAAAAGGGCATGGAACCTGGTTTACCTATCCAACCCTAGAAGTGAACCTTCTGACCAGATTAGAGGCACACTGGCAAAGAACTAAAGTAAAGTTTGCAGTGCTGTTGGCTTGGCTGGATCTGTTTTGAGCACTTCGGTTTTCAAAGATGTTAAATCAGCAATAAAAATACAGAAAAGTTAATTAACAGGATCGTGGAAATAATCCCCCAAAGTGAGACTTCACTGTAATATTAAACACTTTATGGGGTTCATGGGCATGTAATGTTTAGTTCAGATTCCAAGCACTATACTTTACCTACTGCTTGAAAGAGATCTCTTTTAGGGATTCACAGTAGCTTCAATGTGTGTGGGGGGGGGGAGAGGGAGGGAGAGAGGCACACGTGTACTTCTGATTGTGTGCATTTTTAAAGACTGAATGGGCCATCATCATACTCCTCTGATAAAATGTGAACACAAAGTAATATGTTCCAGAGGGTTTGACACCTTGTGTTAAAATAATTTCTGATACAAACACCAATGCAGAGATGACCAAGATGGAATCAGACTTCACTGACATTTAAGTTACAGACCTTTTAATCATATCTAAATTTGGCCCACTGAATCTGATTCTAATGTAGTCTAACTTGGTACAACTCAGTAATGAATTAGCAAATGCAGCTAGTAGGAGTGGTTGAGACACTACTTCAATTACACAGTTAGAACTCTACTTTGTTCACTGACAGGTAATTTTTGCCACCTCCTACTGCTCTTCCCACTGTTTGTTTTATACAGCATATACATATAAGCTCTGTCATTTTAATGGCTTTTGGTAGTCTATTTAGAAATACTTACATTGGCAAATGTCTGTAACTAGAAGAGCATAAAAGTTAATTCACTCTGCCTTTTATAGGTAAGGGTTCTGAGATCTGCTCTCAGTGATAACAGTACTTCATATTTATAATCCTGCTTCAAAAGGCTTTATAATTAACTAATTTATGCATTATTACTACACCCTAATGAAGTGGGCAAGTAATATTATTTCTGTTTTACAGTTGAAGAATCTGAGGCATAGCAATACTAGTGATTTCTCCAAGATCACAATTGGAGTTCAAGTCTTTCATCCCACTTATCACACGACAGCCTCTCATTATGTTGAGTCATAGTATAATAAAGATGGTATACAAAACTTCTTTGACAATTTGGAAAAAAAAAATCATACCAAATATACATCAGCAATCACAATAATGCCCTGTCCATCCTCTTACATGTATCGTATGATTTTGACATTACACCATGGGCAGCAGTATACAGGCTTTTGTTCCAAAATATTTTACAAGACAGATGTCTCCTTTAACAAAAAAGTTACTCAAAATGAGTATCCTCAATAAAGTCTTAATGTTTTCCTATCTGTATAACAACTAAACATGACTGAGAACCTCAAACTCCACTCACCAAAACAATTGATATTGTCTAAAAAACTAGCTAGTATCTTATGCTTCCACAAGTTGCAAGACTGAAAGGATTTGAAAAAAGG
>NW_017728947.1:62709527-62711151 GCF_001723895.1 Crocodylus porosus | reverse complement strand
TAGGGAAAGAGCTCTATACTTTCAAACGCTTATTCTGTTCTAAGATAGAAGAAGCTGACCAACAACAAGAAAATGTTCCTGGCAGAGAGATGGGAGCCAGAGAATATTCATGAACAGATTTAATTTTTGTTGTTATTTTAACCACAGGATCATTTCTATCCCTCAGTCCACTCTGATGCACCAATTTGGGAGAAATCAAGCTGGCTTTTAAAATAAAAATGCATTTTAAGTTTTGCTTATGTACTATCATGAATTTAAGGTTGGTTATAACCAAGTGAAAGAAGCATTGTGATAGAAACTTGACTTGGTCTACAAAGTGAGGCATTCAATTTAATCTGACAATTTAAAAGACATGAAACAACAGTGTCTCAGGCTAGTTTCAATGAAAGTGTGCTCTTCATACAACCTGTGCAATCTATCTAGGAGTGCCCTTCAACTGTCAAATGTCATAAGAGAGGCAATTTGAATGAGCTGCAGTGGAAAGTCTGCAGAACACTGCTGGCACTGGATTTATGACCCAGATACCTTGTTCTGGGCAGACCCAAACCCTCAGACCAACCATGACCTCTCCATTTGATAAGAGGCAAATTTTATTGATACACAATGATAGCAGATAAGAATAATGCAAACAATTCTATATCTACCAGTCACAGAGTCAAGGTACATCTGGCCGGTATGTGAGCTTCACTCTGAGGTTCACTCTTGAATGTCAGATGTCAGCAGCCTGGAGGTTGGAGGTTGAGGCCTCCTCCCCACAGTGCGGTGGGTGAGGCAGGATGGTGGTAGCCCTCTGTCCATGGCGGCCCCGGGTTCCCCTCTTGGGGACCTTTTGCTGCTCTGAAACCCTTTCTTTTGTATTGTTTTCCCCCTCTGATGACTCTTCATTTTTGGGCATCATTGATTGGTCCACTTGTGGTTGTCATACTATCCACAGGTTCCTTCCTGCCAGCATATTCACAAACTTATTACATGCACACATTCTAAATTGGGTTTTCCTGGTCTTCTCCTAATTTGGTCTATTCCTCAAAACTGGAAACCCAGGACTCTGCAGTTGGGCACTGTGACTTGGCCAATGTGGCAGAGTCCCTTATCTCATGTTATGGAACACTGTGGTGCATGTCTTCAATTTCCCAACCTGTGCATCTGCTTGCTGCTTGCCTGTATCAAACACAGTGGGCCTTGAAGGAAACTGTCACAAACAGGCTTTTAGAAAACAGTTAACCCTTGTCATTGTCCTGGACCATTGTTCTAATCGACTTTACCTACAAGCCAATTCCCAAAAGCAAACCTCTAAATACCATTTTTTAGCCATCAAACATTATCTTGCCTGCGAGACCCTGCCTGCGACCCCCCCCAGCCATAGCCAGCTCCAGCCGTAGCCAGCCTACCAGAGGCATGACACGGATGGGCACGCACCGCACCCCTCGGGTCCCCTCGGGCTCTACGGCCCCTCCACTGGGCACCACAGAGATGGCCACCCAGACAGAGCCCATGGTTCCGGGCTCCACGCAGACGCAGCCCCTGGCTCTTGGCTGTGGGGGCTGCCTGTCCCTTTTTCAGGCTCTGGGGCCCGGGAGCATGGCCACCTCCCCTTTCAGGGTCTGCTCCCTACTGGGGTCTCTGG
>NW_017728947.1:62697455-62709516 GCF_001723895.1 Crocodylus porosus | reverse complement strand
CCCAGCTGACTTCCTGCCCTTTGGGCAGGGGGCTGGACTCGATGATCTCCCGAGGTCCCTTCCAGCCCTAATGTCTATGAAATCTATGAAATCTTATATTATCTCTCTCTCTAGCTGTTATTAGTCTTACACAGACTATGAAAATGAAGACTCATATCAGTTATGAAACCAACAACAAAATCTAAAGTTGTGGACAGATGAACAAATTATACTTACTTAAAGGGAGGGGGACTTCCTACAAGTAAGCAGAATAGTGTTATCTGTATTTCATGTGTTCACTCTATGCTGCAACTTTGAGAAACATGCATGCTACACACTTATGGATCATGAATATTTCAAGGCAAAACCACTCCAGCTTTAATTCTGGATGAAAGAGTATTGAAGTTGGAGTGATTCTGTAGCATTTGAGTCATTTTCAGCTTGTTCACACACAACAACTAGAATATACTAGCTGCTGCCCTTCTGAAACATTCCCCTTTTGAAAGGGTTCCAAGTATCCACACCCCAAGGTATCTGCTTTTAATTTAAAAGGGAAATGTCATCAGTGGCTAATGAGGAAGGTATTCTGGATGCATGCCAAGGGATTATGCTGAACAACTGTTTTTCTGTACCCACGCAAGAAATTAAAAGTGAACTTTGTTCCCAAACCTGCTATACACCCTCAATCCTGTTGACCACATACCATTCTAGAGACAGATTTCAGTTTGATGAGTAGTTGTGGTCTGGTGGAAAAGTGGGGTTTCTCCTTTTCCATGCCTCACCATGACCCTTCCACTTATCCCACTTACCTATGTTTACAGACACGCTGTAAGTTGAAAGTATAGGGCTCAGCTATCTTTGTACACTGCGTTCAGTGTCACTGAAAAACACTCAGCACCTCTCCTAAGATGCACAGAACTTCATAGTATGGTTTTAAAAAAAGACATTCATCTTAAAGTAACTATTTACCTCATTCTAGTACCAAACCTTTTCTGTTTTTAATATTAACATCATTAACAGGATGTGTTCTGTTGGGGATGGGAGTGAAGAATGCATGCAATGTATCAAGTTTCTTTTGTTTCTGTGCCACTATTTTGCTTTTTAAGTGGGGATAGAGAAAAATATTAATTACTGTTAATTTAATAAATAACACCCAGTAAAATCCAAGCTGTGAATTCTTGTGCACATCTTTTTGCTCACCATTTATCCTTGCTTTTCATCTACCGATCATATTTTCAGCATAGAACACATTTCTAAACAGAAGCTTTGGCTGTATTTTGGTGTTTGTTATATCCTCGTTTGTGTGTCAGTCACATCTCCCTTTTCTGGACCAACACATCCCAGGCTGCTGCCTCCCAATTTTTACAGTCATGTTTTGTTGCAGTTGATTCACTGTGCTCCCCTTAAAGTTTTATTTTTTTATAATAATTTCCATGTCCCATCGTAAGAAGTGATTTATGTGATCCAGAATAGCCAGCAAAGGAAGAGTGGAAATAAAAAAGAGGAAGAAATTAAGTAATATGAAAAGACTGAAGGTGTGGTATAACAGAAAATAATACTGCAAATCCCATTGCCCTTTTTTGGAAATTTAGGGCCAAATTGTGCTTCCTAATTGTTGAACTATGCTGAGGGAGGGGGTAAAAAGCGTGCTGCCTGGAGGTAACATGGGGTAAGTGTGGTCCATTGCAAATAATGACAAAATCCCCATTGACTTCACTGGGAGTAGGATTTCATTCTACCTGTCAAAGCATTTTCAAAAGTGAATCACGATTTTTGGTACTCAATATGGGAACATTTAAGATGGTTTGATTTTCAGACAGTGAGAGTTTTCACTGCTACTTTTTCAGAGCTACTCTAGTTAAAGTGCACAGAGCATATCATGATTCAGCATTCCTATGCTTCAAAATGGTGGCAGGGGCACTTTATCTAAAACTCATTGAAGGAACTTTAGTTAAAGCTGCCTGTCACCATGTTGAAGCATGGGGACGGTGATACACGAGATCCGGAGGCTGGTTGAAGTACACAATTAGCATATAATTACAGCATGTTGCAGTAGCCTCCTGGCTCATGTACAGACACCCTGAGAGTTTAGCATTTTAAGATATTTCAAACTGGGCTCCCAAAACCAGCACATTAAGGACTGGTTCAAGCACAGAGTAAGATTTCAGAAAATATGAAGCCTGTACTCTCTAAGCACAGTCATTCTGGAGGGGAGGGGCAAAGGTGATGACTCTGCAATGGCAAGCCTTTTGGCCAGTCTGTATTGCTATCACTATCAGTTTTCTGCACCTCATTCCTTTGTGTTGGGGTAAACAGGTTGCTGCCTTCTGTAGATGTGTTAACTGGAACAGAGGGGGCTGCTTTCCCTTTAGCACATTTGTAATTATGCAAGCACAATTAAATCCTAATATTTTCAGAATACCATACTAAGTTCAGTTGTCTCTCCTTATATTAAAATCAGTCCTCTCTTCTAAATACTTGTTGAGAGACAAAGATTTGAATATTATAGAAACGTATTTCATACAAAGGTGAAGATAAATAATTGATGGTGCAGGTATAGCCAACATCTGTGCTAGAAAAAAAGAAAATCTCTCAGATACTCTAAAATTTTGTTGATGCATTTTTTTAAACTGAAGCAATGTGAAGAAAAAGTAGGTTTTTAAGAAAACATTTGGAGATAGAAATCAAAAACTGCTGAAAAAAAGGGAACTGATGTGAGTGACTATCATGTTTTGGGGCTGAGATGCCGCAAGATTCTATAAAATCCTAAAGCCTGTTCTGTAACATATTTGTATTAAATGAAAGCTAAAAGAAAAATGGTATTATATTCTTGAGTTTAACTAGCATGTGTTACTACAGAATAACTCTTTATTGGTCAATTTGATATTTCCCTACATCCAACACCCACAGAAACCATTTTACAAGAGTTACCATATAGTAATATTATTCCAGGGCAAGAAATATAGCCAGGAAGCATTACACAGCAAGTTTCTTATCAAAATGAAAGCTTCATATGTACAAAAAATAGCTGGAAGAAACTGTACAACTCCTCCCACATACAGTATTTTTGAACAATTTAAATAAACTCTAAAGTGACAAGCTATGCTCTTCATAAAAGTACTGTTTAAAAGACTAGATTTCTGTTTCAGGACTTTCAGAGTTATAAAAACAAAAGTCAAAGTGATTTTCCATATTATAGTTCATAGTACATTCTGATTATTCAAATTAAAAAGAAAAATAAATAAAAAACGTAATCTGAAGACTGTGATTATTTCTGATGCTGTTATAATTTGAGTCATCTAGAGTGGCCCAAAAGCTTGATTAAATCACAGCAGGTGAGCTACAGTATGTAATATGAAACAAAGGGATTCAGAACACATTACTGAGTTGTTAATACAAAAAAAAATGAGAGTAATCAGCTATCTCAGTACATGTTTATCTTTATGTATGTAATAGTGGGAAATGCCCGAGGCTGTGTACAATTAGTCATGCATTTTCAAAGCCTGGAAGTGACAAGACTCTTCGACAATAATAAAATGATGAACCTGTGCCGAAGAGAAGAGCAATCTCAAAACAGACTTGGTTACATGCCTCTTTCAAAAAGACAAATATTTTAATGAAATATGTTACAAAATGTATCTGTTTTACTGTAATACTTGGTTTTTGGAAAAAACAGCACATGGGGCCAGATTCTATTCTACCTAGTAGCATGCAAGTGCACTAGGTGTCTAAGTATGATTCTATTTCATCCTCTTCAAGTCCCTGAAAAACTGTTATTACAAAGAGTAAATAATGAACATCCACTTTGCTGCCTTTATGCGACTCAAAATTAAGGGTCAGATGACTTGAACAGGGTGGAACGGAATCGCATTTAGATATACTTAAGCCCATGTACTGACATTCATTTCCAGCACAACAATTTCTGGGAAATTTGTAGCACTAGAAAACCTAGGAAGAGAGGGAGCATTTGGGCATTTCAGCTTGCAGCTGACCTTCTTCCCTGCTCCTCACATGTTCCTAAACCCAGGTGTCCTCAGACTGGGAAAGCTCAGGGAACCTTTCTTCACCACTCAACAACTCCTGGTTCCCAGGAGGAGGGGGCAGCTGCTGCTTCTACTGCCTCCCCCAGACTGGGGTTACTCCAGTCTGGAGCTACGTTGCTACTGCTGCTGTCTATCTGGTCCCAAACCAGGTTCAGCCTAGTCTGGTGAGGGCACAGACAGCCTTTCCCTGCTGGACTACCTGATTCCCATGCCTTTCCCCGACTGGGGTGACATGGGTCTGGGGAAGATGCAGGGAGGATTTTTCCATGCAAGATACCTCCTAGTCCCTGGGAGGGAAGCACATGGGCATTAGTTCATTTGATGCAAAGAGGAAGGTCTTCTGGAAGCAAAAACTCAATATACTGCCAGGGCAGGAGGATCACTCTTTGGCGACCCTCTGCGGCAGGGGGACTGCACTGTGGCTATCTCCTCAATCCCTGGGGGTTTCCCACACCCCTGGGCAGCGGGGTGAAAATCACTCTGGGCAGGGGGGTGAAAATCATGCAGTGATCACCCTGGGGGTTTCATGCACTCATGCACCCTGGGGGTTTCACTGCAGTGGTGATCCTTTAGCCCTGGGGGTGCACAAGATGCCCTCAAAGCTGGGAACCCCTCAGCTGGGCTGCAGGAGCTTGCTTCTTGCCAATGCAGGGGGAGCCTGGGATCAGGTTCTTCCTGCACTGGCAATAAGGTGTGATGGGATCTAATGTGTGATCCCAAAATTGCACCTCCTCATATGCACATGTGGCATGATTATATGAAGCATGATTATATGAATCATACATTAGATCTAATGAGCCTTTACCTACATGTGTAGAGGGGGCATAGAAGATGGCCAAGATTTTGTTTTATTCTTAAGTCTGAATTCACTGATTTTCAGTTTTCTGGATCAACGTGCACTGAGTAAATAATTCACTAGTAAATGTGGGTTACTTTAATAAATATTTTCTCCCTACTGTGACTGGTGATGCAGTATTTTCTCTTTACTAAAGATGATATATTCTAAACAGCTGGAATATTTCCTGTCTTCCGAACATACTCTGGAGGGATCCTTAAAGATGGTACAGTATGTTGTAAACGGCAGAAACAATAATGCTCACTGTATTTGTTTGTTTTTTCTCCTAGCAATATTACTACCAGCAAGACAAAATTAAATTTTGATTTTCCAATTCCATAACATCCTTACCTCATGGACAGTAAAGTTCACATTGTACCATCAAGCTGAAGCATGCCAGTGGCAAAGACAGTAGATTTTAAAGCCTTGAAAAATACAACAACTTTATTCAGGGAATAAACGAACACTGCAATTGAACTCTTTCTTTTACTCAGACACAGTTTGTTCATAGACACCCAAACTCCTATGCAAGCTTTCAGGTTTCATTGAGGTATTGTGAATTATAATATCTTCTGCCAAGTCTTTTGCACATCAATTTCTTATCTCATAACTATATCAATGTTTTTGTAAGTAAGTTTTAATTTTGATCCTCTGTAGAGAAAAAAAGAACCCTCTAGACAAGATTAAAATATATATTTCACATGTCTACATATCTTCTCAGGAAAGATATACAAATCACTGCAACTCAGATGGCAGGTAAGAGAACACTAAGCAAGAAATATATTGCTTTTGGGAACCACCAGTCCGAGATGTTGAGAAAATGTAAATATTACATTCTTGGGGAGCTAAGAAAATATTGTGGGAAATATTTACTATTTCAATTCCTTAGGCCTAAATCCCTTCCTTACTTCAAACTTAGTTCTCTGTGGCTACCACTATTGATCAGTTGCAATCATGGGCAAATCTAGGATTTTGAAAAGGGGGCGTAGATAATGTGGCACATCACTGTATATAATATAACACTTATTTTTCCTCAGTTAAAAAGAACCAGAAGCATTGCTAATATGCTAGGGACCAAGCACTGTATTATTCAGTTTAACATCAAAGCAAAACCAAATATAACTTTCTTAGAATGTGAACAAATTGTTAGATTCTATATTAAATTTAAAAAATGCAACAAATTACGCTCAGAATAATCAAAATAGGTTAAAGAGGTTGTTTCATTAGTCCTGTAGTCATTACAGTAAAATGTACATCTCTTATTTATATTCACAAAACCAAATATAGTCTTCTAAAGCATCTTGACAGTGCTTCCACTACTTCACTGTCAGTCATTTCTACACCTGAGTTAATATTACCACACCAGAGGTAAAAGCTTTTACCTAGAGCTAAAAACAATCTGCAGGACTGTGAAACAGAAGAGAACAGAACAGAAGAGAGATTACCAGGAATGCTAACAGATGTCAAAATTGCATAAAAAAGGATAGCCTGATTAATGGGACATCAAGACCATTAGAAAGGAGAGACGGTCATTGCCACCTTTGGCGTAAGAGAGATTAGCAGGGAACAGGTAGATTATAATGAGCCACAAAGTCAATCAACTCCCTGAGTGGTGCCTGAATAGAAATGCCCCTGCCCCTCCCAGGCAGTTGGTTTTAAGGTCTGGGTAGAACAGGAATCAAAGGGTACCGTTCTCTCCTCCCCCATCTCAGATCTGCCCCTGGCTGTAATGGACTCTGTAGGCCCTATACCTATACTGGGTGTATGTGGTCATCCTTTGTGCCCTTGCTGGAGTTTGCTGAGGACTGAAAGAGTACAGAGAATAACAGATTCTTGTAACCACCCACCTCATTAATCTTTTTAACCCTTTTCAAATTACTTTATTAAATTTAAGGCCTTGGCTCCAAGAATTTAGATGAACATTATCAAAGGCACAAAGGGGAGTTAGCTCCTTACAGGAACTGTGCTTTTGAAAATATCCATACAGTACACAGATAAGTGCATGTTTCTGTGTACATGGGTATATGTGTGTGTATACGCACACTCACCTCTGTACACATACACATATTTATGAAACATTTTTCATAAGATTTATTAAGTTCTTTTCCAACAGTGAGACACTATTTTAATTAACAACTTTTTGGCCTTTTGTGACCTATTCATACAATATAAGTCAAACCATTTCTGTTCTTGACTTAGTTTTTAAAAACAGAAACTTTAAAATGAGTCAAATGCAATTTATCACTATATGTGAAGGGTAGTTGGATAGCAGCAAGTCAAGGAGGATGCCTTGAGCTTTAAAAGTCACTTGCTGATATAAAGAGGAATTCAGAGACAAGACTAAAAATAAACTGCAGGAGAATGTAATAAAAAAGATCAGATTAAAAGCCTCATTTTTCTGACATGCCAGGTAATGACAAATTTGTTGCAAAATAACTCAGATGTGTGAAATGTCCTCACTATTGTAGCTGGAAGTGCACAATATAAACCCATTTAAAGGCCTGATATTCCTTTCTAAAAGTGTTTGACAATATCTTATAGTCATGAGCATCCACACATATGTATTTCATAACAAATATCTGCAGGTACAAGAAACCTGTTTACCATAGGTTAGATGTGCTTCCAGTCCATGTTGTGATAAATCAAAGTTCCTCAGTCATTTGCAAACTTTACACAAAGCACTTCTAAATCCTCTTGCTGAGAAAAGCAGACTAAGAATGAAAGCACATCTGTCTAGCTTATTCAAAGTGCAGCAAAACAGAAATGATAAGACAGTATGTACTTTGTGTCAATCTGCACAATTGCTCTGAAATGTACAGGCTTGGTAAAATGGTAAAAAGGACAAAAATCAAAAAAAAGAAAGGAGAAAGAAAAAAGAAAACTAAAAGCAATGTTAAAGATGAATGATGTACTGCAGTTTAGATACTGATCTTAGAAACCACAATACTGACTAAACTGCTGAAAAACAACTCTTCAACTTATGTTTTGTGAAAGGGAAACTAACTTGGCAATTGGGATAAGAGGAGGGTAAGTACTGGGGCCAACTCTGTCAAATCACTGATCATGAGGGATGTATTGGTTATGCTTATCTATCCAACACCTACTTTTCAACAGCAAGTTGGCAAATTTGCATCTTGGGCTGTAAACTGACACTGCATTTGACCTAGGATTGACCATTCCAGGATTTGATCCTGATCAAAACAGGAGAAGCACAGTCCATGTATACACACAGCTCTTGCAAGCTACATTGCTACTCCTTGCTAGTAGGTGGACGGAGAGAGCAGAGCCTGACAGGCTTGTTCCCCGAATCAACTGCAGTAAGCGTACAAATGTACAACAGGATATTCCCAGAACAAGTGTTACTACATTTCATCCAGAATTCTTCAGAATGACTTCAAGTGGAATCATGGATGTGTATGTCTATTTTTACCCTTAGGAGATTAACTTAATTAACTTATTTTCATTTATTGAGTGAGATGGATTTAAGCAGCTAGCAGGATCTCAAAAGCAGGTTTCTCCTTTTGATTACTGACATAAATCCCATAAGCATTGTACCACCCTCCCAAAATCAGATCACTGTATAGAAACCAGGTTAAATTCAGAAAACTTTTTTGCCAAGTTGAGATAAATCTACCGATGATATAAATGATTTGGCTTCATAATAGTAACAACTTGTCTCACCCTCAAGTGTCTGCAACATCTTCAACTATACTAGACCCTGGAGACTCACTTGCTTTGCGTTTTATAAGAAATCTTGCAGCGATATCACAGCCCAATGATAATTCTAATCGTCAGCTTATGAATTCAATTGAGACAAAAAGGGAAAGAGAGGGGCCAATTTCTATACCCCATAAAAATGTATGAGAATATTCACACTTCTAGAAAAACAAATTCCTCCTGCAGAAACACTAGAGTAGGATCAATTTAATTTTTAATTTAAATATGGAATATTGTAACAAGGAGTGAGCATCAACTAGTGTGAGGGTGGATGCATAAATGATGCAGACAATAGATTGATTGTTTTTCCAGAATCTTAACAAATTAGGTGGTTATTGACAATCAAATAGTGTTAGCACGAATTTCAAATTTTCTATGCAGTACCACCCAATTTTTCAAAACTCTGATAGGCTAACCTTTGTTTGCTGTACTCAGTTGCGGCTTTTACTGCATTCAGGATTCTTATGCTTGTAATGCAGCCTTTTATGTCTCTGGGCTAAAGCACCCTTTTCTCTCTCTACTCAAGGGGTGAAACCCACACCATACTGAAATCACTGGGAAAATTCTTGTTCACTTTACTAAGGTCAGGATTTTGCCTACTTCCACCTTAGCACAGTTCAAAAGTCTCCAGTACTGTTTCTTTTTTAAGATCTTGGAAGATCCAGCCTTTATTAATGTCTCCTGACCAAGCAATCTCATACCTTGGTCTTCTGATCTCATTTACCTACAGGTTTGAGGTCTCTCAAAGGTTTTTACTTTATTGCTGTAGTATATTTTTATAAAAGCAATAACTTGTACACATTTTAATTTTCTTCAATGTATCTGAAATGAGCCATACAACCTTCAATTAACACTCAAACACTGACTTGTGGACAGAAAACTAGAATGACATTTTAAAAATTGTACAAATGTAATTCCCTCTCGTATTACCTCATATATGAGTGCAGTTGCAATCATCTGGTAAGTAGCAAAAGGCTATTTATGCCTGCTTAAGTGATTGCAAAACACAGCAAAGAAGGTTTTGCACTGTAGTCTTACATTTGCTTTTTGAATATCTACAACAGGTAAATGTTAGATGAAGGAATAAATAGGGATCTTTTGTGTTATTTGGTGGATACAAACACATTTTATATAAATACCTATGTTCATTTTTTTTTTTAAATTTGGAAAGTGAAGTATTAAAATTGTGTACTGGTGCAAGCAGGTGTTCAGACGGGGAAACAGTTTTCAGCTCGTAAAAACATTTATTGCCATTCAAAGTTTAAAAGGCTTTTGAAACACATACGTATTGCAAGTAAAAACACTTGTTTGAACTGATAATTCATCAGTCGGAAATCTAGTCAATTTAGAAGAAAAGGCAGTATAGAGGTGCACCAGTGGGCTGCATAAGGAGCGTGGGGCTTGTCCGTGGGGTAAATCAGACACACACCAGCCCCACGCACTGGAGCCAATGCACAGGGCTGCTCTGGTATGGGTACTTCATGCAGTGCACACACAGGACCAGCTCTGTGCACCGTACTAGCTCCATTCCAGGGCTTGCATCTGAAGCCAGCAAGTGCTACATGAAGTGCTTACGCCGGACCAACTCTACATACTGGCTCTGCTGCATGGGGCAAGTGTCTGGGCCTGATCTGGACCAGTCCCAGAGCCGGTGCACAGACCTGGCCCAGGCCAGCAGGACGCTGAATGCAGCAGGTGCCCTGGACAAGGCCCCTTGTGTTGCATACAGCACATACATTGTCAGAGTCAGCTCCAATCACTGAATGCAGCATGTGCCAAACCAACTCCATGGGCTGCATGCAGCATACAGAGTGGGGACCGGTGTATGCTGCATGTGGCACCTGGAGTCAGTATGAGACCCTTGGGACAGTTTGTAGATCCAGCTCCATGGCCTGGATCTGGCCTGGGGGCTGTATCTTTGACAATCCTGGCCTAATTGAATCAGGGATGCATCAGCTTTCATGAGTCACAGCTCACTTCATCAGGTGCTTGTGAAAAGAAGTTGCAGGGACCTAGATTTGGCTTACAATCCTTTAATTAAAAAAAAAAAAAAAAAAACTTGGGGGGTCTACTCTTGCTGATATGGCTCTTTTCTGCAACAACAGGGGAAATGAGCATACACAGAAAACTGTCAAATAATAAAAGAAATTCAAAGAGTTGGGAATAATAGGGAGGGTCTGTTTCTCCCACATCATTTTTTCATACTTCGGGGAAAAAACCTTCATTTTCATGATAGAAGAAAGCATAAAGCCACTGGGGACACTGACCAACTCTAAAAAGGGCCAGAGGACAGGGAAGCATGCCTTTTCCTTTCTCTGACAATTGATCAGCATAGACAAGAAAGTTCCTTTTTAGGAACAGTACTAAGAGGTACCCTTTCTGCCTTTCTCCTTTTATCTCATCAGGCACAATTAGCTAAGTCTTTCATCCTGAGTCATATTTCTGAAAAAAAGTTCAGGAAGAGGAGGGATTGTTGAAAAGGAGCATTGTTGGCAAGTAATTTCTGTCTGGAGCTCATTTTTCATTTTTCTATTCCTGGTAGTGAATAATAGAAACTATCAATACGCCTCTTACCAAGGACAGACTGTGGGCATGTTTACACATTCATTAATGTACCTTTGCTACTGCACATTAAGTTTAGCACGTCTTTCTGAAGTACTAAAGGTGCAGTAGCTGCGTTAATGCACAGAAGCAAAGGTGAATTTTTTTTTTGTGATGCTTAATGCGCAGTAGATTAACTCTACTGCAAATTAGTGCATTAGCACAGTTTTTTGTTGTGATACGCTAATGCGCAGTAGAAGAGTTCACAGGTCATTAAGGTGCCTTGTGTTGATGCACCCTATGCGTCTCATCCAAGTACCTCTATAACACTCAGATGCTCCAGTTCAGCTACCCTGGTCAGCAAGGGTCTCTGACCATTAGAAGTTCTTTTCACTGGAGCATGATCTGAAAGCCAGGTTTCTCCTCTCCTAGGTGAGTGTCATGACTGTTGAACTCATACACACACTCTCTTTCTCTATCTTTCTGGTCCAACAAATATTTATTTATTGTATGCAAAATGGAACACCTTCAAGAGAAAAGATTTAAAGAGGCTTATTCCAGGATACTATACAGATAGCTGGTAAGGCCTCTCTTTTGGAAGAAGATTTCATAGACATTAGGGCTGGAAGAGACCTCGGAAGATCATCGAGTCCAGCCCCCTGCCCAAAGGGCAGGAAGTCAGCTGGGGTCATAGGACCCCAGCAAGATAAGCATCTAATTTGCTCTTGAAGGTGTTCAATGTAGGTGCTTGAACCATCTCTGATGGCAGACTGTTCCAGCCCTTGGGGGCTCGGACAGTAAAGAAATTCTTCCTTATGTCCAACCTGAAACGGTCTTGCAGTAGTTTATAACCGTTCAACCTCGTCATCCCTTGGGGCGCTCTGGTGAACAAACGTTCCCCCAGATCCTGGTGGTCACCCCTGATAAACTTATAGGTGGCCATCAG
>NW_017728947.1:62676383-62697444 GCF_001723895.1 Crocodylus porosus | reverse complement strand
CGAGATGGAATAGACTTAGCTTGTGCACTGAGGATCGCTCCCTTGAGGAGCAAACACTCTTCTTGAACTCCCCTGAAGGCCTGACCGACAAGCCTCCTGAGCTTGTCAAAGTTGGCTTTTCTGAAGTCAAGGACTTCTGTGTTGCTGACTTGCCAGCTTTACGGCGGACGGTGAAGGTGATCAGCTCGTGGTTGCTGTCACCCAGCTTCCCATCGATCACTAGGTCACCGATTAGGTCATCCCCTGTAGCCAGTACCAGGTTGAGCAGCGCTTTGCCTCTCATTGGCCCATAGACTTCTTGAGTCAGGTAGAGGTCATCCATGCACGAGGGGAAGCTTTGCAGCCGCTTGGATTTTGCTGAGTGATCCTCCCACGAGATGTCCGGGTAATTGAAGTCACCCATGAAAACCATGGTCCTGGAGCATGTGGCCTCAGCCAGCTCCTGGGCGAACTCCTGGACAAGCTCAGGACTTTGGGTGGGAGGTCTGTAGTAGACTCCCACTGTTGTGTCCCCTGTGCCATGTTCCCCACAAATTTTAACCCAGAGGGTTTCTAGCTGTCTACCCTGGTTGTCAACATCAGCTTGCAGGGACATGTAGCTTTCCTTAACATAGAGAGCTACACCTCTACCCCTTTTATCTACACAATCCCTCTTGTACAGGGTATAGCTATTTATACCCGTGGTCCAGTCATGGGTGGAGTCCCACCAGGTCTCCGTTATCAGAATGACATCATAATTCTTTGCACTGAGCAGGAAGACGAGCTCGTCCTGCTTGTTCTCCAAGCTCCTGGCATTAGTGTACAGGCAGGCAAGTGTGCCCTTGGGGGCTCTTGTCTTGCCCACAGATTGTACCAGGGCTGGGGCAAGAGTGGGCTCCCTTAAGTGCCTTGGTCTGCTGGCTTTGCAAGGGTTGCTCAGCAGGCCAGCAGTGGCGGTAGTCCCCCCATCTCCTAGCGGGCTTAGTTTAAAGCCCAGTGGAGCAAGTCAGCCAGTCTGGCTGAGAAAAGCCTCCTCCCCAGGGGAGAGAGGTGGAGGCCATCTCTTCCCAGCAGCTCGCTGCCTCTCTTGCCAAAGAGCGGGCTGTGGTCATGGAAGCCAAAGCCTTCTCAATGACATCAGTGCCGCAGTGTTTGGTTGACTACCTGGATCTTCCTCTCCCTCCTCAGCCATACCCTGAGAGAGGGAGGATTGATGAGAACACCACCTGTGCTCCCAGACCCTTAAGCCCCGCTCCCAAATCCCTGTAGCATCTTATGACCTGGCTGGGAGCGCTCCGAGCCGTGTCATTGGTGCCCACATGAATAAGGAGCATAGGATAGTGGCCTGTGGGTTGGAGGAGCTTTGGGATCTTCTCCGCAGTGTCCCAGATGTGGGCCCCTGGGAAGCAGCAGACTTCCCGGGCTTATGTTTATCCTGTGATCAACCATAACCCTTTCAGTCATTGTCCTGGCCAGGACATCTCCTCCTAACCTATATTCATGTCACTGGTTACTTCTCCCCAAATGAATCACTCTGCATTTATCCTTATTGAACTGCATCTGGTTCCACTCCACCCATCTTTCCAGATGTGGTTTCAGGTCTCCTTAGGCAGGGATATTTGAACCTGTGTCTCCAACACCCTGTGGGACGATTCTGATCCCTAGTTGAATGGGGGGAGGCAAAAGTTTCTTCTTTGGTATCTTTGTGCAAGACAAGATTCAGTAGTCTGCTTTGAAAACATGTACTATAATAGGTTTGAAAATCCAAATTTTGGACTTTTGTAGTCTTGAGTCCTTTTGTAAAATTATCCTAGGTGTTCACATACCATTTTAAAAAATAAGACATTGTACAGAGAACTTTAACTTCTTATATTTCTCAGGGTAAATGTAAAGACAAAAAGAGAACACTCTACTTTAAATAGAAGTTGTTTTAGATTTTAAATATGGATCAGATTCCATTCCACCTATTAATCATGTAAGTGGACTTAGGCACTTAAGTGTAATGCTATTCCACTGTGCTCAAGTCCCTGAAAAAATATTTAATGTAGTAATTTAAGGGATTTTGAAATTTAATTCACTAATAATTTAAAAAATATCAGGAAGTTGAAGAGTCCTGCCATATATATTAAGCCAAAATTTGTTCACTGTGATAATAGCAAAATACCTCTTTTGAACTCCTTTGAAAGTTTCTCATAGCTAGTTTCTGGGCTTAAAAGTTATAGTGCAAGTGGCAAAGAAAAAAACCCCACCATTTATTTTTCCTCTGCATTTTTCACTATAATGGCTGCATTATAAAATACTACTACTACTAACTTATTAAATGGGTGTGAGGCAGTAGAACAAAAATGCAGTACTTATCTGGATGGTAAGCATAGTTTTCACAGATCTTCTCTTTCTGAGTCAGACTGTGGCTTTGAAAGGTGTTTTAAAAACAAAAAAAACACCCAACACCTACATAAATGCATACTGGAAAAGGTTTTACTCAGTTATGGTACTTAGACAACTTACGTAATAGATAATCTCTCAGGCCTCTTCCCAGGTGCTATTTATCTAGTGGAGGCTGTTTTGTGCCCATACTCAGAAGTAAACTAACAGTATCGGTTCTTATACATTGCTGTTAGCCTGATCAAAGATCCTGACTGATCCCTTTGCCTGTCTTAACTTGGATATTTTATATATTTGGATATCTTCAGCTATCAAACAGCAGTGCTTAGGAGGGTTTAGCTTGTCTAGGAGTCATCCATTTGGGGTTAATGACAGACAATCAGTAACCAGTCAGCCTTGCTTAATGACTTGGGCATTACATATGAAAGAACTGGAATCAGGTGATCCATTCTCCCCTTACCTTCCGTACTATATACAAAGTAGTATCTTTATTATTTGCATTGGTATCAGCTGGCACTAAAATTCTGTGCTCGTTCTATATCTGTTTTTCTATTTATTATGCCTCACACAGAGATAGCAATTTAATAGCATACAATCTGATACCCATTAAGAAAGCCTGTTGTTTGGACTTAATGTTGCAGCATGCTCCTACTTTTAATAATAAACAGGAATGCAGAGAAATATATGGTAGAAGTGATGTGGATGTGTCCAGAAAGTTTAGTTTTTCAATATACAGGGACTCAAAAATGCATAGAGTGGGGGGCATGCTGAATGACTCCAAGGAACATTTTAATAAGTAATTATTTGTCTTGCAGAATGCTTAATTATGGTAGAGAGCTACTCAGTTTGTGGGTGAATCTATACATGAAATTAATGCAAATGAATAAATTCCAGAGCATATCATATGTCTTCATGTGCTCTCAGGACTGGGGGTCAGCCTGCTGGCCCAGAACTACTCAAACCTGGCTCAACGTGTAGTGAAGGGGCTGGCTGGGGGATGAGGGTACTCCAGTGCGAGGCTAGCTTGCAAGCAGCCTGACACTGAAGCACCTTTGTGCCCCAGCCAGATCTGTCAGCATTCACACGTGTATTACTGTGCAGTAAAGAATGCCACCACAGGATAGTACTTGTATTTACAAGTACCAACCTGTGGCAGAGTTAATTAGTTTACTGCAGCCTTATAGGGCTGTATACATGTGGAGGGGGAGCTCTGAGCCCCTCCGCACTTTCCAAGCTGAGAGGCAGGGGATGCTCTTCAGCCTCCTGAGACTTCTCCACTGGCCAGAAATTTGATGTATACTACTATATAGTGTGGGCACATAGGGCGTGTCCACACATGCAAGCACATGTGCTTGCAGCAGCTCAAAAAGAAGTGGTGCAAATTTGAGCCGGGGCTTTTTGCCTGACGTGCTCAGACATGCACTTTGTTGTGGAGCAAATTGTGCCACTTGGGGCAAAATTACTTTGTCTGGTTCCTCCTAGATCTGCAGCCAGGGGGAGACAGAGGCTAGGGACAGCACCTGTGTTGTCCCCAGCAGTATAAAAACCTGCCCTGGCCAGCAGCTCAGAGCTACTTGCCCTAAGGAGCTTCTGAGGCACAGCCACTTAGTATCTGGAGACACTAGCCCCTTATGTCAGCTAGACTGCTGAAGCAACATTCCAAAGTCACTTTTTAAAATACCCCAAAATCCACATTCTTCCACAATTAGGACAAAAGAGAGAGAGAAAGGGGGATTGATCAATGGGCAATATTTTATCGCTATATTTACAATGTTAGAGAAATTTGGAAGCTTACCGGTGTCTCTAGCATCATAATAAAATAAATCCTGAATATCTATATGTTTTAATGCTTGCTTTTAGTTTCCTTATCACATGGTGAGTGTGTGATGGGGGAGATGTGAGGTTTGCAGGAGGCAGTGGGAAGGGGGGTGGAGGGATGTGGGTGGGTGTGTGAGTGGGTGTGGGGGGATGTGAGTCATTGTGTGGGTAGATGGTGGACTGTGGGTGTGGGGGCTGTTTAAAAGGGGTGGGTCCCCTGCATGAATGCTGTGTGCCCCAGTGGCTGGCAGGGCACAGCGACTCTGTTGGCAGCAGGAGCATGGCAGTAGCAATAAGTGGGGAGCTTTCACAGGCACTGCTGGTGCTGTCAGCAATGGAGGGAGGCATAGCGAGTGCTGACCAGGAGTCGCCAATCACTCGCAGACACTGCCGGCAGCAACAGCAGCGATTGCTGACTGCCTGCAGACACCACTGGCAGCAGGGAGGGGGGTCATGGCAAGCGGCGAATGTCCACAGGCACTGCTGACAGCGTTGGTGATGCCATTTTTGAGGTGCACCGCCACGCTCAGGGGGTGCATGTGCACCCACATGCACCCCCTGTGTGTCATCAATGGTCCCTTGTACCCCACAGGGAAGAGCCCCCCCAGCACATGGACTACCTGCCAGCAGGGTCCCAGACCCCCTCAGGGGCTACAGCTCCCACCCAGCCCCCCCTGCTGGTCTCCAGCCCCTCCAGAGGCTGGAGATGAGCAGGAGAACAAGCAGGAGCCTGGAGAGAATAGGAGAATGAGCAGAAAGCTCATTCCCCCCACCCCCGTTGGTTCCTCCCAGCTCCCCATTCATTTTCCCCGCTCCCTTGTTTCTCCAGCTCCCCGCTTGCTTTCCCAGCCCCTCCCCCACACTCACTGGCAATAGCAGAGAATAAGCAGGAGCCTGGAGAGAGAAGGGGAAGTCTCCAGCTTGTCTTCGGGGGCTTGTCTCCAGCCTCCTGCTCATTCCCCTGTTCATCTCCAGCCTCGGGAGACCAGCAGAAGGCTGCAGACAAGCCCCTGGAAATAAGCTGGAGATATTCCTCTGCTCTCTCCAGCCTCCTGCTCCTTGTCTGCTACTGCCAGTGAGTGTGGAGGGGCTGGGAGAGTGAGCAGGCAGCTGGGAAAAAAATGGAGGGGCAGGGGGAACTAACGGGGAGTGGGGAGGATGAAGGGGAGGTAGAGGAATGAACAGAAAGCATGAAGAAGGAATGGGGAGCGGGGGGAACAAACAGGGAGCAGGGAGAATGAGTGGGTAGTTGGGGAGTGGGGGGAACAAACAGGGGGCAGGGAGAATGAGTGGGTAGTTGGGAAAGGTCCCCTCCTCCAGCCTCACTACCCCCTACCCTGGCAGAAGCCAGGTCCAGGTCTCTGGAGCTTGCACCGCTGGCTGGCCCACATGGGCAGGCAGCGTGCTTCAGGACCGGGGAACGGGCCAACCACAGAGATGCTCTGAAAGGCTACCAGAGCATGTCCATGGAGGAATGAGTCTCCGGTTGCCTAAGGGCAGTCTGGGACTGTGCCCCGACCCATTCCCCCCCCCCCCCCGGGGTATTTTTTGACTATATCCAGGGGTCTAATTTTGTTCCCACCCTGCAAATTTGCAGCACAGGGAATGTTTTTTTATTCCTGCATGTGCCTCTTGTAGCATCTCAAAGGGGTTTGAGACACTGCAAGAGGTATGTGCGGGCTCATCTGGACACACCATATAGGCATACATAGAGACATAGAGAGTGTATACAGAAGTGCTCCATGAATGTTTTACAGAGCTGACATTTAGACCACTTTTTATAGCACTACAAAGTTACAGCACTCTTAAACATGACAGAAGTGCAGTGTTTGGTTGTGGTGGGAGGGAAAGCCCCCCTGCACTTTCCAAGCTCAGAGGCAGGGGATGCTCTGCAGCCTCCTAAGACTTCTCCACTAGTCAGAATTTTGAACAGCATACAGAAGTTATTTAAAGCACTGTAGGTTGCTAAAGTGCTGTAAAATACAGTGCTTCAAATTTAAAACCTCATTTAACAATGATTAATCTAAAGCATTGTACTCATTCTTGAAGTATTGTGAAGCCATGCACTTCTGTTGAGTCATGGCAATAAAGTGCTTTAAATGGTGAAAAAAGCAAGTTCTGTACACACCCAGATAACTTAACCAATTATCTGTCCTAATTTGAAAATGGCTGTGTTAAACGGTTAAACAATGCTTTTACACTAGAGCTGTGATAGTTAAATGGTTAAACTATGTATTTACACTAGAGCTGTGCTAGTGCAGCACTAACAGAAAGTCTCTTAGTCCCAGCTTGGCAGAGTGCTAGACTAACTCATAGTTACTGTATGCATTGTATGTATGTACATATGTATCTGTGCAACTTCCAGGCATCTATTTTTTCTAAGGGGCATGGAAATAGACACTTTCAGGATTATCATCAAAGTAATTTCCTTATTATTTATTGCAGAAAGGAGCAGTTTTTTATCCCAACATTTAAAGCAGCCTTATATCAGTTAAATCAAGCTTTTCACCCAACTTTTGACACTAGTATTACTATAAAGATATCAATGAAGTTCAGTGCTGACAAATGCAGGTGCTACACCTGGAAAATAAACAAAACCACAAATACTAAATGGGTGACAACTGGCTGGAAGGCAGCGCAAGGATCTGGGGATCTTGCTGGATCACAGACTCAATGCAAGTCTACAGTCTGATGGAGCTGCACAAAAGGCAAAATGCAATTTTGGGCTGCATCAGTAGGAGCATTAGGTATAAGACACAGGAGGTGATAGTGCCCCAGATTTAACCCAGACTGGTTAGGCCACATCTAGAGTGCTGTGTGCAGTTTGAGCTCCACATTTTAAAATGGACATGGATACATCAGAGTGGATCCAGAAGCAGGCAAGAAAAATGACAAACGACAAGGGAAGTCATATGAGGAGAAGCTGAAGGAAATAGGCATGTTTAGCTTTCAAAAAAGGCAATTAAGATGGGACATAATAGCAATCTTCAAATATCTGAAGGGTTGTCATAAAGCAGAGGGAGAAGACTTCTCTTACTACAGAAAGTAGAGAATAGATAAATGGTTTGAAGGTGCAGAAAAATAGGTTTAGATTGGATATCAGGAAAAACTTAACTGTTAGAACAGTGAGACAGTGGAGAGCTGTCTAGGGCAGATTTCCGTCTATGGAGATGTTCAAAAAGAGGTTGGATAAGCATTGGTCAGGGAAGATTTAGAGACAGTTATGCCTGAACAACTCTGTAAATAACAACAATTAGAAGCCCAGGAGCCTTTCCCCCTACCTCTTCCCGGCCAATTTCTGCCACACACACATATGATTTTCATGATGTAAGACTTCGCCATTCCCTCACTTCCAAGTGATGCATGCTAGTATGCTAGTCTACTTGGAACGAGTTCTCACTATGGTTCCTGTTTAAAACAATTGTAACATAGGCAAAAAAACACATTCATTAAAATATTTAGTGAATTAGCAATATGACTTTTAAAAGAATTTGCCAAAATTTATGGTAGCAAACATAAAAATGAATTTGAACAATTATCTCTCCATAATTTTATGTCAGAGCCTTTGCTAAAAATATGCTACAAAATGACTTATAGTAGATGTAATAACAGTACAACCTTGAAAACTGGTGTAAAAAATTTCAACTGCCAGCATGTTAACAGCCATTTAATATATAAGGTTTCTTGATTGGACACTTTGGGCAGTAATAGCAGGATTCCTAAGCCACTTCTGTGGCACAAACCCAAATTTAGCTACTTTCACCCTTTTAAAATGTCATTTCAAAACACCACAATGAATCAAGTCAGTGTTTCCTAATTGCTTACATATATTATAATCGGATTCATTTTCCCAAGTACTAATTTAGCCAGTTATTATTTATTTATTTTTTTGGAACGGCAGCAGAGATCTGTTGCTTGAACTATTATACTTGGCAAATTCTTTGTTTTCTTAACAGGAAACTCAAGAAATTAAAAGTGAAATTTCCTCTTTAGATTTGGCAACAGTTCCCCAGATTTTCCATTTAGCCGCAATTAATAGGGTTTGGTAGAAAACCAAGATCAGTTTTCATAGTCTATTTGAGACAGCAATCTGATACTTCAAAAATATTTTGTTTGGCCAAATTATATACTTTATTCAAAACAGCACATATTTTCTCATTTCTTCATCACTTCTTGGTGATGGCAAAACTGATCAGGTAAAACACACTCCTATCCTCACATGTTAAATTGTCCCTTCCTTAATATGAAATATAGCAAGTATTGCATTCAGTTCCGGACAACACATTATCAAAAGGATCCTGACATGCTGGAATCAGGTCAAAGAACAACACAAAAGATTAGGGTGTGTGAGTGTATGCGTGTGTGTGAATAGATATGGAGATAAGAAAGAACTTGGTAACTGCCTAAAATTATTTGAACACAGGACTGAAGGGATGCTTTTGAGTGCAAGAATGAGAACATCTGGGTGGATTATATTTAGGACTAAAGGAATAAAATCAGAAAAATAAAAAATTAGTATCAGGAAAAATGTACTGCCAGCGAGATGTGTTAAGCTGTGTGTGTAATGCTTTTTGGACAGGAAGAGGAAACTGTAACTCCAGACTCTGACCCTCCCTCCTCCTGAAGCTTAGCAGTAGGAAATGTAGGGAATGGTTCTGCACTGGTCAAGAGATCTAATAATATGACAGAACTTGTCTGTTCTGACTTGTGTGATTATTGTGACTGAGGCATGGGTCTGGGGAGAATCAGAAGATGAGTTTTGAACATGCCATCAATTGTTGCACATGCACAAAGTTGTTTAATTTAGTGAGTGTACATGCATTTAGTGGGAGTTACACCTGTACAACTGACAACAAATCTGTCTGTGGCTGCTTTTCAGACTTCCTCTATGATCTTGGTTAAGTCATAACCTCTAGTCTCACCTTCCTCATCTGTACAACAAAAGCAATATTTTCCTGCCTCACAAGTGTGTTGTAAGGTTTAATTCATTAAAGTTTGTAAAGCAATTTACGGGTGAGTGATGGGAAGTGCTATGTAGGAGCAATGACATTTTCAAATAAACTCCCATGTTCTTCTTGGAATCCTCAGTAGCTCTTTTTCTTATTGGAACATTTAACTGATTAGGACCAAAGGAAAACAGTTTTAGTTGTTTTAATTACATGAGCTGAGATCTAAAACCAGGGGTGTAATCTGGAAGATAACAGTCAGGATAAATGCCACTTTTTGTCCTTTGCCCATCGCCTCCACTGCTAGAATTGCTGAATCCCTTGACACTACTCCTCCTACTGGTGGATGACTAAGAAGTGGTAAAGCCCCAGAAATTTCTGGCTGCTGCACCAGAGATATGGCACCATAAGGTTCCCTTTCAAGCCCTCTCAGTACTTGTTTCTCCTCTTCCCTTCACAAACCATGTTTTACTGTTCGAATGTTAGTGACTTGGAAACATTAGGTTATCTGGATCTGAGGTTAGGTCTATAGCTATGTGTGCTTGTATACACGTTTTATATTATGAGATGTACAATTGATTGCAAAATCACAAATAATACACGTGTCAGACACCCACAATATTTTTAGATGTTCAAGCAATGTCATGCAAGTTATTTTTACTGCTACGGTGTACGTGGCCTCTACCTATAGGCAGAATCAAGCTGTTTTTAACTTTATCAAACTTACGTTTATATGCTTTGCAGTATTTGATATAAATGTATTTTTGTGTGTTATAGTAGTACATTAACCTTATAGTACAAGCCCATTGTTTCACCTGTGAAGTACCAAGATAACAACTGCTGCTAATTTCAGTTAATTGCCATTCAAGCTGCATATGTAAAGGACTGTTTTGATGCTAGTCAAACCCCAAGACAATCAGTACTGAGACAAACCCATCCTCTGTTTTCAGCCTAAGTGAAATAGGCTGACAGGAGAATTTGTAGGAAGCCCTGACAGGAAGGTCGGAGGCAGCAGCTGTTTTCTAGCCTGTTGAGCTGAGCAGAAGCTACATTTTTAGGTTTAAGATGCAGGGTAAGATCAGATTGTTGTTCTGATATTTCCTTTTGTGTGTTTATTCTTATATCTCTGTCTGTATCTCAACATATGGTTATTGATTTCTTACGACTGCTCGTTTTTATAATAAATCTCTTTGTTATCTTTTAGCACTTATTTAGAGCCAGTGCTCAGTATGATTTCATAGCATCTGACTACACAGGCAGGCCTCTTCTACAGAAAAGTGGGGTACAAGATTTCTGAACACATGATCAGATAAAGGCAATGGCAGAGGTCAGGGGTGTGCAGCGGTGCAGTTGCATTACCTTTTGGTTCCTGGTCCACCCAAAGTTTAAAACACACTGGGAGCATTTACTTGTAAAATTAATGTGATGCAATATATGCTGGCATGTATTGCACCAGACTTTATTGCTCCCAGGTGCAGCATGTTCATGTGTGCCTGGGGCTGCAGCATGTTGAGCTAGGTCGGAGTAGACCCAGCTGTCAGAGAGCCCCGGGGAGTCAGCCTGCCAGCTGGGGGCTGCTCTGCCCTGGCTCAACATGCTGTAGAGGGGCTGGCTGGGGCACAAGGGTGATCCAGTGTGGAACTGGCTGGCAGGCAGCTCACACATTGAACCACCCTCATGCCCCAGCCAGCCCTGTCAGCATCTACACATCTGTTGCTGCACACTAAACAACGTTGCCATAGGATAGCAGTGGAGTTTATTAGTTTCCTCTGGCAGCATTAGTTTCCTGTGACCTAATAGGGCTGCATGCGTAGATACTGAGACTTTACTGCAGAGTTAATTAGACAGCTCCACAGTAGACGTCTTATGTAGATGCACTCACTGTCTTGCAGTGGCAGCAGCATTTCTATTCAGGCAGCAATGAGGGATTCACTTGACTTTGTGGCTCTTTATAATCCATCAAATTCTTTCTTAACTCTTTGTTCTACAGGTGTTACCAATCCACTCTCCTTTTTTAATGGTCTGTTTCCCTAGTAAAGCTATTCTTTCTTCTGCAATTCTGCTGTCTGTTGGCTGTTCCTGGTAAAGTAGCTACTATTTCACAGCCCTGCAGACTGTTTTTAGCTTTAGCTAAAAACATCAACTTATGTGCGGAAACATTAACTCAGGTGAACACAAATTCAGGTGTAGAAATAACTTGCTATGGCTGTATTGTCAAGATGTTCAAGAAGGCTTGATTTTGTTTTATGAACCCAAAAGAGATGTACATTTAATTCTAATAACTATGGAACTAAAGAAACGACATATTTTAATTATTTTTGCTTAGTTTTTGTTTCTAATACTTAATGTATGATACAGCAGATTAATGCATATTCCATTCCAATAAACTTGTATTTGTTTTTGCTTCAATTTTAAGCTGAAAAATATAACCCAAACCCCTAGTATATTAGTAAAGCTTTCTTTTTACCTAAAGAGAAATATATGTTGTGTCATATACAATGACACCCCACACCATCTGCACCTCCCTGATGACTAAAAAATTATATTTAGAGACTTGCTTTTAAGCATTGGCTTGTAGGTAGATATTGCATTTAGAACAATAGTCCAGGAGAATGGCAAGGGTTAATTAGTGTCTAAAAGCCTGTTTGTGACAAGGTTTCATATTCTCAGCCTTGGTGTGGGAAGCAAGCAGACAAACAAGCTGGGGAAACTGAAAACATGTATCATAGTGTTCCATAACAAAGATAAGGGAACCTGCAGCATTGGCATTAGGTCACAGTGACCAGCTGCAAAACCCCTGGAATTTCCAGTTTTGGTGAAATGATCAAATTAGGAAGCTGGGCATGCTGAAATTAAGACACTGGTAAGTGACCAAATTAAGAAGTATGCACGCAGGATGTTTGAGAAACAAGGAGATATGCTGACAGAACAGAACACGGACAGTATGATGACCACAGGGAAACCAATCAATGGTACCCAGAAATGAAGAGTCATAGGAGGAAAAGAATACAAAAGAAGGGATTTTCAGAACAGTAGGGGGGATTTTAAGGGGCAAATCCTGAGGCCATCATGGGCAGAGGGCACACCAGCCCATCTCACCCACCACACGAGAGGGCAGGGGGGCATCAGTCCTTAACATCAGGCTGCTGATGTCTGACATTCAATCAAAGAACCACAAGGTGCCACTCACATACTGGCCAGACACAGTGCTTTCCTTGTGAACCCCTTGGGACTGGAATATAATTAGTATTGTATTCTTGCTTGCTTTGCTTGGATTACACATATTTTTTTTTTATCACTGTGTATCAATAAAATTTGCCTATTTTAAGGAAGAAGTTGTGGTTAGTCTGAGGGTTTGGGTACACCCAGAACAAGGTATCAGGGCTGGGTCAAATCTAGTGCCAACAATTGGTGACTCTGCTGGGACCAAGTACAGTGCCAATACCCCAGCTGGCTCAGAGGTGCAGACACTTCTGCCCCACACCAAAGTACATGTCCAGGCATGTGCAAAGAGGCAAAAATCCCCTGGCACAAATTTGTGCTGCTCCTATTTGAGCTGCTGCAAATGCATGTGCCTGCAAGTGTGGATATGCTTATTAAGTCCAAATGGGAGGTTCATACCAGTGAGATAATCCAGAAGACAGCATGACAGAAAAAAACTTAATGATGAAAGTACTGTGTTTCACTATATGATACACAGAATCAAAATATATGAGTCCTAATTATTGCTGGGGGGCTTGATATGAGCTGTTTCATTTCTTATTTTTATATAGAGTAATGAAATGGGAGGTAAGTAGGGCAGCACCCTTAGCACAGTTTTGGTTGGGGAGTGCAAAAATATCTACCACTGCCTCTGGAATCAAGGCAGTCAATGCTGCCCCATGCATCATAGCTGTCCATGGCATGAAGCCACACTGCTACACCTCTAAAGATAAAAGTGGACACATGGAATAGAATGGATTCAAACACCATAGTAAATTCCTGTCCTCCCCTCCCTAAAAAGTTCACTTGCCTATGCCTACTACAGAATGAAAGGTACAAACAGCAGCAACCAATATAAAGTCATCTGAGAGCAAAGACAGACCATGTTGGCAGAAATAGCTAGAGCAGCACAAAGCATACAACCCCTGCACATTGGTAATATCCCTCAATTGACCATTTTTAGTTTAGATCTGGTGTATGGTGTCAAGTTTATTTTGTCATCTTCCTCTTCCTTTACATCACAGTCCTATTCCTGGTGGCCTAACCTCATTCTCTTGACTCTGTGGATTCCTACCATCCTCTGTATCTTTCTTCTTTTTCCCCCTTTACAAAGTGAAACCAACACAAAATTTCCTGAACATTACTGTGCTTATTCTGCTGGTAACACTGATTATTTCCCTCAGTCTGTACTTCTGTTGTGTATTTAGACTACAACCACTTGGGCTAGGGACAGATGTTACACATTAACCAGTATAACTGATAGGAAACTGGTTCAGATCTGCAATGCAACAGAAGTTCAGTGCACATAAACTGCTTTCAAAATGGCTAAAACCAGCTTAAGATAAACCTGGATGGATGTAGTATCAGACTCAACTAATTTAGGTTACACTGGTTTACTGGACTTCTGTCCCAGATCCCCTCTAAATTCAAGTTAAATCACAGTCCCCCAGCATCTCAGGATGCTTTGCACCTTCTCCACAATCCCTTTGCCCTCTGCAGGGTGGGCAAGCTAGCGTTGGCCCAAGCTGTTTACTCTAGCAGGGCAGGGAGGCATGCTCTAGCACCCTTGAGCTTCTGGCATGTGACTGCACTTGACTGCAGATATGTGACTGCACTTCTGGAATCAAAACTGAATGTCTGTTCACTTGTTTATTGGTTCAATCTATGCAGCTTAGAATAACCTGCAAAGATTAAATTGATTCACCCTCAGGCTTTTTGACTGTCTGTACTTAGCCTTAAAGGCTGGGACCATATCATAAGATAAATTATTGTTTTGTGTAGGACCTAACATAAGAGTATACTTATCTTGATTAAGATCTGTAGATACTACTGAAAAACAAGCAAGAAAACAGGTTCTTTAACACAAATAAATATTAATGTTGGACCCTGAATATTTTCAGCAAGCCATGAAATACCCATGTGTGGTTGATTTTATATCTGCAGGTGGAAAACTGTTCCTTTATTTTTCTTCTTTATAAGGTATGGTCTTCTCCTTCACATATCTCAGATTTTCAGAATATTTGCTAAAACTCCCAATAAAAATTAGCACTGCAATTATTATAGTCACAGGAATTTATACTACAAGTCCTAGGCTAGGGACAGAAATTCAAAAAGCCTGAGCCTGAATTGATTCAATCTTTGCAGATTAGTTTAATCTGGCTATGTTGTACTGGTTTTTAACTGCACAGACATCCTCTCTGGACTGAGGAAATTCAAGCACATGCCTGCAGTGGCTCAGGTTAGAAGTGTGTGTGTGGGGGGGAGCAGGAGTGCTAGAGCAGCCCGCTCTTCCCTTCCACACTGCTGAGCTGAGAGGTGGTGTGACCAGGCCCCAGCAGGATGCTCTGATTAGGGTGGGGTTTCCCCTCCCTCGCTGTTGATAACAGAGCATTAATTAGCTCTGTTATCAGCATTTAGCACCCTGTCAGAAAACAAAGCCTCTCTCATTAGTTCAAGCTCTTCTTAAACAGCTTTTTCCACAGAAGGACTGGACAGACATTACCAGTTACCTGTTGATTAGCTACAAAAAGCCCTAAGCGGACACTATCCTGTAGGTCTTTATACTGTCTGCCTTACACAGACACCTCTCAGCATTAGCTAGCACACCACACGATGGCCACGGTCTGTACTGCGGGAAGGAGGGAGGGTGGGGACCCCTGCTTGAGCAGTGAGGCAGGGAGGCAGAAGAAGCCAGGCAGATGCTGCTGTGCCTGCAAGTTTCTGCCAGAGCTCCAGCAAGGTAGTGGGGGGTGGGGGGACAGCCCAGTTCTCTGGAGCAGAGAACCCCACCCAGCATAGAGAGTATGCTGGGATGCTGGGGGACTCTGATTTAACTTAAACCAGGAAAGGGTCTGGGACAGACATTGTATAAACCGGTTTGACCCAAATCAGTTAAGTCTGATACTATATTCAAACTGGTTTCAGGCATTTTCAAACTGGTTTATGTGTAGTGAATGTCTATTCTGTTACAGGTTTAAACCAGTTTCTGATCACTTAAACCAGTTTATGTGTAATATCTGTCCATAGCCCAGGTGTGTATGAAGATTTGGGAAAATTCTTATAGACCCAAACATCTTAAGAGCCATGCAAGCTCAATGCAAGTTATTATGTTTGCTCATGGTTAAGTTTATAGCTTTATACTTTTTCCTACTTCAATCTTCTTTCTGACAAAAGAGAGGGGAGAAACACCACATTCTCTTTTCCTATGATAATAGGAAATTTTTAAGATATCAGAGTAAAAACCAAGAAGGTTGCCTGAATAATCTGTAAACTAGTCTTGTGATTGAACTTTTTGATTTACTGAATTGTTTAGGTCTGCATACAGTGTAATATTTATCTACTATGAGTCTCAGTTTGCTAAGAACAGTTTACAACCTTTTCCCAATCCATTGTTTGTATTTCAGATACTCTAATTTATCCCCCCACCCCCTTCCTCTAGATGATTTAAGGATTTTTTTCTTAATACTTCAAAGATGTACTGACACACGTATTTGGAAGTCTTATTTTCATTATAACTCTTCAGTTACTGAAGTAATATTTAATTTGTTAAATACTTTAAAACAGATTAAATAATGTTTAGACTGCAGTACACAGTTCATAGAATTATAGAACCAGAAGGGACTTGTAAGATCATCAAGTCTGGTCTCCTGCCATGCGTACTGGGCTCAAACGAGCTCAACAAGGTGCTTGTCCAGCCCACTCTTGAACACCTCCCAGGATGGCTACCGCAGAATCTGGGAGCATGTTCCAGTTTCTAGTTAGTTTTGTGGAAAATAAGTTTTTCCTTATGACCAGACTAAATTTTTACACCATTAGCTTGTGCCCATTTGTCCTTATCCTCCCAAGTGCTGCCTTCCTGAAGAGTTGCTCCGCTAGATCCCTGACATACTTGTAGGCAGCGATCAAGTCACCTCTGTCTTCTCTTACTCAGATTGAACAGACACAATTCCCAGAGTCTCTCCTCACACAACCTATCCTCCAGGCCCCTACCCAGATGGGCAGCTCTTCTCTGTACCCTCACAAGCTTATCCACAAACTTCTTGAAGTGTGGTGCCCAGAACTGGCCACAGTACTCCAGCTGTGGCCTCACCAGTGTCAAATAGAGGGGAAGGAGAACCTCTGTGGAAGTGCTGGCAACACACGGTCTGATGCACACCAGAGTTCTATTTGCCCTGCCGGCAACTTCATCGCATTGTTGGCTCATATTCATTTTCTGGTCAAATGTTACCCCCTGGTCTGTTTCAGATGTAGTCCCTGCCAGTGGACCAAGTTCAAGTAAATATACCGATTTCACGAACAAGAGGATGAATTTCTTTCAGGGTGCTAGACATAGAAAAAACTAGAACTCTTGGTTCCAAAATGATACCTTTTATTAGACCAACTGGTAAATGCCAAGACAACTGTCCTTTTCTGCAAGCTTTCAGGATCAAAGTCCCTTCATCAGGTTCTGGGAAAAGTGTAGATGGTACAAGATGGTAAAAAGTCCCCATAGGTAGGAAATAAACTTCGTTTTTGCACAGAGGGAGCTGAAGATGGAAGGCTGTCCTTTTGAGGGTTCTACACAGTAGTGCAAACAATAGGTGTGCAGCTATGACTGACACAGAATTTTGGCGTATGGACAAAAAAAACTCTGTATGAAAAAGACAGGTCAGACCAATTTGCCCAAATATACCTTGCTTCCTACCAGTAACATGAATTTGAGAGTTTTGCCCAGTCCTATTTAAATGACTGTGGTCCTAGGCTAAAAATCTGCTCACATTGCAGTCAGTGGGACTTCTGCTTTTGACTTCAAAGAAGTCACAACCTGCACCTGCTCAGTTTTACTTATATGAGTAGTCTTCCAGGCATGGGTGACTAGTGCCGCCTTAGTCAGGGGGGGCATGTGCCTCCCCAGCAACCAGTCAGTGACCGGGGGAGAGGGGGGAAGGATCCAATCTTCCCGGCAGCAAATCTTGGCAACCAGGAAGTGGCCACAGTGCTCTCAGAAGTGGCCGCAGTGCTTCATCTGGCACTCCCACTCCCTAGCCAGTGCTCGCAGGGGGGGCACTGGTGCTCCCGCCTGCCCTCCCTGCCCATCACCTAAGCAGGGTGCACGGCCTGTCAGGGGGTGCAACAGCACTCTCAGAGGGTGCACATGCATCCCCGTACACCCTCTATGCATCGCCACTGCCTCCAGGTCTATTGAGTCAACAGAACTTACTCAGGTAAGAAAAATGTTGAATACAGGGGACACTCAGGAAAGTTAAGTTAAATTAAACTACTGTATATTTAATGTGTATTAAAGATCATTAAATTCTTTCAGAAGTGGTTTTAATTTAATTCAAAAAATGAATTATCAGGAAATTTCACAAAATGAACTAAAGCCAATATACTTCTGAATGATATTGTTCAAGCATCAGTTAATGTGTTTTAACTAGTAATTTATGCTCCCTCCTTCATTTGGCTAAACTTTCCTGAATGTCCCAATGTAGACATGGTCTTGGAAAGCCTCTTACATATATTTGTTCAATGTTTTCCCATTTTTCTTTGTCCTATACAGCAGGAATACTCTGAATCTTGTATCATCTACCAACTATTTAAAACTTGTATCCCCTGAGCTGGCATCAGGAAAATTTTCTCAGCTATTATAGTATCTAAATAAATTCAATACATTTGTACCTAATCTGATAGAAAATCATTTATTTAAAAGCAATATATTGTACCTATTTTTATAGGTCAGTATGATGTCACAGTAGAAGTGAATATAGAAATATACTAAAATATTATTTGCTAATTTATTAATCTGATTTCCTTGAATGGATACATTTTCAAAAATCTTTAACAGGAAGTAGGAAGTGGGATTATTTTGATCTCCTTTGGGGTGTTTCAGAACAGATAGCCTGGCAAAGTATGACATGCTAGGTCACAGTATTTGTTACCGTTTTAATATCCCAATAATTTAATGGTCCGTTTGTTTTAATTCTCTTCCAATTTCAAAATAGCTAGTCAAATGCATGATTTCTAAAGAGAGCAAACTACTGCCAAAGTGGGTTTTTGATTAATCAACCTTGCTCCTTTTTTCATTTTCTTCTTTTGCAGAATATCTGTATGTTAAAAGGTGTGTATATATATGTGTGTGTGTGTACACACACACACAACATTATGAAAAGTATAGACAATTTACACACAACCTCAGTTTAACAAGTAATTTACGCTATAAAGTGAGTAGATAATAATTATACTTTAGTATTCCATAGAAAGCTTCCTTGGGCACGTTCCAATGAGTGCAGACATGCAGGGGCACATTTTCTGTGAGACAAATAGCAGTGGCACATATTTGTGCCACTGCTATATGTCTCCAGGCACACCCCTGCACATATGCTCCAGCATGAGCCAAACTGACCCAGGTTGGGTAGGGGAGGCTGGGGCTACCACCTGTGCTGGTCCCAGAAGCATAACCCAGGATCCTAGGGGCAGCACCACTCAGCCAGCCACTTGGAGCCTGGCCAGCAGCCACACCATGGCTTTTTTTCAGTGGCATTTTTTGTTTTGTTACTGGTGACTCCCAGTGTCAAAAAACCCCACTATGCCACAAATTAGCAGCACAGCAAATGGGTGCACATGCGCTGTGTGTGGTTTGCATTGCCCCAAACTGCTTTGAGGCTCTGCAAACTGCAAATGTGTGCTCATCAGGATGCACCCCTTGTTTGTATTCACAGATACATCACCTTTTACTTCACATTCACAAGAAGTTTTTAACTTTCTCTTTACTGCTGTCAGCACTGTCAGTTATAGGAGAGGGTTCATTCTGACTCACCTCATATAATCCACAAATCTGTTACCTAAGTTTCAGTTGCAACGACAAATTATGCCTGAAGTAACAGCAACAGTGTTAACTGTTTCTGCTGTAACAGGAAATTAAAAACAATCAGAAAGCAGTGTTTTGTTGAAATTAAAACCTATCACAGAAATGTACATACTAGTTTTGACAAGGATGAATATTAGGAAGAGACATACACATACCCTAGAACAGTAAATGGTATGGTAGGTAGGGCACTCGCTTGTGATATGGGAAGCCAAACTTCAATTTTGGATTTGAACTGCATTGTCCCACACTCCAGGGCGTGCCCTGGAGCTGGCTATTCTGGCTAAAGAACTGGCTAGTCTTCCAGAGCGCTCTCTCAGTCACTACTGTGATAAGCTGTTCCACTTTATAAATAATTAATTCTTCATTGGAAAAGAATATTCTGCATCCCAGATAAGTGTGACAAATCTCATTTTTCTCTTTCTTCCTTTGCAATCCTATGGACTATTAGGCAAAATATGTATATATATTATTCTTTAAAATGAAACGAGTGTACTACCACTGATGCTTAATAAATAAGGAAGTCCAAAATGTCTTTAATTCCTAAGAGCTTTTTTTCAGAGTAGAGTTACATTTTTAATTGAAGATTTATTTATTATTATTCTGTTACCGAATTATACTTGGCATTCATATTTTCTTCTACCTAGTTGTGTTTTCTCCTTAATTTTTCTATATCATTAAAAAATGGATTATGTTAAATGGTGCTTTAGTGAATGCCAGACCTCATCCCCTTCCTATTAAATATTTAAAAGTATTTTTGCATATAACATGTGAACAAGGTTTGTGAAATCATTATGATGTGAATTATGGCCATGCATCATTCCTATACTGAGGTATAATCTGGTCGACCGGATGGTATGGCAAATCATCCTGACATGTTTATATTAATATGGGTATGTAAATGAGAAAGAAATGGTCAAATTTATGTTAAAGACTTCTAAAGGCTTAACAGCATCTTACTAAGTATATATGTCAGCTTAATCTAATCCTCCTACTTCTAACACGTTCTGTGGTCTCAGCACGGTGCCTATAAAGCTCTCGTGTGTTATGAGGGATTGCATCTGAGAAGTTTTTCATCAGGACTACACTTTGTTCAATAAAACTTTATATCTAGTCTTAGGCTGACAGAAAGCTATCTATCTCAAATTTGCATCACAAACTTTTAGCTGCTTCTGACATCAATAACGCTGGCTATAATACCTCCCAGTAATCTGTTACAACTCACGGAGTGCACATATTCTCAGTTCTCATCTTACTTTGTCAGCTGCAAACACGCTGCTCTAATTTGTGCAGACTGGTTCATCTGAACACTGAACTTCTTTGTGCCAATAAAAAACACTCTTTTAATCGAAAGCTCATTTGGGTGGATTTGTGGCAGTGTTCCTTCCTCCACTCCAATCATTTCAAGTCCTGCTTAACTGAAGCATCTTTGTGTCTCCTTCATGCTTGGTAAAAGGGACAATGCACAGCCATTCTAAGCTCATCAGTAAGTCCACCATGGCCAGCTATGGATCTAACCACAATTACAGATCAACAGGGTATGGTTATTTGTTTCCTGTTGAGTACTACCTTTTTTTCCAAACATGAGCAATGGAAGTTCATAAACACAACAGTGTTCAATTAAAATAAAATGGTTACTTACTCTACTACCTTACAGTAATTGTGGTTATTTCAGACACAGCCTTCAGTGTTTTTTTTCACTATAAAGTATGTTAGATCAAAAAGATTTGAATCACAATAACTGTGCTGGAGTACTGCGTCCAGTTTTGGGCTCCACAATTCAAAAAGGATGTGGAGAAGTTTGAGAGAGTGCAGAGGAGAGCCACGCGCATGATCAGAGGTCAGGAAAACAGATCTTACAATGACAGGCTGAGAGCCATGGGACTCT
>NW_017728947.1:62596026-62675573 GCF_001723895.1 Crocodylus porosus | reverse complement strand
ATATATATATATATATATACACACACACACACACACACACACACACACACACACACACACAGTATATTATATAGTTAATATACCATTAAGTTGTTAACGGGTTGACATCCTAACACCAGTTGAAAATGAAAATAATCAAAGGAGTTCTAAAGAAATTGGAAGGTCTTCAGAAAGTTTAGCTGCAGCTAAGAACTAGTGGGCTGTATCTTTCATAAGCTGTAAGAAAAAACTGAAATAAGGTTTTGGTTGCTCCACTTTCTATATCCTCAGAGGTGCACAAGGAAGCATAAGGTGCTCTCATGGCCATAACCGATACTGCTACAGATATTGTTTATGAGTTGCACATTTACCAAGAGTAGGATTCACAGTGGCATGTATTCAAAGAAAGTTAGTTTTTTTAGTTCAAACAGACACAACATTCTTGAGAGGGATCAGTATTTGCAAAGTCAGCAAGTCACTAGCTAGACAAAAATGTTGTACCTCTTCTATTCTAGAATTTCAAACCAAATGGTAGATGAACATTTAAGTTAAAAGCTAGCAACTTGAAGAGCCAGCTTTAGTAGTTAGATTATAAACAGCCTATAGTTAGGTTTTACCAAATATGGTCACATAAAAGCCTTTCTCTGCAAAAGATATTAATGTTACCCTAGTAACAATAAAGGTAGATATAACTCTGAGAAAGAATAAATTAGATTTTATGTAAACACCTAATTACTGCATTGTTCTGATTAGAAATCCCATTTTTCCCCTCCAAAAGAACCATTAAAATCACACTCAACTTATATGAGTGTCAACCTATAATTGGCTTTTGTTCTTGCAGTATTTTTAAATGCAGTAAAAATACCGAGTCAGAATACTTTTCATAGCAGGTGTGTAAGTATTTTAATGCATTTAACTCTTTGAGTTCTTTTATTGGGTATTTTCCTTCTATGGGATTTTGTAATGGCAACAGCCATTCTATAGTAACTCTCATAGTTGGGGAAAAAGCTATTTTTCCTAAAATTGACTTTGAAAATGTGGGGTTAATTTATATTCAGGGTTGATTTAAAATCCATGCTATGCGAAACAATAAATGATTTCAGCTGATCTGACAATTAATATAATACAACAATCTTAAAAAGTAATCATCTAAATTGTCCATTACCTCCAAAATCTAAAACCCCCACAAAAAACCTCTGTATTCTGTTAGTAAATTAATATAGGAAAAACCAGACAAAAAGGGGTTAGGAATACTTTATACAAGTCATAAATATTCTTTTTTTTCTACAAATGTGCTGGAACTGTTTGCTATATATTACATCCTTTAAAGGAAGAAAATAATTTAAAAATATTTAAAATATTTTACAACTGACAGCTTTGACACATCACTCTAAAGCTACTAAATAAAATATCCAATTCATGAGGAATATAATAATAATAGCATGAAGATGCCTGTGGGTATTGTATTTAGTGGTTCATTGCTGTACTGTGTTCTTTGAGAAGCTGAAGAAATTCCACCTGATGCCCAGAATGCAACCAGGACCTGTATTAATGAAGCACTTAAGCATGCCCCTTGTTGGATTTTAATGTATTAAAGATTCAGCCTCTTACTTTGAACCTCTTACAGCAGAATGAAAACTAGTATAAAAATTCTTCTATTAAGAGCTACAGATAGGTGCTGGTTAACAACAAAATTTTATTTTCAAATACATTACACAAAGCTGCTTCCCAGCCTGTGGACTTTGCAAAGAAAAATGCTAAGCAACACAAGTGAACTTTCTCCTGAAATTCCTTGCTGATAAATTAGTGCTAGCTATAAATTTAATGCACGCTACATTTTAACAAGACTGCATTTCTTACTGATGATTATAATGGTGATGGTCATTAGGGCCTTAGAGAGATTTAGAGGGAACTAAAGATGAATGAAAAACCTTGATGATTCATTCTACACCCATGCCATTAGTTTAACATAAAATACTACGTAGTTACATTTTTCTCGCACTTCATCCATTTATCCTATTTATACGTTTTGCCCAATATTAGATTTAACTAAGGCAAATGTACTTTACTCAAAGCTAATTATTATATGCCCCGTGAAACATCAGAGAGAGAAAAAGCAAAGGGATCATGTAAATTGTATGCTAGGAACATGTTTTATCAGGTTGCTTCTTAGTTCTTAAACAAGACACAGTAGAAGAACAACGTTCTGTCAGGCTACATGTTCTTTCCTTGCTTCATGGATTAAGCATGCTTACTCCATGCCACATTTTTATTGCTTTGAATTTCTGTACTTTAAATCTATTAAACAATGTCAAGTTGAATTTCCTTCAAAAATTGCTGCAGGTTAAATAAAAAAAATAGGACAGTAGGTTCTTTGAGGGCTAACATTATGTTAGCTAATTAATAGAGATCTGTTGTAGGTTTGCAAACATCTCTCTTTTTTTAAATATGTGAGTGCATCTTTGAGACAAATAGAGACTAAAGGCCTGATCCTACTCCTATTGAAGTCAATGGCAAAACTCTTACTGAAACAGCATGATCAGGTCTTTAACCATTCTGTAGGCCTGTCAGATGAAAGAGGGTTTTTGCATGTTGTTACGAACTTTTGTAATTGAACATAGCATATCTACCCATTGAAACATAAGGCATACATTGTATTTCTAACATTATTATTCTCACTGCTTATCTGGGAAGGGACTGAAATTATGGAGAGTTATTACTACACAAAACAAACAGTATACCAAATTTCCTTGGTTAACTGTATCTGTTTTTAAGGGCACAGATATATTTGGCAGTAAAGACACACACAGACACCTCCCCCCACTCTACTCTATCATTTCATAGATTTTTTTTTAACTTTTGCATTTTAAAATAGTACCATGCTAATATTCAGTAATTACACTGCTCAAAGACATTTATGCAGCAGATCTATCTTTCTAGAGTACAGCTCATTTTTGTTTTTGTCATCTATTCGGACTGCCATATTTTTTTCCAGGCTAATGCTTTTTTAAAAAAATGAGTAATATGGCTGGTAACCAAAGAAAGAACATTTGTATTCCAATCATGCCTACTCTTCACGCTTGCTTTTAAATTTTTTCCTCAGTTAAACCCCACTTAATTACTATTAATGGCTTATTCCAGCAACAGTCTTACCTGCTTGTAGTATTTCAGTACTGAAGCTATCCTTCTTGTAGAAAGTTCTAAAACACAAAGGTATTGCAGTGCAGTCTTCGGAAAGTTTCTCAACAGCTTGCCTAAAAACAGCAACCATATCTTGTAGAGTTGTATCTAAATCAACTGAAGAAACAGATGGTGAAGTCAGGCTTAGGCATACTGAGATTGATGCGCTAGTGGCAGAACTGGACTCCACAACCTCACATTCAATATGGCAGCCCTCTGAAAACGTCTTCATTGAAAAAGTTTTTCTTTGTAATGGATCATCCACTACTGCAATGACATGCCACTCAATGAGTGCCTCTCTGGGTAGGTGCGGTACCACAACCACAGCTAGTGTTCCAGACACTGCGGGTAGATTACTGCACATTATGGAGTCTTCTGCCTAAAAATGAAACAAAGCAATCCAAGCATTAGATTACAGAATTACTAGAAGCTGATTCTTATATGCTGGAAAGGGAGCTACAGCTCCTTCACTATAATTTAGTTTATAAAACAACAGATAAATCTGTAAGAATGAGTAAACATTAAATAGTAAGGTAAAATAAATGGTTCTCAGATCTTGTCATTCAATTAAAAAGTGAATATGTATACTATGGTACAATCATACTATATTTATCAGCACAGTTGGTTTATTACCATGGATATTTTGTTTTTCTCTCTTTGTTACCAAGAAAGTAACTTAAGTCACCTTAAGCAATTATGAATCTGTCTGACAGCTAATTCTTGTTCATTTTCTCAATTTTAGTTTCCTACTATGTCAATGTCATTTTAAGGAGGAATACAGATCTTAATGTTATTTGTGCTCATTCCTATAAAACAAGACAAGAATCAGAGAAGAGCAGTTAGAACTACTGTACAACATGTTGCATGGTATGACATTTATTTGCACCAACGGTATTTCAATGTGAAAAATGTTTAAAGTGTTGCATGAAAAAAATGGAACAAAACATGCACTCGAAACAAATGAGGTTTATGTTCAGCATGGGCTGAATGCATCATCTAAAGCAGTGGTTCTCGACCTTTTTAGACTCAAAGCACCCATAGATAGACTTGAGGAATCCCTTGAAAAATGCCAAGTCCTAGTTTTCAGTCATTTTTTGCATATAGAAAAATAATATAGAATTTTTTGTTGCAGAGGGCTCAAAAAGATCCCAACTATTAGTATCTATTTGAAATCTATCCCTGGGTTTATCTTGTGAGTTATGCTTGCAAACAGAACAGTGCCAGCACTGTGTGGCACCCAGGCTGCCAGGTACCTTGTGTGAGAATCACTGCTCTAGAGGGTGACAGCATCCTCTCAGTGACAAAGTTCAACCAGCAATGACCTGCAGGAGCAGAGCCTGGACTTCCTATTCTAAATGACTGTCTACAACAGGCACTGGTAACTTACAGCCTGCAAGCTACTGGATCCCATGGGCGGTGTCAGGGGGCTTTTGACAGTGGGGGGCTTTCACCTGCTCTGGGGCTGGGCAATGGGGAGAACCAGTGGCAGTGAGGACCTAGTGCCAGCCTACCTCAGATGAGGTCTTTCTAGCCTGCTGCCAAAAAACCTTGCCAACTCCTGGCTACACAGTCATGCTTTCTCTTACTCATTCTCCTTTTTGCCCATGACTTTTACATATTTGGTCACACACAGGCTATTTTCAACAGGATAGGTTGAAGATACAGTCCAACCAGCTTATCCTGGGGGTTAGTGCCTTTCCTGTGGAGGAGAAGTGAGTTTCTATCCTTCCAGGCTGAGGGTCTAGAACCCAGCTCTTCCACTTCCTCTCCAAGTGCACTAAATATGATGAAAAATGAAGACTACTGCCACCTCACGCCCATCATGATTGTGGTCACTGGGGATGAGCCCCATGCAGCCTCCCTGGCCAACTTCTAGCTCTAAAGCATGCCAGCAGACTCTGATGGGTGACGTAAACTCGGCCCCATACTCCCTGGGACATACTGCCAGAGTTGGATAGACAAGGCCTTGAGACCAATTCTGAACTAGACTTAAAACTCGAAATGTAGAACAGCTTGCAGAAGTCTATCATCTTACAGATAAGTATGCACTTAACTGTTTTAGTTACAAATGCAGGCATTGCTAATACATACACTCATAAAACTTGTTAAATGAAAATGAGTCTGTTTACTGAAAGGAATCTGATTATACATACATGTATATCCCCCCTGAAAAAATAACTGAAATTACTTGTAACAGTTTTCTACAACAATGAATTATATTTAAACAAATTTTCCCTCTGAATAGATTTCTTAAAATTGTCTTACTTCCCCCACCTTTTCTTAAAGAATGATCACACATTAAGTACTCTTGATATTAGTGACTTATACTTTCCTCTCCTTTGTGTGTATTGATGATAACTTTTTTTATATACCAATTTGCTTACACTGCAGTCTATACTGTTAATATTGTACATTGCCTGACCTTTGAATGGAAAAATAATAACAAGTTAAAACAGTCATTTTATCTGAAGTCGATAAGGCCATAACACTCACCCTGTCTTCAATTCACATGCTCAATTTTCATCCACTCACTCTCAACTTTGAGAGGAAGGAATAATGACAGGTTACAGGCACTTTATTTCAAAATTCACTCACAAAGTTATTGACAAGCATTTTTCCACAGAAAAGTCTTTGCTGCTTGACCCTCGTGAGCTGTTTACATGAAAAATGCACTTACTTCTAGATTAACGATAGTGGAGCCTAATTCCATACCAAACATGGAGCAATTGCTTTAGCATTTCTGTTTTTGATATGGGAACAAAAATAGGGATAATTTGTCTCAAATTGCAGTCACTTCAGTCATAATAAAATCTCACTGAATACTGTTTGCTTTCAGTACTTTCATTAGGTAAGCTGGGGCTGTTATTAAGGTACCAACACATAAATGTTATATTAGCACTTAACAGTAGCACAGTATTCTCCTCCAGGAGATGAATTCTAACCTTGTCAATATAATTCTGTTCTGAGTGCTATAAAACAGTTTGAAAAGATGAAATACTGGAGCTTTGCACTGGAGAAAAAAAAGTCATGCTCATTCAGGCTTAAAGGCCACTTTGTTGGCCCAAGGTGCTGAGGTACTGTTTAGAAAATAAGTCTAAAGAAGCTCTCTCAGGTCAAGTCAAGCATTGAGACAAACTTTTCTACTTTATTGTACTTGTCTTAGGTTGTTAAATCAATTACTAAGTATTTCTGCTTGCCTTCAGTTGCCATTTAGAATGTGGCAGGAATACAGGAAAACTCCGGCCAAGATAAAGTACATTTTCAGCTCAACAAATCATAATCATTCTGAATGAAAGACTATATGTGGTAGACCCATATATTCCCATAAATGTGTATTGTGTGGCACTCCTAACCTTCAAATTACAGGTTTGCACAAAATACAAGCGATTGAACTGTTAGGAACTAATGGTCTTTCTGCATTCCATCATTTGTTACTGGATCTTTCAGAAACTCTTTAAACAGTGACCTCTCCCAACTGAATTTCAGCATAGCATTGCCATTTTTGTTAAGCAGATATGTCCTATATGCTTCAAAAAGTGAGTCTTTAGAACTTCTTAACTGCCTTACCCTTAGCTTCTCCAGTACTTGAGGTACTGTATTTATCTAAAGCCAAGACGACTTTGAATTTAAGATGACTCACCCAATAATAAGATTTCATACATGGAAAACTAAAAATGTGTTATACTTTTCCATGTATAGAATCAAAGAACCATAGAAAATTAGGGTTAGAAGGGACCTCAGGAGGTCATCTAGTCTAATCCCCTGCTCAAAGAAGGACCCAGCCCCAACTATATATCCCAGCCAAAGCTTTGTCTAGTTGGGTCTTAAAAACCTCGAAGGATGGAGATTTCACCACTTCTCTGGGTAACCTGTTCCAGTATTTTACGCCTAGTGAGAAATTTTTTCTCCTCCTAATGAGAATATTTTTCCTAATATCTAACCTAAAATTCCCTTGCTGCACCTTGAGACTGTTGCTCCTTGTTCTGTCATCTGCCACCACTGAGAACAGCCTAACTCCATCCTTTTTTGAACCCCCCTTCAGGTAGTTGAAGGATACTATTAAATCCCATTGATCTCCTCTGCTCTAGACTAAATTAGCCCAGTTTGCTCAGCCTCTCCTCATAAATCATGTCCCCTAACCCCCACACCATTTTTGTTGCCCTCTGTTGGACTCTTTCCAATTTCTCCGCATCCTTCCTGTAGTGGAGGGCCCCAAACTGAACACAATACTCCAGATGTGGCCTCACCAGTGCTGAATGGAGGGAAATAATCACTTCCTTTGACCTGCTGGCAACATACATACCAATGCAACCCAGTATGCCATTAGCCTTCCTGGCAACATGAGCACACTGTTGGCTCATTATTGTCCACTGTAACCCCCAGGTCCTTTTCTGCAGAGCTGCTGCCCACCCCGTCAGACCCCAGCCTGTACTGGTACATGGGACTGTTTCATCCTAAGTGCAGGAATTTACTCTTGTCCTTCTTGAACCTCATGAGATTTCTTTTGGCCCAATCTTCCAATTTGGCTCACTTTGAATCCTAGCCCTACCCTCCAGCATATCTACTACTCCCCCACCAGCTTGGTGTCATCTGTAAATTTGCTGAAGGTGCACTCTTTACCATCTTCCGAGTCACTGATGAAGACACTGAACAAAACCAGCCCCAGGACCGACCCAAGGGCACTCCACTTGATACTGGATGCCAACTACACATCGAGCCATAGATTACTACTTTTTGAGCCCGATGCTCCAGCCAGTTTTCTATCCACCTTACAAGTCCATTCATCCAGTCCATACTTCCTTAACGTGCCTGTGAGTATGTTGTGGAAGACCGTATAAAAAGCCTTGCTAAATCAAAGTATAGCACATCTGTTGGTCTCCTTGCATCCAGACAGCCAGTCACCTCGTTATAGAAGGCAATCGGGTTGTCAGGCATGACTTGCCCTATGTGTATTCATGCTGACTGTTCCTAATCACTTTTTCCTCCAAGTGCTTAGAAATGGATTCCTTGAGGATCTGTTCCATGATTCTTCCAGGGTCTGAAGTAAGGCTGACTGGTCTGCAGTCTGAGGCCTCCACCTCAAATACTTTTTCAGGGGATCATGGAAGGTGGAATACAATCATACTTAGATACCTAAGTTCACTTACTGCCTAATAGGTGTAACAGAATTAGCATTGAAGCATCCAATCAGAAGTCATGTTTCAAAGAATGTAACCATATAGAAGATATGGGAGGATATCTCCTCTGGGGTTGGATAATTTGCCATTACTCACCAGAAGGAGACTGCCACTGGAAACCAAATCTGTACAGTATGGCTTTATTTTAGAAACTGTGAAAATTTTGGAGCTTTCCAGAGACCAGATCATGACCCAGACCCTCATACTTACTTTTGTCTAGAGCATAGTCTCTGTCTCATTACTAAAGAAATCAGATGCTTTTATTAGCTTCTAAGACTCCAGAGTGAAGGCATGATGTTCAGACCCAAACAGTCCTTTATAGAGATATGCCAGTAATCACTGTTCTAACTTGAGTCTGAGGTGTCTTACACTGCCTCTACAGCATGTTCTTGTAGATGGGTCCCTTGTGGCTTCTTTTGGCTCTTCAGATAAAGAATCCAAGATGGAATTACTAGAGACCCAGACCCAGACCTAGTGTAATTATGTTATGACAGATAACAGCCTGATAGATTTCCAGTTAGGAAACCAAAAGAGGTAGAATAGCACATTTTTATTCCAACTGCGCTGAAGTGACCTTCTCTACCTGGGGGAGCAGACAGGGATGATCTGTTACTTTTAGACATTTCCTGAGCTGCAGAAACCAAGAAGGAGTTGGTCTACAGATGGTAAATACTGATGTTCTTCTAATGGTACAGGGCTCACCCTGCTACCTCTCTTTGACAAAGATGAGGGGTGCTTGTACCTGTAATGAAAATTGCCCTTTTGTGTGGTTTAATGGCATCACACTTCACATGTATGCGAGATTTTGGTGATTTTAATGAGTTTGCATCATCATAAACTAATCCTCATCCTGATGTAGTTTAGTTTGTGATGAAGCAACTTGGAACAGTGTAGCCATTAATCCAGGGGTGGGCAAAATGCAGTCCACCAGGCTATTCTATCCGACCCACGGGGCCCCTAAAAAATTCAGAAAATTAATATTTATCTGTCCCTGGCTGCCTGTCATGCGGCCCTCGATGGCTTGCCAAAACTCAGTAAGCGGCCCTCCGCCCAAAATAATTGCCCGCCCCTGCATTAATCTGTCATGTGTACATGGTAATTTACTGAATGACATGTGGTTTGCCCCTTTGTCCGCTAGGTGTTGCTACAATTTTTGTGTAGTGAGCCCCCTTGTCCATCAAGCGTCACTACAATTTGCAGGTATTTCTGTGTAATGAATGCTTTAGGACACCCATTTCCACATATGCATAGCTATGCAGGTGTAAACTATGTCTCAGTACTGGCATTCATGGAAATCTGCTCATGTGACCTTTCCTAACAGAACACTTCTGACATCTATAGCCTGTCCCAGATTGCCCCCCTAGTCTCCTATTGTTCAGAAGAATAGTTGTTAATGGATCACTGCCACACACATCCACAATTCTTAGCCTGGCAGCTTGCAATACAGCTTGAAGAGACTGCAGCTGTCCTTTCAAGCACGCACCCCCACTCCCCCAGCAACAATCTGACCTATTGATTACTCAGCTGTGCTCCTGGGGGTCTATTTGGTCTGAGGGGAGGGGAAAATTTGGGGTTCATCCATTCAGTCTTCTGCTGAACCCTTACCTTTTTTCTGCTGAGCGCATGATGGATTTCAGGGATAATCCCGCCAAAATGTAAAACCCCAAGTATTTAGGGGGGTTAGGTTTTTGGGGATTCCCCCTGAAATCCAGGAACCTAGGGTGTGTAGGAACTGAAATGTAAAGAGCAGGGCTGTTAATGCTGTTAAATGCTTATGTCCCTGTTCAACAACCCTTAATTGGGAGTTCAGCCATTTCAGAGTTTTGCTCAGCGCCTGCCTTTTTTGCTGAGTGCATGTCATCAAAAAGTAGGCATAGGGAGATTTTTGGACATTTCTGATTGAAATATTACTTGGTTGTTCTGGCACCTTGATGTCTGGCATAGCTCTAATGGGACCTATTAAAAAAAAGCATAGGGACCTTACACCCACATTTCTTCCCTGGCTTTTGCCAGGTTGGGGGTGTTTGCTGGAGTGATACTTCATGGGCAGTCTATTCATTATTCTGCTAAGTGCTATTATCTGCGGCCTTGGGTGGATCATGGGGTCATTGATTTCAGAGGAGGAGAATCTGAGGGTTTAGAGGAGGAGAAGTTACAGGAATCTGAGCTGTGTAGGTACTGAAATATAAAGAGCAGGGCTGTTAGAATGCTAATGACCCTATTCAATAGCCCTACCCATTCAACCCCCTTAGCACAAGCAGGTGGTGCGCTAAGTGAAACAGTAACAGTTGTGTCCTGCATAACAACATGGCTTTGATGAATCCTGATGGAATCTGTGAGGAGAACCAGATGCTGTTGGATTCCCTGGAGGTGTCCAACTGGAGAACAGAGGCATTCATTAATGCATAGATACTGCTACTGAATGCTCTGCAGGCCATGATGGACCTCCTATAAAGGCAGGGCAGCAGCTTCTCAGGCCTTGCTATACCAGTTTGTAACAGGGGCTCGGGCAAGAGCCCTGTTACTTAGACAAAGTCGGGCCAGATTGACCCGATGATGAACCTTGCCAGGTGGAAGGGATTATACACCTTCGAGAAAACCAGGTGATTAGCCAGCAGTACAGGGTATAAAAACGGCAGTGGGGAAAAGACTTTTGCCTTCAGTACCCGGAAAAGTAGCGAGGACTGGTGATGCTCTGGAAAAATAAAGGAGACATACTGTGGAGCGGGAGAGAACTCCGAGGAGGGTGAGACTCCCAAAGTACATGGCAGGTCAGTACCAGTAAGATTTACCTTACCGGGAACCCAATTGAACCAACAAGGGTGGGAGCAGCCGAGATGCCAGAAGGTGGATCTCCAAGTGATGCAGCAGGACAGCAAAGAGGCTTGTAATGTCGGTGGCTCCCGCTGTGCCGGGGAGCGCAGGGGGAGTCTGAAACACCAGGCGACAGACTCCTGAGAGGCATGGCACAAAGGGCTTGCCCTGCCAGTCGCTCCCATGGTGCCAGCGAGTGCAGGGGAAGGGAAGCCTGAAGCGCTGGGGACGATTTCCCCAGGAAAACTCAGGAGAAGAGATTGTGCCCCACCGAGAGAGAAGGGGCCTGGGGTTGACCAGAGAGTTGCTCCCAGTGGGAGCATGGAAACCAGGAGCGGGAAATATATTTGAGAAGGAGAGAATAGCAGGAGACTGCCCCTGGACCACACGCATGCAGAGAATGAGTAATGCGGAAGGCCTGTATCGCTAATGAGTTAATTGGCAGTGAAGACTTGCCATCTAGCAAGTAACTAAGTTGAAGAAGTTCTTACTGAAACACTATTTTGCCAATAAAGCAATTGGCAAGAACAGTAATTTCTGCACTGTTAACCCATACAATAAACCTTGCACTGTGAGCAATTAACATCGAAGTAGCTTTATTTTGTCCAAGGATAACTAAGACCTTTAACCTCTTTTCTTTTCCTATTTATCCAAGTCGTGGCAGGTGAGTCTAAAGGAGAGTTGAGGATAAGATTAGCCACCTCACTCACACAGTTAATGGGCCATGACCTGGAGTCAGAGAACTTAGAAGAAGCTGTGGATCTCAAGAATAACAAGGTTCTGTGGATCAACCTACAGAGCAATGATCTCAAGGTCTGGGCACAGGCGAGCAGCTCTGACTGGTGGGAGTGCATCATACTGTCGACTTGGGATGATCAACAGTGGCTTGAGAGATTCTATATGAGCAGAGACATATTTGTGCACATAGTCACCATACACTGAGCACTAGGATACTGTCATGCATCTCTCCATTACATCAGAAAAGAGGGTGGCCATGGCCATCATGAAACTGGCTGCCCCCACCAGCCTCCACTTCATTGGGAACCAGTTTGGCATGGCTCCCCGTATAGCTAGGGTGGCAATATGTGAAGTATGCCAGCTGCTGTAGGACACCACAGAGAACAGCTTCATCAATAACCCCAGGGAAGTTACTGAAGGCTTCAAGGCCATGGGGTTCCCTAACTACATGGGTGCATTGCACAGCACACACTTCCTGGTCCTGTCCGCATCCCAGGGGAGCTGGTCATTGACCAACAATAAGGGATTTGCCTCAGTGATCCCCCAGGCTGTAGCTAATCACTGAAGATGGTTCACCAACATTTATACAGGCTAGGCAGGTAGTGCGCATGATGCATGTGTCTTTTGAAACTTGCCACTGCCTGGCATGATGCAGAAAGGACAATATGTGCCCACGGTCCATGATGCAGTGATCTGGGGTGTTGTCATGCCCCCATGTATCATAGCAGATACAGCTTACCTCCTCCTGCCCTGGCTCATGAAGCCATATGGAGGACAAGTTACTGAGTAGCAAAAGGCAATATTCAACCACTATATCAGCAAATGCTGGAGGACTGCTGAATGTGCCTTTGGCTGTCAAAAAGCATGGTGAACTACAGGCTTGAGGTGGAGTTGGAAAACATTAGTGTTTATTGTGGCAGCCTGTGCTCCACAACATTTGCAAGACCGGGGGAGGTATTCAGTGAGTCCTGTTCTGAGGAAGTGCAGAAGGAAGTGGCCAGACAGAGACATGGGCGGGCAAGGCACAGTGTCCCCTATGATCAGCATACATATGCTGGTTGGGAAGCCATTGTGTGGAATTGCCTTGCCACACAAATTCTGGCTGCTGCAGACAGAGAGGGTGCTCTGTATGTCACGGATTGATCAGCACTGAACACTAAACTGTTCAGCAGTTACCACTGAGTGTTTCTATAAATAAAATAAAAAATGTTCATTGCAACACTTCTGTCTGTCTCATAAGTTCATTGTCTCTAGTGGCGGGGGGGAGAGGAAGGGGCACACTGTGGTGATGGTGGGGGAGAGGGGGAACCAGAGAGGGCTGAAGTCTACAGGTTTTCCTTCACTTTGTGTGCATGGGGATGTTGAAATGTGGCAAGGACATTAAATTGCATTATCTAAATGCTGGTCACATTAACTCATCACCCAATATGCGTGTGAAGAAATAAAGAATTCACGGGGTGCTGATTCGTGCACATATTATAAGCACTCAGAGAATTTCAACACCCTGCTTCTAGAGGGGGAAAGTGATAACGAAGTCACTCTCTGCTCCTGTCTCTCGGGGGGCGGAGGGGGAGAGGTATGTATAGTCAGAAGGCTAGAGTCTCTTGTTAGCCTGTGGGGAGGAGGGGAGAGATTGGATGGTTGGTATGTGGATTTGAATTTGGTGAGTGGATCATTGGGGATAGCCTGAGAAAACTGGGACTTGGGTGCCTATGGAAACAGAGACCCAAACAGAGATGTGGCAAGCAGTGTCTGGGGATGGAAGGGAAACATTGAATGAAACAAGGGCTTCCAATAGTGCAGGAATGTAGGTGCAGAAGGGGGGAACGCAGGCATCTTCTGGGATTGGGGCCTCCTGTGAAATAATGCAGGGAGTGCATTATTGGAGTTCCAATTAGCACACCACAGTCTGGACAGGCAGATTTCTGGGTGTATTATAAGCACTCAGCACCCTTTTGGTAGGGGTGATTGTTTGAGTGAAATAAAAAAAAGAAGGATTTACACATGAAATAAAGCTTACTTGATGATATGGACATAGGAAAATAAGAAAATCAGATAAGATTAAAAATAAAGATATGAATGAAAAGAATAAGAATTACATTAAAATTAAAAAATTGGTGTAAATTTTTGAAAAAAATGTGTAAACACTAGGGCCATCAAATAATTACAAAATTTAATTGTGATCAGTTGAGTGATTAAAATTAACCACAATTTTAACTGTACAGCTAAAAGCTCTAAATTATGCAAAATTATGCAGGTACTTTGTATGGTGGAGGGGTGGAATGTGTGTGTGGGGAATTTGTGAAGATGTGGGGTTTGGAGCTGGGGGGGGTCCCTACACACCCTAGAAGGAATGCAGGAATACTGTGGGTCAGGAGTGAGGGGCACAAGCAGAGCTGGGGGGGAATGTAGCTTGGGAGTGAGGGGCAGACACAGACAGATCCACACAGACAGACACACAGACAGACACAGACAGTGCTGTACTGGTAAGACTGTGGGGGGGGAAGGGGCAGGGGAAGAGGGAAGGGCAAGGAGTGCAGATTGAGGCCCTCCCAGTGAGGAAGCGAGTGGGGCAGGGACAGATGCTGGGGTGAATGGGACCCTGGGCCAGGGCAGGTCATGGGACAGAGCCATGGGTAGCTCATTCAGAGGTCGGGGGGTGGCTCCCCACCACTGTCCATCCCTCCGCGGGAGGCACAGGGGGGATGTTCCCCCCAGATTTGTGCATGGGGTGGAGGTGGGCTGCCTGCTGTGGGCTGAGGCTCTGTGCCCTGCTGCCTTTGCTCCACGGGCTGCTTGATGCTATGTTGGGTCTCCTGCCACTGGACAAGCAGGGGATGTGAGGAGTGGCCAGCACATGGCTCCCAGGGTGAAGGCAGCAGGGAGCAGAGCCCCAGCCTGCAGCAGGCAGCCCGCCTCTACCTCGCACACAAATCTGAAGAGAACATGCCCCCTATGCATCTTCCAGGGATGCGTTCAGCAGTGGGGAGCCATGCCTCGCACATGCCTCTGGATGAGGCTCCATCACAAGATCTGCCGTGATCCTGGGGCCGCATTCACGCAAGTGCCTGCCCCTACCCCATTCCCTCCCTCACCATGGGGGCCTTGATCTGCCCCCATCACCTCTTCTCTCTAACCCCACTCCTCCCCCTCCACAGACTTACTGGCATGGCACTGCTCTACACTGCAGCTCCTCAGTTGTGTCTATGTGCCCTGGCAGCTGCAGTTGCCAGAAGCCCATGCCCTGGCTGCCCCGCGGCCTTCTGCACTCCCACTGCTGCCCCACTGGGCGGCCTGGAGGCAGCAGAGTGGAACCCAGGCATAGGCTCCAAAACCATGTGCACAATTAACACATTGAAAAAATTAACTGAAGAACCGATTACTGTGTTAAATTGCACACATTAACTATGATTGACAGCCCTAGTAAAAAAATGTGTAAAAAGTAATTAAATTAAATTAATGAAATGACACAATTAAAATAATTAAATTAATGAAATCACACACATTTGGTCATCTGTTCAAATCAGTGAGTTGTAGAGATCATCGATCTGTAGTGGGGATTAGCAGTGTGCGATGCCCCCTGCTGTAATTTAGTATGAAGAGATCAATGAGGTGGATTGTTATGTGTGGCACCCCCTGCAGTAATTTACTGTGAATAGTGCACTGAGCATTTAATGAGATTTAAGACCAATGACATGTAAACAGTGACGGAAAAATAAAACCCACCGTTTCAATTTAGGGGCCATAGAATGCAATCCTGAAGGACTAAACCCTCACCATGTGTACAGGGGCTCGAGGAGGGCACAGGAAATGAGGCTGGATTAAGGAGTCCTAGAAAGAATGGGAAACTTTAAACTTTTTGGCATGGCAGAGGGGGATCCTAGAAGAAAAGGCACCCATAGGACATGGGAGTCATGCAATGTGCACCGCACAGGTACACCAAAGCTGGACAGCCCTGCTGTAGGTTGTCCCCTTCCTCCTGGCCCTCCTGGCTTCCTCTTTTGGCTGCCCATAGGATCAGCTCACCACACACATATGTATGAATCAGGTGAATCTGTTAAAATAATCTGGATAAGAAGACCGCTTTTGTATGAAAACATTTAATTTAGTAAATCTTGCCACTACTTACCAAAAGAATGAACATTAAAAAATGGAGTCTACCACATTTTTAAATATATAATTCACCTGTGACATTCCCATATGAAAATTAAAATGGCACTTTATAATAAAACTGCTCTATGCTCATACACATAAGGATTTCCTGCATTTTGTATAGATAACACAAAATTAGCACATTAGCACATGATATTTCCTTACTAGTTAGTTTAATTTCAATTTGTTCTCAATCCCCAGAGACAGAACAGCTACATGAAGTCAATCACTTATTCAAATGAATTCCTAATGAGGTACAGTACTTTTACAAAACAGAGTGGAAATCACTGCAAAGAGCGGAGCTGAATCAAAACTGTATTATATGTGATGTATATTCACTTAAGAATAATGTCTCTTACAAATTTAAAAACAAAAACAATAACCTCTCCAATTTTTGAAGATTTTTTGTCAAAAACCTTAAAAATAAATGCAAAGTCATAGGCTTTCTGATTTGACACCCTGTTTTCAATATATCTTATTAGCTTCTCATTGTTTTATCAAATAAAGCAACTTGGTTGAAAAAGGATACAAATGTAACCTTATTACCATATATTATATAGGTGGTTGTTTGCATTTTTTATATTTAAGCAAATTACAAGGTTTCCCTTTGTGTGTGTTAAAGGTTAAGGTTTGATGATTTTATGTGCAAACATGAGATTTTGAGCGAGTACAATTAATAGCTATACCAAGAACAAACTTGGAGAACAAAAAAAGAAGATACTGTAACGTTACTTTTAGACGCTGAGTTTATGGAAACCTTATAGTATGTATTATCACACGGTTACAGTGGCAAGATTAATGTGCTTTTAAATAATACATTTAAAATTTCCTTTACATGGTTTGCATAAAACACTGTGTGCCAAACTCCAGAGAGCTAGCCTAAGCTTTGTTAGAAAATCTCTCCCAACAATAGGTTTATAACTTTAGAGATTCCACTAGGAGAATTGCAAATAAATAAAACAGTCAGTTCCTGAGGAAAGTAGCATAGAAAAAAACCTTTTCAACATTCTAGCTTGTCTAACAAATGGGCCAAGAACATCTTTGGTGTAGCTCCACAGTATGAAACAGTGAAATCCTCAGAGTTTCAAAGTATAAAAGACCTTCCCTTTGCAAAGCTTACTATTGCAAAGTACAAAAAAAAGGTATATAGTTGGGTGTTTAGAAATTCCTTTTTGAAATTATACTAAAAATGCGTTAAAAAGTTGTGTGGATTAAAAATAAGACATTTTGAAATTTTAATATTTGTTATAAAAGTTCAAAGGACACTCTTAGCTTGAAAATAACATTTCATACTGATATTTTAGACCCCATTTCTACAACACGCTGGACAGAATGGACTGTATTTAATCTCACTGTGGTTCTGAAGCCCTCTTGTGCAGTGTCAATATTAGGATTGGGGCCTTATTTACTTACTTCTGTTAAAAGATGCCCAAGTGTTCCTGTAACTGAAAGAGACTAGAAAAAGAGTCTATTTGTTTACTTTGTTAACACTGTGCATTTGATAGCACATTTTGCAATACCTGGGTTACTGCATATACAAGACATTCAGCTTCCCCTGATGAACGTGGCGGGTTTTCATGTGCATTTTTGAAAATTGGGAAAGTGGGAATAAAATCATAAAAATGGCTTGGAAAGTGAGGGGAAAAAATCAGAATCTTCTTTTAATTTCAGAAATCTATTAAGTTTCAAGATGATGTACTCTCTTTAAGGATTAAATTACCACACAGCTAGGCATGCAGCAATATATCCATGTTAAAATCTTTATAATTATGTTATAAAATTCTATATGGATTTATATAACAGTGTTGCAAAAAGCTAGTTATCAGATGCAACATTAATTTTCTGACCATCTTAAGTGGCACAGTTTAATTTTTGCTGACAAGCCAATTATTAGATCAATAAAATGAGGCAAGTCCAATTAAATGGGAAGGAGTATTGGGTAAATCAGGAATGGGCAAAGTCCATGCTTGCTAAGTGGACAGATCATGTAAACCTTTTCTATAATAGGCTGAAAATAATTAAGAATAGACTTAACTATAGATGCCACTTAGGCCCCAATCCAGCAAAGACTTATTTATGTATTCAACTTTACACAAAGTAACTTTTAAACATCTGTAAAGATAAGTCCCTATTTAAGATGCCTTTCAAGATTAGGACTTTTTAAATTCATGTCCTACATATATCTTTTTTCCCCCTCAGAGTATGTAAAAAAAATTAACGCATTTGCTCATGAGAATTCATTAGAGACCAGGTTGATATACCCAAGTATATTGCAGGTCATACACAACAATGCTAATGTGTCATAAGATGCTATTTTAGCTTTTAAGAATTCCTTGAGCAGAGAAAGACAATTGCATTTAATTATTTAGTGATTCCATGATGTGCAAGAGAGCTCAAGTTGAAACGTAAGGCATAAATTTTCCAAAAAGGTCTTTCAAAATCCTTTACAACAAAGAATACTAGGATTATTATAAGACACTTAAGTTTTAGTGTTCTCTTCTACATATACCTTTGGATTTTTGTATGCAATGTATCTGACACATTTAAGAGAAAATTATATTGTATGAGTTGTTATGCGAATCAATACCAACTGAAAACATAAGAAACCAGAACCATGTCATGTCATAAAAGACATAATCAGTTTGAACCCCCATCTGTAAAATAAATACGAAAGCTACTATCTCTGTTCCTGTACAAGACTTTTTTAGGGCCAGCATTTCTTGAACACTAAATTCATATAATTATGGTAAATTTATTATGGTATATTACAAAAAGAAAAATAGAAAAAAACAAAAAAAAATACCATCTGTTTGTTGTAGCTTAAAACATATTCCTTCAACTGACATATTCCTTCCCATGTTCAGTAACAGAGGTAATCCCAAAATTGCATACTACTTGAGACTGAGAAGTTTCCTTTTGCTTAATTAATCAGCTAAAGTTATGTCTCATTATATAGTGGTTAAAATCTCTAAAGACCTAGAATTTTCAGATAGCTACTGAATTAATCTTACTTTATTCTTTCTCCAAAACACAGTAATTTCATGAGACAATACACATTGGCACAAGGGCAGGACAATGCTAAATATCAACCTATGTGATACAAATGATACTATCAAAACATTGAATCAAGTTTCTCACATTCTTAGATAAATACAGCTTTAAGAGAGAGTACTAGTTTTACCAGAAGATCAGTCAATAACTTTCTTGAAGTGAATGCTTAAGTATTTACTAAAACTAGTGATTTTTTAATGAGTTCACTCTTAAGAGCTTTTAAAGTTGCATACAAGCAAAGCACAATCACACAGAAATAAGAAAATCCAACTTAAATTAATTATTTGTTTCAAAAGTTTTAATAAATAAGAGTTTAATAATTTGGATAAAATCATTTTGATGACATTTTGTGAGAATTCTATTCTTAGGTAATCTTTTTCTGGTAAGCTAATTTTATTATACAATGCAGGCTACTGTTTCCACATTTTTGAGAATGAGTTTCTTCTTCCATAACCCAAAGGAAGAAACACTAGTTAACTTATGCAAATGAATGCATCCTCTGCAAAGCACTGAAAATATAGAGAGGACTTCAAGGGACACAGTGGTTGGAAGCGGAGGTTAGACAAATTCAACCTTGAAATAGGAGACAATTTCCTAGCAGTAAAGGGTAATTAAACCTTGGAATAGCTCCCCAGAGGAGGCAGTGGACTCACTCCATTGCTTGTAATCTTTAACACAAGGTTCGATATCTTTCTAAAGATACGTAGTGATCCAGCTTCCAAGAGAAATTATTTTGCTTGTAATCTGAGTCCAGCTGGATGGTCACAATGGTCTTGTCTAGCCTTAGGAATCTATCAGTCGCACAGTTTATTTCTTATCTCCTTCTTTCATAGACCACAGGATTGTCTGTACTGCCCTCAACATACCGATAAAGTTTTCAGCATTAAGAGGATGACAGTAATAAAATATTATGCTTTGGGGTGCCAGCCAATTGCCCCCCAAAACACATTTAGCCATACTTTGGTTTTAGTTTGCTTTTGCCTTTATCTTTAAAACATCAACAAAAGGTCAAAACTGGAGCTGGGACATTGGATGGGATGCAGTAATACTCTGAGAAGGTACAGGTGTGCCTCATATTCAGAATGAAACTGATGGTCAGATAGGAAATTTTACCTAGTCAAACTAGTGAGACCTCAGGCTTTTTTGCACTGCTCTGCAGTATGAGTTGTGGATCACCTACTAGGATTATCTGGGCATGGTCTAGGTCTCTGCCATTGTAAAGGCCTGAGATATGGGCATCACCATGGTCTCTCTAGTTTTCTGCCTGTGGCACAATTTAGGCTCCTGACAACTAAATTCACTGGGCCCAACATAGGGGTATGTGGATGAAATGTAATGGCTTGTGATATACAGGTCAGACTAGATGATCCAATGGTTCCTTCCGGTATTACACATGGTCAAATCTCTGAAAACGATGTTTTACCCATTCTCAGTCTTTTTATCAGTGCCTCTGAGCCTGAACTTGAAAAATCCACACTCAGAAAGCAACCATCATATTCATTATGGCCTTTAATCTCCCTTGCTGATAGTTTTAAATTTTTAAGCAGCCCTATGTGCCATGCTCCCTTTTATGTGTTCTCATAGCTACAGAGATAATTTTGGAAGCAAAATATCTAAACAGTAAGCATAATAAAAATGAAACAGGTTAAAGCTTATTAGCAGCAGGGAGCAGATGTAGCAAAACTCTGCCAGTTCCCCTACATTTCCTCCCCAGCAGGGACTTTCTATCAAGCTGTGAGTTAGTTCTATAGTTTAATGCAGGCTGCTGTTACAGCAATTGCACCTTCCTATACCTCAGTATTGTACTAAGAATTCACTTTGATTTCTGATTTCTTCCTTTGTAATAATAATGTTTAAAACAGTTCCTACCGAGCTAAACGTGAAGTCAAGCACTGTATGCCAGATAATCAGAAGGGTATGGAAATGTGAAATTGATAAGAAAATAATTATATATTGAAAAGCGATTTTGTTAGCTTTAAAAATATTAACTTCTCTCTTGCCAAACTAAAGGTTCCTGAGCCAAGATAAAACCAGTTAATGATTAAAGTTAAGATTCCTTGAAATACCTCTCAATCATACATCATTCAATATATCAGTTACAATGTGGAAAAAAGCATAACTATTTAAGGAACAAAGTCATAAATTGATAGCAATATAAACTGAAAGCAAATGAAGTCTGCCACATGAAACATGATCACAGACTGTCACTCTGAGGATTTTATTCTTCATGTGCAGTGTCAAAAATAAGCACTTTTAGAGAGAGAGTTGAACTAAATTAAGGATGTTCAAGATGGAAATATTCTACCTGATGAAAAGCAGTTGAGAAGGTGAACTGAATGGGGACAAGGGAAAGGAAAATTTAATGTTCAAAACCCCTTTCATGGACTTTTAAAATGGCTTACTTTATGATTCAGAATAGAAACTTCATATTTTGGTATACATTGTCTTTGCAAGTGTCCTTTCTTTCTCAAGTCTGAAACTGGCTTGACCTGTGGCCTTAATTTTCAACACAAAACTCAGTGTGTTTACAATTTTTAGAATAAAAAATGGAAGTCCCTTACAGAGATGCAGGATAAAATTCTGACTGCCCTGAAGCCAATGGCAAAACTTGTATTGACTGGAAGAGGGCCAGGATTTCACTCAGGAAGTCGGCATAGTATTTTGCATGGATGTAAATTTACGAAATGTTTCACAACTTGGTATTTCCTTGCTCTTAAGGCTTTGCATTAGACACTGATGCAATTAACCAATCATAATCTCCCCTACATGATTTTTGCCAGCTTGATTATAGCATTATAAGAAGCTATATCTAATTCAGAATCCAATGATGTTCTGCCTACATCAGTAATAGGGGCCATTTTGGCACCAGCCCTACTTGGACTACAAGCATCCTATTCGTTTCTACATACACTTCAAACTTCTGGGAATCAGCAATTCAAGTCCTACATAATTTGAGCTCTGGCTCCTGAGAAATCATCACTTTTGAGACAATGCCACTGTAAGGGCAAGATATTTCTAACATAAGGCCCTCAACTCTGGAACCCACTTCAAATGTTGATCTAGCAGATAATTATTGCCATTTGTCATGCTATGGAAAATATGTGAGCACATAAAAATATTTCTCTACATATAGAGACATAAACATGAACTATATAGGTATAGAGATGAGGTGTGGATAACTATGTGCACACAATCATATTCAGAAACAAAAGTACAGGAAAAATTATGAAAACTGATGAAAATATTACCAAAACTATTGACCAGAAACTGAGAATTGCTCGTAATTACTTTATTTAGTAAACAGTTGTTAATATTATCTTTCATTTACTAACTGATGGAACTTTAGATGTATTTGCTGTTTTTACTGCAGGACATGGTGTATCCAGAAGCATCTGCTTCAGATGATTAGCTTAGGTCAGTGGCGTCAAAGATAGATCCCATGGCTGGATCCAGCCCAGAGAGCCATAACATCCCAAAGTGATTCACAGGCAGCATGCAACGCATGCCGGATGACCTCTTGCTATACATAGCACCTGCTTCAGCTTGTGTCCTAGAGCAGTCACCAGATGCGTCATGGCCCCAAAGCCAAGTTAGGGGTTGCTGGGGTTATGGGGCCGTGTAGCAGGGTCCCATGGCAGCTGCTTGGGGCTGTGAAGCAGAGCTTTGGAGTGGCTAGAGTGGGACCAGGCCACATGCAGCACCCACTCCAGCGCTCCAAGACACTTCCCTGGATCTGGAGTGCAAGGTTAATCTGTGGGTCTGGTCCAGCCCTGCACCGCTCATCCAGCCCACGATGGTGGATGAGTCTAACACCCCTAGTATAGGTGTTCCACTAAGATTTTTATTGTTGAGACATACACAAAAACACCACACAAAATCATCTTCAATATACATCTAAAACAAAACTGAAGGTAGATTTTGAATTTGTTTCCAGCTTTTCCTGACTAGAGGGTTGTCAGAGAGTTAGAAATATATATCACTCTAGCTAAAAGCATTTTTCTTCTTCATCCATGAAGCAGAATAAACACAGAGAGGAAGTTAAAGTGATTAGTCACTGCTGAGCTGACATACATGTTACTGGGTCAATAGTTAGCACTGTCTGCTGTGCAAAAGTTTAAAGTGGCATCAAAACAGTGCTAGTTCATATTCATGTCATACTGAGTACTAGCTTGAAAGTGGAGAAGAGAAAAGGACAAACATTTTGTTTTGTTTTCCTTTGACATTTCAGAGTAGGAAAACTGGTGAAGTTATGGAGTTATATTCTGGAGCCCATATGACTTGATTTCAGGGAGATGGAGAGAATAACCAGCAAAGAGAAGCCTAGAATACCGATAAGTATGTGAGCAGAATAGGATTTCTTGGACTGTCTTACAGGTTTGGCCAAGAGACTTTCCATGTAAAGAAAAAGATGGTTCCCTGAGAGTTTGTCCTTTTTCTTCTCCACTGATGACTGTGACTTCAGTGTCAGAAGAATGGGGTTATATAGTTAATAACATGTTTGTAGTGTTATTAACTGACTACTTTCCTGATGAACTTTCGTTCAACTGGAAAGTTTAGAAGTATGTACAGGTACTCCTCACTTAATGTCGTTCCGGTTAATGTTGTTTCGTTATTACATCACTGATCTATTAGAGAACATACTCATTTGAAGTTGTGCAATGTTCGGTTATAATGTTGTTTGGATGCCAGAAAACTGGAGCAAACCATGGATTTTACCTTTTACCAGACGCAAACGTGGATTTCTCATTTTACAAGAGAAACTGGCAGTTTTCGCCATTTTGCAGTGAGTTCCCTGCAGGCTGGCAGAGTTCCAGCCTTCAGGGAGCTGGGAGGCAGTGAGACAGGGGGTGCCATGTGCATGGGCAGCCCGTGTCCACAGCCTGCCCCATGCACAGATCTGGAGGCACGGGTCCTCCCTGCCCCCCGGGAGTTTGAAATCTGCGTTTGCCTCTGGTAAAAGGTAAAATCCGTGTTTTACTCCATTTTTTCAGTGGCCAAACAATGTTATAACCAAACTTTACACACAGAATCGCTTTTAAATGAGGCCAACGTTCAGCCTTCCAGAAAGAGGCAGTGACAACAGGTGCCAGCCATGTTGATAAAGGCTTACTAATGGCTTTTACAAGTCATGGCAGGCAAGATATTTGACCAGAGGTTCTCACCCAATCAGGACAGTGCATGCATTCATGCTCTCTTGCTCAGTGGAAAAGTGACAGGCTCAAAACACAACTGATCCCTTCAGCACAGAAGATGGAAAATCACTCACAAAACTCATGTAAAAAGACTGCTCCAGGGCAAAACCAGTCAGTCTGGATGAACTAAACTGTTTACCACTCTGAACAACTCAACGTGTAATTTTTCACTGCACCTAAATCTGATAGAGAAGTCTTCCCCTGTATTATGTAAATAGATAATAAAAATGGCCTGATCCTCAGTTGATGTAAATTAGCACAATTCATGAGCTACACTAACTGAAGTTCTCATAAACTAACCCTTCCCCTTCCCCCATTTACATTTATATTCCACAATGAATAAAAGGATTTTATGGATAATCTTCATCCATGCTGATTAGAAAACTATGTACTCCATACTGATTTTTTATTCACAAATGCATATATTTAATTACTAGTAAGATCATGTAGACTGTTTCATTGTTCTCTTTGTTAACCATATTCTGTTTTAAATGCATCAATCTACACTGATTTCACTAATTTTACAAACAGAATATTTTAATCTCCCTCTTAAAAATATATATAAAAATGACAATCCTTTCCCATCCCACTGTGGGCCAGTGTCAAAAGGCAGAATATTTCCAAGGACTGCCAAAGTTCCACTATCTGCATTTGACCTGCGTTAAATATTCTTATTACAATTACTTCAAATGAATACAAAAGCTTTGTTTAATCCTAACCTTGGGGAAATGAAATACACTAGGCACAAGATGAAAGACCCACTGCTACTGTGCTATTTGAATGCACTGCATGTTCTTAACGTGGACTGCAAAAGAGACCTGTTTTAATATCTCAAATCGTGGAACATTCAAAACAACATTTTGCTGAAAAATAAATGTCATAAACCTGATGTGACGGAAGAAGGAAACAGAAACATACATTTTCTTACTATTGAATTTTTGATAGGACCACATACTGGTTTGTGGCAATATTTTTCAAAACTATTAGTTTTCTTTTGGTAACATGACCAATTATATTAATTAAACTGTAGGAGATCTTTTCAGCAATGTAAATGTAGCAGAGATTATAATCTAGCTGTCATTTTATACCTCTATAACGTTCGTTTACTTTTATTTCTCACATTTCAATTATTCTCCTTGTAATGAACAGGTAAAAAAGTATTTTAACTAGTATTTCCTGTACAATAGCTTATGGGTCAGAGAATTTTATATATTTTCATGTAATTGTATTTTGTATAGTAACTACTAATATAAAATTAATACAAGGATATAAATGAGTATAAGGCACACAAATATATTCTTTGAATATTATAATTTTAAACCATTTACTGTGGACAGTGAATTAAGAGTGAAGGTTAAGACTGCACAATACCTATGCCCATTGTTTTGTAGCAGGAACAGTCCTTTTTTGTGGTCCACTGTTTGAGTATAAAGGGTTTTTTCTTTTTACATCTTTTCTTTGGAGAAAAAAAAGGATCATAGCCATTTATGTCTTTTATTTATCTAATGGTTCTCAATATACTCAAAACATTAAGGGGTGGATTTACAAAGGTATTTAGAACCTCAAAGATGAAGATACCTGCACAGTGTCATACATAAAAGTTCCCAAGTAGATTAAATATCTAACATAGGATTTAGGTGCTTAACCCACTTGCTTATCTATTAAAATCCCACTAGGCATCAGTCTGCATCTTCAAGTACCAAAAAAGTTTGTAAATCTGGCACCAAAGGCAAACAATTAAATTTTCATGCTTAAAGTCAAATTTTGATTTGCTCAATATTTAAATGAACATGGTACATAGACACATCAGATAAAATATTGCAAGTCACTTCCTAGCACTTCTGCACTATGTGCCACAGAGACACACTGTCAACAACCTGACTGGCATTTCTGGCAGAACAAAAGTTAACAGTAGCACTGTCTGCTGGATTGGAAACAATAATGGAATCTCAACAACTCATGTTGAATGACTATCATAAAAAGAAAATTCCTGTCATTTTGCTTGGGCTGCTAAGGGCTGACAGTGGGCCAAAGATGGAATGGGCTTTACGGTTTACTGCTGTACGTATTTGGTGGTGTGACCAGTCCATTACTAAAATTTTGCTTTGCTCAATCCGAGGAGTGTAAAAACATCCAGAACATACATACTTCTTTTTAAATCACAAAATTCATGTTCTTTCATCCTGATAATGATGAAAAATATGCTTTAAAAATCTGAAATAAAAGAATTAATCCAACAGGGAGCTAACAAACACAGTGAATCGTAATGTCATAAACTTGGAGAAAGAGAGGTTAAATATGAAAATGAACTGAAGCAATGGATGCGGACTAACTAGTCTTAGGGTCAATAGCAGATTTTCAGTGATATTAGATGTTATCTTACTCTGTTCTCTGTTCTTATTTATTTCACATCTTGCAAATGACTATTTCTTATTACTGTTTCATTCAGTTCTCTGAACTCTTCATTCACTTTTGCTTTATTATCCTTCATGTCAAAAGTTCACTTGTTCCTTATAGTTTAATATAAAGCAAAACAAACAAACAAGTCCCCCCCACTCAAACCCCTCCCTCCCTTCCCTTACTAAAATCCTGAAATGATAAATACAAAATCTCCATCAATAATACCACACAGACATGTTGAATATTTAAGCAGATTTTCAGTTTTTCAATTTTTAAGATGAGGGACTGTAAAGGACAGGTTAAGTGTTCTACAGTTTTGGAAAATTATCTTCTGGAGTTCTGTATATTCCATCAAATCAAATATTTGAAAAAACTAAGTTTCTGATCACTGATAGTTATTAATGACCAACTTTTTATATGGCTACAAATGTCAGCCTTGATATTTTGGCCAGTTTCATTTCTGGCTTAGTTAGCTATAGGATGGACTTTTCCACATTCTGCATATTTATGTATTTATATTATCACACTGCTTAGAAGCCCACATCATGGGTCAGGACTGCATAGTGGTAGGTCCCTTCTCACAGAGCATACAATTTAAATATAAGGCAAGGGATAATAAATGTGTAGAGACAGAGTAGTACATGGAAAGAAGGACAAGTAATAGTGGTAGCAGCACACCAGTGGCCTAATCTGTGCAAGCTTTGTATAGGCATCATGGAAATGGAGATTTTTAAGGAAGGCTTTGAAAAAGGTTAATGAAAGAGCTTTACATATAGTCATTAAGATCCCCTTCCAAACATGGGGGATGGGAGAGGAGAAAGCACAAAGTGGTTTATTTAAAAATGTAATGAATTGACAATGGAGCTGATCATAAGCTGGTCAAAGGCTGGGTTCAATGATTTGATAATGAGTAGTGATGAGCATGAGGGTAGGCCACAAAAGGCCTAGAGAGGGAAGACAAGCAGCTTGCTCTTGATGAAGTAAAGAAGGCAAAAATAGTGAAGCGATTCTAAGGGAGGGGTGATATAGTCAAAACAGTTAACCTTAATGTAATCATTACATTATCGTTGCAACAGCATATTGAATGGATGAATATGAGTGGAAAAGGAGCAGAAGGATGTTGCAGGAGTATTAATGAAAGGGCTAGTCTGAGAGCTTGGATGAGGGTTTTAGGTGTGTAGCAGATGAGTGTGTCTTAGAGGGAATCTACAAGCTTTTCCCATAGCCTGGATGCCAGGGCCTAGTGAATGGTTTGGGTTGTTTTTGCCATAGCTGAATACTACACATTCACATTATTGGGCATTCTGGGATCCTTTTGGATGAAGATTCCTGGGGGCATGTGAGCAGTGAGTGCATTGCCTGTTGTTCCGCAGGATCAACATTTGGGACAATGGGTGATATGTGTTTCACCCAGTAAAGCAGATCAACTGTGCCAGGAAATATTTTGGCATAGCTTATCTGATTCATTTGGAAATGTCTTTTTCATTGAGGATAGTGCTTTAAAATCAAAATTCCTGGGAGATATAGCACCAGCAGTAAGACACTGGGATAGATTAAGGGGCAACAAAGATTGCTTCCTGCATCAACCCCTCGCACAGAGACCAAATGAGACAAAGTGGGTCCAGGTGGGATATAATTTGATATTGCATGGTGGCTATGGTAGAAATAATTAGGTAATAGTAAGCAAGGTTAAAGATAAGATGAAAAGAAAAAGGGATAATAGAATATTGGCATGGGTAGTGCCAATTATTAAAGGCAAAAATAGAAGAAATAATTGGAACTAACAAGCCATGTGCCAATCATCACCCTAATCCCTTTGTCTATAAATTATAATTCTTCCCATATTCCTCCTGCATCTTGGTAAGTTGTAAACTCTGTTGAGAAGGGACTGTCTGCATGTCTGTAAAGCCCATAACAAATTTTGGGAGCTCCTGTAACATCACATAATTAGTACTAATAACCAGTGTGTGTGTATTCAGGTGCCAGAATAGTTTCCAGTTAATCCACTAATTCACATTTAAAGCTTTTGTTCCTTTTATTAGTTTATAACATAACATTTCTAAAACTTTCTGGAGACTAAACTGACAGTTTTCCAATTAAGTATCATCTTGTGTTTTTCTTTTCTTCGCATTTTTTTAATGACAGTGTCATGTAATATGATGATTTTATGAGTGGTTTTGCTAACTCATTCAGCAGAGTAATCAATAGAAAAAATAAGCCAGATGGGTTGTAGTCCATTTGTATTGGATGGGACAGATGGCATTATTGATAGATGGAAATATTCCAAATATTTATTGTATAATGATATAACAGTGACTCTGGCTACAAAATTGTATTAGCTTAAATTAAGTGCTTTACTTCATAAGGGTTAAGTTGTGCAGAGTTTTGTGTGGTGCAGAGCTGCTTTAACCCAAAGGAAGTTCCTTACAGTGCTGCCCACAGCATAAAAGGTGCTAATTCACTCTTACAACCTCTCAAACGGTGTAGAACAGTCCCCCTTGTGCAGCCAACTAGTTTTCATGTGTCATTTAACTTAGATGGGCCAGGCCACAGCCCCATTTTCTTTCCTCTCACTGTTCATCTTGGAGCATCTGATTTATCAATGCATCAAATGGTGCATTAAGGAAACTCCCTACATTTCACAGAGGGTATATGGCCATGGTTATTCAGCCATTCCTGCTTGTACCTCCCAAATCTTGTGCATCAACACCATAACCTGGCCTATTTTGATTATTTAGGTGCATCTACACATGCTATTAATGTGAAGCAATATACTCTGGAGAAGCTCGAGGCAAAGTAAACTGCTTCTATGTGCAGTGTCTACACTTTTGCCTGGGACAGCACCAATTTGACCTGGGGCGGAGTAGGCCCCCAGCTGACTGGACTTACAAGGTGCAATTTACATTCTTGGTTAGCATATACATGTGCATTTTAGCAGTTAATTATTCTCCCATAAGATAGTACTGGACTGCACCCTAATACCGGTATGCATGTAGTTGGTAATGCTTTCTTATGGAGCTAATTAGTCTATTCTGCAATAAAACACATTTGTAGATGAACCCAGTGGGCTTTACATGTGCTTTGCTGAAGAACAGACTAATTAACACCATGGTAAAATGTGTCTACACGTGCACTGGTATTAGGGCGCAGTAAACTAATTCACTCTAGTATTGTTGGGGACCGTAATATCTTATGGTGGAGTAAATAACTGCATGTGTACACATTGACTGGGGGATAAATTATACTTGGTCAGTCCAACCAGCCAGGGGCCTGTTCCATCCCAGTTCAAATTGCTGCCATCCCAGGTGCACATGCAGATGCTGTGCCTGGGAGCAGTTTAATTCAGCTCAGACTACTCTGGAGTTTATTGCTTCACATTAATTACATTAATTGCAAATGTAGATGTGCCGTATTGCTTCCCACACACTGTGTTTACAGGTGTGCCTGGCAGCAGGCACATTAAGCTGAGTTGGAGCAGCCTTGACTGGCCATGGTTCTCGGGGGTCAGCCTGCCAATGGGGGCAGCTCCAACTCAGCTCAACATGCTGCGGTGGGGCTGGCTGAAGCACAAGGTTGCTCTAGGGTGGGGCTAGCCAGCAGGCAATCCCACACTGAAGCATACTTGTGTTCTAGCCAGCCCCTCCAGCATCTACACATGTGCTACTTCAGACTAAAAGACTCTGTAGCAGATTATTTGTATTTAGAAGTACCATCCTGCTACAGAATTAATTAGTTTTGCCTAATAGCACTGCATGTGTAGACACAAGATATTTACTGTGGAGCTAATTAGTCAACTCCACATTAAATACCTTGTGTAGATGTGCCCTGTGAATGTGAATTAAAGCTTCAGGTGGGTTTTTTTTGTACTTCTAATCAAAGTGCACTATTTTCTACAAATACTGAATTTTATTTGTGTGTGACAAATTCTACAACCACTTACTGTTTTTGAAATACCATCAACTTGGTTTAAACCTAAGTTAATCTGAAACCTAGCTTTAACATAGGTTCACTTAAAACCCAGCCTAAACCTATTTACTAGTGTTACAATGCATTGAATGTGGGTTCCATCTCTTATTTGACTTGACAACATATTTTCTAGAAGCATAGCTACTGACACCATCCTAGAAAACTGGTCCAGAACTAAATTAGAGCAAAAAGTATACAGTGAGTCACTATGCAGTTCATACAGTACCTGGGCTTTCCTTGACTGTCTAATTGAAGTATTGCAGAGGCTGTCACTGCTTAGGTTATAAAACTGCTGAAACAGAACCTAGCAGTTGTTTTACAACTACAGAAATTAATTAATGGTACCATGCCTTCATTTCCTTAAATAATATCCTCCTTTCTTACATCATTGTTTAAGGTATTCTCCTACTGTTGCATCAAACACAAAACCAGGTCTTTAAATATTCACAGAGATTAAAAAATTATTTACGATGGGAGCATCTACATGACATGGTATGTCACTGTATGGCATGGTACAGTGATGGAGTAATCACGCAGGTCTACACGTTATTGCCAGCTATACCAGGGGAGTGCACCACTGTGGCGAAATAGCAGCGAAATCCAACCACGTGCCAGGTACATGGCACAGTAACCACCCATAGTGCGCCGTGCTTTAGAACTTCCTCTTGGAAGTAGCAACTTCACTGTACAGAGACGTGTAGATACTCCCAATGTATACAAAACTATTATTCTAAAATATTCCAGTTTTTTTCATAATGTTATATCTTAGTAGCTGGACAGCTTGGTGACCTGGGAGTTGTAAAGACTCTGGGAGTCTAAGTTGCAAGGGAACAGGGAATTTGGAAGCTTCAGAGTTGGAACTCCCAGGACTTCAGACATGTGGCTCCCTGTCTATCCACCAAACATTCAAGAATCTGGTAGCTCATGATTCCCTACAAGCACACTTTGTAGGCTGTTAAAGTATTACTTTGGTGAGCTGGCAGAAAACCAGGCAGAATTCCATTAAAGTACTTAAAGAGGTTTGAACAGAGTTCCAGAGTACTTGAGAAGTCATAGATATGACTCCACTTTTTTCCTAAGTGAAATCTCAAACCCTTGACAGAACCATAAATGGCTGGGTTCCCTGAGTGTGGTCCTTGAAAAAGGTAACTGTGGCCAGGTCCAGACAAGCAAGGCCATGAGGTATGTGGTACCACAAAAATATCTGCACATTTAGCTGCTCTCTGCACTGCAAGGGAGCAGTGCAGGGAGTATTTTGACCCCTGGATATTCAGGGGGTCAAAAAAAACTGCAAAAAAAAGTGGAGCGGCACATGTGCACATGTGGGGGCAGTATGCATCACTCAACACCAGAGCCTGGCCAGTTGGAGTCATGCTCTGACTGCTGGCCAGGCTCCGAGTGGCAGGATTGCCACTGCTGCAGCCCTGGGAGGCTTCCAGGGCCCCAGGGAAGGCTGGTGGGGCCAGCCCAGCGCTGGTCTCAGCTTTTCCTACCCCACCTGGAGTAATTTGCCATGTGCCAGAGGGCGCATGGCACAGGAGTTCCCCAGGGACAACTAGTGGTGGCACAAGGTGTGCCACCACTAGTTGTCCCCAGGGAACCAAAGGTCTATACTCGTGTGGATGTGGCACAGGAGACTTTTCTAGCAAAAAGAAAACTAGGACTTGTATTTATTATGGTGAGTAGCAAGACGGCATAGCTAATCTTTTTCAGAACCCCAAAGGAAAAATGTGTATTCAATATCCAGAAACAGATGAGGGGCATGAGACTAGATTATGCAGTGTTAGGCAGTCAGCTTCCTCCTTGTAGAAAATGTTGATTAAGCGCCTATTCAGTCTTCATTCCTGTATAAGAAATCAAGTCCTGTAGAGTGGTGGTCAGGGCTAGGCTCATTAAGTTCCAAAATCAAGAATAACACAACATCTCATGGGGTCAGAGACCTCATGCATTTCTTTTTCTAACCCTTTTCCCAGCATCATCTGCATTGTCTTGTGGGAGAAAATCAAAACCTAATTCCCTCACACAAAAACTATGACAACCCACCAGGTCCCAAAGCCTCATGATCAAAGAATCACAAGTAGGAGTAGAGAAACCGCTATGTTGAAACAAATCACTATATTATTGGGTAATCTCTAAATCACAGAGCCTCTTAAGGGAAGAAGTGCTTGGGGACCACTCTCCAGGGGTTGTTGCTGATTCATGAGCCAATCCATTATGATTTTGTCTTTCTCTGAAAAGTTAATTGCTAGAACAAGGGAAACTGAGATTTCACCCACAAATTGCAAAATCAGGGCAGTACTGAAAAAGGAATGAGGATTCTTGGTATATAGGTCACAGCTCTAAAGCTGTCACACCTCACAAGGTGCTTTTGAAGAGGTTTCCAAGACTGTAGGAGAAGGCGTTAAACCTTAAAATAGGAGGTTGGTGATGAAGCAGCTGTTTTGGAGGTAAGGAAAGTTCAGACCCTAGACTAAAAGAAGTCTCTAACTGAAAAGACTGCATTGTAAGGATTGCCTGAAGGCAAGTTTTATTTCTTTTTTTTTTTTGGCCTGTGGAAAGTGAAGTCCAATGTAATCTCTACCTGCTGCTACTGGGAAGGATGGGAGATAAGGAATAGATGACAGACAGGAGGATCCTACAGCCAACTTGAAGAAGCCTACAGCCATTGGCTCCATTATACTAGTCAGTGCACAACCACATGGTGAAAAATTCCTGATCTTTGAAGAACAATCTAAACAAATTGTTATACAGACAATTATACAGACAGGTAGGAAGGGAAACAAGAATTCAGAGAAGCAAAGTGATTGACCCAAGGTCCTATCACTGGAAATTAGAAGAGTCAGGAACAGAAATAAACTATCAGGCTACTCCATTATCCATCCTATTAAAATGTGTCTCTACCTGTTGCTTCTGAAAAACATAAATTTCTCTAATGTCTGATACGTGTTTTCAAGTGGATCTCACAGAAGTAACTCAAGACGTTTAGAAGTCAACTTCAAACATAGTTTCATAGTTTCACAGTTTGTAGGGTTGGAAGGGAGCTGAGCAGATCATCAAGTCCAACCCCCTGCCATGGCAGGAAAAAGTTAAAGGACTGGCCTACTTTCAAAATAAAAAAAAACAGTCCTACTCCTTCCAGCACCTTCAGTTTTATGTACCCCCAAGGCTGGGAGACCATGGTAACTGCAATCTCCCAGGCCTGAGGGTACGTAGGACACCTTACCCATAGGAGCTTGCTTCTTTCCAGAGCCCAGGATAGGGCTTCCACTACACTGACAATGAGGCATGATGGGATCTAATCTGCAATCCCACAGTCCTGCCTCCTGCAATACATGAGTGGCATTGCAAGAGGCACAACTGTGTGGATCGTGCATTAGTTCCGACTGCACCTTTATCTGCAAATTTAGAGGGGCTATAAGAGAAACAAAACATCTCAGTTTCATTTCTCTCATAGTTCATTTTTTATCACTGATGTTCTTAAAATAGCATTTGTCAGCTCTTTTGGTCTTTATTCAGACTAATTCCCAAGCTCAAGCTCTGTCACCATTTCTGTGCATGTACATAGCGATGGCCACCCAAATACTTCTCCACAGTTCCCCACTTTCTATTCATTTCACCTCTGTCCTATATAATTTATACATTGTCTTTTGTACTCTTTTGTATTACATCATAATAGAAATATTACTGATGTAAAATAAATAGAATTATTCAACTGAAGTTTTAGAAAAATGTTATTTATGTAGAAAAAAATCATTTCACATCCTTATGATAGTACACTAATAATTTTTGGTGCTCCATAAATAAGCCTTCGGCAGTTTAAGAAGTATGATGTATATGATTTAGTTGCAATGTAAAATAGAAATATCTTAATAATCGCAATATACTGTCATTTCTCTATTAAATGTAAAACATCCAGTAGTTGAATACAGAACAAGAAAGCGCCCCCGTAAAAAATCTAATTAAATCTGTGATTTATAATGTTTAGTGAAGAAAAAATGTGTTCTGATCCGAGTTTGCACAGTTGCATAATGCCAGTTTTTCATGGAATGACAGAACTGAATAATTCCAATTTATGCACTGTTTATTCTTATTAGGCATCAGTAGGTTGCTATTCACTCATGCTTGCCTATATTTGGCCACTGCCTGAAATAAAGAAAGTTCTGTAAAATAACAAAGCTTTTGGTTTAGCTGGTTAGGAGCTTTTATTTTAAGCTAGGATAGAAGATTATTTCATACAAGGGTTAAGTGTATAAGGGTTTCTAAGTCTTTAGCACGGGGATAGGGAAAACAATAAAAAGAGACACAAACAGTATCTCCTTCATGCAAAAATGTTTCAGAGCAGAGTTGGCTTGCTTTGGCCTGTTCACTGAAAGATGGCATACCAAGCCTTTTCCCAACTTGATTCAAAGGTAAAGTAAACACCAGAGCCAACAACATTGGAGCGCTACACTGTCTTTCTGGAAGAAGAGAAGGAGAAGCACAGTTCTCTAGCGTGACTTAGTTTTCCAAAATCTTCAGGCATCAGGTTCTATTTTCTCTTTATTTTTAGAGCGGAAACAGATAAAAAGAATACACAATATTTCCACTTAAGAACATCCAAGCTGTTAATTCCTCTTTTCTGCAAACCCCGGTGAGCCTGGATGAAAAGCTTTTCAGCTGGTAAGCCAAGCAGATTCTCAGGGCAACACAGGCCCACCCTTCAGTCCCCTTTGATACAAGGGAGTCACCTGTCTCCTGCCTTATTTGGGGATAACAGCATTGGCTGTAGGATCGTAGTAAACTTTGGCTGGAAGGGTCATCTAGCCCATCCCTTTACACGTGGTAGAACCATCCCTAACTATACCATTCCAGTCACGTTTCTGTCTCACCTGCTCTTGAAAACTTCCAAGGATGCAGATTCCACAATTTTTCTAGGTAGCTTGTTCTGGTGCTTGACCACTCTCATTGGCTAGGAACAGACATTACACATACACAGAGGACTAGAAAAAGGCCAATGTGGTCCCTATTTTCAAAACGAGGTAACTATAGGCCAGTTAGCCTCATTTCTATCCTTGGGAAAACCTTTGAAAAAATTATTAAGTAACACAGTTGTGGGAGTCCAGCAGGAAAAATAATGCTGAAGGGCAACCAGCATGGATTCATAGCAGGTAGATCCTGCCTGACTATATTTCTTTTTATGACCAGGTCCCAAAATGCTTAGATGTAGGTGTTGAAATAGATGTCATCTATTTGGATTTTAAAAAGGCCTTTGATATAGTGTTGCGTCGCATTCTTATAAATAAATTAAGTGGTTGTGAAGTAGCTTATTACAGTTAGATGCGTGGAGAATTGGCTTATGGGATGCACCCAAAGGGTGGTGGTGGACAGGTCATTTTTGACCTGGAAAAATGTGGGCAGTGGAGATCCCAAGGTCCTTCGACCACTTTTGTTCAATATCTTCATCAGTGACTTGGATAGGGGCATGGAAAGCACTCTGTCCAAATTTGTGGACAACACAAAATTATGGGACAAAGTAAACATACTGGAGGGCAGGGAGCAGATTTAGGTTGATTTGGACAGATTGAGAAAGTGGGCAGAACAGAACAGGATGCAGTTTAACAAAGATAATTACAAAGTGCTACACCTAGGGAGAAAGGATCACCAAACACACCTACAGACTGGGAGGTGACTTTCTAAGCAGCACAGCAACAGAAAGGGATCTCAGACTCATAGTCCAAAACAATTTCATAGCTGGTAGGGGCCTGAGCAGATCATCAAGTCCGACCCCCTGCCATGGCAGGAAAAAGTCCTGGGGTCAAATGAACATCAGTCATCAATGTACTGACATGATAAGTAAAGCCAACAGCACTCTTTCATGCATTAGAAGGTTCACCACAAACAAGTCTAAGGAGGTGATGAATCCCCTCTATGTGGCATTGGTAAGACCACAGTTGGAGTACTGCATCCAGTTCTGGGCCCTGCACTTCAAGACGGATGTGGATAACCTTGAGAGGGTCCAGAGGAGAGCTACTCGTATGGTTAAGGGCCTGCAGGTAAGATGCTACGAGGAGAGATTGAGGGCCCTTCCACAAAAGAAGGCTGAGAAGGGATCTTGTGGCTGTCTACAAATTCATCGGCAGGATAGGAGGTGGCAAGGAATAGGGGATGTTCTGTTCACCAGGGTGCCTCTTAGGCTTACTAGGAACAATGGCCATAAACTGACAGAGAGCAGATTTAGATTAGATATTAGGAAAAACTTCTTTATGGTGAGGGTTATCAAAATCTGGAATGGTCTTCCAAGGGAGGTGGTGCTCTCCCCTACCTTGGAGGTCTTTAAGAGGACACTAGACAAGCACCTAGCTGGAGTTATCTGACCCCAGCGTTCTTTCCTGCCCAGGGCGGGGAGTCAGACTCCATGATTTACTGAGGTCCCTTTCGACCTTAAAAATCTATGAAATCTATTAAATAAACTGGTTTAAGAGTTCAGAAACTAGTTTAAACCTGTAACAGAACAGATGTTTAGTGTACATAAACGAGTTTGAAAGCGGCTGAAACTAGTTTGAGTTAAACCTGGTTGAATGTAGTATCAGACTTCACTGATTTGGGTCAAACCTCTTTATGCAATGTCTATCCCAGACCCCTTCCTGGTTTAAATTAAACCAGACTACCCCAGCAGCCTGGCATGCTCTCTGGGCTGGGATCTCTGCTCCACAGCAAAGCTGGCCCCTCCCCTCTGCTGACTGGATGTCCTCACCAATCCCTGCTAAGCAGGGATTGCCCCATCCCCTCTGCCTTACTCAGACACCTCTCAGCATTAGCTAGCATACCACATGCTGGCTATGGTCCGTGCTGTGGGAGACCAGACAAAGGCAGACAGGACTGTGTCTGCTTAGGGCTTTTTGGATGTCTAACAGGGTGTTGGTAGCTGGCAAGGAGCAGGTGTCTCCTCTTGACTTGGCACAGTGCCCCCTTGATGGCCCAGCATTCCTCAAAGGTGGACAACATCCGCCAGAGGACCGTGTGCTTGAACTCAAGTGAGAGGCGGGCCTGCTGCAGCAGGTGGAAGAGCTGCAGAGCGTTGTTTATCCCAGTCCTGGTGAGCTGGTTTTGCCGGCTCTTCAGAGTGGCCATCTTGGCCTGGCCCACCAGGAAGTTGGCCAGGTTGACTTCGGCCCACTCGGCCAGCCGGCATGGGAAAAAGTAGATGTAGGTGTCCTCTGAGAAGTTCCAGCCCAGTGCCCGAAGCAGCAGCCTGAGGGTGGCAAAGAGCGGCCGCAGCCAGGGACAGTTGAGGAAGGCATGGAAAATATCTTCTTCCAGCACCCCTGGGCAGAAGGGGCAGGCCACTGAGGCCACCAGGTCCAGGTGGCACACAAAGCTGCCAGTGGCCAGGATGCCATGCACCAATTTGCACTGGAGGTCACTGGTCTTCTTGGCGGTGGGCATCTTGTACAGTGTGTGCCATGCTGGGGTCCCAGACCACGTCAGACACCACTGCCACATGGTGTTGGGGCAGCTGGCCAGCACCTGGGCGTGCTGGGTGTGCACCACCCATATGTAAAGTCCTTCCCGGGGCAGTGTGCTGAAGGGGCAGCCTGTATTGCTTCTGGGGGGCACAGGGAGCCTATGCAGTGTGTTGGGCCAGTCAGCCAGCTCACTGGTTATTGCTGGGATGACCAGCAGTGGTGGGAAGGCATCACCTGTGGCATCCACAGTGGGGAGGGCCTGGTGAGCCTGGAGGTAGCCTTCTAGGGTAGTCACTGCTTCCATCAGGAGGGCGGCCCTAATGGCCTGCAGAAGCTGGCCCATGGTGCAGATAGAGTGCAGTGCCAACCGGGCAGCCAGGGCTTTGGCTGACAGCCAGCCTGACTGAGCAGGGTCCAGGAGGTGCCCCAGGGGGGTGGTGTGCGCTTCAATGAGAGCAGCCACAAGGCTGGTGGAGGCCAGATGGCACGACATGCTGCAGGGACAGGTTGTGGAGCAGGAGCTCCTGAAGCACTTGCGGGAAACGCAGGCACCTGGCTTGGGGACAGAGATGGAAGGCAGCCTGCCAGACCCTCACCATGCTGTGGTAGAACGGGGGAAGGACTGCCCCATTCAGAAAGGTGAGGTTTGGGTAAACAGCTCCCGGTCAAAGCCAAGGTCCCCGACTCGGTGCAGGAACCGGCATGCCAGCTGCTGCCATGGGAGGTGGCGCTTGGCATACAGGAGTTGCTGAAGGGCTTGCAGGCAGTAGGCAGCCACCCTGCTGGCCAGGTCAATCAGGCTCTGGCCCCCCTCGGTGGTGGGCAAGTAGAGGGCAGCTCACAGGAGCCAGTGGTGTCCATCCCAGAGGAGGTCCATTAGGAGCTGCTGCAGTCTGTCAAGTAGCTCTGATGGAGGGTTCAGCACAGTGCAGCCGTGCCACAGGGTTACCACCACCATGTTGTTGGTGATGAGGACCCGGCCATGGTAGGAGACAGCGAGCAAGCACCAGCACCAGTGCTGCAGGTGGGCCTCTACTCTCTCCACCAGGTCCTCCCCTCCCTCCACCAGGTCCTCCCAGTTGCAGGCTGCAAAGGTCAGCAGCCCCAGGAACACTCCTTGCTAGGCAAGGCCCCCCGGCAGGTCTGGAGGTGGTTCGCTGGCCCACGAGGAGTGTGTCACTCTTGCCCCAGTTGATGCAGGCCGAAGTGGCAAGCTCATAGGTGCACTGGCAGTCCACCAGGGCCTGCATATCCTCCTGGCTGCCCAGGAAGACTGTCACATCGTCTGCATATGCCATCAGCTGGACCAGGAGGCCAGTGGTCAGGCCCGGTGCCGGTGGCAGGGCTAAGTCAGTCAGGCAACGTCACAGAGCATGCAGCAATGGTTCGATGGCTAGGGTGTACAGCATGCTCAAGAGGGGGCAGCTCTGGTATATGCTGCGACGCACTGGGAACAAGGAGCACAGCATGCCATTCACCTTGAGCAGGCTGGAGGCGTTGTGTTACAGGACCTGGAGCGCTGCGATGAAAAGAGGCCTGAAGCAAAAGCCTTGAGGGTGCCAAGCAAGTACCCATGGTTGATGCAATCAAAGGCCTTCTCCTGGTTCAGGGAGACCACGTCGACGTCCAAGCCAAAACATTCCACAGCCATGAGCAGGGCATGCAGCAGAAACAGGTTGTCCTGGATCATCCTGCCCAGCACACAGTAGCTCTGCTCGGGCCCGATGACAGAGGCCATGATGGTGCGGAGATGGTTTGTCAGCGCCTTCACCAGGATCTTAATTGGCGCACAGAAGGGAGACGGGCCACCAGTTCTTAAGGCAGCCAAGGTCCCCTTTCTTGGACAGCAAGGTGAGCACTGCCCAGAGGCAACTGGTTGGCTGGGTCTTGTCAGCGAGGCTCTCGTGGAAGACACGGAGGAGGTTGGGCCCAAAGAGGGCCCAGAAAGCTTTGTAAAATTCCACAGGCAGTCCGTCAAGGCCTGGGGCCCAGCCTGGGGCCCTGCCCGAGGCAGGCCCCCCCACCGCAGCCTCGAACTCTGCCAGGAAGAGTTCTTACTCCAGGGCCTTGACCTGAGAAACGCCGAGGAGTGGCAGGTCCTTATACAGCTGCTGAGCGGCATCTGGACAAATAGGATCCGCTGCAAACAACTCCCGATAGAAGGTGATGGCATGCCCCTGTACTACGCCTAAGTCCATGAGCAGCCATCCCTCCGGGGTCTTGAGATAGTCCAATGTCTTTGCCATAGCCCACTGCCTCTCCAGGCCAAAGAAGCAGCCAGCTGGGGCATCAGCCTCTGTCAGCTTCTGGCAGTGGGCACATATACATGCACCGCAGGCCATGCCCTCTGCCAGCTCCCGCAGGCATTTCTTGTAGGACCGAAGGCTCTCAAGGAGTGCCGTGTCATTGCCTGCATGGAGCAGGGCTACCTCAAGCTCCGCCAATGCCTCCTCCAGCTCCTGGGTGCGGAGGCGGATCTTACTTGCCGTCAGCTGGGAATACTGCTGGCAGAATGCCTGAATCTGGATCTTCCCCATGTCCCATCACAGCCGCCAGGAGAAGTACTCTGCTTGCACAGCCTCCCAGCTCCTCCAGAGGTGGGTGAAGCAGTCCCTGAAGTGGGTGTCCTGCAGCAGGCTGATGCTGAGGCACCAGTAAGGGGCCCGCGTGCGTGCTCTGCCAAGCAGACTCAGTTTGCAGCAGACCATGGCATGGTCCGAGAGACCTGATCGGATGATGCGGCTGCTGCGCAGTAACAGCAGATGGTGCTGGGCGATGTAGAGGTGGTCGAGGCAGGCCATGGTGATCCCACTGGCACTCATCTTTGCCCAGGTGTATTGGTACGCATCAGTGTGGAGGACCCGCCAGGCGCCGATGAGATTCGCTGCCTCCAGCACGGTCCACAGCTTGCAGGCCAAAGGCAGGTGCAGCTCTGGCCGTCAGGTCTAGCAGCGCGTTGATGGTGCAGTTGAAATCCCCGCCCATGAGGAGCAGGTCATTGTTCTCACTGGCGTCATGCAGGAGATCACCCAGGGTCTCTAAGAAGGCTAATCTCTCTCTCCTTTTGGTGGTCGCACAGATGTTGATGAGGAGCAAGCTCTGGTGTGCTAGGGTAACGTGGACGGTCAGCAGTCAGCCGAGGACGACCTTCCATGCCACCACTGAGTAGTACTGCAGCTGCGGTGAGAGGAGGATCGCCACTCCTGCGCTGAGGTTGATGCAGTGGCTTACAAATAAGTGGCCTCTCCAGGCAGCGTGCTAGTCAGTTTGAACATGCATGTCACTGTGCGTCTCCTGGAAGAAGGCTATCACCAGCCACTTCTGCCACAAACCCTCCAGGACAGCTGTCCACTTCACTGGGTCCCTGCAGCCACTGGTGTTTAGTGAGGCAATTGTGGTAACCGCCATGAGCAGGAGAATAAAGAGGAAGGATAGGCAGAGTACAGGTGGGAGACGAGGTGACAGAGGAGGGCAAAACGACAGAAACAGGGGAAGGCTTATCCTTGCCCTACCCTATTCCGCGGACCCACCTTGTCCCCACACCTCCCTCACCAGGTCACCGGAAGGCATGTTGATGCGTGCCCAGGTCCTGGTGCATAAATCTCACCGCATCACTAGTGGCACAGACAAACCGCACGGGGTCCGGGCACCATTGCCAGATACTCTCTGCCACATTCCTCTGGCCCTTGGTCTGCTCCAAGACGTTGAGGAGGCCTCCGTAGCTTGGGGCCACCCAGGGGGGGTTCTCCAGCAGGAGCTAGATGTTGCCGACCGAGAACTGGTGAGACTGGTGAAAGTGCCCTTAATGGCCAGGATCCCTAGCAGGCCCCCATCAGTATCTGGGTCAAAGACCATCTCTGGGAGATTGATACCCATCTGCTTTGGGGGGGAAATGTCGTCCTGCTCCCAGGGCCGCTTGCAGTGCTCAGAGGGCAGGCACTCCATCTCCTCCTCGTTGGCCTTTGTGGGCAGGGGAGTGGGCGGGGGGGTGTTGTAGGACCCTCTGCTGTCTCCTGTGCCTGATGCTGGGGAGGCGGTTACTCTCTCCCTGGCTTGCTGCTCACAAGCCCCATGAGCTGGGATGGGGGCAAAGGGTTGCCAGATGTCACTGGGACACCTTCAGTCATGCCCTGAGGTGGCGGGGATTCCAGGGGACCAGGCAGGGTAGGGTCCGGTTCCCTGGTTACATTTTCCCTGGCACTGTCAGAGGTGGGCCCCAAAGGGGCAGAGGCTCCTTTAGAAGTTCCCTTTTGACTCTTGCTCTTAGCTTTCTTGGGAGCAGGTGGCACCACCCCCCGAAATGGGTGGGCTAGGCTGCTTGGGTTTGCCACCTCTGGGTCCACCACCTCAATTGAGGCAGGGGTGGAGGGAGGTGGAGGGAAGGTCTCTGTTGTTCCACCCGATGAGGTTCCAGTGCCTAAGACACTAGCTACCCTAGGTGGAACTGGGACGGGTAGGAGAACGTCCCAGCCCCTCCACCAGGTGAAGCCCCTGCACTGGGGGGGGGGGGGAGCCCCATCAGGCAGGGAGAGGGTGGGGGAAGCTGAGAGGGGACCACGGTCACCCCACCCAGTGGGGTCCCAGTGCTCGGGGCACCAGCTGTCTCAGAGGGGACTTGAGCAGAAGGGAGGAAAGAAAGCAAGAAAAACAACAGAATAATTCATGAAAAGTTAAGATAAACTGCCCACCTCCAACCTTTTACAGAAAATATATACGTAGAGCTATTTCAAATATAATATTGTTCACATTTTGCCTGGAGGAATAGGCTGCTCTTAAAGAATTCTGTAACTTATTGCTTTGGGGAATTAAGAGAAAGTTAGTGATGAATATAACTTTCTATTAAGCAATTTTCTTTCTTTCTTTCTCAATTGTGCACAGCCACTTATGAGCCAGAACATAACAGCTCAATCAAACCTTATTATATCAGTTTTACTTGAACCCTACCGAAATGCACTGAGAAAATTCTGATATTACCTCAAGACTTTGAAAACCCTTTTCATAAATCATTTAAAAAACTTGAAAGAAAATGCATATTACAGGTACCTTTTTGTCTTCTTTTAATTTCTTTTCCCATATAGCATGAGCAACAGGAATGTACTTGTTGTCAGTTACATAACAGTTTGCCATAAGGACGTGCTGGAGTTCAGTATTGGGACTCATAGCTTTAAGAACTTTCTCAACATGACGTAGGGAGACTGTGGTCTCAGTCTGTATGCCACCGCTTACAAGCTGCATAGTACAAGGTACTAATGCAATCTGTCCAGCACAGTAGAGAACATCTCCAATCTAGAAGATAAGATAAAGAGAAAAAAATTAGAACTGTTGGGGAGTGGATGGAGAACAGGAGGTTGGAAACAAGCATTTCCCTTTTCTAGATATTCCCTTGCACCACAAAACCATATTTGACTTTGCTACAAATGAAGCAAGTATGCCAATCTAAAGGTCACTTTTGACAGAGATTTAGTTAGTCTCTAAATGTACGTATGGCATTGCAATAAACTTCAGCCTAAGAGTTAATACATGGATGGTCAAATGTGCATAATCGTCTTCAAATGAATCAGCTGTGAACTGATGAGGTAAGTCTAGAAATATGTAAATTTAACCTTTCACAATGTCACAATATTTCCCTGGAACTACTGAAAGGGTTTGTGTAAAGTTCCAAGTAAATTTGTTTACAGTCTGTCAACTCAGGTATACAGAAAAAAGTGGAACTTTCTACTCCTACAATATACAGACAACAGTATTTTCTTTATAACTTTAAGGAAGGCATGCCAAGGTCATCATTCCCTGCAGTGCACCCTCTGGAAAAAAATAACTATGCTTTACTTTAAGGTTTGTTACTTTTTCTATAACATGCCAGAGCTCAAATATGTTTCCCATAAATTTAATCAGAGTTGTGATTTGATATATTTTATAACGTTTAATCTTTGATTGTTTTGTTGTACTTTTATAATAGTTTGACTTTGGTCTGCTGCTGCTTTTAATTTTAATTTATTTAGGTTTATACAAACAGTAAAAATGTTCAAATCCCTAAAATCATAAAATACAACTTAACTAGAGGGCAAGAATAGAAATCATCATGACCAACCACAAAGGAATAGGAAATTGCAGACCAAAAATAAACTGAAGCGTGTTACTGGGGCTTACAGAGATACTTTAATAATCACTCAGAAATCAACTAGAATACTCCAAAAGCTCTCACTACTTGCCAGATATAATGCTCATCATACAGGGTGTATGCCACAAATGTGTGCTATTTTTGGGCTACAAAGTGGCTATTTTAGCTTGCTTTAGAGAAGCTTACCTGGCAACACTTGAAAGGACTTATTCTCTTTAGCACAGCTAAGAGAAGGAACCTGAGTTCCTATTATCCAGACATCTTAAAAACTTATTACAAAAACTTAAGATAAATATGACGATCTATCACATTTTTCTTCTATGCATTTTTTGAACAGCAAACAGTAAATGTTACTGCATATCAAGAGAGAAAATGAATAGAGAAGTGGGATGTACAGTGGGTGTAAGCAGCATTGAAGTGAGCCGAAAAAGCATATTGCTGCAAGTAGAGAGGGGGAAAATGGACTGTGCAAGAAGCCTTTATGAGAAATTGTGCGGAACTTTTGGTATAAGCTGCATAAAATCCTCAGAAGGCTAAGTAAAAAAGAAATCTGTGTCCTGGAAGACACAGCAATCAAACCATGTGACAGACCCATATGCAACTCCAAATCTGTCCTCGTAACTGTCTCTGTCTCACAAAAGACTCACACATGTAACTATTGGAAGAGTATCTTACACAATTTGGCATACAAGTTCTATGATTAGCAGCTGAAGAGGGGGAGGAGGCAGAGAGGAAGCATAATAGATTAACTGACACCCATCAACTATCTTTTTAAATTGTTTAAGATATCTGAAATATTGTTTTGATAATGCTATATATAACCCTAAATTAAAAAAAAAGAAAATGCAAGCAATAATTTGGTTAAAAAGAACAAATGGTCTTCCTTAAAAAAGTGCTATTTTAAAATATGTGCCATTGAACAAGGGAGTCCAGCCAGCTATCAAGTGGCATATTGACAAGATGAGAAGCAAATCTAGAAAGATATGATTCAGAGGGGCACAGGTTTATTTTTTAAAAGAGCCCTTTGTTCTCACCTTTACTAAGTTAAATCCTAGGAGAAGGCAAAGCCCCCAGGGCAGGTAATTTATATTCTTCTATAGAAAAATCTCCCCAGCATTATTTCTCCTTCTTCCCCTGTTAGGCCCCTGGCTTTACATGCATCACCATGTTAATTACTAGATAGACAGAAGAGCTGTTCAACCAGTTCACTTCCCCTATTCTTGAACAGATTGTTTGAGACATAATATGAATACTAATTAATGATAAAATATCTGTCAGTGTTTTGAAATATGGACTAAGATAGCACTTTCTTAAAGTCTCCTGGATAGTTCTAATACAATTAACCCCACTGGTCATAAGCAGGGTCAAAACAAATCTCTGAAAGATTTGAGCAAAACTGGCAACAGTTTTGGCTCAAATTCAGTGGGAATTATATAGAAATCTTTAAAAAAAACCCCAAAAACCAAAAACCTTTCCCCCTCTCTGTTCTTAACATACTTGTTTGCATGTTAAGACATAATTAATTGAAAAACAGTATTCCCAAGATGCTACCATGTTATAAAAAGGTGGGTGTAAGGGGGAAAGGAGGGAAAATGCACCAAAACAAGGACACACAATTTCAACAACTCTTTTGCAGGGGGGCATAACTTAAGATAAAAAGCAAAGAGGTTTGCATCTCTCTCTCTCTCCTTCCCAGTGTCTGGGTCATGAAATACAACTATCAATAAACGAGCAACAAGGGCAAAGTTGCAAGCCAGCAAAGAGCAGTGTTTTAGCAGGTTTCAGGGGGTTGTCTGTACAATGTTTTATGCACTATACAAAAAGGTGATAGCAGAGTAAAAACCCATCTAAAGCTGGGAAGACTATAATATTTTGTTTGCAGTGCTGAAATCATACAGCAGGAGATGTCACAATGTATGGGTGCAACCCTTTCATTGTACTAAAACCCTGCTAAAACTTTGCAACAGTTTCCATATATTCACAGCATAGCAACTCCAGGGGATCAACATACCCAATTCACTGTCAGTGAAAACAGAAATGCAGTGTAATACCCATACATTCATATTCTATTGTAACAACTGAATTTACACTGCAGATTATTTAATTTGAATTCTTAAAAATATTTCCTACTTTAAAATGGGATTAAAGATCTGACAAACTAGCAAGTAAAAACTCCCTCTGTCTTGTCCCTTAGGGATAGATTTTCCTCTTACTTATATCAATGTATCCCCAGTGTAACTCCACTGAAGTCAATGGAATTATTCTGGTGCATCATTATGATTCTATAAAGTTTTGCCTCTTATGCAGTCATGTGCACCTTTGCAGAATGGATGGAAATTGGAGTTAACCCTAGCTGTTGTTTAATTTCGCTTTACATAGGTATTAATGACTACACAAAGAGAAGACAGTAGACAGTGAGGGCTCTACATATATATTGCATCCCCTCAGAGCTAGAAATGCCAAGGTCTCACATACATTTATTCTCTTACATATGTTTACTGTGCTGCAATAACTGTGCATGCATAATATTCGGCCTGATCATGGTCTGTCAATATGTACCACTGCAACAGAGTACAGAATTTTTGCTGCCTGTTGCTTTGCTGCTTTCAGTCCATGAGGGTAAGTAAACTGTACAGCTGCCCTGCAACTCTACAGTCCCACCTGAGAGCAGCAAAGGTCATGTCACAGACTCCTTGCCTGGCTACCTCCAAATTTGCACAACACTCTGGCTTCTGGCAAAGTTATGGATGACCCTAAAAACTGATTTAAGTAATTAGAAACTGGTTTAAACCTGTAACAGAACAAAAGTTCAGTGCACCAGTTTCAAAATGGCTGAAACTGGTTTAAGATAAACCTGGTTGAATGTAGTATCAGACTTAACTCATTTGGGTCAAACCAGTTTATGAAACTTCTGTCCAAGACCCCTTCCTGGTTCGAGTTAAATCACAGGCCCCCAGCATGCTTTCCAGCCCTGGGCTGGGCTGGGCTGGGCTGGGCTGAGCTGTCTGTTCCACCAGGGAAGGGTTTGGAGATGGGAGGGGGGCAAGGGGGAGGCAGGGACTGCCCTCTCCAGGCAAACCCCAGCTGGGGTCTGGGGCAGGGAGAGGGGTTAAACTTCTCTTCCCTTGAGTACAGAGCTGTCCTGCCCTGCTAAAAACTTACTGCTAGCTGCAACTGTAGACTACACATCCCAGAGGCACCTAGAAGCAGAAAGAGGAAGTGATGAGCAACCTTGCAGAGCTGAGCTGTTGCAGTCTGAACTGCAAATCCCAGAAACCTCAGAGGCAACAGGAAGAGGAAGAAAACACACAGCCCATGCTGGCTACTTGCCAGAAAGCCATGCTCTGGTGCCCCTCAGCTTCTAGCCTGAGCCACTGTAAGTATTTCCTGAATCAGAAGTGAATGTCTGTCCAGTTGTTTCTCAGTTTATTCTATGCAGCTTAGACTAACCTGCAAAGACTGAACTGATTCAGCCTTGGGTTTTTTGACTGTCTGTACTTAGTCCTAGAGGCAAAAAATCTTCAGTTCAGTACAAACACTTAATGTGGTTGTAGTTCCTTTACTACTTCATAAGACAATACATATAATGTGTGTGCGTGCGCAATCTATATAACAAGTGTGTGTGCGTGCGTGCGCGTGTGTGTGTAAACTAGAATATACCATTTAATAAAAGAGTTGAACCAGAAAAAAAAGAAACATTTTCAGCAGGGTATCTAGCTGGCCTGAATTTTGGAATTTATTTTAATTTTCTGATCAATATTCACTATTAAGGTAAATCACAGTAACATGAATATAAGTCATACTGCATAAAGTCTCTACCAAACAATAAATAATACTTCCAAAGCACAAAGGCCAATGTTAAAGACTATCATTCTTTGAGTCAATCCAAAATTCCTCCTCAGAGGAGAACTTTCCATGGCATTACATCTTCCTCTGAATATCCACAGGCAAATCCACATTGTGGCAACAGCATCAGCAGTGAAATACATTATTTTTTTATACTTCTCTATGCAGCAAAACTGCTAGTTATTCAATAAGGAGAAGTTATGAAAGCTATGAAAAAGATATAAGAAAAAATATGAAAAAAAGAAGGAAAAAGGTGTATTTGAAATAATGCTTAACTTGGTATTTTTTCTATGTTCTGCTCCACAAACTGTTCATGTAATCTATTTTTAATATTTCCCAATAAAATAGTATTTGAACATTAATAACAACAACATATACAACAATTGCTTATGGAAACTGAGATAACTGATGGATAGTTATTTCTTTTAAAAAATGTAGTTAAAGCCTACAGGTCAGTGAAAAGCAACTGTGGCAGTGAAAATAATAGTGTCTTATTAAGGACAGAAGAAAGTCGAAAATAATTATCCATTAGAATCAAATGGGGATGAGAAAGGAAATAACATTTTTTTAACTTGTTAGATATTTTTCAAAATTTTTTTCAAACAATTGTATAAGTGATTGAAATGGCATAAATTACTTTGATTTACAAGAATACTTGTCTCAGAAAAGATAATCAAGGAAAATAAATAGAACAAAGCTTTAGTAAGACTTTAGGAAAAGGTTAAGTGATATGAGAAAGGGTGGAAACTACTGCAACCTAAGGAATTCGTAAGGGATGCCATGGGTTTAGCTCATTATTAGTATATTTAAAATGCTTTAATGAAAAAGATAGTGAACCAGTGTAAATTGCTAATGGAACTATATTGCTTTGATTAGCTAAATGCATAGATGTTTGTGAAATATTCTGGGTGACTTTAAATTCATTTAAAAATTAGCATCATTGCAGTATGATGCAAATGAAATTCAGTTTGGCTAAACATAAGATAATGTCCATTAAAAGTAGATAAAACTTCTCATATACTGTTATAGGGTCTAAGTTTGAAGTATTTTTTTAATGTAAGAAAATGTGGAGCCCAACAGTGCAAACACTTATGCACACTCTTTGCTCTAAAGGTACTTCCAGGCTCAGAGTCTTAGCTGTTAGCATGGTTGACAGCTCCACAAAGATAGGTATCTAGTCTCTGGATTGTGATGCATGTGTGAGAGATCTAGTCAGGTGTCTGATGAATCCCCTTTTACGGAGTCCTGAGACCATCATACCAAGACCTTTAATGCCTAAAGCAACAGTTAAAAAGACTAACAGAATGGAAGCATAGAAAATGGTGTAGGCAACAACACAGAATATATTACAAGGTGAACTTAACAAAGCATGTTTTGCCTCTATTGGAAGTGCTACTATTAAAATCGGTTATGTCAACTTGGAAGGATATATCTAATTATTTATTTTATTTTTTAAAATACACATATAAGCATTCTTCTAGTGCACTGGGCATTGATTCCCCATAAATTAAAAATCACAACATGATAAGACACAAGGAACAATAAAAAGAGCTACATAAGATGATAGAGTGTGAATATTAGATTATTGTACAGAAAACCCCCAAAACCTTGAAGAGGACTGAGGTGGTTAAAAACTTGAAAAACATAATAAAAACAGATTGGTCCTTTTTTCCTCACATTGCGTGCAATCTATCTGTGGAAAATCATCAGTAAAAGAGAACATACAGTTAAATGATTAAGCTAGGTATCCTAAAAAAGGCTGAATGATTATATCTCCAAGTAAATGCATGCATGCTTATGGGTGATGCAATCACAAAGCTTACGGACTACTGTTTTTCTTATGTATACTACAGCAAAAATTGACCACATTAATTTAGGGTGGCAACTGATGCATACCCAGAATACCAGACAGCCCCTTGGTGTTGAGGAGTGGTCCCCCTGGGCCCGTGGTGTGGGATAGGGCTGCCACCTCCTCAGCCAATCAGCAGTGAGGAGTGGTGCCATCAGACCCCTTGGCTAATAAGCAGCAAGAGGTGGGGCCGCCTCCCTCCTTCCCTGGCTGGCTCAGACTCCCTCTCCTCCTGTCTGTGCATTGTCCTACCCCTAGGCATGGCCAACAGAAACACAACAACAAATGATTTACATGTATTTCCACCAAGGAACTGAAAAACAGGTCTTTTGGCTTTCCATTCCTCATTTAGAAACAGATAAGGGACAAAGTTTTTAAAACAGGATGGTCCAGTATAAAACAGGACCAACGGCCATCCTATATTCATTACTAGGGAAGTCTTTTCCCCTTAAATATCAGAGACCAGTGACACTGTCAGAGGCAGGTGTCAACATTAAGCTCCCATGGCAGATATACACTCCTGTATAGCAAGGTAATTAAGTAAAAAATTTTCCCAAGTGGGATAAATAGGTAGGCATCCCTTTCCCCCCAGGCATAGGCATTTCTCAGTACGATTGTTTTCACACAAGTTTATTTAGCATGGTAACCCTAAATAGGAGCTCTACTTACAACTGGAACAAAAAACACAGTAGTTGCAAGTACTGCCACAGACCAGTTCTTCAACTCCTCATGATGTCCCCATACCATAATAGTAATTTAATAATTACATTTTCTAATTTGTTAAAATGTTTTTCTCTTACCACCACTGCCATAGGAAAGATATGCACAAGTAACTGGAGGGTGCTAATTGAGGCCTCTGTTAAAACCTATGCACATGTTTAATTTACATCAGGAGGTATTGATAGAGTTTACCTTAATGGACTATCTAGGGAAAAAAAGAAAAGAAATTAATACCAAAAGGGGAAATGTTCCTCTCCTTAGTCTCTTTGAGTTACAGAAAACTTACATATAAAATTCTTGGGAAAAAAGTGATTAAAAAGGTCAGAAAGAAATTATTTGTTTCAAAATACAGTTTTACCTTGTCTTAAATCTTTCTCTTTTCATGAGTATTGAATTTGCAGAACACCCCTTTCAGCAGTGAGGCAGGTTTGCTAATGCAGTACTAGTTAGGCACAAGTCTCCACTTGAAGCTTAATCCTCAACCTGGGTGTTTCACAAAAATGTGTCATCACTGCTTCAGAATAGAGAATATTTGTACTGTAACGTGATCACACTGCTACAAGTTCCATTATTTTCTTTATTTTTCATTATTTACTTTAAATGTAAAATTAGAGGTTTCCAAAGATTAATCAGCGTAAGAGTTCCAAAAATATTCAAAGGGAGATATTTCAACCCTCTACGCAAATGTATTTATATTAGTATTGAACAAAACACCTGTTTGTAGGAATAAATGGAGTCAATATGTAATAAACTAAATCTTTGTTATGCATGCAGTCTGGTGTCTGAGTGATGGTTGCCCTTTAAGAGGTCAGAGAGCACAAAAGATTCTGTGACCCCCCTGACCTGACAGTCAAATAACCCACCATTATGTTCAGTCAATGTAAATAAGCACAACTGACAATGTGCTAATTGGCTGCCTCTGGTCAGCCATGTGTACCTCTGACCTTAATGAGGACCCAAATCAATTAATACTTCAGGCAATAAAGACCTCTGGCTGATTTAGATAGAAATCATCTTTTCTAACGGGATTAAAGCTGTAAGGTGGTGAACTTTTAATTTAATATATGATAATCTCTTCTTCCTAGGGTCCTCTTATTTAGCTAATGATGGTGAAATTGCTTTCTGTAACGTGGAATCTTTGATGCAGCTATCCAGTGCGAATAAAGTTTTTTTTAAAGTGATATTTAGACAATATTATGGGAACACTGTCAGTTCACACTATGCACTTGAATCGTATGCAACTCATTGACATTTAACATTACGCTCTTCAAAAATATACATTTTTCTTGAAATCATACAGATTTCACGCTGAAAATCTTTGAAAATGTATGAATGGGTTGATGCTGAGCATTTCTGGAAAATGGCTACAAGAGCAGTTGTCAGAAAATAAGGAATTTATTAATATTGGGAAAACAGAAGGTCTACTATTGACAACAAGCTGCCACAAATACACAAAAGCAACATATAATAACACATGTAAAACTAAAAATATATTTGCTCAAAGTTTCAGACTGATCCTTAAATAATACAAGATTTTGGGGAGGGGGCAAGTTTGTAAAAGTACAATTAATTAGAATAAGGCTCTTGTAGTAAAATAGCTGCCAACATTTTCATTACAGACACAGAATTACCAGTTTACAACACAACTTTAAATTATTGCTGTGTGGCCTAAACCTGCTGCATCCAGTTTGGGACAAAATTATATATGTAATATTGCAAAGAAATCTATTTGGCTATGTAAACTATATGAGTACAAACACTACCTTCCCAGTGCATTTTCTCGCACCACTACAGTTTACTTGATTACACTGTCTGATTTACATTGTATTTTTGAAATGACATATTTGAGATCTCCTAGTTTGGAGAGTTTTGATATTACAAAGTGAAATGATAAATCACAGCTTTACATGTGCTATAGCTATGTTTCATAAAGACTTCACTATAGGTCCACAATTCTTATTGCACAATTACATCAGATACACTTATGTGATATAATTACTAGTTATGCATAAAATGTGATCAAAGGCAAAACAATCTTACTCTGTTCTACAGCAAATTCTACAACTGATGGCGGTAAGGCATACATGTCAGATGTATGAAAGACCAAGTTTCAGAAACTTAAGTTCTCATAAAGTAACATCTCAGGGTCTTGTATTCATGTACCAATGCCCAGTGAGTACAGAACACAAAACAAAAATCAGGCTACCATCTATAATTTCAGTTCATGTTAATCTCTCATAAAAACACAGATATAGATCTGGTACAACTTTTTTGACTATCTTTTCCTATCCTGCTGTAAAAAAAGTGGCAAAGTAATCTTGTTGCATTTAATGGTAAGTTGTCATGGTTTAAGTTCCACTTAACACAGGATAGCAGCATATAGATGTAACAATTACAACAGATTCAGCTAAACCAAAGTAAACCCTTTTGCTTTTACTAATGTTCATCTGTATGCGTTCTCTCTTTCTTTCACATTCATGTCTTTCACAATTTCCCTTAGAAATTGTGAAAACATTGTCAGGTACCAGAGAACTGAAAAAAAAATTGTTTCTACATCCTCATAAAAGGAAAGGGTGATATTAACTTTTGTCACACAGTGAATCCAACTTTTATTTGTAATAAAACAATATGAAGAGTGAAAAATTTCTTTAAACACCTAAAAAATCATTAGTAAAAAATTTAATGCACTCATTCCCATATAAAAGTACTGTGTTGTATGGCAATAATAATTGCATGCAGTATACATAATACTATCTTAAACAATAAGGTGGTCCAAGTTTCAAAGGAGAAGAAAACAATTTGAAATAGACAGTTTTTTATATAAAATGTCACGTCAGCCATAGCTGATTGCTTTTTAATTTGTAATATGTATAATGACTAAATTAGTGGATGAAGGAAGTTCAGTAGCGGTAAATCATCCAGGTTTTAAGAGTATCTGAAACGGTCTCACAATATGAACATAAGATGGTTTGGATATAAATATTGTTAACCAGCTAATGGGCTCAAGGAAAGTGCAATGAAAAAGTCAAAGTACTGAGTTGGGGTAGGTATGTAGTGGGGTGCCATAGGGATTGGTGCTAGGAAGGGATTAACAGCATACTCATGAAATCCAAGGATTTTTCTACTAAACTAGAAGAAGAACCAATTTAAAAAAAGCAAAAGTAATACAAATAGACTTAGGCAGGTTAGAAACATGGGCAGGAAACAACAAAATGAGATTTAACTTTGCAAAAATGAACACTAAAACCAGACCATGTGGGAAAAGATATTCTGAAATATTAATATTCAAAGTTAAAGAGAAAACTTGACAGCAGTAATACTGTAAGTGACCTACAGTTATAGTATGCAGACAGCAAATAAGATGTGAGTTTGTAAAATGATATGGGTTTTTAGATGCTAAAGCACATCACAAGGCAGGGACATTTTATAACTGGTGAAACTGCAACTGAGATGCTATACTGAATTCTGGATTCTACCAAAAATGTATAGGAATTAGCAGGAATACAAAGAGGAACAAAAATGTTTAGTAGGCTGATGATACTGACTGATGATGCCAATTTTTCCTATGGTAGCAGACATTTTAGACAAAAAACCTCAAAAAGCCTGTTTGACTGAAAACCCATTTTCATGTTGCAAATGTTTTGATGGAATATCTTTTACCAAACATAAAGGTAAATCAAATACTACAAAAGATACAAGGGAAAAATAAAAGTTATGAGATAACATTAGAAAGATCACATAAACTAAATTATTTTTGTTGCTTAGAATATAAGTTCAGCATAGAACAGGGAAAGTTAAGAGTCTCCCCTCAAAGGACCTGGAGATGACACACAGTCCAAATTCAGTAACATCAACACTGGATGATACTTGATCCAGGACATGTAATATTTATTCACGTTCCAATGAGAGACTGAAGTTCTCCTATGCAGATAGAAATCAATATATTACAGAATTGGACAGATATGATTCCCATATTTCCAGAGCACACCAATTACATGCTAACATAGTGTGGTATTAAAGTTTTGCTTGAATTCATTTGGGGTGTTCTGCCTGGTTTTGCCTTGAAAATGTGGGGTTTGGCACCAGGGAACAAGACCCCAAATTTATTCTGCTAAATATCATTTTATAAAACATCATCATACTGTCCTTGTCTCTTTCCATATATATATTGGTAAATATAAATCTATAATACTATACAATACTACATGATCTTTCCCACCTATGCATGAGTATATGTATTTTTTGTCTGTTTCCTCATACATTTCTTTATTTATGGATAAAGGTATATGTAGAGGGAAATCATGTAGTAAACACACACATGCAAAACTGATCTAACAGTAGGAATCCAAGATGTCTATAATATTTAGATATAGAATATACATGTATTAAAATAGATATGTCTCTTTCCTACATTTCCTTTTACCCACATACACAGTATACTTAAAAATAGTTCTCACTGTATCCTCACACTGATGAAAATTGCCACAAAGAATGTCTCCTAAAAGTCAAATAAATCATATCTTATAATATCAACTCACGACTACTATGATAAAATAGTACAGCAGGACAACCTGAAAATTTCTAGGCTGAAGTTTCTATTGACACTAGAAGTGCTACCACTCAAGGCTGTAACATTGTGCTGGAATCTGGCATCCAAGGAGAATCTAGATTGAAGTCGTAAAATTTTATGAAGAATGAGTTAGGTTTTTGCCATTCCCACCTGTCTTTACAATCTTTACTCATACCAACCATCCCCATAGATTAGTGTGATTATAAACAGAAGAGGGATGGCTAGGCAGCCAAAATACTCTGTAGTGAAAGGTGAAAGCAGTACATCATACTACAGTAATTCACAGTGTATGAAACACATTAACACTGTGACATTCTATTCTCATGGCAAAGATGCTCTTTCCCAGAAGCCACTTGACTTAATATTCTTGCTCAAAATATACCTTTCCTGAATGTCACTTGCTGCCTTAAGATCTTGTTTTGGGATAATTGGAAGACAGGTAAAAAGCAGTGTGATAAAAAGACACACTATCTGAAAACAGTTGACCATAATATCATAGCATTACCAAACTATTAGAGATTGGTCTCATGATATCAGGAGAACATAATTTCAAATAGTTTTAACCACTTCATATTTCTGATCTCACAAGGAATTTAGACACAGTAGATAAACAAACTACAAGTCAAATAATAGCTCAGTCAATATTAACACATTTCCTTTAATCCACAGGGAAAACGTAGCCAGGAAAGAATGTTCAGCCCAGCAGTTCAGTTTATAGACTGAACATCTTCAGCTCTTCTGTCATTTGGTGAAATACTATACACTCTGAGCAAACATATATATAGTAGACTCTTTCACATTAGGGTATGTATATATTTGACTACTAACATGTGGATACAAAGAAAATGTAATCAGACACATATAAACACAATGTTTAATAGAAAAAATAAATGAAATGATAATTATAACCTTTTGCAGTAGTTTGTGGGAGACGTGGCCTTTTTATAGCTCTCATGTTGTGTGAAATATGGTTTATTACAAAGTTTGCCTTAGACCTAAATTAAATGAGAATTGCAATTAAGGAGAATACAACTACACAGTTTAAAGCAAAAGTCCTGGAGAGAAATCCTAAGTTTATGTCATGGAGGAAGCTTGGGAAAAGGTTTATGTTGCATTTCTATTTACGTGAATAAATAAAGCCAAATTCCTGAAGGGGGTGACCCTGTACCCCCTGAAGTCACCAGCAAAGTCCTCACTGATTACAGTGGTGCAGGATAAAACTATAATATAGCTGTCTGACTGGTTGATGGATTAATGTGCAGCCCCCAGGCTCCTACCCAGCTGCTGCCTCCATTATCTCTCTGGCTGCTGCTGTAGCTGGGGTCTTTAAGCTTCACCCATCCATCAGCTTTTGCTTCCTGCTCCTGCCCTAGTAGGTTGGGCAGCACAGTCCGTAAAACAGGGGGAGTATGCGATGCAGTACAGTAAAGTGGTGTGTGCATGTGTTGGTGAGGGGGTGGGGAGGTACTGTCTACATAAGCAGTGCTGGGGAGGGGGCAGCCCAGGGGCCCAAGGATCGCATTAGTGCAGCCCCCAGGGTGCACAACCTGCAGTGTGCAGCCCCCAGACGCTTAGCAATCAGCTCTGCACTATATAATTCACAGTCCTAAGGTTGAAGTTCAGCCCAGTTATAGGTAATATGAAAATGTACTAATAATTTTGTTAGCAACTATGCACTCCATATTTTCATCTGGAGTGCTATCTTCCAGTAGAGCAATTCAAACCATGAGTTCATTAACTAGGAAGCAAATGTATCTATGAAAAAATAAATATTGATATTATATTTTAATACAGTCCCAGCAATTAGATAGAAATGTACTTGAAAGTGAAGATGGTAACAAACCTACAAAAAATACTACATTCTCTGAATATACAATATTCTTGCACTGAAGACTCATCCAAATGTTTTGTTCTGAATTTAGGAAAATAAAAAATACACCAAATAAGAAGACATTTGTAAGGATATATCTTCTACAGTACATAGAAGAGCATTTTACTTTTTAGTATGAATTTAAGATGCAACACATTTTATTTTATTTTTCTGTGTTGAATGCTTAGACATTGATCCTGCATCAGAATCTGCAGCATGGATTATCTTAAAAGAATTCCTGAATGTATATTCAGTAACTTGGTATAGCATATAATGTGGGAAAAGTTCACTATGTACCTTTCAGGAAAATACATTTAACACTTTTTCAGGCATGCCCAGTCATATGAAGATTACCATATACCTACTGATTACCTACGAGGTTGCGTTATTTAAGAGATAATACTAATTCATATAATTAAAGTGCATTGCATGATGTATTCTTGTAAGGGTATAAAACTAAGCTTCTGTATACTGCCTGTATGCAACTCTGTAATTTCTATTTTTTGCATATATAACCATACAACTTTACTGATCACTTAAAATAGTTCTGAACAGTTTCCTGGTTGTTTAAAACTAACTAACTAACTAAATAAATAAATAGGGGATGGGGGAAGAAAATATCTTTACTTTCTAAAATATCAAATCCTGTTGGCTTCCAATTCTCTGTAGTAGCAACTGAAAATTATATCACCTGAAATTATTTGACAAGATACTAATAAATGTTGCTCTCATATACCGTAAGAGGTCCATGGGGAAAAAAACCCCCCACCTGCTCAGAGCAAGGCTGTTTGCAAAGTTTGGTTAAGTTCCACCCTTCACTACACAGTGGAACCAGGAACCTGAACTTGTGAATTTACTACCATGGATGTCAATGGCAAAACTCACGAGAGTACTCATGTGGTCTGTGGTCTGGCAGTATTTGCCAAGCCACCTTTTATAGTTTAAAATTCAGTTGCAGGATAGGCATGTTCAAACTAAAGAAGGGTAAATCAGAGGAAAGAAAGGGCAAGAGTTATCAAAGAAAAAACTAGTGGTTATGTCACTCATTTGGGATGAGAGACTGAAGTCCCTGCTCTGTTCCTATACTATTTCTCAGGCAAGTTGCTTCGTTGCCAGACTACTAGCTATTCTATGGTGTGTTTTTCTCCATCTCTTCTGTTGAAACTGATCTATTCTGTATAAAAATGCATTTGATCAGGGCCATCTACTTGGTAGTCTTTGATCAGAAATTTTATTGTGGATCCAAGAAAGCTTTTTTAATATACATTTTATTCAAACTGGTATGTTCCTGCAAAGTGTTTCAGTTTTGCTAAATCAACATTTTCCAACAAAATGCTTCACTGAATTCTGATCAGTTGTAATTATGACATGATTCTGACAGAGTTGTATTTATAATATATGCAAGACCTTAGAAAATTATGAGAGACTAAAACAAGGGTTTGGAATGGAAAATGTTATTTATCCTTAAGTAAAGTTGTTATTGCTAGTACTTCCATTGGTAAGCAGTCCAGACAGATTAAAATGGTCATTATTGCCATATTATGAATACATGGGTAATTTAGATATAAAAGAGATACTTCAGTATTTACTAAAGCTAATGCTATAGAATATATAAGGCAAGATGATCTTGTATTTAAAACACTTACACTTAGACCTTTTAAAATTCAATATTAAAAATAAAAAGTCTTCCATAGATCTCACAGAAAAGCAGGAAGGGACCTCAGGAGATCATCTAGTCCAATCCCTTGCTCAAGACAGAACCACCTCTTTTAATCTTATGAGATATGATGTAATGAAATGAAAGTTATGGCGACACAAATCTAAGTTAAACTGTTCTGAAAATAAAAGCAAAGAAAAACAGTTAAAGAAACATCTGGGCAACATATGACATGCTTAAGAGATTTTAACACTGAATTCCTATCTCAAATGTCTGGGTGCATCTTGTGAATTATGTTTGCATACCTACCGGGGCTTACATTGTACTAGGATAAGCAGGTAGGTGGTATTATTATCCCAGGAACTTGGTAAATGGCTCAGACAGATGTTTTAAATTTCTCAAACTAGGATACAAAAACTTTGTTAGAAGTAAAGCCTACAAATTATTTTGAAAACAGCTTAAAATTGTTGGCTTTTAGTGTTTGTAAGCAAACCTACTGCTCCTGTCATTGCTCCTGTACAGGTGTAAGTATTATATTCTGCTCTTTCAGCCTGACAGGAAATAGTTTCTAACTCTGGTTTTCATGTCAATCAAAATAATACATAATAATTCTAAACCAGCGTAAAAATGTCAAAACTCGGATGCAAAATTAAATTTCTCCCAAAGAGATTTTATATAATATATAATTTGCTCATTTTTTGGACTGAAACCTGTTAGATTTAAATCTTGTAATTTTCAATTAAAGATTTTTTTAATAAATAGATTAAGACAGTGTTTCAGTTATGAAATAATTTTTGCTTGGATTAAACCAGTAAGAATGGTTTTTATTAATATGCAGTTAAATTAGCTGTAAGTTAAGCACAGTGTATTTCTATCCTTCAAATCAAGACATGTACTTAGCAACACAGTAGTACATCAACATTTAAGTATAAACCACTGAGGTGACTGCTGTTTTGGCCTGAAGGGGTTAAATCACATAGCTCTTAAATATTTACTTGCTCTGGGGGGAAAAATTACACATGATAGTGAAATAAATGTTCAAACCCATGTACAGTGAACTACTCTTGCAACATATTTTTGAAGACTTGTACTTGCCGGTCTGATTCGCCAAAATAAGAGTTGAGTTATATTCAGAAAGGGCAAGAATGGGGAATGAAGAAGTGTATAAGAACAATACTTAGAATGTGGAACATGCAGGAGAAACTGAATAACTCCATTGTGATACTTTCCCTTTCTGCTGTTCACAGTTTATTACTGAAAATGATTATTTATCACAGTGTAAAGGAACCTTATATGAGGCACCATTACTCTAGGCTCTCAGCCTACAAGGTGATGAAATGCCTTGACTTCCCCCGGAGTATATTAGAACTGAGAACACTTTACAGGACTGGATACTTACTAAAGAAAAGGGCGATTTTGAAATCAAAATGAAACATACGCTGTAAAACACCAGAGAACAATCAAGCTTGATAAACTCAACAACTTCCTCAGTGCAGGAAACTTGAGAGTTAACCTGTGTACCCAGAGTTAAAAAAAAAGCAAGAAATAAATCTGCTAGGGGAACTGGTTTGATAGACCTTTGAAGGTCTTCAAAACTCTCAGTAATATGTTATTCACTAAAAATATTCCCACAATTCTGCTGTCTCCCATCATTCCTTGCCTCAAGATTCATCTGTCAACTTTGATGCATCTTTTAAAGTACCCCTCCAAGCCTAAAAAACCATGACTACAGACCACAGAAGAGAACTCTTTGCTTTGAAACTATCTGATCAATCAGAAGATCATTTACCTGCAAGCATTATTTGGTGAAGCTAAAGCGGCACATCAACCAGCAGCATCTGAAGGCTGAGGCAGCAAAACGTCAACAACAAATTGTCATTGGCATTCCATTTATGAACCTTCAAACAGCATCAGATCTTTTCCATGGGAAACCAGATCAGGTCAGACTGGAGCTGAATATTTCTTAACAAGCTAACCATCAAAAGAACTTACGTTTTGAATAAAAAGGCTATCATTTGTTGATTTGAATATCAAAGGGATCCACTGCAAACTCCCAGTCTACGAAATCCTCCCTAAGCTACACCAGACAGGTGTTTAATAATCTATTATTAAGGCACTATTTTAGGTTACTCAGAATTATAAAAAATAGCTGTAACTGTGAAGCTGCAAATGGGACTGCACAAAGAAATGAATGCTATTAACATACTATTAACAATTCAAAAGAATGAGTTGACATACCAATCAAACTTGTTAATTGACTGTCAATGGCCTGTCCCTGAATATACAACATGACTGCATTATATATTTCAAATGCTGACAGGAAGACAGTTTCATTTGCATTAACTTCATAAACTGATCAACAACCAAACTGCCACATACATTTATAATAGGAAGCTGAATCATTTCAATATTCATGGAGCTCTGTAATTGTAAATTAGGTACTGGCAAACAATACAATACTGTACATACTCTAAAATATCCTAAATTTCCCTGACCTACTTTCCTTTTTATTTTAAAAGAACAGTGGAAAAAAGTTGTCTCTTACAGAGATGATCATTACTTTAATTTATGGTTCATGCCTTAAGCAAAATTTGTTTGCAACCTAATTTGCAACTATAGTTTATACCTCTACTCTACACGTATAACTGGGCTACAATATATGAGGCATACAAAGTGATGTAAAATTTTCTTGCCTTAGTTCTGTGAACTGCAAATATCATTAAACCCAAAATAAATCTGAACTCAAAATGGTAAATGAAAATTTGCACCACTCCTCTGTTATGCCTCAAAAAAGATGAGAACATTGCTAAGAAAACCTTAAAATTAATCATTAAAGACTTCCCTTTCAAGTGGTGAAATTAACATAATTAGTTTAAACTATAGCAATTGTTCCAACTTGTACTTAACTTGGACAGCGACTGCTTTTTCCCAGAATTGATAAGGACACTTGAAGCCCAAAGGCTTGTCTCCTATCTCTCCCGAGTATACCAGCTGGTTCAATAAAAGAGATTACTTCACCTTGCATATCTTGTTTATTTTCATTTAAACCATATAATTAACCAAAAAAGCACTGGTATAGCACATTCTAAAGATTCTACAAGTAAAAAGTACCATCCTTAAAGTTTTACAAGGGTATCCCACACTTATTCACTTATTTAATAAAACCAGTGGAATTGATAAGGTGCTGGCGACTGAAGGGATTCTTACAAAAAGTCTCAGCAGAGACATGGCTCAACACTCTTCAGTTCTCTCAGTGTCTTCTATCATCAGAATTTCAGGATTTTATCTCGCAACACTTAGTGCCTTGCATCATTCCTATTCCAAAACATAGTCCTATTCAAGTCAATGATGATACGTTTAGTATTATACACCATGCTTTTTAATGTGTGTTTGCAAGACTGAACCCTTACACAGTAAAGATCAGAGGAGGAACATATTGCTATCCATAAACCAGCATGGACATAAATATGACCCTTCATAGATAATGATACTTAGTAAATTTCTGAATCAGCAAAATAAAAATGAGCAGAAATTTAAAAAATTAGGATTAAATTATACCTTTCTGAAAATGTTCTACTAAGAGCTGCATAATACTTGAGCAAAAGTTGTCAGGTTAGAAATACAGAATCATAGAAAATTAGGGTTGGAAGGGAGCTCAGAAGGTCATCTAGTCCAACCTCCTGCTCAGAGCAGGACCATCTAGATCATCCCAGCCAAGGCTTCATCAACGTGGGTCTTAAAAACCTGTAAGGATGGAGAGTTCACAACCACTCTGAGTAGCTTGTTCCAGTGCTTTAATGCCTTCCTAGTGAGAAAGCTTTTCCTGATATGTAACCTAAACTTCTCTTGCTGCAACTTGAGACCACTGCTCCTTGTTCTGTCATCTGCCTCCACTAAAAACAGGCTACCTCTATCCTCTTTGGAACCACTCTTCAGGTAGTTGAAGGCTCTTACTAAATGAGTAAGAGCCATGGTCTTCTTTTCTCTTGACTAAATAAGCCCAGTTTCCTTTGCCTCTCCTCATAAGTCATGTTCCCCAGCCCTCTAATCAATTTTGTTGCCCTCCACTGGACTTTCTCCAATTTGTCCACGTTCTTTCTGTAGTGAACTATAAGACTAACAGAAAGATGCATAAAATGATCACATTTTTTTTTTGGCAATTAAAATGTCAATTGAAAAGTTTAAAAAATAGAAATATAAATCACTTAAAATGCTGAACTTATTTGAGTCACTAGGATGAGGATAGCCCCAAATCATCCTAGCTGAGACCGGTGGAAGATTACGTATACTACAAATTAGATATTAGCTTTGATATTTTCCCCAAAGTATAGCTGTCAAACTGAATAATATCATTTGACGGTTACTGCTAAGTTCTTAAACAGACAAAACATGGATCTTACAGCTTCAATACCTCTTCAGGTAATCAATTTAATATACCTAATATCAGACAAAAAGCATTTCATATCTGAAAAATCTGAAGGAAAAAACCCCCCAGTGCTTATTAATAGAAGCATGCAACGTCTATGCAACCAGCCATCTTAGCAAAAGATTTGGCACTTCAAATGCTTATGTTAAACAAATCACATCTACGGCTATCTCAAAGTAAACAATTCTATAATTCTGTGTGGGTTCATGATCTCAAGTTGCTAAATTCTTAAAGGTGCCTTTTTATGTTCCTGTATGAATTTGTATTTGGATAAAAACAATTTACTGGGTGATCTATTAATTTCCAGTGGGAGGGAGTTTCTGGATGTCTCACAAGTTTTTCTAGTATTTGTAAAACTTTTTAAAAGTTTTGATCCTTCTGAAAGGTTAATAAAAATCTGTACCATAGCTTATATTTATTCTTTGGGGGGGGGTTATTTTGCTTTTCTTTTATTTGGTTTCAATTTGTATTAGTATATAAATGCTGTAGCTCAGGTTATTTAGCTGGTAGAATTAGTATGTTTTCTATTTATTTTCTATTATAATCTTTACAACCGGGAAATACATATGTTATATCCAAAATGCAAGAATTTATTGGCAGATTAGCATTAGCAGATGCATCATGAACAGGTCCAGGGAGTTGATGTTTCCACTCTATGTGGCACTGGTCAGACCATAATTGGAGTCCTGTGTCCAGTTTTGGGCGCCACACTTCAAAAGGGATGTGGAGAATCTTGAGAGGGTCCAGAGAAGGGCCACTTGTATGGTCAGAGGCCTGCAGGCAAAGCCCTACAAGGAGAGACTGAGGGGCCTAGATCGCTTCAGCCTTCGCAAGGGAACTCTGAGAGGTGGTCTTGTGGCTGCCTAGAAATTCATTAGGGGAGGGCAGCAGGGAATAGGAGATGTAGCTATTTGCTAGTAGGGCACCCCCTGGAGTAACTAGGAACAATGGCCACAAATTGATGGAGAGCAGACTTAGGTCAGATGTTAGAAGGAACTTCTTTACACTAAGAAGTAGTAGCCAGAATCTGGAATGGGCTGCTAAGGGAGGTAGCAGTCTCCCCTACTTTGGTGGTCTTCAAGATGAGACTGGACAAGCACCTAGCTGGGGTCGTCTGACCCCAGCGCTCTTTCCTACCCAGGTCAGACTCGATGTCCTACTGATGTCCCTTTCAACCCTAGCATCTATGAATCTATGAAAAGAAAACATGCTTCATTTGTAGGGTGTGTGTGTGTGTGTGTGTGTGTGTGCACATCATATGAAGGAGGTTTGATACTTAGGACTTTCAGTTTTGGAGGAGATTCACGGACAGGTGAGTGAGAGGAATACAAGAACTGCCTAAGACCGTCATGGAACTTAGAATATCTTGAAGAAAATAGCAAACCCACATCTTGACATACCCACATAACTAGTAGGAGAACATACATAAGAGAAACTTTGGAAAGTTTCTTCTGCCTTGACCCCTCTCAAGGGTATTGCTACAGAACAAAACACCTAGCTACATGATACTGTTTTAGTCAGAATTTACCTGACATTCCACAGAAATCTTACCAGAGGTTCCAAAAGGATTCAGAGCAAAACCAAGGAGCCGTACTAAATACAGTAGCAGGTTACAGAGAGATGGATGTTAGGTTCCAAGACAAGTATTTTTTAAGTTGTTCAGGGAAACTACCTTTCCTTAATTAACAGGCTACTTTTCAGTTATTAATAGGCTTTTATAAGTAGCAACAAAACAGTCAAATAATACTAACAAATATTTTGAAAATATATGGGAACTTTCTACAACAGGGTGAGAAACACTTTATGGGGATGAGGGTTGTGACAAGTCTCAACCCTACACCTTTTGGATGCCCTTCTGCCCCAAATCCCTTTGTGCTGTCTGCTGCTTGGCAACTGAGAATCAGCCAAGATGTGCCAGGAGCCAACCCTGCCTGTGGTATCTCAGCCTTACATTTTTGCACCCAGGCCTTGCTAGCTCTTAGTAGAGCGAGAAGAATCAGAATCTTTGCCAGCTAGAAGAATCGCAGCCTTATCCAGGTGTACTAATTCAGAAAAGATGGACCCCCCGCCTTTCTGTAGAATGGGCAAGACTGTATGGTCCAATAATGTTCTGGAATCGCAAATATCACTGACAATACGTGGGTAAAATGATGATTAAAAAAAAAGATTTATTCCAAAAAACAAGAACCAACATAAAAAATCAGTAGCCATATGTTAAAATGCAGCGAGAGGTATAAGGATAAACAAACAAAAGAAAATATCAGAACAGTACCAAGGATGTAGTCCCTACCCAGTTGCAACAGATTAAAAAGCAGCTTATGCAGAACCTCCTACACATGCTTTAGCTTCTTTACTCAGCCTCTAAACTGAGGGACCACAGCCTCCCCTGCACCCTGGAAGACTGAAGACAAAATCATGTTCTTGAAGCAGCTTAAGTACAGTTGCTTCACTGGTTACATAGATAACCTCTTGGGATTTTTTTTATGAATATAACCTCTTACCTCCTTAAAGGTGCACGTCTGCCAGAGCAGAAGTCTTTCCTACTCTACTTAAGACCAGGAGAATACGTACATCATTTTAGATAGACTGCTAATCCTAAAGATGCTCTCTTGCACTTAATTTCAACCAGTCTGATATTATTATTGCAGCCCATTCTTTGAAAATGTAAATTCACCATTGTCTGTTTGGGCCTGGCTTTTGTGCCTCAGAGAATGTCTGCAAGGGAGATGAGTAAGCAAACCAAATCAAATGCTAATTCCAAGACACTACTGCCCACTGATCACTTAAGCTTGGGGTCTTTCCTAAGGTTTAAAGAAACTCATGGTTTACTACTTGATGCTCATGATCATATTGTGCAACCCTGGTCCTCTTATAATATAAGAAATACATTTTAACCCCAACAAAACAAAACTTTCCACTGTACACGTAATTCCTCTCAGAGGAGAGGATAAGAGAAAAAACACACTGCATGTGATGGATGTTAATTATATCACTTAATGCATTCCTAGCAGTTGCTCAGATGCCATTGTGATGAAGGAGATGAGAACTTAGGGTGCAGACAGAAGTGCAAGCTCACAGCTATAATGCAGAATGATTTTTGCAAAGACTTCTGAGTTACAATGTTACCCCAGACCAAACAGAAGTTCACTGTTGGTTCCAGAGGACAGAGGAGTCCCGCTGCTGCTGGGAGCCTGCAGCCAGGTTCCCATAGCAACAGCCAGGCTCTCTGCCAGGGCTCCCTGATTTCAGAATGGGAGGGGGGAAAGGCAGCAGAGGTAGCTCACTCTTGGGGCTGAAGGATGAATTGGGCCCTGTCACCTCAGGAGGGCTGCAATACACTGCCCCACCCTTCGGGGGTGGTGAAAAACCCCCCAGACTGAACCCCTCTGTTCCCTTTCCCTGCTCCCATTCTGAAAACAGCGACAGGCTGGGAGCTCAGCAGAGGCAAGTTGTAACACCAGCTACATTTTGTAACATCTTTATCTGATACCTCATGCAATGAGGGGTCAGATTTTCACCCAATCAGCCACTTTTGAAGCTGTTTGCAGCCATGCACTGGTGTTTGATCACAACTATAAACTGTTTTGTGTGGCCAGATCAGGTGAAAATTGTCACTTCTGTCTGCACCCCTAGGTTGTGTCCAGGCAGAGGGGCTGTACACTATGTGGTGCCTCAGATACATCTGCACATTCAGCTGTTCTCCTCACTGCAAGGGAGCAGTGCAGGTTTTTTTTTTTTTGACCCCTGGATTTCCAGGAGTCAAAAACACACACACACAATGCAGGAGCAGTGCACACGGGGGCAGCATGCACCGCTCAAAACCAAAGACTGGCTGGCCAAAGCCACTCTCTGGCTGCCAGCCAAGCTCTGAACAGGAGGATAGCTGTTGCTGCAGCCCCGAGGGAGAGGGGGGCAGGACCCTGGGTAAGGCTGCTGGGCCCAGCCCAGTGCTTGCCCCAGCCTCTTCTACCTCACCTGAGATAACCTGCCATGCGCACGTGGGCACAGGTATTTCCCAGGGACAATGAGTGGTGGCCCAAAGTGTCCTGTGCTAGTTGTCCCCAGGCAACCAAACGTCCTTCGCGCTTGTCTTAGACATGGCCCTAGGGTTCAACTAAAAGCAGCTCTGCTAGGATCCAAAGGGGCTGGCCTGACAGTCTCATAGATGCCTCGACCTCTTTGGACTTGAAACACCTCTCTTTGGACTTGGACTTTGGACTTGGGGCACCTCTCCATATCTATTGTGACTTGAAGACTTAAAAACTAAAAAATATTACAGTGGTTACCTTCTTGCAGAGGAAGGAAGCAATGAAGGCGGGGGACTAGCTAAGCATAAACAAGCCTAAGACTGAGCCTGCATTTATCTGATTAACTCTTCACACCTTGCTTATCTCCTTACACCTTAAAACACCTTTCAAAGGATCTGGCCATACCCAGGCACTCTGGCTGAGAATCACTAACTTAAACTGCTTAACTGTTTATCCTTTGTAAATGAACATTTTTTACCTTTGTAGATAAACACTATTTTAAGGTGTTTTTGAATTAATGGTTTTAATCAACTTATCACCTTTGCAGATATACTTTACCTGTTACCTTTTATGATTCCTTATTTTAAAAGCCATGAGAAATAAGTGAAGCTGATACAAGCCTCACCCATCCCTATTTTATACTGGAAGAAGTCTGGCTAACTGTATCCAAATAAAACAATGTCTTTTTGACTTATGGTACTTTCTTAATCATAGTTTCTAGGGTTGGAAGAGACCTGAACAGATCATCAAGTCCAACCCCCTGCCCTGGGCAGGAACAAATGCTGGGATCATAATACCCCACCCAGATATCTATCCAACCTCCTCTTGAAGACCCCCCAAGGGAAGAGAGAGCACACCTCCCTCGGGAGCCCATTCTAGAACCTGGCAGCCCAAACCATAAAGTAATGCCTCCTGATATCAAGCCTGAACTGACTCTCAAACAATCTGCGGCCATTATTCCTTGTTACCCCAGGTGGTGCCCGGGGGAACAGAGCCTCACCTATTTTCCGCTGGTCCTCTCTAGTGAGTTTATAGAAGGCCACCAGATCTACTCTCAGTCTTCTCTTGTGAAGGTTGAATAGATTCAGGCCCTTTAGTCTATCTTCGTAGGGCCTGGCCTGCTGCCCCCTGACCATGCGAGTGGCCCTTCTCTGGACCCTCTCAAGGTTAGCCACATCCCTCTTAAAGTGCGGCACCCAGAACTGGATGCAGTACTCCAACTGTGTCCAGACCAGTGCCGCATAGAGGAGAAAAATCACCTCCTTGGACCTGCTTGTGATACATCTTAGATGCACGACAAAGTGTGGTTAGCCTTCCTCACATTGGTGGCTTATGTCCATCTTGGAGTCAACAATGACTCCAAGATCCCTTTCAGCTATGTGAACAATCCTTCACTTCAACTCTGAAATCCTGTAGGTCAGTTTAATAATAATGAGTTGCTTTAACAAGAGCTATGTCCCTAACAGTTTCACACAGATCACATTCTATTTACTGTGTTTTCTTTCTGTAGGAAAAGCAGAGATGAAGAAGACATAGAATTTTTAGTTATTTATTAATGTGACATTACAGACCATTCTCCACTCTGTGAATAGTAATACTCAGAGATTTTCTACCTTGAACCAGGTCACAATGAACTGTTATTTATACTTCTTTTTCTTCTTCTTCAAAGGAGCTACAAAAACAAAAACAACTTTGAAGTTTCTAACTCTTAGATTAAAAGAATTCAGTTTTAAGGCATAGTTTACATTACTCAAGCATGCAGTGTCCAAATCAGCATTATCCAACTTTTCTGGTATATTTCTTTTCAGTTACAGGAATAGAACAGAACATTTTAACCTCCAAAATTTTTACTGAAAAAGTTCTGAGGAACTCAAAAGAGAGAGTTGAGAATAAAAGCTGCAACACAACCTTAAAGGGGTCATTAAGATCTATTCCTACAACACATCAAACTGAAAAGTTATTAAATCCTGACCCCTCAAAAATATACTCTTGCCCTTTTAGTATTCAGGAAATATTTCCCTCTGCATTTGTTATTTCCACTATGAGGGAAGTTGATACTTTCACATGATGTCTAACTGCATCCAGACTTCACTGGGAGTTTTCAGGTATACAATACATCTGACAGATTTCTTACATGGGGGGAAAGGTATCAGAGGGGAAATGTCTGGTGTGTACATTTAACAATTCTCTATCTACTGAATATTTAAAGGTTCTGCAGTATCAATAGTTACATGCTGCCTCAAAAACCTTGAGCACCAAATAAAAAGAAATCTTATTTCAATCTCTCATTTTGACCTTTTACGCTTTTCAGATTCATATTGAGATCAATCTATCACCCTAAAATATGCATTTGATAACATTTGTCAGAGTTTTATTTAGCATGACTAAGATTCGTTTCTCTACTGAGAAAATATGAAACTAATAGCAAAGTTGTAACATTAAGAAATAAAATCACGATGTCTTCTCTGCGTGTCTGTCAGAGAACAACTGTGACATTTGTAGGTCATATTATATACATAACCCTAGCATGGCAGAAAGGGAAAAAAACACTTTGGAGAAATGCAGGTGTTGTAACAAAGCTAATATTTACTACCCTTATTCCAACCCCAATAGACTCCTATACTGCCACAGACATCTGTGATCCTTCCTTTTTTACAGGAGTGGCATGTAGCAGACTATGTGGTAGGAAATCAAAAGCAAGCTGCCACAGCAGAGTGGATAATCTCAGTATAAAGTATAATCTCAATATTTCCATTACCAGGAATTGGGTCAGTGAAGGAATTTTAAACTAGAACGTGAAAAGTAATGGCTTCACAGCACTCCTTCAATTCTTAGTTGTAGAACTCTACCCATTTTGCCCTTAACCAGTTTTCTGGCTGGATCAAATCAGAGATGTTATTACAGTTTACTGAAATTAGACTGTTAGTGAAGTCTGGCATAACTAGCATAGATTAGTTAAATTGGTGCAGCGTTGTAACAGTAACTGTCAAAGTAACAGTTTTAGTTACAGGGCACAGGGAAAGTGAAAGGCATCTTTTCTAAGACACTGGGCAGAATTTGGAAACAACTGAGGAAATGAAAAAATCACTTTTCTAATTACAGTGATAATCTTTATCACTGTACACAAATATAGTATACTCATTGCTATATGGGGAGATGATGACAAATCAGGCAACTCATAATGGACCTCATTTGTTAGGACATACTGCTCTCTTTCGTAAGATAACAATGGCCAAAGTGACTGTATTGATATATGTAAAATATGTGAATTAGGTACAAGCAATGCAGGCATTTGAATTCAAATGACAAATTACAATGATAGCAGTTATAAAACAGAACTACAATACAAATATGCAGTTAGGTCTTTTACTTAAAATATAACTGCAAAATAACATTATTCAGTGAAATACCATATCCCTGTCAACAACAGAAACATAAAAACAACTGAAAACTATTCTTAGTGCTTCAGCCAAGTATACATATGTAGTAGGAAAAAACAATAGTGTATAACAATCTGATAAATCCTCACCTAGATCACATACTTCAAATCTAATGTGGACCCCGTAGTAGATGAAAGTGCTACATGAACAGTTTCTTTCCAGAAGCCTTTTTGCAGCATGAAGAATTTTTTTCCTGATGAAATACTACATTTTCTTTATAATACCTTGACAAATCTGTTAAACTTATTTCAAGTTGTATTTCAAAATACGAAAGCTTACAAAGTATAAATTACTGATTTGGCTATCTTCTTCAGTGCTTTATTTATTCTCTGTACATGAAATAAGTTTCTTCAGCCTTCCTATCTACTCAGCTAAATAAAAATATTTCCTGCCGAACTATTTCTTGATGGCCTTCTTTGGACAGCCAAAAGAAATATGAAATCTTCATTGTAATCTCTCTCCCCATCCTCATAGAACACTAATCCTGATTAAACACAGTCCAAAATTTACAGTACACCACTGCTACCTCCTTAATTTTATAAAATTAATTCATTCTGAGTTAAAAAAGCATTTGTAAATCTCCTTAGCTATTATAGGCATGGAAGCTTAGGATGGAATGATTTTTGAAAAGGAATCTTGCCTGTGAACACATGTGATTCTCATATGTTGTATCTTAGCTCTCCCAAGGCTGTTGGTCAGATTTCCAAATTTCACAAGGACAAAGAAGCCAAGTCAAGATGGATTTACATTTCAGATCCTGGGTTTCTCTCTTCCTCTCCTTCCAATATCTATGCTTGGTAACTTCAACTGCCATGCTGATAACCCCTCTCTGACTCCTTAAGCTCTGTATTCCCTTCCCTTCCCTTCTTCATTTACCCTGGAGCCCTGGTTCAACTCTCCCATTCATCAAAAAAGCCATTCACTTGACAAAGTTTTCACAGCACTGTTCTCCCTAATCCTTGTTACTAGATTCCCTTCCCCTGACCAGCACTTTAAGCAACAGCCATCAGCCCTCTTTCTTATTCCCAGTTATTCCTCCTTACTATGACTTCCAATTCATAACAGCTGCACTGTCCAAAAGGACCATGAATTGAAATGCTTTCTGTCAGATATGATTGACTTCTGTCAGATATGATTGACTTTAATTCATTTCTCTGATGAATTAAAGGTTTAGCTCAGGTCCTTACAAAAGGCAAGACAGGAATGCCAATCCACTGCCTTCTGTTATGCACACTTTCTATCAGGAACTCTACGCCTGTGGTTCTTGACCTTTTTTGTACCAGAACCTATTTGTAAGCACCGATGGACAGTCCCAGCCCTGTGCCCCTCACTTCTGACCCTCTGCCACCTATGCCCTAGTTTGCGGGGTAGGGTGGGCCTTAAGCAGCCCTCACAGGCTGCAAATCTGCCAGCCTGCAAGTGAAAAGCCATGGTTTCCCACATTTTTCTCCTTTAAAGAAGAATCCATTTTTAAAGTTTGTTTGCAAGCCTTTCATAGATTCTTGCGACCCTTTTTGGGTTGCGACCCACAGGTTAAGAAATGCCGCTATATGCCATACAGCCATGCTACTGTATGCCTCTATTCCAGCTGCCATTTTTGAGTAAGATCACTTCGCTACTATGATGATGCTTACACCAAAATAAATAGCAAAACCCCACTGTATCTGGATCTTTTTAACCCTTTTCCAGCTTGCCTTGAATTCTGGCATAAGCAATGGTACTAAACTTCAGTCTTTAACAACATAAATGGAACGAACTAAAATTCTCCATCCTCTCCAGACATATGAAGAGCCACTTTCTACTCTGCTTTACCCCAGACCAGCAGCCTGGCTTCTCCGGCTGTCAAGCTGTCCCCTCATAGCCCACCTCTTTAACTCTCTCCTCTGAGTTTTAAGCTCCCAGTGGGACACTCCCTCATTAGCAGAATGACCCTCTTTAACATCTTTAACAGGGGACAGACCATCATAGTACAATAATGTTCTCCCGAGCAGATTAGATAGAGGTCAAAGTAAGCTGAATTTTGTCACTAAGAATGCTGTGACTTGATCATGAGAGGAACATGTGCTGCTGCTTGTGGTAATAATAGTCCAACAGCATCAATGATTTATCTCCTTTCAGCTCTCTTCCCTTTCTTTTACTGATGTAGATGCTGATTTCTTCCATGTTTCACTCTCTCTACTTGTTCTTATGGTTTTGTCCCTTTTTCATTCTGCTAGGTCTGTTTGCCAGCTCTTTGCCATAGCTAACTTTTCTGGCTATTTCCTATTCCTACTCTCTTGCTGAAAACCACCCCTGGTGAAAATCCAATGACCAGGCTGATTTCATGCACTACATATTTGTTCACTCTTCTCTAAGTTTGACATTTTCCTTTATAAATAGCATACTCCTCTGACTTAACGGAATCCCATGTCACCATTTACATTACCAACTTTTTCACTTGCTTCTCTAAACCTCCTCTCCTGCTTCCATTTTGTCTACGCACAGGAACTTGCCAATTTTTCCAAGAACAATTAACAAAATATGATGTGATCTTGCCACTTGGCTTGCATTCCTTTACCCTCCTTCCCTGTCTTCCTAACCAGAGATTCTGAAGTTCCTCATCTGCTGTCCTCTAACATCTCCATTGACTCTTTTCATGTTGTTCCATCCTTATCTCCTGATTTTTCTTGTATGCATCCCTGCTCCTAATTATTTCCTGTAGTTCTCACTCTCTTCTGGCTCTTTCCATTCACTATGCAAATATGCTCTGTAGATTCCCTTCCTACCTCTCTAATTGCGTCTTTTGGAAGATTCATTTCATCTCTCCAAATTCTTGAAGTGATCTCAAAGAGCTCTATCCTTGGTCCCCTTCTTTTGTCCATCTACACCTTATTTCTGGACAATTTCATCCACAAACACAAAATGTCTTGGTATGTCAACTCAAGCTCAACATGGCTAAAATGTATCTCTCTATTTTTCCCAAGTCATCCATGCTACCTCTTTTCTTGAATGCTGTGGATAACACTATCATAACCTAAACATTGTCTTCAGTTCTGACCTTGCTCTGACCCTGTTGAAGTTTCTTTCCATATGATGTCTGCAAGACATGGATTTTTGTGTCCACCTTATAGCTGAAGCTTCTCTCCAGTCTTGTGTCACAATTATGGAACCATCCTTTTCTCTGCTCTAGAAAAATGAAAACTTACGTTGTTCATATTCATTCAGAATGCTCCTGGTTCATTTCTTTAAACACATCACCCCATTCGACATCCCTCCACTGGTTTCCCCTTCTTTGCTGTAGCAAACACGCACTGTTTATATATTGCATCAAACCCATGAGCATTCACTTTCAAAGTTGTTCCCTGTCAGCCAGCTATATCCAGCCTAACTTTTCTTATTGATTACCAACATGTCAACTCTGGTTGGCCTATGATGCCAAATTTCCATCACCTACTTGTCACATTTTCAAACAAGCAGCCCCCTGCTTTCTCTCAGGCTGCCCTTCATGTTTATAGCAGGAGCTCCCCATAGGTACCCATGAAATCATTTAATTGTTCTCCTTCAAATCCTTCCTTAAAATTCTCTTTCTTGCCTATGAAACACTTGAGAAGGGTTAGTCCACTGGTGATTAATACTATTGCCGGTCATGCTGGCAAATATTGTCTCATTGTTTCCTTTGTACTCCCCCATCTGCTTGTATCCATCTGTTGTCTCTTCTTTCATACTTCAATTGTAAGCTCTCTGGAGAAATGACTTTCTTTTTGTTCTGTTTATACAGTGCCTAATCACAATAGGATACTGCTACATGCCTAAACCTTCTAGACACTACAGTAATACAAATAACTATAATAGTGTGAAATAGGCAGTTCCTCTGAAACAACATACACCTTCTCTTTAACAGAGATTTAGACAAACAAAAGCACTTGAAAAGTACACTTCAGATATGGTTTTTTGAGTCCTACTGATCATTCTGAAGGAGAAAAGTCTGTCTGAGTGGTGGAGAGTATATGACACAAAAAGTGGTCGGAACATCTCTTGGTGCTAGGTTTGCCAGACGGATGCAGAAGAGCCAAAAATGAGAGCAACTGAGTGACAATGAGATTGTCACTTCCTCCACACAGGCAAGGTTCTCTGAAAAGAATGTTTGGCCCTTACCTAAAAAGCTGTCTTGACAATGAAAAATGTGTCCACTATTTCATGTCTGGGGTCATTATCTTTCAGGGAAGAAAGTAATGCCAAGGTAATGACAGAACTATTTACAAGTCTTACATTTCTGTGACCTCCCTCAACAAGCATACACTAGTCTGAATTGGTCAACATAGTGGCAATGAGGAGCAATAGTATATTCTGATGCTTTCAAAGGAGTTGTCTTTGATACTGCTGACTTTGACATCTGGTTGGTAGATCTATAAACAAACTAGATATAGACACAGGTGTCTTAGCATACCTATCTGTCTGGGAGGAAGCATAGGGTAGTGATTATTGATTTGTCATCTGCTCCAGAGGCTCACTCAAAATGGAAAATGAGTCTTCACCTTTGCAATCACTTCTTTCCCTTCATAACAGCTTCTTCAAAGGAGGCAAAGCTGTTTGCAATTCTAGCTTGCTTTCACTATCACATTCCCTTCCTCTAGATGTAAGTGGTTGCTGAAGTCTTCTTTTTAGGGCAAGCATCTCCCAGTTTTTTGGCCTGGGACTCTGACATTGATGTTTCATCCTTGAGAGAAGTGATGGAGCATGTAATCTGTAATGCCTATTCTCCTTTCTCCATCCCTCCCTTCACTTCTTGTTTTTGTTGTGCCTTTGATTAGTAGATAGATCAACCATCTCCATCACAGGACTAGGCATTGCTCTAATCTGGAGATCCCTTTTGGGTCTTACCTTCCTTAGCAGACAGGTTTTTAGTTTTAGGTCTCCAGATCATCTCTTACTGAAGTGGAGAGGAAATTGAGAGCCATGTCTCAGAAAGAACTTACCTGAAAAGAACCAACAGAAAGGGTGACATACTCCCTGTTAACTGACTTAATCACCCCTTAAGAATCTGAGATGGAACACAGAAGCATGTGCTCTTACTATTATATTACACCAATCACAAAATAAAGCACTTCTTTTATTTCTATTACAGTAGTTGTAGAAGCCCAATCGAAATAAACTGTCGTGCAAATATTTAATGATAGACAGTCGCTGTTCTCAGTTTTGCAGTCTAAACAGCTTAGACAGAGGACAGAATATGCCTATTTCCATTTTACAGATGGCAAATTCAGACATAAAAAAATTAGTGACTTACTAATGGTCTCAAAGGAAGTCTGTGGTAAAGATGGAAATTCAAACCAGATTTCCTTGTTTCACAGGACTCTACTTCCTCTCACATGATAAGATATCACTTCTAGTTCTTCGTAGATGAGATCCTCATGTCTAGATTAACTGGGTAAGTGGTTTAAAACATCTGACCATTGTAAAGATTGCTTTCTCTTCCTTCAAATTTTCTTCAGCCTATTGCCTCTCCAGATCATTCTCAGGTTCACCGGTGATGCCACTTGTCAACCATAGTTCCTCTTAATCTAGGCAGACAGTGCAGTTTTTCCTCATAGGTCTTGTTCTGGACCTTTGTTTTTGGGCACTTCTGCCATAGCTTCTGTGCCTTGCTTGGCAGTGGACGAGCTTCAGGAGTGCCCCACCTCTTCCTTTGCCCTAACAGTGCCCTAGATGTCACCAATTTAACAACACAATATGATTACACATCAAAGTTTCCAAGAGGGCTGCCCACTTCATGAACTTTAGTATAAATTCATGTAAAAGTGTGCACAGGAGTAGTGCACAGGTGGTATAATGAATATGTGACTTGGCAGGTACGAATGACTCCAGCCCAGTGCAGGGCATAGAGAAAAAAGGTAAATCCATCCAGGAGTGAAGCACAGCACTTTGAGATAACAGATGGAGACTTATTGGAAGAAGGGCACTTAAGAATGCAGCCATATGAACCATACAGTGGAGAAACTCACTGCAAAGTGAAGTTACTGGTGCTCTAATGAAGATTATTTACTGCAACCTAAGATACAGTCAGTGTTTCTCAACTGTTTTTGGACTCAAGCCACCCTTCCATAACTTTTGTGAATTGAGTGGTACCCATTTTCAAAAACTAATTTATATATTACTTATATATTAGGTATATTTGATCTTGGTAGTATTCCTGCTCAGAGCAGAGGGGTTGTACTCGATGATTTTTTGAGGTCCCTTCTAGCCCTTAATTTTTATGAATCTATGATTCCTTTCTGTACAACCCAGGCACTCTGTAGGACCATGGATTAGGATGTATTAGCTGAATTATTTGGTTCTAAATGATTTATCTTTTGGCTAAATAGGTTCATTTGACATTAGGTTTAGCAGAAGCTCCTGAGAAGGTCAACAGGCCCTCAAACACTTACTCCAGAACTTGACAGATCACTTTAATTTCTGGGTGCATATTTTAGAGCCAGCAAGTTGTAGCCCACCATCAGACACTTCAAGAAGCAGTCAAATCCATCTGTAGAAACATCTGGTTGTAGTAGGATTTGAGTGTTGTAGTCCTGATGGTCTAGGGAATGTACAAGAGGCAAGGGTTCTTTCATGAAACCTTTTATTTAGGGAGAAGTTTTACAAGCTTTCAGGAACAGACTGCCTTTTAAAGCCAACAGGTAACTAAAGGATCGTTTTATAAATAAGAAAAAACAAAAGATACAACAACAGAAAAACACTGAATCCTACAAACTAACTATAGTATTTTGGGAGGTTATAAAGCTTAATGCATTCTAGCAGTAAAATTTCAAAAATTAAAGATTGCAATTATTTATATATCAGTTAGATTTATAATTCCAGAGCTAATCTACCAAAAATATTGTCAGTTGCTGAAAATATCAGAAGAAGGTGGAGGATCTGCTGTAGTGGAATGACAATAGTTTCATTAGTAATGAAAAAGGGATTGAGTATGATAAATAGTAGGAACAATTATAATGTTTTATCTACTTACTGGCAAAGCAGTTTAATGGTTTCAGAAGTTGGAAAGTTGTAGGAGTCTCTTCTAACTCTATATCTAGGAATATACTTTTAAGAGAATCAGAACTACGTTATGTTTGCACAAACAGGTAATTACACATATATATATATACATGTGCATGGAGGGGAGGATGAAATGGTGGGTTGCAGACCCCCTTCTGCTGTATAGCAAAGTGAGCTTCCTGAAAGACTGGTGAGCTTCCTGAAAGCCTCAGGGGCCAGGCAGGGAGCAGGCACAGGAAGAATTGACCTGCCTACTGCCAGCACCACCATCCCCAAATGAGCCAGGTACCCTACACAGTGGCTCTTAGGAGCTGGAGCCCCCAGAAGCAGTCACAGAAAGCTGGGGATCCACCTGTTGCTACTGTCCTCAGATAACCCAGTTATGGGGGCAGCCCCAGGGTCACTCTTGTCCTGTTCCAGCCAGAGGCCGTGGGGAGCACCATTCTGCTTGATTGTTGAATGAGACAGGGTTCCACATCCTGTGACTATGTAATTAAAGACTGCTTTGCAATTCATATATGCAAGGGGATAGAATTAAGGTTGTACAGGTAGATTTCTAAGTGTTCCATTTTAAGTGGAGCTAACATTGATTTAACTTAGATGTTATCTGTGTATGTGTGTAGGGAGGTCCAGGGCTTTATAAAAGAGGGTAGCAGGTGGAACTGGCACTACTTCATGGGTAGGTGGAGCCCCCACACCCACTGGGGAAACTAGGACACGGGGCAGGTATAAGAAGGGGAAGGGGATCAGAGTAGCACTCAAGGGCTAATTTGTGGCATGCCTGCCAAAAAGGTTGGCTGCCATTGCTCTATACTATACTATTCTATACTTCCCCTATATTTCCAAGTATAGTCACTAATGGAAAGGACTGAGGAACTAGGGAGTCTTGAGAAAAGAGAAAACATGAAAAAATACTCTTCTCAGACAGTTTTTCCATTCAATACACCTTCCTTATTTCAAATTGAAGAAAGTTGGGCATAAGCACATAGATTGAAATTAGACTACTATTTATTAATATTATTTACTTTACATCATCTAGGTATTGGAGTCTCACAACACGAAAGTGCTATACATACACAGAGATAGTTCCAGTTCCAAAAAGCTTACAGTCTGAAGAGACAAGAAAAATGCATTACAAGAGAAGGCAAATATTCCAAGAATCACAAAATCATAGTACTGGAAAGAACTTCCAGAGTAATCTAGTCTAACCACCTGCACAGATGTAGGATGTGTGAATCCTAATCCACCCCAGAAAAATGTTTACCCAGACTTCTTCCTGAAAGTCTCCAATGAAGGTGATTCCCCACCTTCTTTAGGCAATTTGCTCCATTTTCTTACTATTCTTATACAGTTTTCTCTTGCAATAGCTTAAGTCCACTGCCTTTTGTCCTGCCTTCTGTTGCAAGGGAAGATGTTTTTTCTTCACCTGTTCTTTATGGTAGCCTTTCATACATTTTAAAACCGTTAAAAATCACATGTTAAAATCTTCATTTTCTCTTCATGCAACAGCCTCAAACTGAAGACTCTGTTGAGTATCTGATCATAACCAACAGATCCTTCTTGACATTACTACTGCCAAACGAGCTATTCATTAGGCCTGTGTGAAGCAGCTAGTATTCGTTCAGGATTTGGCTGATTTGGGGAGCAGTCATTTGATTCGGTGATTCGAATCGCTGTCCCGAATCGATTTGGCCACCATTGAATCGGCTGAATCTCCTAATCAAACAGGCCCTATCCCCTGCCTGCTCTCCCAGCCCTGTCAATGGTTGCGCCGCCCAGCCCCAGCGTCCTGGCTCTTTTAAAAAAACCCCAAACCCCGTCATTCACTGGCTCCTGCCAGGCAGGGGGTGATTCCCACTGCCCTGTGCTGCATGGGGGCACTCCACTATGAGCCCCCAGAAGCCCTGACAGCTGC
>NW_017728947.1:62576197-62595894 GCF_001723895.1 Crocodylus porosus | reverse complement strand
ACTTACTGGCATGGAGTCCAGGCCTAGCTTCCTGTGGCGGTGAGCAGGGACTGCCTGATTTGGAGGTTTCAAATCGATTCAGACCTTTTTCTCGGTTTCGCGATTAGATTCAGATTTGGAGATTCCACCATCAAATTGGGCTGAATCTTCTTTGAATCAGATCAGCACCCGAAGTTTTGCACAGCCCTACTATCCATTATTCTGTATGCATACAAAACTATTCAGAATTACTTTCTGCTTGTGATTAATCAACCAATTATGTTTCTACCTAATGATTATTTGGTCTGACACACACTTCTCCAGCTTATGTAAGAGAATGGCATGCAGGACTGTCAAAGCCTTACTCAAGTCCAGGTATGTTGTCCATGCAATTTCTCCTATCCACCAAAACAATTATCATAATGAAGAAGAAAATCAAGTTGGTTTTGCATGACTTCCTGTTTTACAGAATGAGTACTGAGACAACTAATTAAGTGACTTGCACAAGATGGCACTGGAAGTCTGTACCAAGGTAGCATGCAAGTCCCCACCCAGTGTTTTAATGACAAGAACCTCCTTTCTTCCACCCTGTATCCTGACTACACATTTTCTATACAAGTCAGTTTTGTACGGTCAATATGCATAGAGGCATATACCTACAGCAAATATCATATGGTAACTGCAAATTAGGAGGACTGATTTAAAGGCTCCTTCAGAATCAATAAAATCATATTTGAAAATGCACATTGAGAAATATTTGAAATGATGGATTAGTGACATGGCATTATAACAGGTGCACAACTGCTTTAAATATGGTGTTCACAATTTAGCTTTTTCTCTTGATGTCTTGCTGTTTTAGTCCTTACAAGATTCTGCACTACCCTCAGTTCTTACTAATTTCAAAAGGATTGCCAGGACATGGAAAAGTTTAAACAAACTGTTCATTTTATTTGGCGCACATTTTCATCTGCCACAGTGCATGTCTTGTTCATCTGGGACTAGTTTGATGACCCCACTACCTGTCTGACTGGTTTCTGACCAAGTTACTCCCTGCCAGTCTGACATTCATTCACCACCTGGCTCCAACAGATACACTCTTTTAGAACCTTCTCCCTTGTTCCACCCACAATCTCACTGTTCAGCTCCAGATGAACTGTAATTTTCTCCCAGCATATGATCTTATTACATATTTACAAGTTATATCTTTCCTTGGTTATAAGCCAAAAATATTTCTGAGAAAAATGTTACCAGGCAAACATTTTTAACATACACTATTCTTCCAAAATATTCACAGGACATATTTTTGACAATATTTGGAGACACTGTTTTGGCAAAATGAGGTGCAGTACATGGGCTGATCCTAGAAGCATCTCAGGATCACACAGTACATTTCCCCCAACCATTTATTTTTTTATCCTGCTGTTTTATATCTTGGATGCACTCTTCCCCTCTAAATATAATCTCTCAATTAACAGATTAAAATTCACATTACATTAAAATGATTTAATTCTACCCTTGCGAGGATCCTCTGTTCCTAGGGGTTTCCCTGCACCCCTGCAGCACTCTCCTCTGCCCTGGGGGTTACACATGCCCCTGAAATAGGGAGATTGCTGCAGCAGGGATCCTCTAGCCCCAGGAGTATGGGGAAATCCCTGGGGCCAGAGGATCAAGGCTGCCATTATCCCTCAGACTTGAAGGTTTTACACATGGGGTGCTTTGAGCTGGGTGCCCCTCAACTGGGGTGCAGGAGGTCCCAGTTGTGGGAGTTTGCAGGGCAAGCCCAGGATTGGGCTTCCTCCACAGCAGCACTATGACACAGTGGGATCTACTACATGATCCCATAACCGCGTCTCCTGCCACACGTGTGGCATGGCAGGAGGTGCAACTGTATGAATCATGAATTAGATGCCAACTTACATTTACCTGCACGTGTAAAGGGAGGCCTTTTTTATCACTGAAATAACACTAGAGTAAGCCATTCTGACGTTCAAAATCTCATATGCATGAATATCAAAGCTATCAACAAAACCAAAGGATATTTTAAGTTTTGCTCATGGAAGAATGGAGATTCATATGTGAAAAATAAAAATGATGAGAGAATATGGTATAATGGATTCTTCCTCACTTTGAAAGCAATACACTTTTTCCAGTTCAATTCATTTTTTGCAAAAGTATTCTCCATTTCTTTTTCACAACAATTACAGTAACAATCAAAGTTTGAACTACTACTTATTGCTCTGATTCCAGGTGCTCCAAATTGTTCAGTAGGGTACAATGTAAAATTTATCTGAAACTTCAACACGTAGTGAGTGAATACTGAGGTAGTACATAACATGAAGTAAATTACACTTTAGCATGCAAGTCTTAAGTAAATGAAAACTATTACGAAGAAGTAGTAAGTCAAAGAGAAATAAATCTTTCACTTTAAAATGTACTGAAGAGGCATTTGTCTTAACATGTTTAATATAAAGATAAGACCTGCCAAAATGGAAGTGGCATGAATAAATGTAGAAAAAGAAAATGTAAAGGTTAATAAGTGACCTTAGTAGCCATCTGGCTGTTTCTGACTACATTCATTCTCAGATCCAGGTGCCCAGTTCTTTAGAACATTAAAAAAAAAATCAGAGATGGTCTCACAGCTGGACAGGGAAGAGGAAGACTGTTGCATGAAACTCTAGTTTCAATTACAGTTGTTCTAAATGTTTCTTTCTTAGGGTTATTTTCTGCTTGAATAAGAAAAATATTTAGATCTGGAAGTGATTATATTTTACTGAATATAACTGGAAGTAATCTGCTGACTAAGATATGGACTAGGAAACCTATAGAGACAAAAAAAGAAAAAAAAATACCCTGAACCTTTTGTCCAAAACAAACCAAACCAAATTTTTGTTTGTAATTGCAACTATGTTGTTATTTCTGTAATAATCACTGTAATTTCTGCATCTATCTGGGAAGAGAGAACTGTGCTGCTTACTAGAAGGAGAATATTGTCTAATAATTCTCTAAGGATAAATCAAACATACAAACAGAAGATTAAACAAGCGGAAAGGCAAACATTCTAGGTGTTAAAAATTCTACAGCTCTTCTAATGATCAGACATTTTTTGTACCCAAGCACTTTCAACTAGAACCTTCTTTTTAATTATACAGTAATAATATGAACAACTGATGATTTGTTGACAAAAAAAATACTAATGCTGTTAGATGTGTGTTTGTCATGCTTAGAACCTAACTCAGTACCCACCCAAGGCAATGTTAAGACTCTCATTTCACTGTACCTGAATCAGGCTCTTAATGTGAATTACTGTTGGGTTGAACACAGCTGAAGGCATTTTCCTATTTAGGGCTAGTTTAGTATACAATAAATCAAAGTTTGCTCTAAAGTGCTGATCTAAGTCAATTTAAACTTTAAGCTCTTTGCAACATACACCATCTGTTTAACTGAATTGTGGCTCTAGCACAATTAGGTCCAGGTCCAGGTCCAGAGTACAGCAATTAGGGCACATCCACACATGCAAGAACGTGCGCTTGCAACAGCTCAAATAGAAGTGGTGCATATTTGATCCAGGGCTTTTTGCCTCAGTGCATGTGCCTGGACATGCACTTTGGTGTGGGGCAAATTGTACGACTTGAGGCAAAATAACTTTGCCTGGCTCCTCTTGGATCTGCAGCCATGGGGAGCTAGAGCTTGGGGTCAGCCTCTGTGCTGTCTCCAGAAGTATAAAAAGTTGCCTTGTCCTGGCCCCAGCAATTAAAAAGCTGCCCTGTCAAGTAGGTCAGGGCTAGTTGCTCCCAGGAGCTTCTGGGGCCTGGCCAATTGGTACTTGGGGACACTACCCCTTGTGCCAGCTGGACTGCTGAAGCAGCCCTGAGAGTTCCCTGCACCCTTTACCCACTGCAGCAGTCTGGCAGTGGGGGCTGCTGCCTGGCTGTGACCTGCTGTGCACCTGTCAGACCTGGATGGGGACTGCACAGCCAGTAGAGGCATCTGCCCCTCTTGGCCAGCTGCCAGTGGGCTGTGGCTGCAGGGTTGACCTTTGTGCAGTGCTACTGCCACGTGTGCCCCCTGCCCCGTCATCTGGGCAGCTATCATCCAGAAGATGTTCCCAGTGTGGTGGCCTGCTCTGAATTGTCAAAGCATGTTCTCCTGGCCCCAACTGACCAGGAGGTCAGCCACCTCCAGCTGGGTCCAAGGTGCCAGCTCTGAGCAGGCTCCTCTGCCTGGGTCCTGCCACTTGCCTCCCTAACAGGAATTCTGGTATTCCCCATTTGAAAACTGAAAAATCCCTGATAAAAATCCCAAAGTCACTCTGTAAAATACCCCGAAATCCATGTCCCTCCACAATTAATACAAAACACCGCTATATATACATAGAGAGAGAGAGAGAGAGAGTGACAGAGACAGCGATCAGTTGGGCAATGTTTTATTGATATATCTACAGTGTTAAAGCAGTTTGGAAGCCAACCAGTGTCTCTGTCAGCATAATAGAATGAATTCTAAATACCTATTTGTTTTGCTGTTTGCCTTTGGTTTTCTTATCATGGAGCAGTTAGAGATCCCTATGACCCCTTCACTAACCAGGATGTTGGGACAGCTGCCCCTGCAGCCACACCTCCTGCCAGCAGGCTTCATCCTATCTGGCAGTTGGGCACACAGGGTGTGTAATGGAGGGATGTGGGGTTTGTGGGGGGAGGGTTTGGGAAGGCAGTGGGGGGATGTGGGTGGCTGTGGAGGGATGTGGGAGGTCGTGGGGTGCATGGGTAGGTGTGGGTGGATTGTGGGGGGGCTGCTCAGGAGGGGTGGGTCCCCTGCCTGCTGCAGGGCACAGCCCCCCCGTGCAGATCACAGACTGCTCTCCCACATGGGCCACAGCCCCCCAACAGGGGCCACATGGCCCCTGCAGGGGCTACTCCCCATGCAGGGCCCACATGCCACACTGTCGTTTGCCCCCCCGGCCCCACCAAATTGCTGCCCCACATGGCCCCATACCCCACCAGCTCCTGCAGCCCCCTCTGGCAGACAAGGGATGAGATCAGTTGGGGCAGCAAGCGGGGGAGTTTGGGAGGAGCAGGCGGGGGATGAGGTCCAGCAGGGAAGCCACTGGCAGGGCTGGGGAGGCAGGCAGGGGATGAGGCCAGGTGTGGCAGTGATCATGGGGGCTTGGGGGGCAGGAAGAGAATGGGGCCGGGCAGAACAGAGATCGAGGGGGCTGGAGAGCAGGTGGGGGATGGGGCCAGGCAGGGCAGTGATCCGGGGGCTTGGGGAGTGGGCAGGAGATAGAGCCGGGCAGGGTAGTGATCTGGGGAGCTAGGGGAGTGGGTGGGGCTGGCAGGGATCCCCTACTTACCAGCAGGAGCTTGGGTGCAGCTCCCTGCAGCTGTGTTTCAGCACTGGGGTGAGTGCCAGCCATAGAGATGATCTAGATAGCTACCAGAGAATATCTGTGGAGGACTGAGCCTCTGGTTGCCTCTGGGCATGGGCTGGGACTCTGCCCCGCCTCACTTTATCCCCCAATGGTCTTTTTTGACCCCTGGATATCCAGGGGTCTAATTTTGCTCTGTGCTGCAAACCTGCTATGTGGGGAATGTATTTTTGTTCCTGCACGTGCCTCTTGCAGCATCTCAAAGCCCTTTGAGATGCTGCAAGAGGCACGTGCACGCTTTTGTGGATGCACCCTTGCATAGTACAATAAGTGAACAAACAGTAAAGTTACACAATTTTTGTCAGTACTTTTAGTCTGGATTTACTAATAAAGTAACTCAGAGCAGAATATATTTATCAAGCAATATTTACTAACCTAGACTGAATCACTATACAAAGGAACAGTGATACTGCCATAATTACTATTATTGTTATCATTCCAGTTATTGTTACGCACAGGCAAATTTTCAAAAGAGCTTAGTACCCACAGCAGCCTCCACTTATGAAGTGGCCACGTTTTCAAAAGTGCTCAGCTTCTACCCGTTCCTATTGAAAAACACAAGACTGAAAACAATGGGAGGTAAACGGTAATGTTAATATGAAAATACAATTGGTTGACTACCTGTATACTAAAAACAAAAGGTTTCATTTTAAAATACTGTCATACTGTGTTCTCCTGAATATTAGTTGGATTATAAAAGTAATTACTTTTTAGCAGAGACAATCACATTGTATAATGTGAAAGAAACAATAGTCAATAATAAATATATGGATGAATGGTATGATTAAGCAAAATAACTAGATGCCCACTGTGAGAGCTCAGCATGGAGCACACGGTTAACTGTGCTGAAAGGTGGGCAGGCAAGTAGCAGTAGCAGAAAGGGTGGGGTGGGAGGTAGAGCAAGACGAAGAAGCCAAGTGAAGTTCTGCACGATTTCACACCTCATCTGACAGCATCTTGCGTTTGTAAAGAATTACAGTAAAAAAGTGTGTCTGTGTTTCTTGGCACTGGATATCTTCCATATAAATAATAATAATAATTATATCATGTTGCTCTCATGATAGAAGGACAGTTTGGGAGAAATATAGAGATGGAAATATCCACTTGGGCACATTAACGCAATTAAACTGAAACACTCCCTTGACTGATTAGGTCTTTTCTTTTGACCCAATCTATCCAGAATTTATTTACCCTAAAATACTATTTTGACTGGGCTGGCCTGAGTGTCCACTGGTTTCCCTATAAGGGAGCACTCCCTGTTTTTCCTTCCTAAGCCAGAGCTCCTGCCACAGGTCATACACTTTTCAGACTGGATGAAAGTCTGACATTCTTCTAGAAGAAAACAATCACTTTAACACTATATTAAACTATGACTGTCTAAAAACAAAGGAAAATGTGCATTTTTATGGGAACTTTCTCCTCTGTAAGTACCATGGATCATTTTCTTCCTTTTTTTTAATTTGACTTTTCTATTGCAAATTGTAACATCTTGTTCTATGTTTTGCTTTCATTGTAATTTTTATGTAATATTCATAGTGTAGATCTTCTCTTTCACATTCCAACTCCAATTCCTATATTGCTGCTTCCTTCCTTCCTTCCTCATGTAATTTCAGGTTCTATGCCTATATTAATTTTCTCTTCTCTTACACCTTCCACTGCGTTTCCTGTTTCTTCCCCCTCTCCCTCACAGTGTCTCCTTCCCACTCTTTGACCTAGGATATGCCTACACTGATATCACAGAACTGACTACAATATAATGTACTATGCAAGAGTAGCTTAAAACTAGCTGCATAGCTACAACAGCATTAAGCTCACTATATGCTAACTGATCTTACTATCCTACTTCAGTACTAAAGTGTAGATTTACCCTAACCCTCTTTTCCAAACCTCAATTTCCCTTCTCTTTCCACACTCAAAAGCACTTCTCTACTTCTCCCTACCCATTATAGCTACCAATCATAGTGACAACATTTGCCGCCTTATTTGCTTCCTGCTACCACATCCTCTCTATTGTTCCCCCTTTTCACTTACATACATATCTCTGCTTTCTTCCACAAGTGCACATACAGAACTTTTTTCTGCCTCTCTCCTATACACACACCAAAACTCATCTTCTATCTCTCACAAAACACTACATTCCCTTAGCTAGGTACTGTTAATCTCTCTGTTTCTGGGCATTGACAGCGCATTTATACCAGTGTGACTTACAGAAGTTTTATATACTGATATAAATAACAGAATCTGGAGAGGATAATAAATGCAGTTCTCCAAGGCAGTTGCATGCAGAAGAGCTATTACAGCACCTCAACACAAAGCAGTAGGGAGTAGCCAGCCTGCTTTCAGTAAGAAATTATTTCAGGATAAGCTACAGGCAGACAATACTGGTGTAACTAAAACTGGTGTAATTTTACCTCAATTCTTACACTGTATTATGTAACAATACAATAATGTCCACCTCCTGTTCCTCCCACAAATGCAGTGCCATCCACATACTTTGCCTCACACACACATATACATGTTCTTACTCTGGTGTTTCTATCATCCTCTCCATTACTTCTGAGTTTTCATTACAATTTCGTTTAAAACAAGGTGCAAAATATATTAGCTCTTTGCAATAAAGTATCATAAAAAGTTATCCCGGAACTCTAGAAAAATCAAATCACAAATGGTGAGGGAGAATTGTAAAACAGTGGCAACAAAGACTTATTTTCTACACATATTTAATATTTTTCAATTAAGAAAAGGATCAAAATATTCAGCATCTTTTTTGTCTCTGACTACTCATACTCATAACATTTGAATAAATATAAGGCTAAGAACTATTATAATTGATATATAGTTCTGCCTTGAAAAAATGAGTGAAATGGCATTATCAGTTTCTAATTGTATTATTTCTCACCATCAGACATACCTCCTAATAATAAACATCCTGAACCTCAGCTTCCTTGGGTTGCCTGGCATTGCTTTGGTTATGCATGTTGCCCTAAGTAAAGACATTTGGTTTTGAGAGGATCAGCCCACTGGCATTCTCCAGTAGCATAGAGCCAAGGGAGTACTTCTCTCACTGTGACCGGTAGAAAGGGGACATGATCAGACTTCCCTTTTCCTTCTAATACACAACTACTTTGCTAATTTCTCAGGTTATGCTCCCTTATGCTGAGTGACCAAGCCTGAAGCACAGCTTGTCCAGGATGTAAGAGAGACTGCTTAGAATCCAAACCAAAGCCAAATTCTGCCATTATGAAATACAACGTTATCATCTTCACATCAGGTTCTCAGATATACCTATCCCATTCTTATTATTCTCCAGGACAGGTTTATGAATGGACTAAGGAAAAATTAGATGATGATAGCACAGCTGTAAGTCAAGGCAAAAGCTGATCTGCAAAACGTTTACAGCTAGTGGTGATGTGTGATAATGGAAGAAACGGGGGTTGATTTTCAGATCCCTGACCAAGTCTGTAGTGCTGGCAAATAATCAACCATTTTTTTACTATATACTGTTGAAAATATGTGGAGAGCCCTGAAAAGTGATAAACATGAGATTTTATTATGTTTATAGAGTAATTTTTAAAGCAGAACCACACAAAGTGCCAGGAGAAAAAACTTTCTTCCCTTCCTCCCCGCCCACCTTAGATGCTAAAGACACAGAACATCCAGTAGTGTTTTCTGCCTTTTTTCAAAAGTATTTCAAGAGCAGACATTCACAGCCACCACCTAAGAAGCCATAAAGTTCCATAAATGAAACCTTACTCCAGTTTGCCAAAACCACACTATAAAAAGAGTGGTAGAAAGATACCCAGTATCGGAAGTGGCTGCAGACTGAGAAGATGGCATTTATTGCCCATTTCCCACGTATACCAAAACAGTGCCTGTGGATCACTTGTTGGTAGAAGCTATATATTCAAAATAGAACTTTCTTTAAAGAATACATCAAGCATTATGTATTTTGTATTATTTCTTTTTCCAAACAAGAGAACCCTATTGCTCTGTTTCAAATCTATGGTGAAATACATGCTGGGTAAAATTTCATAGGTAAACTAGTGTAAAGACATCCATGTGACCCTTAAAAGACTATAAAAAAGTACTTTTAATGGACAAAATGTGTGGAAAGATTCTATATTGGTATGCTACCTATTTATGCTATTTCTATCTCCATAGTCCATGAACATGTTGTACAGGAAAAACTAGTGTAGTTATTCTTATGATTATTTTAAAGACTATCTGCTCACTCTATGTTTATTCATTTGCTATTACTAGTTCTTAAAACTCAGAGCCCAAATTGTATGGATGATAAAATGTGAACCACTGATGTTGGATAACATTTTCCAACTCAAAGATACTATATAAATCATGGGTACCTGTTGCTTTTCTGTCAAAACGTTTGCAAAAAGAAGGTCATCATTAGAAAAACAACCACAAGTTGCATGAAAAACCAAAAAGGAAAATGCAATCTGTAATTCTAAACATGTAAACAGCATATGTATTAACTACTGAAGTTCTAAAAGCATGTCCAATTTTCTGAAGAATTTGATACCTATGTGACTGCAAAAAGTGCAATACTAAACCATAGAGGTAGAGGGTGTTGTGATTCGGAGCATAGTTTCTTCTATTAAATCAACAAAGAAGGCTTTCATGGGAAAACTTCTTTATAAAAAGCATTATTTTTCTTCATTGACACTGCAAATCAATTGTTATCTCTGACTGGCATAACAGTTTTTCTGAAAACTTAATCAGAGCTGTAAACTATGGATAAGAAATTAAAAACTCATAAGGCCTATATAAAGGACTATTATTTTGCAGACAACAAATGATTTATAATGGTCTGAACTAACATTATTAAAACCCACTTTTGTGCTGCAGAACCCTATAAATAATACTTTCTTTTTTTACTTTGCATGGTTCTTCTTGATCTAGTTCTAATTGTGCAGTATTATTAGTTTCACATGTATCATGTTTCTAGATACTGGGTGTTGAAAGATTTATTCATGTTGAGCTGCGCCCTAAGGTAATTCAGTTTTCAAAAAACCTAATTCTACAATTATAACCATCTGAAAGACACAGCAGTCTGACTATCAACCTTTAGGTAAGAAGAAACATTTGTATCCCACAGACTGTAAGCCTGGTCCTTAAAAGTGACAATTTTCTTTTCATTTTTTCCCTTTTTTATTTTGATTTTCTTATTAGACCCTCAACTCGCAAATGCTCAACTGTCACAAAAGATCAGTGTTACTGAACCACCAGCATTAATCTTTTGTTTGAAATGTATAAAGAAAGACAAATAAAGGAGACATCGCAAAATGTCCTCTTGAAGTAGAACCAGATATTGAAATGATAAATAACATAACCTATGAGCACTAGTTATACCGTTCTTGTGCAGAAGAAATTTCTAAATATCAAAGATAGTGGCATCATTGTCAGGTGGTCCATAAATAAACCATGGTCAATTCATGACATTGGACCTTTTCTTCTTGCTATGCTACTGTAAATAAGCGTGTTCCCCTTGCCTGTCTGAATTCTACATGCCCATTTCCAGAAATGCCGCAGCAGATAAGTAACACTGTCATGTCCGTTTTGTCAACTACATGCTGATTATCCTTTTCTATCTGCAGTTTGGGAACATTATCAAGGTCAGGAGCACTCGCTCAGAAAACCCATTCTGATGCTCTTGTGTCTGATAATTTCTGTAAGGAGCTTTCATAAATAAACTTTACAGTGATGGTCATGTACAGTTAGTGAGAGAGTCACCTCCCTTATATACTGCAGGAAGAAAAACTGTACCAGCAACCTGTCAGATCTTTAGTTTAGAGCATTCATTAATTGTATGAAATCAGATTTTAGTTCAAATGATACAATTTTGATTTAACATCACGCATCCAACTTCTACTTTTGTTTGGGCAAATGCCCACCTCCTTCAACTCTCCTGACCTCCACTTTTTTTTGTGACAAATTGGTTATGAGGCATTTACAACTGATGCACATATCGCAAAATTATTTCTGCCAAGCTTCTTCCATGACCTGCCCGTGGGACATGACATGCTCCGAGACGCATCGCTCTATCAAACTGAATCTTTCCAGGACAATGCAAATTATGACAAATTCCATCATCCCGCATTATGCGCTTCATGCTAATCTTCCTAATTCGAGAGAATCAGGAGAGCTTGCTGTTCTGCTGAAGGGCACGTTGTCTGATTGAATGATGGTGAAAGAACATTCGCAATCCCCTTCATCTCCTAATCCCAGCTGTGGCCACCTCTGCCCTACAACCACACAGCAACCTTTTTAGCCATATAATTCCTGTACGAAATTCAACTTAAGATCTATGTAGCGTTTTGGCAGTGTATATAAAATACCAACAAGGACAATTTGTGGTCCTGGAGTTAAAGCATATTGTATTTTTAGAAAAGTATTTTTAATAAATGTTACACACTGAGTCTTCCTGCTGACTTCTAGTCTGTCAGGCTGTCAACACGGGGAATACAGCATCTTTGAAAAGTTAAGCTTTCTCCCACAGTAGCTTTTGAAGCAACAATTTAAACAATAAGATTCAGGCAATTTCTGGTCTCAATCAGTTTTGACTTGAGAGGTTATACTGCTGGAAAGCAAACAGCCAACCCGCAAAACAGTCTTGAAAAGGTCTCCAGAAAAAAAGAAGAGGGGGAAAAAAGGCTAAATTTCTGTACAATTCTCAAGCGGTTCAGAAGGTGGCAGTATAACTACATGAAAGAAATCTACCTTGTACTTGATGTTTCATATCCACATTGCTGAAATAAACATGTTTAATTCCCAAAGAAACATATATTTTATCCTGTGGCATAATTTACTTATAACATTAAAACTCAAACATGGAGCAATTTGTAGCAATAACTATGATTATGCTGTTAGTGGCCCAAATGTCACTGTCTAGATTAGGCTAAATGATACCTAGCACCAAAGAGCTTCTATGATTTATTTTTTATTATCACTAGTATAACTTGCATTCTTAAAAGGCTGCCCAGAAAAATGCTTCCAATGAATAAAAAAGGATGAAAAGATTGAAATAATATAGTCTTATTGTTCACTGAGGTAATCATAAAAAATTCTCACAGGAAAGATGCAAATTTTAAATCATGGCCACATTTATAGGAAAATAAACACCCTGAGCAGGCAGAAATGTTATTTTGGCTTTAAAAATAAAACTTTAACCAAATAATGCAAATGATAAAAGCAGGATTAAAGTGTAACCTGATGCTTGTATCCCAAATGAATAAAAATAAAAACATTTCATAATTTTATGCCCTTATATTATTTTAAAGCCATATAATTTCTGGAAAATTAGAGACGTATTTGTGCATATTTGCTTGAATAGATTATTGAGATTCTTAATGGCTTTTATTTTAATATACATCTCAAAAGAAACCCTTTCCTATAGATTTCCCTATCTATTTATATAAACCAAAGTGTTTCAACTTTTAAGAACTCTGTCAATATTATAGGGGCTTTTTTCCTCTTAAGCTATTACTTTAAATTAGAATATAATTTGTATTTATGAAAAATGAATTATAAGTCATGTTTTCTTTGCAAATGAACAAGCTTTTCAGAATGAATAAAGAAACACTTAAATAGGAACTCAAATAAGAGAAACTTTTATTTAGCTTTTACAGCTTATGCTTCCATGGAATCTTGCATAATTGGTTTGATGCTTTACTGAGCCTTTATATATGCCTAATAAGCACCTAGCACAGCTACACATCTTACTAAGAAGAGACAGGAAGATCTTTAGCTTTATACTTCATTCCCAGTAAGACCCAAACCCTCAGAGGTAAATGACTATGTGAGCATCATTTCAGCAAAAGGCACCGGGCACACCCTGTGCATGCTGCGGCTTGTTGACATGAACCAGGGCAGGCAGACACCAATAATACATGAAGTGCGGTTCAGAGGCAATTAGGATCAGTTGTCAAGGCCAGGCCATTAATGAAAGAACATGTCAGAGGAGCTGGAGACTTCAATGGTTGAGGGCAAGAAGGCGATTTAGTGTGACAGATCGAGTCCTTCCAATGTCCTCAGTGGTACATGCTAATACCAGCCTTAACAACCTTTTGTGGCAGTGTATAATGCGACTAACATGGACTTTGATTCAGCAAAATGACTGCTGCCACTGTTAGTCTGTCTCATCCCAACAACAGTAAAAGCACTGCTACAAATAATTACCCACTTCCTTCTCCCCCTCCTCCATCTAATGCAGCCGTCTTTTATGCATGCAGTACCATTTTTCAGTAGAAGGTCACAACGTTTATCAAGCTGTTTTCTTTTCCTTTATGTGATGCCCTTTTCATTGATTAATATAATCTAAAATCATCTAATAAAATAGGTTTTCTGAAGTAAAAGAATATTAACTAAAAATTCTGCATTAGCTCATATGGTCAATAATAAACATGAAGAAAACCAATCAAACTAGTCAAAAAGGAAACATTATCTATTATGTCAATTACTTGGGGAGGAGGTTGGGAGGCAGCAAGAGAGTTATTAACCTAGTCTACTGGATCAAAAAGTGTATGGTAACCTTAACCTCCATGAAAATGAAAAGCTGAAGCTTTACAAATAACTTGACACTGCTGCCCCTTCTTATTGTAGCAGTCACCACAACTAAATACTAACCACTGAGAAGAAAGCTCCATATATGAAATCCCTAACACTCACTCGGAGGGTGAAAGAATGCATTACATCTTAACATAGAACAAAAACATCTTAAATTAAATATAAACCTTAAACTACATTTAAACTTGACAGACAGTACTTCAATGAGGGTATGTGGAACATCTTCAGCAAAACAAAATGACTGTAACTTTATTGTGATGTCACACATTTTCTGTATAAAACATGCAATCTTTCTTTCAGTAAAGCAGAGCTGCTAAATGTGCTGAGACCTTCAAGAAGTATTAAATATTACTTTCTGCCTAAGTTGCCTGTTTTGTGTGCAGTACCACTTCTAAATTACTTTCTAGTTTTTCAAATACAGTCACTTGAAAAATACACTATTGCATACATGCATGCGTTTGGGACAATCTTAGCTACAAGACGTGGCAGAAAAATTGATGGAACAGGTAGAATATATTCACTGGAACTTCACACACTTTTCTAGAAAGCATTCATAAATTTGTCAAAGTAGACAGTGTCCTACCAATGATAAAATTAGGTCTTGTGCCTTATTTTTCTTTTTACTAATTTATAGCAGATGACATGGTACTCCCATATCATTCCTGTCACTTGGCAATGCCTGAACTGACCTTTCTGGAGGTAACACTACTTATCTGCTAATGACAAGAGAAGCCATCTTTGGTTGGATTAAAATCCTCTCTGATTGTATATCTCTACCTTGCCTGTTTTATTTCTATCTTGTTTTTCCTTCTGTCATTATTTTCATCTTTTTTGTTTAAAAGACCCCTTTCTCCCTTTTAATAATTTCTCACTCCACATTTGCCAAACTCTCCTTTTTTATCCAAAGTATCAATATTTTTCACTTCCACTTTCTAATTTTTTTTGTATTTTTTATTGTCCTGGTCCATTCCTTTGCCACTTTCTTCCTCCCAATTCTAAGCTTCACCATTTTTTCACTTTATTCTTCTCTTGTTTCTTCCAGCACTTTTTTCATTATCTTCCTGTGGAATCCTGGTTCCACTGAAATGTATAATAAAACTCCCATTGACTTCAGCATGAACAGAATTTCAACTTTAGTGTTTAACAGTAGAAATGCTACTGGTATCACGTGTCTAATATTAGCAGTACCTGTTGCATTTAACATGATTAGCAGCAATAGAAGCGATTTCTGTTGGGCTCATGTATTAGTGTGTCTTATACCAGAATTACATAGCCCTTGTGAGGTCTGAGGAAAAATTGGAACAGATCAAGTATCTGGGACCAGCACGGATTATAAATATTTCATTCATAATCATTATTTGGTGGGTTTATATACAGGGGGAAATTACATTGGTCCCAGACTCTAGGAATCTATGCCAAAATTAAAACTAAGATTAACTCTTCCCCTTCTCCCAGCCAAAGAATATGACAAATCATACTAAACAAGAACCTCCTTCCTAACAGATGTCGGTGCTTAATATGCATCTTCTTTCTCAATACCCTAGATAAAAAAGTGGGTCTTGTAGTACTCCTGAAAATTGTCAGGTTACTCGCATTTAGAAAAGAACCCCAGACATATCACAATTTTCTCCTGACTAAAAGACCCTAAAAACCCTTAGTTAAGAAAAGAGGAAGAAAAAAGCACCATGTGTTATGAGGAGGCTTTCTATGTACTATACCGGGCTTTCTCGTTTAAACTTAACATTCCTGTGATGCTGCCCAGTTTGTACAATCTATCATAACTCATTTTACTTTCATTGTAACATTTGCTTCTAAAATATTATTCCCTTTTGTAAATACTTATTTATAAAACAGTTCCTGCTTTACACAAACACAATTAAACAGTGTTCTTCATTTAATAACTCATGTTTTAATAATGTGTTGCCATGCAGGTTTGGCAATAATCATTACAATAAAGTTAAGGACCAAAGATCACTACACACAGATGACATATATAATTAATAAAAATATTCCTTATCATAAGGTCTAATGTCATAAAACTAAGAAATTTTACTTCAGAATTAAACGTTTTAGATGAAGCATCTTTCTGTGTAATTATAAATCTTTCATAAAAATGAGTTAATTTTAATAATAAATAGGCATATTTCACAAGCAAACTACAGAAACAGGCACAAATAAAACTCTAATATGAATATGTTAGAACATGCAATATTTCACAATGAAGAGCTGTACTTAAACTGGTACTATTTTCATCATGCATACAGAAAAAAAAGGTCTCTTTCCTGTTTGATCCTGATTTGGTTCACATTCCAATGCCTGTAAAATCACAGCGCATTCCAGTGCAACTATTATGCTGTCTTACGCAAAGTTTTGGAAGGCTGTGTGGAAACAAGCTTATTTGTTACAACACATGCATTTTATATAATTAGGTGAAATGAGTAAGTAAGATGTCAGGAGAACTACAAGAAAGAAAATAAATGTTACACCCTATCAGTAATAAATTTCCTTTCTCTCTCTGCAAATGTGGTAAGAATTACAGCAAAACAAAAATAAAAAATAATTAGGAAATAAAATGACTCCTCTAGGTAATACTAAGAAAACATCTTTCACTTATATAGTACTTTCTTATCTCCAAGGATTCCAAAGTGCTTTACAAACAGATATTAATATATACTTAGAAAACTTCATCGACACTGCTACACCGCTATTTTTACAAAGAAAGGTAAGAGCTACTTGACAATTCACAACAATACTATCCAGGAATTGGGAAAGAATGTCAGCTATCTTACCTAGCTGAAGCTGAATGCTCTATTTAGCAGCACAAAATAAACAAGGCATCTTGTTTGGAATTTAGATTCAATACCTATATTTTTGGACTGTTCTGGAACCTCGATTTCAGTTTTATCTGAAAGATGGCACCTCCAGAGGACAAGTGTGACTAAGGCTCTACCAGATTTATGATTCAGAGGAGAGACCCACACAAATATCACAGTATAGGTAAAACAGAAGACCAGTAACTTCTAATGACTGGCAGACAAGAAGGGGAGAATATGTGAAAACCGCTTGACTAGAACTTGGAAAAAAAGGATCAGGATGTCAAGAAGCATGCTAAGAACTCTGCAAGGAGAGATTAAATCCTAAGCATTTTGAGCTAGAAAGGCAAGCAACCTTGTAAATATGGTTATGCCTATAAACTTTTCATTTCTATTCTACGCTAAAGACCCTAAAATAGCTGCCTTGCTTCCAGAGGGCTTAACTACAAATACATCACTACAAAAATACTACAAAATACATAATACTAGAAAAATACATCACTACAAAGTTATGCTGGTAATAAAGCTGTCATGCTGAAGCTTCAAGAGAAGTTTTTTAGACTCATTGGAGAAGCTATGCTGAAAACAGTGGTTCTCTAAACTCAGACTCAGAGAACACTGTATGAGTAGAGGAGTTATATAGCTCTTCCTCAAACAAGTACAGGCATACCTCGTTTTATTGCGCTTCCCTTTATTGCGCTTCGCAGATATTGGGTTTTTTTACAAATTGAAGGTTCGTGGCAACCCTGCGTCGAGCAAGTCTATCAGTGCCATTTTTTCAACAGCATTTGCTCACTTCACAATTAAGGTATGTACATTGTTTTTTTTAGACATAATGCTATTGCACACTTAATAGACTACAGTGTAGTGTAAACATAACTTTTATATGCACTGGGAAACCAAAAAATTTGTGTGACTCGCTTTATTGCGATATTCGCTTTATTGCGGTGGTCTGGAACCAAACCCGCAATGTCTCTGAGGTATGCCTGTATCAGGAGTCCGGGACTGAGCACCCAAAGGTGCACTCGGTCAAACCTTACTGAGACTGAAAAACTGTACTGGACATCTGGAGTCAGTCTGGCCTCTGGATTATGCCTCAGTGGCCTAAAGCGGGGATGATAAGTCTTGAGTAGCTTCCACTACTCCATGTTATTGCCTATGCCTACACATTGAAGGTCTTGGTGTGATGGTCACAGGACTCCATACAAGCGGATTCATCAGGCACCTGATTAGACCTCTTACACATACGTCATGATCCAGAGGACTGAGTATTGCTTACTTTAAATAAAAGCTTAAATGACTCAAGGATTTTTCCTAGGAGAACTCAGCTAATGTCAGGAGGAAACAGGTTTGTTATGATTACACAGAACATGCTCAGTCGCATGGCATTGGTATCAAGTTTTGATGCCAGTACAGTGCCACTAGCATACTATGTTAGAAGGCCCCCAAGTGGAAATGCTTCATATTCTAACAGAGGAGTTTTTCTGTCAGGATTGATACAATCTCTCATCTTTCCCCCAAACAGACAAAATCATTCTTCTGGCAGCCTAACTGAATCTACCCTAGGATTTTGCAGGCATACATGTATTAGCTATATACAGCATCTAACATCTGTTTGCTGGAGTAATATAATGGTATGGCATCACCATGTTCATAGAGTATAGTCTGCCTTGTATACAATAACATGATTTACTCCAGAAAGTCTATGGGTTTTGTTGTAGTATTTCTGTGTTAACTGTATTCACATTATTATAATATTGTGTAACTCAGTTTACCTCATTAGCCTGTGCACAGAGAAAGAACTATTAAGTTCCAGGGCTGAATATACAGGAAGAGCTAAACAAGATGAACTCTTAGTATAACAGTCTTGAATGTCTTTGTTGACATATCAACAAAAGTGGGATGCTCAGCATCCAAGAGGTATTGTGACAAGATATACATGACAATGGGAGAGCAGAGGAAACAAGCAGTCCTTGAGCTCATGGCCAGAAGAACTGAAGGAAGTCAAGAAACTTTGGGGAGTTGGAGAGATTGGAAAGGGAACAGCTGAGTATCTTTGGGGGTGTTTAGGGATGTGTGGGCTGGACTGGGGTCAGAAAGACTGCTTAAACACTTTGAAGGGGGACAGACAAACTCTGGCTGACTAACCTTTGCCCAATAAATGCCCTTACTGAAGAGACTATCTGCTCTGTGCTTGAAACTGTGGCTTGGGCTAAGTCACCCCAAGAGGAGGTGAAGTCTATCTTTCAGGAGCAGAACTGGCTACTAGCTTCTTGAGTCAAGGCCATGGAGAACCAGGGAGGGTAAGGGACCAAAAGGCTGAGTGGGAAGGAGCTTGGGTTTCCCCTTGCTCCAGAAGCCAAGCCTGGACTGGCTTTAAGGGGTTCTCTCAGAGATCAGACAAAGCTGCAGCAGACCTGAACAAGTATGACTCAGAAGGTCATTCTGTGACGGATGCATCCTAAAAAACAGGGTTTTTTTCCTATTCATTTTGGGTGCATTATACTTGTTTCACTATGTGGAGATGCAGGACAAACTTCCATTAGGTTATCCCCTTTTAAAGTCACTAGGTAAGAAGCCCAGACCTTGAAAAAATTCACAGATGTGCTAACACTGGGGATGATTCAGCAATTGAACAGTCCAGGGGACTCACAGAAGGTAGTGATACCTAGGAAGTACAGGGCAATTAGATTCTATGTGGATTACAGAAATATTAGTGCAATCATAGCATCTAAGCCATATCTCATAGCTAGGATTAATTAGATATTAGACAAGATGGAGAATCCCGGTTATCACTACAGACCTCACTAAAAGACCTGGTCAACTGCCTTTGCACTAAGGGGCTAGGCTGCTTTGATCCCGAAATGGCTTAGTTCTTAGTTTTTGCCTTTTAGTCTGAAGGA
>NW_017728947.1:62556197-62571197 GCF_001723895.1 Crocodylus porosus | reverse complement strand
CCAGGGCCTTTTCTGCAGAACTGCTAATTAGCCAGTTAGTCCCCAGTCTATACTGGTGCGTGGGATTGTTCAGGACTTCGTACTTGTCCTTATTGAACTTCATGAGATTTCTTTTGGTCCAGTCCTCCAATTTGTCTAAGTCTCCCTGAATCCTAACCCTGCCCTTCAGTTCCACCCGGCTTGGTGTGATTTGTAAACTTACTGAGGTTGCACTCCATCCCATCTTCCAGGCTGTTGATGAAAATACTGAACAAAACTGGCCCCAGGACTGATCCCTGGGAAACTCCACTTGATACCAGCTGCCAGCTAGCATCAAGCTATTGATTACTACCCTTTGAGCTTGACAATCCAGCCAGTTTTCTATCCATCAAAGATGGCGAGATATTCTAGCCATATCACTCCTTTGTCTACAGAAACTGGAATGCCTTAAGTATGCTAGGCCATGATTCTGACAAGGATGGCCATTTTAGCACTGGTAGCCAGCCAAATGTCACTGAAGGATTCCCCTAGATCAGCAGTTCCCAAACTCTGCCAGATTGTGCACCACCAATTTAAAATGATACAACCTTAAGTACCACCAGCAAATTTTTGTCATATAAAGTAATTATGACAATTCTGTTAACACATATCACTGACAGGCTGTCTGCATACCACTGCTGGTACCCATCCCACAGATTGGGAACTGCTGCCCTACATTAAGCTGCCCTTCATTGCTGAATACACCAACTCCATCTGCAGATACTGCCATTGCAGTAAAAGTCATGGGCATTACACCCAAAATTCAAGCTTGAACTATTTCTATAACTATTTGGAGAGGAAAAAAATCAATATCTTATATACTATGTTGCTTAATACACTGGCTGGGCATGGTGCACCCCTGCGGCTGGGAGCCAAGTCAGTTGACAGGCTCCCAGCCACAGGGGAGACCCTGCTATACATGTAAATTAAAGTTGGATACCAACCAGTTATAAAGTTAGTACACATATTTGATATAATAGGTACTTTGCATGTGTAACTGGTTTCAATTTACTGCACAATCAACTAGCTAATTGTGCAAGACCAGTCATGTATAGAGGGGGCTGAGTGTCACTATGGTTCATTTTATAGAAGGAGCTAAAGTATTAATTTCTCATGCTTTATTTTGCCCCACAGTTATGTAATTTTCTCACCAGTAATTATGCCACTAGAAGGCAGATATCAAGACTGAATTGAATTCATCAACTTTCTTCCTTTAAAAATAAATTTTGTCCATTTTTATTGTTTATCTATAACTACAGGTTATTGTTTATCTATAACTATAGTTCTAAATTTTTATTACTTAGCTCATTTATGTAGACCAGATATCTTGTCTTTTATACGTTAATATGCCAACTTAAATCCTTATTGTACTTATATGTTTTGTGGTCCTTGTAACTCTGATAGACAAGGTTCTTTGGGTAAATCTGATATCTTTTATTAGACCAACTCAAATAGTCAGAAAAATTCTTCTTTGCAAGCTTTTGGTTACAAATACCCTTTGTAAGGGAACAGAATAATGATTTAATCAGATTAAACAAGTCGTTTTCAATTCTGTAAAGACTACTAAAAGGTAATTAAAACATCTTCAACATTTAAATACAACTTCCCCTAGCAGTATAAATCTGTTGAAGTCAAAAGATCTGTGCCAATTTAAATCAGATGAGAAATTGCCTTTTGATTAGAACTGTTAGTCATCATGAAAAAAGCCAAATAAATAAAAATTGGTATCCTAAGGCATAAAATACCTCTGTAATCTGCATCTCCTCTTTCCTATCAGAATGGTGAAGTGAGGGACTCCAGGGAAGAAGGAAACAGAGGTTTCATAGATTTCATAGACACCAGGGCTGGAAGGGACCTCAGAAGATCATTGACTCCAGTCCCCCGCCAGAAGGCAGGAAGTCAGCTGGGGTCATAGGATCCCAGCAAGATAAGCATCCAAATTCTTCTTGAAGGTGTTCAATGCAGGTGCTTGAACCACCTCCAATGGCAGGCTATTCCAGACCTTGGGGGGTCAGACAGGAAAGAAATTCTTCCTTATGTCCAGCCTGAAACGGTCTTGCAGGAGTTTATAACCATTCGAACTCGTCATCCCTTGGGGCGCTCTGGTGAACATATGTTCCCCCAGATCCTGGTGGTCACCCCTGATAAACTTATAGGTGGCCATCAGATCACCCCTGAGCCTGCGCTTTTCCAGGCTAAAGAGCCCCATAGCTCTCAGCCAGTCGTTGTAAGGTCTGTTTTCCTGACCTCTGATCATGCACATGGCTCTCCTCTGGACTCTCTCAAGCTTCTCCACATCCTTTTTGAATTGTGGGGCCCAAAACTGGATGGAGTACTCCAGCTGTGGCCTCACCAAGGCTGAGCACAAGGGGAGAATGACGTCCCGGGATTTGCTCGAGAAGCATCTATGAATGCAAGCCAGTGTTTTGGTCGCTTTACTAGCTGCAGCATTGCATTGCAGGCTCATCTTGTGGTCAATGATGACCCCCAAGTCTCTTTCTTCCGTAGCGCTAGCCAGCGTAGCACTGCCACGCCAAGCCTATAAGGATGTTTTTCCTCCCAAGGTGGAGAACCTTGCATTTTTCAGTGTTAAACACCATCAGGTTCTCGTCCGCCCATTCGCTAAGCCTGTCCAGGTCAGCCTGGATCACCCTCCTATCTTCAGGTGTGGATGCTTTGTTTGTGTCATCAGCGAACTTGGTGTTCAAAAGTAGCTAAGGTAGAGGTGGCTCATGTTGAGTACACTTACTACTTCAATGAGATCTCTGCTTAATCTTTTTTTTTTCCTGGAGGAGCATAGGAGATTTCCCAGGTAGGTCAATATAAGGCTGCTCTCTCACATACAGATGAAGATGTCAGGTTCTACACTTAATGAAATATTAGTTGAATCAATCTGATCATATATGTAAGTATTGTACAAATCTATGGCATTTAAAAAAATCTATACTTATGAACCAATGGATTGTGGGGAAATAAATAATGTCATGTAATACTGTGTTTAAATGTTAAGCATACTTATTTAATTCAGTGCCATCCCTAGATTTAGGGGGTGAGGTGGTACAGACAGATTACCCTTCTGCTGTCTCCAGCTGACCCAAGCTCCAGGACAGGAGCAACTCCTGGGTCTAGGTCAACTGGGAACATCAGTGGTAGCAGGAATAGGGTGGAGGGGGTGAGTTCTTCCTTCCAGCATCTGCTCCTGGCCTGTGGGGGGCCATTTGGAGGGTTGGGAGGGGCAGAGAACAGACACTGGAAGAAGGAACCTGCATACTGCTTGGCCAAGTGTGGCAGTCCCTGGCAGTAGTGGGACAGGAGTGCTTCCGGAGCTGGTGATGTGGCAACAATAGCATGGGTCCCCCACTTCAAATGTTTCATCTCTGTCTGGGTCCCCAGCCACTCCTTGCCCCCTTCCTCCATGGTCTGAGGGGGGTGTCAGGCACCCGCCTTTAGCAGTCTAGATCCACACATGTCTTAATATATAATAAGGTATTTCACATATTCCAAAGCTAAGGCCTTTGTATAAAACAAAACTATCTGATAAAAAGAATATTTGTATAGTATATGTATATTTATAAATTTAGCAGGTGCACAAAGGACAACAATTTACACACTGGCAAGTTCAAATCTGAAGAAAGAGTATCTATTAAAAAAAATTTCTCTACACATCTTTGAGACCTATATCATATTTTTTTCAGTCCTTGTTTCCCCACTGAGACAGTGACATACCCTATGCCATTTTTCTATCTTGAGACTTAAATTCATACCTTTTTTTTAGGCTGACCTTTTGCTAGCAAGGACTGGCAATGTGTTACCTACAAACAACTTCCTTAAAATATGTACTGATTTAACAAGAGTTCAATATTCTTTCAGTAACTAGAAGCAACTCAACCTCCCTTTCCAGAGAAAGGAAATGGAGCAGTTTTCCAAATTTTATATCCAACAATACCTGATTAAACTTAATATCCATGCCCTCCAATGGTTTCAGAGTGAGACAAATCACAGACAAAGCAAAGACAATCCACTCCTGGCCATGGACACATCCACCCTCTCCTAATAAAGCTTGGTCTTTTTATGGCATTCAACACTATCAATCATGAAGTATTATTTCAGCTGTCAAAAAACATGGGCGGTAAGTGTGGTACTGCATTACATTGGCTCTAGTTCTTCTTAGTAGATTAATTTTAAACAATTATAAAGGGAAACTATTTCTTCCATTCAAATGCATTTGGAGACTCATGAGCTTCTACCCTCTTTCTCATCCTATTCAACACTTAAGTAAAACCATTATTAGAAATTGCGAAATGTCTAAACAATACATTCAAACAAAATGCAGACAAATATACTGTCAATGACCTCTCCATATTAAATACAAATATCACAATCACCCAACTGTTCCAAAGTCTCAAACTAGTAGCAAAACGAAGAGTGACTACAACAAAACACAGAAAGACAACCTGGTATGCAAAAGGCAAATCTTTGACTAACCAGCTAGCTAATTCAGCTACATCTTTTTCAGTTGAGGGTATTAGCTTTCAGACAGGTTTTGTAGAGCCTCAGAAAATCTTCTGCATTCTACATTTTTTATTTATATAAATATATCTGTTTTTCTCTATATATAGAGAGATATACAGATATATATATTACAAAAACCACCACAATAAATACCTTTGCCATGACAAGACTTTTAAAAAGTTGTGGCACATCTTAGGTACAGATCTAACCAAAGTGATCTAAACATTTGCGATCTATAGACTCATCTAGTGCAACCCAATGTCCCTAAAAAAAGAAATGATGTAAGTAAAGAAGCTCCATATGAGCTAACATATTGCAGTGTCCCTATTAAGTAACAGAGGTTGATGGGAACATTTCATTCCCAGCGTTCCACTGTTTCAGTATTCACTGTAAGACCAGATTTATTCTTTCATTATGATTCCTTTATTCTTTTATTATGATTACTATTCTCAGAGACCATGATTGACACTGTTCATCTGGAAACGGGTGTACCATGTGTTTTTAGGAGTTACACTAAATAATTTTGAACAATCTGGAATTTTGTTGTGGTAGTGGGGATAATGACTTTTAGGCGGTTGTGAAACTTCTGAAAATAGTTGAGAAGAACTGCAAATACTGCTGTCTTCAAGAACAAATGCGTGACCCAACATTCACAGTAGTGTTTCCATAATATTTATTACTATTAAAATGCTACCATACCCTGATATTCAGGAAGACAGTAAAAATAAATAAATAAATAAATAAAAGCAATTAATGCCAAGCAGACTAACACGTTACAGGGGAAGGAGGTAACCTTATTTATTCAGGTCTTTTTCTCAAATGAGGCACATTGCAAAGCCTATCTTTTCACACAGGCTTTTTCCTAGAGAGATTGCTAAGTGTGGTATTTGTTTTTCATTGTGGGGTTGACGGATTTTCAACAAACTTTTAAATGATAAATCGTGTTGCATAATACAGTAAAATCCCTGTTATATGGGATAGTGGCATACTCTAGTCACTGGAATTTCCGGCTGGCCAAATGGACTCATGGGGCGAGGGGAGAAAAGTTCGCACACAAATGCCACCACCAACACCCCCTGCCCCATGTGGCTACCACAACTGCACCACATCTCACCCCACCCCACCCCACCCCCACTCCACGTCTGGGCAGAAGCTCTGTGTCCTCATATAACCAGCATTTTTACATTACTGGCACCCCCCCATTCCCCACTCATGCCAGATATCAGGGATTTTACTATAGTTGTGTTTAAATATGTGCATGCATATAGAGAGAAAACAGTGAACTCTCTTTTTCTTATGGTCATTGTCCTCTATCAGAGTTGAATGTCTCTGCTGATTCAAGGATATTGATATTTGCTTACCTTTTCCTCCCAGAAGGGGTAAAGAAAGAGAATTTTCCTCCTCTTCTAGCTACCGGGTGCAATATAGCACTGACTTTCTTGCTAAATATAACATAGGTCTAAAACTTGGCAATTATCTGGCATAGTGCTTGCATCAAACTACACAGAGTTTGTAATCTTAGATTATCCTGGATTTATGTTCTGTGATGGTGGGAGCCACTCCTGAGGCCCAGAAACACTGGGGACAAACTCTGACACTCTGGGAGATAGACCCCAGCCCTGCAGAAAACCCACCTCAGAGGCAGGCTGGGTCAACGGGCGAGTTACATGAGCCAGTGCTGCACTGGCTTTTCAAGCATCTGTCAATCAAGTTCAGCAGTGGCCAGCTGATGATGTCAGCCACGGCTGCCGCTGCAGGGGATTTAAAAACTCCAGCAGAAGCTGGGGGCACAGAGGGAGGCAGAAGGCAAGAAGCTGAGCTCGCCAGGGTGTGACTGGGCCAAGCAGTAACCGTAGATGACCCTGCCCCACAGAAAGTAGGCAAGGGCAGTGTCTGGGAGCCAGACAAGGCTCATCAACCTCAGGCTCCACAAGAATGGGCTTGGGGTTGGCCACCAACCTCAGGGCACGGGCAAGTTTTATTAAACCCTGAGCCAGCAGAGGGCACTGCAGGTACAAGCCCAGCACTGGGGTCAAGCAAGGTTGAGGACCAGGAGTGAACAACAAGCTGCAACCACAAGCCTGCACTGTAAGCAGAGGTCGAGTTGGCTGGGGTCCCTCTGCTGGAGAAGAGAAGCTGGGACCACAGGCTGGTACAGTGGCACGACAATTCCGATGGTCGGTGAGTGGATGGGGTGTAAGACAGGCAGAGCCCCAGGACCAACTGCAATGGGGCAGTGAGTACCTCAGTCTTTGGGCCTGGGTTAGGAACACCACTGAACCCCTCCTTTTCAGTTAAATTCCATCAAGTCATGGCAGGAGAGTTGGGGAGCCCATCTCAGGAAGCGGAGAGATACTCACAGTGCCTACCGAGGTCGTGACAGTGGTGCATTGGCTGGGAAAGTAATCTATAGAGGATCAGTGATCCTGACTCAGGGGAGGCCACCATGGCCCATGCAGAGCTCCTTACCCAGGCCATTCAGGCAATAGGGGAAGCGCTTGGGATGCAGCAGAGAAAAGGGGCACATGAACAGGAATGGATGCAACAAAACACGTCCCTGTTTAAGATGCCTTGAATGACTAGGGATGATGATCCAGAAGCTTATATAGAGGTGTTCAAATGAACACCCATACAGACTGGGCTTGATTGCTCACAATACACTCACCAGCTAGGGGCCCTAGTTGTTGACAAGGCCCAGGCAGCATACCAAGCCCTGTTGAGGGAGGAAACCTGTAATTACAATACAGTAAAAGCTGCCATCCTGTACAGGCCAGAAAAATCACCTGAGAGCTATGGGCAACCCTTTAGGGCATGAAAGGCAAATGAAGTTAAGAGGCCCTGAAGCCTCATGCAGCATTTGAGGGATGCCCTGAACAAATGGCTCCCAGTGAACCGATTTGATTGGGAGGGAGTGACAGAACAAGTCCTATGGAACTGCTGCTATGGGATTTGAAGGATGAGACGCAGACATGGGTAAGATGGCACCAGACATGGAACTGTGAGGAGGCACTCTACCTCGCAGAAGCATTCTCCATCTCGGAGAATGAGCATGGCATGGTTGGGGTTTACGTGCCCTGGTTGTAAACCCCATACGGGAGGAGGAGAAGATGGGCCCCCAGAAAGGGACAGCGAGAGGCACAGAATGTTACCACTGCAGCAAGGTCAGTCACGTCTCCAGGGAGTGTGGATTGGGCCTGAGCAAACTGAGCCGTGTGACAATGCCTGCCCCTTTTGCCAAGGCACAGGTTCAGGGAAGTAAAGCAGTGCAAACCCATGGACTGCAGTTTCGGGTCTGTGTCACAGGAGAGTGGATGGGAACGCCTGGTGGTGACAGCATGGATTGGGGACTGAGCGGTCTGGGCGACCTTCGACACTAGGTGTTCACAATCTCTACTCTGTGCTGACTTGGCACCAAAGGTCGGCATGAAGAGGGCCATCCCCTTCACTATGACATATATCCTCTGGGGAGAAATGTGCTTTGAAAGCTGCTACCTGCCTTTCAGGGTGATGGAGTTTCAGGGCAAGCTAAGCGTTGCAAAATTATCATAGGCTGTGAGTGGGACCCCATACATACAGTTTTGGAGTGGGTGAGAGTGACGGAAGAAGAGAGGAAACACCAGAGGGGACATGAAAGCTGTACCAGGGAAATGAGCACCCACCAGGGAAGAGATGAGGGGGCGTGCATAAACTGGAAGCAGGTGGCCAGCATGGCTCAGTTCTGGCAGGCCCAGTAGGAGGATCCCGAACTACAGCAATTGGTGGAAAAGGACTCCAGACAAGAGACATCAGCAGGAACAGTCCACTGTGAAGGAAAGAGGGGTCTTTTATATTGGGTATAGAGGGGTTAAGGGCCTGGGATTGAGAAATGCCAAGTAGTGGTACTGAGCCCATTCTGCTGACAGATCTGGTGGTTGGTGCACAACACCCCATTGGGAGGCCACCTGGGGCATAGAAAGACGAAAGCATGGATTGCCTATGACTTCTTCTGGCTGCACCTACAGGATGATGTAGAGCAAGGGGGTGCGGCATGTCCCAAGTGCCAAAGAGCTCAAGAGCAGAGGCCACTTAAGACCCCTCTACAGCTAATGCTGATAATTGAAACCCCCTTCTCACATGTGGCATTGGATATCGTGGGGCCCCTACTGAAGTCTCATGTGGGACACCAATACATACTGGTCCCGGTGGACTATGCCACGCAATTCCTAGAAGCAGTACCATCACAGCAACTCCAGAAGTGGAAGAGCTGTTAAGGTGCACTGCCCAAGCAGGGATACCTCATGAGAACCTCACTGACCAGGGAACCAATTTTATGCTGGGAGTAATGAGGGCCCTGTGTAATACCTTAGGCATTACTCATTTGAAGACATCTGTCTATCACCCACAGTTCAATGGGCTGGTGGAGAGGCTAAATGGAACAATTAAGAGAATACTCCAGAGGTGCACACAGGAGGACCCACATAAGTGGGAAACAGCACTAATGCCACTGTTGTTTGAACTACGTGATACACCACAGGAATCAACTCAATTCTCACCATTCCAGCTCATGTACGGGCACAACCCGAGAGGATTGCTGCATATGATCAGTGAAGAGTGGGAGAGACCGGTGGAACCCAGGGTCACAGCCAGAAGTTACCAGCAGAAATTACAGGAACAACTACAGAAAGCATGAGATCACTACCCAGAATCTATGAGAGTCACAAGAACAGCAGAAGGCCCAGTAGGATCACAGGGCAAAGCCGCGAGTGTTCCAACCAGGGGATATGGTATTGGCTATGCTTCCTATGTCCATAAGCAAACAACTTACAAAGTGGCAAGGACCGTTCAAAGTGGTCAGGCACGTGGCACCAGTGGACTATGAGGTGTTTAAGCCTGGACACCAGCAGCAGCAACAAATTTACCATATCATCCTTCTCAAGGAATTGAAGACTACACAGGGTTGGATGGCACAGCTGAAGAAGAGGTTGGGGAGTTAGGATCCCCTTATGTGGAATTAAGGAGCAACAAGTTACCAAAAGTACAGGTCCAATTTGGGGAGGGTCTAAATGCTGGACAACAACGTGAATTAACCAAGTTGGTGAAAGCCTTCCAGGATGTTTTCCAGGAGATCCCCGGCCAGGCTAGAGGAGTGGAGCATGAGATTAGGACCCTGCCGGGGGCACTAGTTAGAGAAAGGTGACGACCCATACCCTAACAGCTATAAGAAGAGGTCTGTCAAGAAACAGACAAGATCCAGAAGCAAGGTATCATCTGCCCATCACAAAGTCCCTGGTGCAGTCCCATAGTACCCATTGCCAAACCCAATGGGTTTCTCCAATTGTGCATCGACTATCAAAAGATAAATGAGTTGGCAACTTTTGACACATTCCCCATGCCTCATGTCGCCCACTTCCATCCACCACAGATCTAGCCAAGGGATGGTGTCAAATTCTGATGTACACCTTGCTGGGGTCATTTTGACCCCCGTACTCTTTCCTGCCATGGCAGGGGATTGGACTCGATAATCTACTCAAGTCCCTTCCGGCCCTAGAAACTATGAAACTATGATGAAATCATCAGATTGTGCCAAGACTGCTTTTGGAATGGCCTGGGGCTTATTCGAATTCCTACATATGCCGTTCGGGTTTAATGGAGCTGCAGCTACTTTTCTATGGCTGATGGACTCACTACTGGCTCCACATGCGGCTTATGTAACTGCTTATATTGACAAGATAGTCATCTTCACAATAGACTGATCACAACACCTCCAGGCCCTAAAATCAATCCTAGAAGAACTAAGAGTGGCTGGGATGATGGGTAACCCCAAGAAGTTCAAACTTGCTGGTCATGTGACCAAATACTTGGGATTCTATATAGGGCAAGGAATGATCGGGCCCCTCAAGGATAAAGTTGAAGCAATATGCTGCTTCCAAGAACCATGGAACCAACAGCAATTACGGTCACCCTTGGGGTTCATCAACTATTATAGGAGATTCACCGCACTTCGTAGAGCTAGCGGCACTCCTAATGGATGCCCTGTGAGGCAAATCCACAAAGGCACCACAGTGGACTTCCAAAGTGGCTGAGAGCTTTGAGAAACTAAAATAGGCAATGTGTGGGGAAGTAGTGGTACATACCCTGATTCTGCAGCACCTTTTATCTCGCAGACAGATGCATCCAACAGTGCATTGAGAGCAGTTCTGCTGGAACAGCGGGAAAGAGAAGAGTGTCCCATGGAGTTTACTAGCTGTAAGCTTAACATGGCTGAGAGCAGGTATGCAACCATAGAGAAAGAGTGCTTGGCAATTCACTGGGTGATAGAGTATTTTAGATACTAGCTATTGGGCCAGGAGTTGTTAGTAGGGACAGAACTTGCACCATTACAATGTTTAGTGAGATCCTACATAGACAACACGCAGATAATCCTCTGGGCATTGGCCTTACAACCATTTAAATTCATGATAGTGCATCACTCTGGCAAAGACAACCTCATGGCTGACTTTCTTTCTAGGTATATTAGTCAGGATGACTCTGTCAAGGAAGTGAGGCGAGTGCACTAGGAACACCACCAGTTGACAACAGAATACCAGTGAGATGTCATGACACCACAAGGCAGCTTAAGGAGGGATGTCTGTGGCAGCAGGAGCTGCTCCCAAGGACCAGAAGTGCCGTTGACAAACCCCAACACTAAAGGAGATAGACCCAGGGACTCCGGCCCCGCAGAAAACTTATCTGAGGCAGGCCAGGTCAACAGGTGAGTTGTGCAAGCTGGTGTGCTGCACCAGCTTTTCAAGCATCTGTCAATCAAGTTTGGCGGTGGCCGGCTGATGATGTCAGCCGCAGATGCCGCTGCAGGGGATTTAAAAACTCTGGCAGAAGCCAGGGGCAGAGGGAGGCAGGAGGAAAAAAGCCGAGCTCACCAAGTGTGACCTGGCTGAGCAGTAATCATAGATGGCTCTGTCTTTCAGACAGTAGGTGAGGGCAGTGTCTGGGAGCCAGACAAGGCTCATCGACCCTAGGCTCCACATGAATGGGTTTGGGGTTGGCCACCACCCCAGCACATGGGCAGGGTTTATTCTCTGAGCCTGCAGAGAGCACCACAGGTACAAGCCCGGCACTGGGGTCAAGTTAGGTTGAGGACCAGGAGCAAAGAGCAGGTTGCAACCACAAGCCAGCACTGTGAGAAGAGGCCAAGGAGGTTGGGGTCCCTCAGCTGGAGAAGAGAAGCCAGGACCACAGGCTGGCACAGTGGCTCAACAATTCCAGTGATTGGTAACTGGATGGGGTGTAGGGGAGGCAGAGCCCCAGGACCACCACAATGAGGCCATGAGTACCCCGCCATCTCCAGGCCTGGGCTAGGAACACCACTGAACCCCTCCTTTTCAGTTAAATTCCACCAACTTGTGGCAGGCGAGTTGGGAGTCCCATTCCAGGAAGTGGAGAGATACTCATTGTGCCTACCGAGGTCATGACATGTACACTTAGATTGTGTTTGCTGAGACTGTAGTCCATTGCTATAGCATAAATATATTTTATACCTGTTATGACATATGACAGTCCAAATTGCATTACATTACCACAATTTTTTTCTTAAAAATGGGAAAATTAGCTACTCTATATCCTACCATACATAATGTCCCACAAGCTAGGAGTACAAGCTTTGAGGTTGATATTAACACATGCTATTTCCAAAAAGAGAATGTTTTCTGATTTTGCTATAACTATTTTGAATGCAATTCAGATCCTAACTGTATCCAGCAAGTGATGTTTTTCTGTCAGCCTGAGGTCAGAAGGACATTCTCATGTTATATTTAACATTTTTAATTTTTTTCCTTGCAGAACGGTTGGCAGGATCATGCAAGATCTCTACAAAATTAAAGTGATGCACTGCTGAGTGATTTGTTGAGCCTGGGGAGTGAATATCTGTTAGTTGTATGAACTACCTACACTTTTTAGCTGGCAGCTGTGTACTTCTGCCAGTGCACATCAATCCTGACCTGTAATACCTTTGTTGTTACAGTCTATTGTGAGAAGTGTGCCAGTTTTGTCCTGAAACATATGGTTTTGTAATGGCAACAAAAGTTCATGACTTTAAACATTAAACCACCAAACTTTATTTTCCTCATTCTATCGTACTTATTAGATCTATACAATAAAATAAAATATGAAGCATGTACTAGTTTATTCAGGAAAATAATTGTATATGCTTTACTTGAGTTTTTCTGCCAACAGCTTTAAAAAGAGCTGAGCAGCCTGCATACAATATTGCCTGTATAGATTTTGAAACACAGTCAAGTCAATTAGAAACTTTTTGTTTTTGAAAAAGGGCATTTACAATGATACGGGATCTGTATCTGAGCTTTAAGTTTAAAAATATTAAGCATAAATAAATTCTTTTTTCATAGGACACTTCTATCCATTGGTTTTATACAGTATACATTAAGCAAGAACAATTATGCTTTTGATTTTAAATGGTCAGATTTCTGAAAAATAGAGATGCACTTTCAGAGAAGTCAAGGATGTTTAACATATGTATAAATGAAAACCAGGATATATTTAAAAACTGATTCTGAGAAACAACATTCTTGACAAAATAACATCAGAGATGCGTAGTACAACTCTGGCTTTAAGGCTTAGCAGCAGGGAAGCTCTCAAAAGAACTTTGGCTCAATTTTGAAAAAAAACAACTAAACTTCCTTTGAAAGGATACATATATGGGCTCTCTTCCTTTTCTTTTCTGTTAGGTGGTGTGGAATTCTTCTCCGTATAATGTATTATGAACTCATCATTATAATCTGCAACTACTTTCCAGGAGCACAATAAGTAATAAACTAGTATTTGTCTTTTCTCATTCTACCCAGAAGGAGATCTGTATGTAGAAAGAACTGCTTTTCTTAAGGAGTTCTTTACATGTACATATTATAAGTTCATGGTACAGAAGACAAGGTCAAAGAACTACACCTTACTCGCAGAAAACAAGGTGGTAATGTTCATATGAACTTTAGTTCCCATGGCAGTTCATCCCAAAGTTTGGGACAGGTCCTGAGAAACTTGTTTTCTGCAGAGAGAGGCTTTATCCTTACAGTTGAAAGAACTACTGTTGCAGAGGAGAGTTAATATGTACTATGCTAGAGGAGAGTTAAGGACAATACTTTTCATTCCAGAGCTCTAGGGGATGCCTTAGCCAAAGCCACTGACCACCTTAGAAGATAATGATGAAAACTTTGAAATTGACATAATATAATGGACCAACAGAAACAGCAGAGGACAGGAAGGAAGTGTTTAGAGTATCTCCTGTTGCTAATTATATATATAACAGCATTACATATTAGCTAGAGCCTTCTAAGGGGAGGAGGCAATGGTTTCAGGCCCAACTACCATTGTACTCCAGATGGGCAAGAAACGTAGACAACTGAGATCAGGTCTTTATCACCCAGAAAGAGGTGGAATCTCTAGGCAAACTGAAGAGATATTAGATAATTTTATGTAAGTGTAGCATCAGTGAGGATGTAAGAATCAAGAATAAACCTTGGCTTGGAACTGATCAACTGAAAGTGTGTATCTTCAACCAAAGAAGGTAGCACCATGACATCAATAACCAGTCCGCATTTGGTTTTAACTGAAAAGATCCTTCTGAGGATGGAGGTCTTGTTTCCTATTATTATTTCTTCAAGGTGCCCTTCCCCAAAACATCAGGCCTCAGGGGAGGAGCACCTAGGCCAAGGGTTAGTGAGGATCTAGTCAGGGAACTTCTGGAGGGACTGGATGTATTTAAACCCAGAGTGCTGAGGGAATTAGCTGAGGTTATTGTGGGACCCCTGGCACAGCTTTACGAGCACTCATGGTGCTCTGGTGTGGTGCCAGAGGACTGGAAGAGGGCCAGTGTGGTTCCCAAATTCAAAAAGGGGAGGGAGGAGGACCCAGGGAACTATAGGCCAGTTAGTCTTACCTCAATCCTGGGTAAGCTTTTTGAGAGAATTATTCTGGCACATGTCCACCAGGGGCCAGCAGGGGAGATTATGCTTAGGGGCAACCAACACGGGTTCATTACAGGAAGGTCCTGTCAGACCAACCTGGTGGCTTTCTATGACCAGGTGACCAAATCCTTAGATGCAGGGTTAGCAGTGGACATAGTCTTTCTGGACTTTCAAATGGGTTGCCAACTGGCTGGAGGGCTGCACCCACAGAGTGGTAGTGGATGGGTCATTTTTGAGTTGGAGGGATGTGGACAGGGCTCGGGCCCGCACTGTTCAACACCTTCATCAGCGACTCTGATGAGGGGGTAAAAGCACTCTGTTCCAATTTGCTGATGACACTAAGATGTGCGGGGATGTGGGCATGTTAGAAGGAAGGAATAGGCTACAATCAGAGCTAGACAGGTTACAGGGGTGGGTGGAAGAGAACAGGATGGGATTCAACACTGACAAGTGCAAGGTGATGCACCTGGGGAGAAAGAACCAGCACCATACTTACAGGCTGGGGAACTCCCTTCTC
>NW_017728947.1:62474311-62555722 GCF_001723895.1 Crocodylus porosus | reverse complement strand
GCTTGATAATCACCTTGCTGGGGTCATTTGACCCCAGTACTCTTTCCTGCCATGGCAGGGGGTCGGACTTGATTATCTGCTCAGGTCCCTTCTGACCCTACTATCTATGAAACTATCAAATGGCTGTCTGTCAAATGCTGCCAACAGATCCAGGAATATGACATTGATTGTCTGCCTACCATCCATTGACAGCAGGACATCATCCATCAGTGTCACTACCGTAGTTTTCAACCCACATGCTGGCCAGAATCCAGACTGTGCTGCAACTAGGACATTAACTTATTTCAGCACCTGTGCTACAATCAGAAAGCAATTATCTCAGTACAAGCACACGGAAAGAATGTAAGGTTCTTTGCATTTTCTCCCTACCCACCCAAACAGGGCCAGCCACTGAATGACTCGACAGAATTAAAATTGCATGAAGCAATGTTCAACAGGTCAACTTCCTATATATATATATGTCAAGTGACATTTAATAAATAACTTCCCTTTCCTTAAATAAAAAGTATAATTTGACCTTTATGAGCCACCACTTCCTTTAGCTAATTAAAATAATTCTACAAAAGTTTCTCCTCCAGAAATCTACCCCAAGCCACTGCCACACATTCTGCATGTAACCAGCACTACGACAAATCAAATCAAAACAACAACAAAAAACTTAGTTGCAGCAATATTAATAGTAGGTTGAAAGATAACACAGAAGAATTCAGACATACAAAATAAAATGCCGTTTGAGAAAATTTCTGCAACCAATAAAGAATGCCGTATATTTAGCTTTCTTTTGCACAGGAAATGGTAGGGGCAAGAAAGAAATACAAATCGTCAATAAAAATGAGAGGTCTAGGAAATATAACTTATAAGGAAAGATTGGGAGAATTGGTATTGTTTAGTCCGAAGAAGAGAAGACTGAAGGGGGATCTGATAACACTCTTCAAACGCATAAAGGTTGGTAATAAAATATTGGAACTATGGGCTCTGAGGTGGGAAAGGGGTGTGCTTTAATTGGAGCAGCTCTTAGAGCTGTTCTAATTACAGTGCTCACAGTGTCATGTGTATTCAGCATCTTGGGCTTCAAAACGGCAAGCTTTAGTGAAAACACTCCCCCCTCAACAATTTTGAAATGTGGGCACACTGAATACAATGACGTGAAGGCTGCTGGAGCGTGCTAATCAGCACACTCCAGCACAATTGATCAATCAAGTCTGCTCCAATGGTGGCTAATTAGCATACATCTCAGCAGAGGTCCGTCACATGTATAGGTACCCTATAGGTAGGATATGTGCAAGGATCTTTTAAACCAGGGGTTGTCAACCAGGAGTACATGCACCCCCGGGGGTACTTGGAAAGGGGCTAGGGGGTACGTTCAGGTGGGTGGGGATGGAGCGCTGCCACCCACCGCTCCACGCTGCCACCTCCCAGGAGAAGGGTTGGGGAGGCAGGGCAGTGGCTCCCCTCTGTGGGCTGCACAGGGGCCACCTGAACATATTGGGAGCTCACATGTGGTGGCCGCTGCTGCCATCCACCACCCCACCCTGCCACCACGTGCAAGCCCTCCCCCAATCTTAAAAAAGATTGAAAACCCAAGTTTTAAATTCTCAGGGCAGCTAAGTATTGGAACAGATTACTGAGCAAGGCTGTGGCATCTCCATCAAAAGCTTTTAAGAGTAAGTTAGACAAACATCTGTGATGGTTGATATGGGCTTGATCTTGTTGTAAGGAGGAGTGCCATGCTTTCGTATTTTTCTCTCAATCCATTATTTGGGGTACTCAACCCCACAGCCTGTGGGCCAGATCTGGATTACAGCACCTTGTCAGCCAGCCCATGAGGCTCCCCATGGGTCTGGGAATTTGGTGGTGGGGAAATAGTGGCACCATTCCCTTGCTGCCAGATTTCCAGACCCATGGGGAGCCCCAGGCCCTGTGCACCAGATTAGGCACCCAATCCCAGCATGCAGGGCCGGGCAGAAGAGGAAACAGTGCTAAGACCCATGGCCCAATCCTGGTGCAGGGGCAGCACCAGGCTCCAAGTCCCAATCCTGTTGTGGGGGGCCAGAAGGGGGTAGTGCCAGGCCTTCATGGCCCAATCCCAGTGTATGGGATCAGGGGGGCTGTGCCAGGCCCCTAGGATCCAAGCTTGGAGCGCAGGGACAGGAGGGGGAGGTGCCAAATCCCCAAGGCTTTATTCCAGCACACAGAGGATTACAGTGTGCAGTGTTGGGGCCCAATCCCAGTGAGTAGGGCACGGAAGAGGCAGTGCTTAATCCATCCGAGGGAATGGCCCCACATCGTTTATCTGGCCAGCAGGGCCAAAAGTTTACACACCACTACATTATATCACATTTCATTCACTTTGTTTTAAATGTAAATTTTGAAAATATTAAGTATTTCATAAATCCTGCTTTGTTTTTATGTGGTAAATAAGATTTTAGAGCTTCACAAGGGAATTCAATGTTCATGTATTTAGGGACTGACTTTCCTAAGAAAAATTCTGGACTTGTTCTCTTTCAACATTAAGAAATTCCAAATACCTGGAGATGTTGTAAGTGTTGTAGTTGCATACTAGAAAGTATACAGAAATATACCAGCACTGTAAGTACTTCTTGTTAGAATTATAGCACAGAAGCTCAAGAGGCTTTTCTTAAAATCTCAACAAGAAATAGTTGTCCCTTATCCTGCCTGACAATCACAGAGTGAAAGAGTTGCTGTATTTTCAGTTTAGTTGAACACTGTTGCATGCAGAAATTTTAAAACTGAAAATGTATATACTCATTTTTGTATTTTCTTAAATCAGAGTAATCCAACTGTAAGCTACACATGGCTTGCAAGGGGTTGAGTTGCAGCCCCTGGGCTCCTGCCTGCCTGCTGCTCTCCAAATTGCTCTGGGTGTAAAAGCACCAGAGTCTCTAGGCTTCCCCTCCCTCCTATGGCTTTAGCTGCCAGCACCCAAACCAGGGGGTGGGGCAGTGTGGTGTTGTATGAGAAGCTGAAGGTGTACCTAGATCCCTGCAGTCCAGCAGTGACATAAGGGGCATCAGAAGGCAGTATGTTCTTTGTTCTATAGCTTCAGATGCCTGTGGCTCACTCTGGTGTGGCCCATGGGGGGTTCAGCCCCTGGCCACTTATAAGTTGCACAGCCCTGTTTTATATCATGTCATAAAGGCAAAAAGGCCTGACCTTAGTTTTTGTTCTTTTTTCCCATTGATATGAATTTGCCCAAAAGAGGAAAACCAAATTTTATAACTAGTCATTTCAGTAAAGCAGTAAAGAATTCACATGAAAGAATCAAGATTGCTTACCTTGACTGACTGACTGTAAGGTCCTATGTTAGCAGGTGCCCAGTGAGAAATGCTCTGTACATGCATGACCTGCTTTTCATAACAGGCTGTGTCATCAGTCGTAAAGTCACAGCTATGTGCAAGGCAGTCAATCCAAAACAGTATTCCATCAGGCAATGGGACCTCTACACACACTCTAAAAAATAAGCCAAGTCAATATGAAAGGTTATTTACCAAACTTAAGAACTGACCATCAATGTTTTTGTCTGTTGTTACTATGTTACAGACTTCTCTGTTTCACTTACAGCACAAAAAAAACAATGATTTATGATTATTAAGAAACTTGTAGTATAATATTGCAAGATTCTACTTGCCAAGTAGTATAATATTACAAGAATCTACCTGCCAAAAAGTAGAATCTCACCTGCCACAGGCAAGTGGAAACTTTCTCTCTATGACAGTCATCATAAGGATGGATAAATAGATTATCTGCTTGGGCTGGTAATTTTTCAAAACAATTTTGCAAATTTACTATGGATCCACACTCTTGGGTTTGTGCTTCTAGCATATTACTAGCAAAAACTTCCATAGCTGCGTTTCTGTACATAATGCAATTTGGCAGCCATGCAAACTGCCAAATAATGTTTATTTTTGGCCAAAATTCAACATAAATCTGTTTGTATCATATAAGGAATCATACAATTTTTTCAGCAATTTTTATATCTGTTATTTTATGACTTTAAGAAGGGATGAGGGATTAAGCAGCCAGCTATGCAAATGTGGAAGCAAGAGACATACAGTAACATGAGAAGCAGAAGAAGCTAAAGCAGAGAAAGGAAGCAGGAAAGGTGTCACTTAGAGTATTTAAAATATCAGTGTTCAGAACTGCTCTTGTTCTGCTGTAGAGCTCTACAGGTAGGAACAGAACTTTGGTCTAAAGCCACAAAAATACTGAATTCCACCCTGTAGTGATTTAATACCTGATTGACAGTCAGGGCCCCTTTACATATGCAGCCATAATGGGATCCCATCATGCTCTATCGCTGGTGCCGGGGGCCTCAGTTTGTTCCCCATACTGCCTTTACTGCAGACCCAACAGTCGACAAGGGCTGTAGGGAGTGTAGCAGGGGGCAGCTCCAGGAACACTGACCTCATTGTGAGAATCACCATTTGTGCGGCTCACAGAGGGAGGATTGCAGCAAAGGCAGCGTTCCCCCACTGCAAGCCCTGCAGACAACATCTCTCCTGGGCTCACAATGGTGGCAGTGAAAAGAACACTGCCCTTGCTGCAAGTCTTGTGAGATTCCTGGCTCCCATGTGCAGCAGCGTGGGGGATCACTGCTGCCACTGCAAGCACTATACCTCACAAGGTTCACAGTAAGGGCAGCGTTCTTCTTACTGCCCCTACTGTGAGCCCCACAGCTGGGAATGCTTGCAGGCATATGTGGATTAATGCACAGGTCAGCTGGGTTTGGGCCCAGGGGCCCCTGCCTTGGCACGGACAAAATCGGGGGCTAGGCTGGGCATGTGCAAAGCTGTGGGATGCGGCTGCTGTGTGCTGCTGCAGCTGGACTGAGCTGTGGTGGAGCAAGGGCCCCCCACCTACACCTTGGTCTACATTGGTCACACCCAGAGAGCAGTGGCTCCATACCCCTGGCACCAGCTCCCGCATGGACCTGTGGGCAGGGGCAGCCATGGCTCCTGTCCCAGGACAGTGTGTCCTGCTTTGGCTGCTGCCACTACTGCACCAGCTAGGGACAGAGCCCAAAGCTGCAGGGCAAGGCATGGGTTGGGGGGGCCCTGGGCTGAGGTGGGGGGCCTGGTCCAGGGCCCCAGTGAATCTTAATCTGCCCCTGCTTGTAGGGGGGAACAGCATTCTCCATGATGTAAGCGCTGCAGCTGACAACACTGACAATACTAAGAGCCTTCTCAGCTGTGAGGCTGGCGGTGTGTGGTGCACCCCTGTGGCTGGGAGCCCCTTAGTTGATGGGGCTCTCAGCCACAGGGGAGCACTGGGCCACACATTCAATTAATGGTGTGATTAGAACAAGTTACAAAGTTATTGCACATTTTTGTGGAATACCTTTGTAGCTTATTGTTTGTTTTATCAAGCCATCATTTAGTTGCAAGTATAGCTAGGTCACAATTTAAGATGCGATTACCTGGTTAATCATATCTTAAGTGTAACATTTAGAGGGGGCCTCGGTGTCTCTTGGAAATCTCTCCCTACTCCCTTCACCACAATGCTTTTGCCTCTACTGGCACCATTCATTCTCAGCTTAGAAACCACACCAAGGAATCAAATAGTGTTACAGTCAATTTTACATAGCCACATGTTTCTGAGTCTGTCAGAGAACTCAGTGCTCTTTTACAACATGACTCAGGAAGCCTTGATAGGTAATTTAGATCTAAATTGTCATATTGTACCCAGGTTGATATCCATAAATATAACAAGTTAGGGCTGTGGATCTGTTATAGCATGCACGATCCTAACATAAGTATAACTCCTGTAAGTAATTTTTGCTTTTATTCCTCATCAGTTTTAACCCCTTATGGATTATAAGTCCTATAGTTTTCTGGTCCTGAATTAAATGAGAAGTTTTCTTATTATTATTTTCAGGATTCAAATAAGCCAGAAACCTCATCACTGAATATGGGGCAGAGTTTAATTATGAACTTCTTGAGGAAGCTCTCAAAGAACTGTGACTCAGTTATGGTACTTCCTTTGCTCGTCTCTTCCATCATCTTGGAAATAAGTTGCCATGGTTCTTTATGGGATATAATTTTAGTTCCCTCAGGCTGTGTTGGCTCAGGTTTGTGTTATAATTCCTTGATGAATATGCTTCAAACAGGTCAACAAAGACAGAGCCACTAAGAATAAACACAACTGTACATTCTCCAGAAGACTATGGGATTAATTCCCTTTGACATCTCCATTCTTCCATGCCTCCAAAATTAAAGTTAAGAGCATATAATACGAGGCATAATAGTATTAGTGACAGACAGGGGGAACAAGGCTAATCTACTCAATGAGTTTTTTGCCTCAGTGTTCTTGAACAGGGGTCAAGATAAGTCTCCTAATGGGCTCTTAGACGGGCATCAGAGGGACACCAGCCTATCAACTGTCTATGCTGACTTGGTGCAGAGCCACTTGGATGAACTGGATACGTTCAAGTCAGCAGGCCTGGATGAGCTTCATCCAAGAGTACTGAAGGAATTGGTCGGTGTCATAGCAGAAGCACTGGCACGGCTGTTTGAGTGCTTGTGGCGCTTGGGTCAGGTCCTGGAGGACCGAAAAAGGGCCAATGTGGTCCCTATTTTCAAGAAGGGGAGGAAGGAGGATCCAAGTAATTATAGGTCAGTCAGTCTCTCCTCCATCCTTGGAAAGGTCTTTGAAAATATTATGAAAGATCAGATCTGTGGGAGTCCAGTGGGAAAAATAATGCAGCAGGGAAACCAACATGGATTTGTAGCAGGTAGATCATGCCTGACCAATCTGATTTTGTTTTATGACAGGATCACAAAATGCTTAGACACAAGAGAAGAGGTGGATGTCATTTTCTTGGATTTTAACAAGGCCTTTGACACAGTATCTCAACCCATCCTCATAAATAAATTAAGAGGCTGTGATATAGATGTTTACACAGTCTGGTGGGTGGCAAATTGGCTTAGCAGTCGCACCCAGAGTGGTAGCAGACGGGTTGGTATTGACCTGGATGTGGGGTGTGGGGTCATGCAGGGTTCAGTCCTTGGGCCTTGTACTCTTCAATATCTCCATCAGTGACTTGGATGTGGGTGTGAAGTGTGCTCTCTCTAAGTTTGTGGATGATACTAAATTGTGGGGTGAAGTGCACACTCAGGAGGGTAGGGAATGATTGCAGGCAGACCTAGACAGGTTAGAAAAGTGGGCAGTACACAGTAGGATGCAGTACAACAAGGACAAATATAGAGTGCTGCACCCAGGGCACAAATATATCCAACACACCTACTGGCTGGGAAGTGACCCTCTCAGCAGCACAGAAGCGGAAATGGATCTCAGAGTCATAGCAGACTCCAAGATGAACATGAGTTGTCAGTGTAACGAAATCATCAGCAAAGCTAACTGCACTTTATCATGCATCAGCAGATGAATGACAAATAGACTCAAGGAAGTGATACTTCCCCTCTATGTGGCATTGGTCAGACTGCAGTTGGAGTACTGCATCCAGCTTTGGGCGCCATACTTCAAGAAGGATGTTGATAGACTTCAGAGGGTCCAGAGGAGAGCCACTCATATGGTCAAGGGCTTACAGGATAAGCGCTGTGAGGAGAGACTGGGGAACCTGGACCTCTTCAGCTTCTGCACGAGAAGGCTGAGAGGTGATCTTGTGGCTGCCTACAAATTCATTAGGGGGACGCAGCAAGGGACTAGAGATTCTCTGTTCACCAGGGCACCTCTTGGGGTAACAAGGAACAATGGTCACAAACTGACAGACAGCAGATTTAGGTTAGATATCAGGAAAAACTTCTTCACGTTAAGGGTAGCCAAAACCTGGAATGGGCTTCCAAGGGAGGTGGTTCTCTCCCTTACCTTGGGAGTCTTTAAGAGAAGGCTGGATAGGCATCTGGCCGGGGTCATCTGACCCCAGCACTCTTTCCTGCCTAGGCAGGGGGTCAGACTCGATGATCTGTTGAGGTCCCTTCCAACTCTAGCATCTATGAATCTATAAGGCACATGAAAATACAGGCTGTGCGTGCTATCAACAATAAAATGTGCAGTGGAAATGCCTATTTTTATTGATATACATCTCTACTGCACACATTTATTAGGTTGCCTACATTATATAAATATTTGGAATATAAATATATGTAAACAACTTATTATTAAAAAACCCATTAGTCAGCTTCATAGTAAAGCACACGTGTGGATGCACCCAAACAGTGTCAGTGGAATAGCATCTTGTCACATCAATGTCTTTCAAAGATTTATTTTGGTACAGTTGCAGTACTACTTGGGTGACCATTACTAAACAATACTGTTCTAAAAGTCTTGCTTTTTTCTTTAATATATGGCGTGCTCATTAGTTCATCTGATTGGTTCATAAACAGAACAGAACACTTTTAAAGAATTTTTACTGATTGGTCAAAATAAGGAAAAATATGGTATTTTGGCTTTCAAATAGAGTTTTATGTTATCTTTTTAAACTTATAATATTTAACCTTTTCCTTTTTCCCTTCCTGTTTTTAATTATATTCATGTTTTTCAGCTGGTATTATTTTTCAATCTTGCTTCAAACATGTCAGGTATAAGGAAAAGTAAAAGGACAAATATCAAAAAGTCATGCCCGCCATGAGGCAATGCAAGCTCTCAGTAGTATTCAGACTGGTAATAAAGCAATAAAGATGGAAAAACAGATTATATTTTATCTTTATTATAGTCCTGCTATGTTGCATAATCCCTATTATATATTGTATAATTCTTCCCCACTCTGTAGCAAATGCAAGCTTGCAACTTAATTCCATTATTTCTCAACCTCTTCTCAACTGATTGAATTTTGGGATAAAGTACAGGAAGATTTTGTAAATCACGGGGCATGACATTAATAAGGATGCATGGATATTTATCTGAGGGAAACTTTCAAAGCAATGAGACCCACACAGATCCAATTACTAGCAAAGCTGTTCCTAAGTAGTGGGAAATGAATCTTGTTAACTTGAATAAATAATACGACCCTAACTTTTACACAATGGGGAAAAAGTAAAGAACTTACTTTTTTTAAAAGATTTTATTCAGCACTAAAAATAAGTATCATTTTATGAACTGTAGAGGCTTTTAACTTTATTTATTAATATTTTAATTTATGGAAAGGAGGGAAGAAGGTAATCATTAAAATAATAAATTCAGAGAACACCAAATTCAGTATAATGAAAATGCAAGTGTGCTTGATCTGGGGAATTATAATCCCTTACACAGATGTTCAGTGGGAGGGAAAAACTTGAAAACTAACAATGATGAAAGAGAGATAGTGGTGACAGTGGCCAGAAAGTTAGACAAGAGTCTGCAATGCAATATAGCAGCCAATAAAAAGATCAATATAATTTGGTAGAGTGTACACACAAGCATCAGATAAAAGAACAAGGGAGAAACTATTCCAAACTCTACAGCTCTAGTGTGACTGAACCTACAATATTGTTTTCACTTCCAAGAACTTAATTGCAAAAGCCACTGACAACCTGAACAGAATATAGCAAAGTGCAATCATAATAATAACAATAATAATAACGACAGCTAACCTTTGAGGAAAGATTAAAAGACCTCAATAAAAATTACATCACCTAAGGCCTGATCCTGAAAGAAGTTGACTTACAAAGCACTAAAACACCCTTCAACTCAAAGTAGATAACTGGGATTTAGAGTTTTCAGAGTTTTAGAGTTTGCAAATTTAATCTGGGATGGGATAAAACACAACACTGAAAAAAAGTATTAACTTGCATATCAGATCTGGACATTGATGGCTTTGTTACATCAAGATATTAATATTTGTTTTCCATATAAAGAAATATCCTCTATTAACTCTTTATAGCACCTACATGAACTCAACATACATGAACTTACAATGTGTACTGTGAACTCTTCATTACTGCATTTGTTAAAATTTGGAACTCTGCTAACATTTTTAGAAAAACTGAATTTTAGCTGATCTGATCTGAAGTTTTCAAATTGTAACAGCACGGCACAAAGATCATACATAACATTTTGTTCACTAAATCAGCTATCACTGTAGTATTTCACTTGCTAAGCATTGTGAAATGAAAGCATATTCATGTTTCTAGCTGGAACTGTTTGCTTTAAACAAAAATTAGGAACATTAAGACAATTTTTTTCTCTCTCTCTTTTTTTAAGCTTATTTTCTAATTCAGAGATCAGCAACCTATGGCCGGGAGGCTGGATCTAGCCTGTAGAACTGGGGAACTTCAGCAGCGTTTCAACAGTGGAGGGTTTTGCTTGCATAGTGGCTCACCAGCAGAAAGAAGCAACAGGCAGCAGAAAGGAATTGCGGGAGAGAGACCAGTGAGTGTGCCTTCAGCTCCAACTCTAGAGGCAGCATGGGCTGCGTTGGAAGCTAAGCTCCTTTAAAAGTGATCTCCAGCTGCAAAACATTGCCTACTCCTATTGTAACAGAATTTATGATTTTGATACATAACTTTTAAAAATTAAATAAAAATGTTCCAGTATTCTAGGCATTTGCTATACCACTTTAAATGCAATATAGCCACTCAAAGTAGAACCTATGAGAGAAAAAGGACTGAAAATATGGTTAATACTGCAAGCCTAGATTGTTGGACTGGCTTACTTCATCAGATCTGGATTTGCCATCACATTTGGAGCTGTGACAGGCACAAATATTAAAAGGTATCTGCTTGGTCTCGATTGCAAAATAAGTCAGCTATATATTTAGAACAGTAAAACGATTTCCCTGTCACATGCATTATTTTATTAAAGAAGTATACATGCTTATGATTACCTTAACAGTAATGTTACATGAAGAAAGTAAGAAACAGGCTGTTCTCCCAAAAAAGGTGGGTGCAAGCCTATTTCTGAGTACAAAAGAGAAACAAAAATGTGTACAAAAATTTCATAAATATAAATATAGTAGCTGTAACACAGTATATTACAGTGTATCATAAATATATAGCATTAGTCTGATCCTACCTTGCCGGTGGACACAAATCAAACTCTGTCACATAGGCTGAATTTATTACAGCAAAATCTTTCATGCTCTTCATATACAAATGGACCAAAATAATATCTTTCAGTTCAAATCCCATGGAATTCATATTAGCTGCAGGAAAAAAAAATAACATAGCTGTTAAAGATAGGATATTTTAAATGTGGACAGAAAGATAGCAGAGGCATCTTATGTTTGTTCAAGAAAAGTAAATGATAGTAACTTAACACATGTTTAATATGATTGAAGTCTTTAGTAATATATTACTTTCCCTCTTAATAATCGTTGATGATTTTCCTCTAGTTTTTATGAAGTCCTTTTTTATGTTAAGTTTCTGATAAAAGAGATAGAAGATAAATGAAGGTTCTTCATACCCAAATAATGGTGACTTAAAATTGCCTTAAGAGAATGCACTGTGTGTATACATGCTGTCTACGTTCCACTGCACCACTATTATCAGTTTAAAAACAAAAAATAACAATAACTATCTTTCCTGGACTTAGAATCAGAGATATGTAGGCCTGGACAGGACCCCCATGAGGTCACCTAATTCATCCCTCTGCTTGGATCCAATCTGTGACTAAATTTATGCTGACCTGGTAGGGGAGAAAAGATCAAATCAAGGTAATTAAGAGAATGGAATTTACAACAAGCCTGCTGTAACAAAATTTATGGGACACTGTATTCTATGATCCTCATAGCCTACATTTAATTTTCATAACCAATAGAAACTAAATTCCATAAATTAAATATAGACTGTATACAGCTGAAGGATCCAACTGGAGCCTAGCTAACTGCAAACTTCATGACCTACCTTCATGATCATTTTGACTATATTGCTTTTTAAAGCCATATACTGTACAAACATGTGTGTCCTCTAATGGAACAGAAAGAGAGTAAAGAAGTAAACTGCTGAAGTGACTAAAGTGAAAAGGAAAGCGTTTTCATGTAAAACGTGTCTGTTGTCTCAAATAGGTTCAGAGGAAAATTTAAGCTGGCATGTTTCCATTAAAGTCATTCCATTGGGCTGGAATTAGCAGTAAGTATGTGAGCTATCCCCATTCATGCCATTGCTTAGTACTAAGTCTAGAATGGGAAACTATTCATGGGAATAAAGGAAAAAGTAAGACATATGTAATGATAAAGCAACTGACAAAAAAAATCTACAGAACTCCTACTTAGTCAAGACGTAGCTCTAAAATATCAAAGAAGTAATTAGCATAAAATTATAAATCTGTGCTAAAGCAGAGCTGTGCTTTGAAAGCTGCCCAAAAGAAACCAGTAAGTCAATGTCAGCTATTACTCCACTAGACAGCAAGGAAATCATATATTTTTCGAACCTTCAGTAAGTGAAACAATATTTTAGCCAAGCAGTAAAAGCTTTTTGTGAAGTTAAAATGTAATGTGCATAATGTGAAACATTTATTTGGGAGAAATACAGGTCTATATTGAAAAAGCAAAAACCACCACCAACAAATATTTGCCGTGTGAATATTTGACCAAGTTGAAATATTTTAAAGTTAATTTCTAATTTCTTTAAGTCATAAAAATAAAACCTGTCTCTTATTCACAGAGAAATTTATTAATGAACTGGAGGAATGAGGAGATACATTTGCAAGTAGCAAATTTACTCAGGATTAGGGAGGTTTACTTCATAGTAAGCATGTGCACGTATAAATGCACATGCTTACTTTGCAGTAAACTATGCTAATGCTCAGTTAAGTGTCTCATGTAGAAACACACACTGGGGAGCATATTTAATTCTAGGTTAGTTCCTCAGTGTAAATCTGTGTAGCTGCATTGAAACCTATAGAGATGTGTTAATGTATAACAACTAAGGTTACAAAACACAAAGGTTACAATAACAAATACTATTTTCAAAAACATCACTGTAAGAAAAGCTCAAATAAATACAGTCACAGAATAAATACAAAAATACTGCAGCGAATTCCCCTTTTTGGTCTTGATATTATGAGGTATGATTCGTATACATTTCTAGAAGTCCACTAACACAGTTTCATTTCTAAATCCTTCTGGCAAAGCTTGTCCTCTTTAGAGAAAATTAAATCAATTAACCTTCCTAGAACAAGGCTAAAAGGACATGTGTATGCTCCAGTGTCACAGCATGATAGAGAACAGGATGAAGTCCTGTGTAGGTTGCTAGTACGAGTCCAGGAAAAGGCGCATACATACCTAGAGATGATCAGTTTAGCTCTCAGAAAAATTTGGCAAAAGAAACATATTGTGGTTTCTTCAGATGACAGGATCATAATTCATTCAACTTTCCCCACCCTCAACACGAAAAGGCGAAAAACCCACAGGAAATGTGAGCACTGACATTTTCTACCAAAGATCAAAAAACTACTATTTTGCCAGAAATGGAAAACAATACAGCTAATACAAGTAACATGCTGAAAGCAATAGGCTACTCAACTGACCAGTGACATAACCAGGTTTTTTGTTTTTTGTTTTACTTCTGATTGATGGTAAAGCAAAAACACAAAATGTTTAGACTGGCAGATGTCCATACAAATATAATGAGAACCAAGTAAAATGTTATAGAGCCCCTTTGCTTCAATTTACAGATTATGCCCAAAAGATTTACACTAAACAGTGGTGCCTTTAACTACAAGTTTGATTATACCCTCTTTGCTGATTTCCAGGCTGTTAAAAACTAGCTTAAGGGCCTTCTAGGAAGCGTGACTTCTTTGCTTTCTAAAATGCTAAGGCTTCTCTATCATTTTGTATTCAGTCATGAACTCAGCTGCACAAGCCAAACATAAAGATTTTATGAGCTAATACATCACAAGAATTCTTGAACAAGAATATGAGCCTACTCATGTAGTCCTAAGAATGATTTCCAGGTTTATGAATGAAAAAGAAGCCTCCATAAACATTCTTTACTTAAAAGTTTAAAATGAAGAAAGATGCAAAACAAAATGGTCCCATTTTGTTTTATATGTCAATATCTTGTAAGAGTGTGACAGTAAGGAATCTGGATTCCATGATTCCCATGACAGCAATTTCTTCTTTGTATTAAGTATATAAGTGAGATTTACTGCTAGTGACCTAATCGTAGGTGCTAAAATGTGCAACAGCAACTGCTTTTTAGAAAACTTAATTTAAAACTATGGTGTTAACAAAAGCACTTTAGCAACTATGCGGTATCTACAAAACATACATATATGCTATGTATACTTTGCAGAGAGAGAAAGACACAGATATATTCTGTGTGTTGGTGGGGGGGGGCATATAAATATATATTTTTATATATTCCATTCTATAAAAAGTTAAAGTTGTTTTCCATAAAGCTTTTAAAATATTGTGGAAATAATACTGTTATACTGATTTGATTCCCACCCTGGCTCTTTATGGTCTTCAGAATCTATGCACATTACAATGTATTCAATATTAAAGTCAGCAGTCGTCAGATCATGATTTCAGCCTGAGGCAAGCCCAAGATGGAAAATTTACAATCACAAAATTTAACACTATAAGAACACAGAAAAATATATCATTTTTTTATTTCATACTGTATTAAAAGAAATAGTTTTTAATGGTAAGTAATGGTTCCATTGAATAAAACACCTTGGAGAGAAGAAAAGACTTCCAGAGCTGCATCTTGAATATTTTTGCCTTCTGCTGGAAGAAAGCAGGCAGAGATTCCTGAAACCCACTGGTAACCACTTAGGGATTTTCCTGAACATCCTAATGTCTTACCTATGGAAATGAAAGAATATCAATATGATTAAAATGACAGCAAATATCAGGTTATGGCTTTTCTAAGAAAACCCTTTAAAGTAAAGTATCTATTCTCAGTGGGCCTGCCTACATAAGATGTTTACTGCAGAGTTGCCTAATTAGCTCTACATTAAAACATCAGCGTCTACACCTGGAGCCCTGTTAGGCTGCAGTAAAGTAATAAACATTGCCATAGGATAAAACTGCCCAACACAAGTACTATTCTATGACAGTGTTATTTAGTGCAACGCACATGTAGACACTGACGGGACTGGCTGGGGCACATGGGTACTTTAGTGTGGGTGGTGCCTGCCAACTAGCTCCATACTGAGCTCCCCCATGCCTCAGCCAGTCCCCCTGCAGCACACTGAGCCAAGAGGAGCAGGCTGACCCTTGGGGCAGAGGGTCCCGTGCCAGCCACAGCTGCTCCACCTCAGCTCAGTGTGTACACGTGTAAACACTGGGAGCAATAAATTCCAAAGCGGTATGTGCCAGAGTTTATTCAGTCGAATTAATTTCATAGGCAGACACACCCAATAAGACAAATTTTTATAGCAAAGTTACAGGTTACCTGAACAGTTTAAAAAATAATTTAGATGATAAGATATAACCAGGGATCCTGGTTTTCTCTGATTTAAAAAAATCTCCAATTTTCAAATTTAAAAAAGTAACCTCAAATTTACATTTTTCTGTGATTAAAATGAAATGCCACCAACATATATATATATTAGTGCTGTTTCCTTTTACTCATGGAAAAATATGGATTTGTGGTTACTTTTTTTAAATCTGAAAATTAGGGATTTTTTTTAAATCAGAGAAAACCAGGATCCCTGGATAAAACAGGTATATGCATGGACATAAAGGCCTATAAACTGTACATCTCAGCCAGATGTGTTTTCTTAAAACGTTAGTCAAGTATTCAAGGTCATTTTTTGATCCCTTCTGTAATCTCCCTATCTATAACACTACAAAAATGGCTTCATACATGAAGGGGGAAAGAAAAGCATTAGGCATTACAGGTTACATTTTCTAAAACATCAAAAGTAACATAGAATAAAGATATTTATTAGGTCCGTGCAAAACGGCTAGTATTTGCTTTGGATTCAGCCGATTCAGGAAACAGTGGTTCAATTCACTATCCCAAATTGATTTAGCTGAATCCAGTTCAGAGATTTGGCTGCTGCCGAATCTCCAAATCAGCTAGGCCCATCCCCCGCCCACTCTCTCAGCCTGGCAATGACTGCCCTGCCTACCCCAGCTCCCGGCTCTTTAAAAAAAAAGCCCCAACTCACCAGCTGCTTCCAGGCCGGGGGGGGGGGGGCATCCCTGTTGTCCCCCACTGCCTCACGCTGTGTGGAGACCTCTGCAGAGCCCTCCAACCCCCATCCTCATGGCTGCCCTGCCTGCTGTGGATCTGGCCCATTAAGGAAACAAACAAAAAAAACCCAGAAAAACCCCGGACTCACTGTTCCTCCCTGGTGGGGGGCGATCTCCACTGTCCCCAGTGGCACCCATGCCACATGGGGGACTCTTCCATGAGCCCTTTAAGCCCCGAGGCTCTGCAGGAGTAGTGAGTCCTGGGGTTTTTCTAGTTTTTTTTCCTTAAAGCACTGGAGCTGGGGTGGGTGGGTTAGCCATTGGGGGGGCTCAGGGGGCTCATGCTGAGCCCCTCATGCAGCGTGGAGCAGCAGGGATTGCCCCCCCAGCTGGAAGCATGCAGTGAGTGGGGGCTTTCTTTTAAAGCACCAGGAGCTGGGGCAGGTGGGGCAGCCATGGGGAGGGCTGGGAGGGACGGGCAAGGGTCAGCAGGGCTGGGAGAGCAGGGAGGGGATGGGACCTGGCAGAGGTCCCCCCATGGTCCCCTTCCATCTCCTCCAGCCCCCCTCCCTCGCCCCACTACTTACCAGCTCTGAGTCAGGCTGCAGCCACCAGTGACTGTCCAAATCATCAAAGCTCTCCGAATCTTTTCCAAAGATTTGGAGAGCTTTGAATCGATTCAGAGATTTGGCCACCAAATCAGGCTGAATCTCCTCCAAATCAAATCACCACCCGAAGCTTCATGCAGCCCTAATATTTAGGTACCGATTCCTACTTGATCTTAATGGATGTTAAATGCCTCAACTGCTCAGGCACTTCTGGAATTCCCACAATGTGCCTAATCTGTTTACCTATTTTTAGAGTTCTAATAGACCAGTGATTCTCAGAGCCATAGGACCCTGAGGTGCCCTGAGGTCCCTTTACGGGTGCAACAGGGTGCCACACAACGTGAGTATGGTTAGGTATGCAAACATGATTCATAAAAGAAACCCAGAGATTTCAAATAAAAATCAATAGTGTTAAAAACATTCTGATCTGGTGTGGCCTGAGTTCTTTACAAGAGGAAAATTGCTCTACTATTTTGTTGTACTCAAGAAATGTGCAAAAGTTAAGACCAAGCATTTTCTGAGGGCTGCCTTGAATATAAAATGGTTGCAAACCATTGTATTAGACACTTACCAATATTATAGTAACCAGAATTCCTTTTAAAATTTGATCTCTGGGTATTTAAGAAACTAAGTTTTAAGGAAAGTAATTTAAACTAAGGTGCCTAAGTAGGACTTGAGCATGTTTCAAAGACTTTCTTCCATTTTTTTTTGCAGCATTCTTGAAAGTGACAAAAGCTGTACTCTTTTCCCACCGATGCAAGATGAAGTAATTGTTCGTATATTACTTGGTACATTATTAAATGGAGATGGTGAAGTAGTTCCAACAAAGTCATATAGATAGTCTTGTTTTAGAACTCCTAATTTAAGGTTGGGATCTGCAAACCTGAGCATTCATAACATTTTTGGCTTTATTCACTAATGAGGATGTCTTGTATAGTTCTCTCATGTACATACATGGGAGTATATACCAGAAGAAGACAGACTTGAAATAACATCTGAGCCTAGGAAATGGTGTAGATGCTGAATCTAATTCTGAAATCACTCTGATTAAAATAAAAGTATGGTACTTTTTCACATAGTTAGAATACATGGGTGAGAGTATGTTTCACAGGTAAGTTTTTTAAACTGAATTAGGAGAAAAATGTAAAATAAAATAAATGCCCTAAACGTTGTAGGGATTGAGGAGAAGAATTTGTGTGATTTGTTTATTTAAAAAAATAAAATTACTGTCATTTCCAATCTGAAGATTAAATTAATCATTTTATTTTGAAAGACTGAATATATTAAATATATTAATGGCATGATCACATAAAATGCTGTGAAAAGGTGGTGTGTTCTCTTATAAAAATGATCCTTCTGAGGGGCAGCAACATTTCTGTAATTAATTTCAAACACATAACTATAAATACTCTATGCGATCACCAAAGATGAAGAAAGGCTACAAAATTCACCTAACAAGGCTCTTTAGACTATTTAACATTATAATCTGCAACAGTGTCTGAAATAAATATGACCCATTCTTGTAAAGACAGAGATATATAAAACTCACTATACTGAAGAGAATTATGTTTCAATGATTTCCAGATGACAGGAGGAATGTCCTTCGGTACATCTTCCTCAGCTGCAGGTAACACATTATCCTCATTACAGATTACTTCACAAGAACAGCTACTGTCCATAAACTTGTCTGAAGATTCCACCTGATTGAAACAAATATTCTGAAATAGTCAAGCAGCTTCTATGTTGTGCAATAGTAAACCATCTTGGATTGCCCTCAAAAAACAACATAAGATTTGTCTAATAAGAAACATCGGGGCTCAAGATACATTAAAATGTTGGTGCAAGTCACTGGAGAACAGCACTGTCTGGATTGCAACCTAGCAGGGAACAAAATATTATTGTTGACAAGGCATGTGGAATCATAGTGCAGATTTAGCAGAACGTAGACATCAGAATTGACGGCACTTAATATTGTGATAAATGATATAGTAACATTATGCAGTACAAACATACTTTTTCCAGGAATGAAGTACAGTATATGGTATGAATAAAGAAGGAAAATAGTATGAAAGAGCTGGATACAGACCTAAGAATGTAAAAATAAATAAATAAATAAATAAAATCAGAAAATGTCAAAACATGTTGGGCATTAATGTACCCAGGACTGATTTGTAAACTTCAAATAGTGAATAGTGAATTAAATCATTTTAAAATTCTCATTGGTCTTATTTTGCAAGCAGTTTATCTCCTTAAACTCCTGGGGAGTTCAAGGAGCTGCTTAGCATCTTGAAAGATTATTAGGGAGAACAGATTTTTCGAGTGTATGAATTGCCTTGTGTTAGTGCACGAAGAAGGAAAGGAGTGCAGACTGTCTATTCCCATATCTAAAGACAATTATCATTCTCATAAACATTATATCTGTAAGCACTCCTTAAGCCCAAGGAGGCCCATAAGAAACAAGGATTAACTTTTGTGATTCAGCCTTCATCGACTGTGGGGAATGACCATGAACATGAGCAATTACTGCAAAGCAGCTAACATGAAGAAAGCGCCATCAATTTTTACCAAGAGGCAAGTAGCTCCCTGGCCAGAAGCTAAAACGAGTGCCTTCCAGGTTGAGCAACTGACACTTGTTAAGTTAAAGGGAGTGCACACAGATCTCATTTTAGAGTGCGGCGGGTAATTATATACAGCTGTAGCTCCTAATCAGGGTCCTGCTTGCCAGCCCTCTAGTGGCAAGTCACGGTTGTGCAGGTAGGGAACAGTCAGAGAAGGTTTTTGGCCTTATGGTGACACAAAAGCCACTACTAACACCAATCAGCATTTGAGCAGCTCAAAATGCAATGTGTAACAAGGTCCTTAAGGCAGAACTTTTTCCAGAGTTCTTAACTAACATTCACTTATAGCAATGTCTTTATTTGCTATTAAGTCATAATTTTAAAAGACTTTTTTTAATAGTAACTGATATCACTGTGTACATTATGCCCTTTTTTCACATGCTAAACCATCAACAATGACAAATAAAGAAAATTAAACTTATAGAAATGAATATAGGATATGAAAATATGGTAGTTTTTCGCATTAATCAAAACCTATTGGGAAAACCCTGCAAGTATTCAAATATCACACACAAAACCCTACATATTAAATAACATGATTATTACATAGCAAAGCATGGAGAAGTGGGTAAAGGCCAGAATGAAAGATTCCCATGTAACATTAAATTAGCCCTATTGTGCTACTCACTTTTGAAAGCGAGGCCTCTTTAAGATGTCAAAGGTGTTACATGCAAAAACTGATGCACTGAAATCACTGCCCTTTTTGAACATTAGGCTGTCATGAATAGCAAAATGTACTATTTTCTGTATCTTTCTGCTCTCCTTAAGGTAATACAAAATCATTTACTCCAGCATTATAATGCACTTTTTAAGTAATGGAGCTTGTGGAAAGGGAAAAAAAAAGAAGAAAAAAAAAGTAGCTTGGGTCAAAAGTCTGCAGTGAAAATTCAACATTTACATAAATATCTGACTTCACAGGGGAGTAAGAGGATCCAGTTAAGTGAAAGCAATATGCTTGGAAATTCTCAGGAAAGTCTAAATTACAGAAAGGTCATTACTAAGGAGGGGAACCTTAGCTCTGCTGCCTCCTAAAAGGCTCAAGGGGAATTTAGTAAGAGCTGTAAATACTAAACTTATACTCTAAGAGGGGCTGATGTTCTTTGATTAGAACTCATTTTATCCATTCCTTCTTGAAAGGTGTGGAAGTCAGGTTGATAATCTATTTTATATGAGCCAATTGTATATGAAAAGTTAAAGCTAGTCAAATAAATGTAACATAATAGTGTAAAGATGAAGACTGCAATGGAATATAAAAGAAATAGGCTCTCTAAATATTAACTGCAACACAACATACTAGTATTCAACAGCATCTGCATTATTTTCCAGTCAATGAATTACAATGTCTATCATTTCCATTAGTATTTTTTTTGCTGCTGCCTAGAGGGCTTGCCTAAGAGCCTCTGTACCCTTAAATATATCTAAAAAATAATGGAGCAATGGGGAAAAATGCACAAGTGGAAAGCCAAATCTTTGCCACCAAATAAAAACACCTAGAGACAAATCTTTGCTATCTTTTGGCAAAGGGTGGGGACCCAAGGAACGACAGAGCCCTGTTGCCCCTGTGGGTCACACACCCTAGTGTCTAGGGACCAACGGGTCACAGCACAACCTGTTTGGGGTGGAGGCATTTCATAGCAGCCTGCATAGAGAGCTGTTAAGCTTTTCTAACCTTCCCTGAAGGTCACTCCTCTATCCAACACCTCTGGACACGCTGGGTAGCAGTACAGCTCTGCTGAAAAGCCACATATATCCTTTGACAGTGGTGTCATAGTGAGAACAGGTGGTCACCAAAATAAGCCATGGGTCTACCATCCTCAACAGCAGAGCAGGTAAAGATGATGTTAAAATTTTAATGGCTGTGAAGGAGGATGAAGGCTGCAGCAGAATGAGATCTCCAATTGTCTTGGCATCCTTGCAACTGGATTAAGGTCCCATTCTGCCAAGAACCATGTGGAAGCTATGTGCAACAGCTTCTCTATGGTAAAAGAAATCACATACAGGCATCTTGCATGAAATCAGCTTTTCCAGCACATTTTTTCAACCCCTTTGGTGACCAGCTAGTGATGACAGAAAAAGGATTGTGAGGTCTGGGAGCTCCTAGTCATGAACTGGCAGGACAGCAGAAGTTATAAGAAGGATCATCTAGCATTTGGACAAGGCAGCTGTGTGATTCAGCAACTGTGACTGTCACTCAGCAGCCCTTTTCAGGATCTCTGCTCACCCAACATGGGGAAGGGGATAGAAAAGTTGCCCTAAACATGGCCTGTCTACCTTCTTCCTGACTGGATAACTGTGTCCAGTGGAATCACCTTTACTGCAGAAAATCAACAAAGACACACAATCAACTTTGGGACCTGGAACATCAGGACCCTCACGGATAATCTTAATAGTGAATTCCCAGAGTGGTGCATTGCAACCATGGCTTGAAAACTCAAGTGACAACATTAGCGTTGCTGCACTGAGTGAGATCCAGTGAACAGAAGACAGGCAGCTCAAAGAACATGGAGGTGGCTATATCTTCTTCTGGAAAGTAAACAAGTAAGGAGAATGCTGGCTTCATAGAGTTGGTTTTGCTGTCAAGAATGAACTCATAAACTGACTCATGACTCTCCATCTTTAACTGGCGGAAAGCTGATACATCACTGTCAACAGCACGTATGCCCCAACTCTTGATGCTGCCATCAAGGAGGAATTCTATGCCAGCCTTGACCAAGCCCTTTCCGATGTTCCAAAGGAAGATAGTCTTATTCTTCTTAGCAATTTCAACACCAGTCAGTAGGGACTTGAACCTCTGGAATGGAACCATCGGCAAGGAAAGAATGGTGAACTCCAACAACATTCTCCTCTTGACTGCATGTGCAGAACATGGACTCACTGTCACCAACACCTGTTCCACCAGAAAAACAAACATAAGACATGGCAACACAGTGCTTACAATCTAAGCACTGGCACCTGATTATGTCATTGTTTGTGCCTGGGATCACAAGGATGTCCACATCACCTGAGCAGCTGACGACTGCTGGACTGATCACTGGCTCATCTGCTTAGGAATGTCACTCAAACTGGCTCCCAAGTGATGGCTACAGCAGAAGTAATGGCAAAGGAAGATAAATGTCCAAGGACTCAAGGACCCAATCAAGCAAGACCTCTTCCACAACTTCCGCAATGAAAAAATGGCAAATTCTAATTAACAACAATGTTGGACATGGGGTACCTTGAAGTCCATCATAAATAGCTCCTGAAAAGAAACACTTGGATTCTCTACCAGAAAGCATCGAGACTGATTTGATGAGAATGACTGGGAGATCCAAGAGTAGATGGACCACAAGCACAAGGTCTTTTGTGCTTGGCAGACTTATATCAACTATATCAACTCCATGAGGTGAGGAAAGCCATGAAGGATGCAAAGGCATTTGGAGCTAATAGAATCTGTCAAAATCGTCAAGCAGAGGAAGATAAGCTCACATCACAACTCCATGCGCTTAGTTAAGGATTTGGAATGATGAGGAAATCCCAAATAACCTCAGAGATGCTATGATTGTGACCCTCTTCAAGAAAGGAGAAAAGTCCAACTCTGGAAATGATAGAGGGATCACCTTGCTCTCCACCACAGGAAAGATCATTGCAAGAACCCTCCCGAACCACATCCTTCCACTTGCTGAAGAGCTCCTCCCAGAATTTCAGCATGCGTTTAGGGCATCAAGAGGCATAACTGACATAATCTTCACAGCTCACCAGCTACAGGAAAAATGCCAGGAACAACATAAACCCCGCTATGTGGCCTTCTTTGACCACACAAAAAATCTTCAACTCCATCAGCTGAGAAGCACCATGGAGGACCCTTCTGAAGTATGGATGCCCAGTGAAATCTGTCACCATTCTTTGCCTGCTCCATGATGGCATGCAAGTGGTTGTTCTCAGTAACAAAAATATTGCGTATCCTTTGAAGTTAAGATGGAAGTTAAACAAGGTTGCATTATCACTCCCACATTCTTCTTGATATTCCTTACCACAATGCTACATCTGACCACCAATAAGCTTCCAGTTGGAGTGGAGCTGAATAACCAAATGGATGGTAAACTGTTTAACCTTAGCCAAATCAGAGCCAAAACCAACCTCAATCATCAAGCTCTGATACACTAATGATACTGTAGGTTGTGCTCACTCGGAAGCAGACTTTCAAGTAATCACTGATGTGCTTCCATCGATGCACAGGAAACTATCACCCAGGACCACCCCACATGGAGGAAGTGGCTGCTGAAAGGATTTCAGTAATTTGAAACCTGACGATGACAACAGTAGATGGAAAAGCAGAAGTGACAGAAACAGCATATCATGAACTGAATCGAGAATCTGGAGCCACCCACCCCACATGGAAACACATGCGCGAGTTGCAACAGTCTGTCAATCCCAGATCGGTCTTATCAGCCATCTTTGGACCCAGAGATAAGACATTCATGGAAGACCATCATTCTTGACTGGGAAGGACTGCCAAAGAAGCTGACCTTTTGGCAACAGTACCCAAACCCCTGTAGCAAATATCACCTGACCAAAGACTTCATGCACTAAGAAGTGATAGTGGCCCAGAAGTTGCTGTCCAGGAACCTTCTGAACAAGACCAACATGATAACCCACTGGATTGCTTCTTCCCAACTAATATCACCAACTCTGTGTACATCCACTTTGGGCCCACAAAACCAAACCATTACCACAGTCACCTGGAACATTAATCAGACATGCTGTAAGCGGAGTGGTTAACTCAATTAGGTTATTTGCTTATGCAGCTGTCCAGATTTGAAGTGTGTTAGCTTCAAGGTCACAGTGGGTCTTTTTATTAAGGTTTTTACTCAGTACATCCACCACATCTCACGTACCATGACTTTGATGTAAAAGGGAAAAAAAAGAGAGAGGCTTGCCATTCTTCATGGCTGCTGACCTTTGGCCGAAATAGGATTTTCTTTTCCTTCGCTCAGTTCCGCCCTTCCTTATGACCTGGTTAACCCTGGGTGCTACTGACTGCCTATTTCCTTTCTTATTCTTATTGTTAAATTTTGGCTGGTGGCAGAACTGTGGGTCTCTGGTTTCCTCCAGGTCTCCTATCCTGCTCCACAGCCATTCACCATTAGTTGTTTTCTGTTCGTGCAGGTTCCCAGGCTGAAACAACCATTGCTTTGGTGGATCCCACCATCCATTGCTTCTTGTGTCCCTGTTCAGGTAAGTATGGAGATTCCTCCGAGTCTCAAAAGGAGGGAGTTTCCTATCCTCCTCCTTTTACCCCTCCCAAGTCATAGTCTCTGTCTTTGTTTCTTCTCAAGACTCTCTCTGATCTTCTTCCCGTGTCTCTGTCTTTCTCGTTCTCTTCCTCCTTTCCATTGTTCCTGGTGCAGCAGCTAACTGATTTTTGTCCCATGCCCAGCCAACCAGAATGACAGGAATGAATAAATCAGGGCACTTTTGATCTTCCTGTGTCCTGCTTTTTTCCTTCTGGTCTGTCTTGCGTCCAGAGCACCTGCTAACTAAGTAGTTGCGTCCAGAGCACCCACTCTGGCTTCCCTTATAATCTTTGGGGCCCTTCTTTCAGGCCCTCAGAGTCTCCCCTGAGTGGGCAGCGCAATCTTCGCTGCCACACGTCTTATAGTGGAGAAGGAGTAATGTTTACCATATAAATCCAGATAATGGGAACTGGACTGAAGTCAGTAGGAAAACATGGGACTCCTCCAGGCTGTCTGGTATCTCCAGAACTTGGCCTGACCAGGAGTCCAGAAGTTTGGCCTAACTGGGTTCAAGAGAAATGTGACCAAGATCTCCAAGGGATTCAAACACAAGGCTTGCTACAGTGCATGAAAGCAACCAAGAAAGCTAACATGACAGTTTAGTTGTTACAGAGAAGCTGGCTAAGGCCACACCTTGCCAAGGACCACGACATATAGATGAAAGGAAGCAGTTCACCTCAGCATTGATATGAGCACAGACAATACTGGACAGCTTGCTTTAATTAATTTTGTTTCATAGTTTTATAGTTGGTAGGGTCAGAAGGGACCTGACCAGATCATCAAGTCTGACCCCCTGCCATGGGCAGGAAAGAATGCTGGGGTCAAACAACTCCGGCAAGTAATCTATCTAGCCTACTTCTAAAGACCCCAGGGTACGATTGAGCATCACTTCCCTTGGTAGTTGGTTCCAGTTCCTAGCCACCCTGACTGTAAAGTAGTCCCTTCTGATATCTAGCCTGAATCTACTCTCCGTCAACTTATGACCGTTATTCCTTGTTACTCCTAGTAGTGCTCAGCTGGCCTCCCTTGGTCAGTGTATAGATGGCCACCAGATCCCCTCTCAGCTTTCTCTTGTGGAGGCTGAAAAGGTTCAGGTCTCGTAGCCTCTCCTCGTAGGGCCTGCCCTCCTACCCCCGATCATGCCTCCTCTGGACCCTCTGGATGTTGTCCACATCCCTCCTGAAGTGAGATGCCCTGAACTGAACGCAGCACTGCAACTGTGGCCTGACCAATGTCATATAGAGGGGGAGGATCACCTCCTTGGACCTGCTTGTGATGCATCTGTGGATACATGACAAGGTGCAGTTAGCCTTCCTGACTGCATCCCCACATTAGCGGCCCATGTTCATCTTGGAGGCTATGACTCCAAGATCCTTTTCTGCCTCTGTGCTGATGAGAAGGAGTTCCCCAGCCTATAGGTATGCTGCTGGTTCTTTCTCCCTAGGTGTAGTACCGTCACGTGTCAGTACTGAATCCCATCTTGTTCTCATCCATCCACCCCTGTAACCTGTCCAGAACCAATTGCAGCCTGTCCCTCCCTTCTAGCGTGCCCACTTATCCCCACATCTTAGTGTCATCCGCGAATTTGAACAAGGTGCTTTTCACCCCCTTGAAGTCGTTGAAGATGTTGAATAGTGCAGGCCTGAGGACTGAGCCCTGGGGGATCCCACTGTCCACATCCCTCCAAGTCAAAAATGACCCATCCAACACCACTCTCTGGGTGTGGCCCTCCAGCCAATTGGCAACTCATCTGTCTGTGTAGGCATCGACACCACAATCTCTTAATTTTTTAATGAGAATGGGGTGAGAGACAGTGTCAAAGGCCTTCCTAAACTCCAGAAAGGCTACATCCACCATGACACCTGCATCCAGTGATCTTGTGACCTGGTCATAGAAAGCCACCAGGCTGGTCTGACAGGACCTGTCTCTAATGAACCCATGTTGGTTGCCCCTAAGGATACACTCCCTTGCTTGCACGTGGATAATTTTCTCAAAGAGCTTCCCCAGTACCGAGGTAAGATTAACAAGCCTATAATTTCCTGGGTCCTCCTTCCTCTCTTTTTTGAAAATGGGGACCACAGTGGCCCTTTTCCAGTCCTCTGGCACCTTGCCAGAGCACTATGAGTGCTCTTAAAGCTGTGCCAGGGGTCCCACAATGACCTTAGCTAATTCCCTCAGCACTCTGGGGTGGAGAACATCAGGACCTGCTGATTTGAACATGTTCAGTCCCATCAGAAGTTCCCTGACTAGGTCCTTTCTGACCCTGGGCCTAGCTGTGCCTCCCTTAAGACCACAGGGGATCCCAGCTGCGGGGGACCTGGTCCCTGCTCAGAAAAATGGAGGCAAAGAAATTGTTAAATATGTTAGCTTTGCCGCCTACCAGATTTCCAAGTGTCTCCTGCAGAGGCCCCACGTTAGCCGGAAACTTCTTTTTACCCCCTATGTATTTAAAAAAGGATTTCTTGTTATCCTTGATCTGGGTTGCTAGTCCCAGTTCCATCTCCGCCTTGGTCTTCCTAACAACCCCCCTACAATCCTGAGCAATGGAGATATAGTCCTCCCTGGTGATGGACTCTCCTTTCCATTGGGTGTACACCTTCTTTTTAGCTTTGAGACGTTCCTGGATGCTTTTGGTGAACCATGGGGGCTTTTGCCTCCTTTGATCTGTGTAGGGATTGCCATCCTTTGGGCTTGGAGAATCAAGTCCTTCAGGAACGACCACTCTTCTTGGACTCCAAACTCTCCACCACTCCGGGACCTCAGTGCCTCCCCAACTAGTCTCCTTAGCTCAATGAAATCCGCCCTCCTGAAGCCCAGGGCTGCTGTTTTGCTATAGGCCTTTGCTACCCTGTGCTGGATGGTGAATTCCTGTAGGCAATGATTGCTGTCGCCCAGGTAGTTGAGCACTCATAGTCCCCTCACCAGGTCATCGTTTGTGGCCAGGACCAGATCTAACAAGGCATTTCCCCTGGTGGGACTGTGCACCTCCTGGGTTAGATGGAGGTCCTGTAACATGGCTAGGAACCTATGTGAGCAGTCAGACCTGGCTGACTGCTCTTCCCAGCAGATGTCCGGATAGTTTAGGTCACTCATGATGACCATGTCCTTTGACTTAACTGCCTCTGTGAGCTGACCTGGTCTAGCTCTTCTTCCTGGTTGGGTGGTCTGTAGTAGACCCCCACTGTTAAGTCCCTTTCCCCTGACGCTCTTGTATTCTGACCCAGAGCACTTCAGTCTGCCCCTCCTCTGACTCAGTGCTGCTCATTAAGGATGTGAATTGTTCTTTGACATAAACCGCCACACCCCCACCTTTCTTCCTGGATGTCTTTCATGAAATTAGCACTGGAACCAAAATGAACATTCAGGGGACAGTGTTGCCATAGTATCAGCTCTGAACTATAGTATCATAAATGTCAGTGTTAATGGGTGTTCCTAAAGCCAATTAAATATGCATATAAAAAAAAACAACCCTTCAAATCAGAGCTTCCTACTTGGGTGTATTCTCCCCTGCCATGACTTGATGGAGTGAATTCAAACCATGACACACAGACAACTTTGATATTTCTTAATTATAGTCAAAGTCAGTCGTCTTATACATTTTATTTTCAGATCACTTCTTTATTGGGGTGCTCACTTATTTTCTAAATAGTGAAACTCCAAAGATAGACTATTAGGCAATCTAATGTGGACCTCCTCACTGGAAGACACAAACTCAGGGCTAATCATTAATAAGTCACCTTGCAATTTTAGGGCTTGGGCTTCCACCCCTTTTTCCCATTTTTGTCCTACAAATAAATTGTCCCAGTCTATTTTGTTATTAGCCTGAATTGGCCAAAGTTCATTCAAAAGAAGTCTCTAATTAAAGTTCATCTACCCATTCCACATGTGCAGGCAGTTCAATCTCTGGTTCAGACTGTATTTAGCTGCTTTTCAAAACACCTGCAGGGGAGACTCCACTCCCTGTCTCCTTTCACGCCTCCGCACAAATTCAGCTCTGTCACTCTATAGTCTCAGGCATCCGGATCTCTTCATTTCCCTTCCAGGGGTCTGATCTGGCATCCTCTTCAGCTTTTAAAGCTGTCTGGTTCTCATTCACAGATTAACATCTTCAGGTGCAGTGAAAAGTCCTCTGGCACTGGTGGATGATGTCATCGCCTCTGGCGTCCCTCCGGTGAGTTTCTTTCCTTCTTTTTATTACAATAACAGGGTCATGGGTTCCCTGTTAAAGTCAGGTTACATCCTCTCTCATGCCTAAGCATGTGTATGGGCAATATGACAGTAATGGCAGTATCAAGGCACTGCTCGCCATTTTGTTTTTAAAAGAGCTTACTATAATTGTTTTGCCTGCTTTCCTCCAAAACTGGAAATTCTTTTCAAAATCAAAACAGTCCTCTACAAGTGTGAGATTTAGGGCCTGATGCATTATGGCCCATCATGATCAAAAACAATTGCCTCATGTAAGTCAAAATTAAAGAATGTTTTCCTTTCAAATGGGTAACTCCTAGGTTTCAAGATTTGGTAGATCATTAAATATCAGCTATTAAAAAGACAACTTGCCTTGCAGAAGAAAGTTCATTATGTGATTTTGTTGCAATTTGTCTACCTGTAAATCCTGATACTAACATACCTTGCATTACATATATGAAGGAATGTAAAAACAGCATTGATAATATTTCATGTTTGTAACACATACACTTTTACATAAATCTCTAATACATGCTTCAGACAGAATTCATGATGATGGGATGGGTAATGCCAATTATATCAGAGTTTCCATGGGATGACCTGTGTTACTCTTGTGACTTTGCCATTTGTGACTGGCCAAAGCATCTCAAACATATGCCATATGAGCCTTTTATAACACTCACTACGTACATCCCTTTTCCCTCTTAAATGTATTATTTTATATTTCACTAAGCCTATATAAAATGTAAAAATGCAAGCACATACCTGTATAATATTGCTGTCAATGTATATTTACAGGTAAAGATATAGTTATACGTATCTGCACCAACACCTGTTCATCTACATACCTTTTGGAAATTACTGTCAAGCATCAGAGATTGTACAATGTCACAAAAATACACAAAGGACTGCACAAATAGTTATGGAGTCCTGTTGATTTCAAGGTAGAGGATAAATGGCAATGTTTCTTTCAAGGTTGAATCCTATATTATTCCAACAATGCAGGTAATCAATCAGTATCAACAGCAGCACAGGTGCAGGCTTCAGAAGGCTTCAGTATGGAACCTGGCACTAGCATAGGCAATGGGCTCAATGCCAGTGTAGGTAGAACTGCCAGATCCTGTTTAGTAGCTGTTTTCAGATACAGCAGAAATGCTGGCCTGCCATTCCTGCCTACAGAGAACGCAATCTGACTATGAAGTTGAAAACAGAACAGAGCATCAAGAGACTGCCATAAAGGGATTAGCTTTCAACAAATTATTTTCTCTCTGGTGTCTATCTATTTAAAAAAATAACACACAAGACTGCAAGAAAGACATTCAATTAAACTATAAGGTCTGCTTTACCATAAATCAATTTTTTCTATTAGTAATATTGTCTCTCCTCTTTCCTTAACTCTCTCCTAACATATGTTGTGATAGCAGTCTAATTTTGTCTCCACACCTAAAAATATATGCATCTGCTTAACTGTACCTATATGAACTGTCCAGTGACAACAAGACATACATAAAATTAAGCAAATACACAGGAGCTCCCATGGTGAGGGATTTTGTTTATAAGAACTTTGGATCAGGAATTTTACTTTACAATATCTAAACAGCAGTGCTTTATAGGGAACATCTCCCCACCCCCAACAACAATAATTCTCAGTGTCTAGTGCTGCTAGTCTTCTTGACTTAAGTTTTCCAACACACAAGTTGTCTTGAGAGCATGTTACTACAAAAATCTAAAATTGACAGTTCTTCTTCTGAACAGTAATAGCAACAGGACAAGAATAGAGAATTCTTAAGGAGTGAGGAAAGTGTATGATAATCTTTGTTCGATACTTTTTACCTTGATTACATACCTTGTTAAATAAATACACTGAGGAAGAATACATAAAAATTCCCTTAGAATTTTAAAAAGTGTATATATGCTAGACTTGCTTTGGAAACTTATTTTAAATAAAAGCCCCCTTATAGGTAAAAGGAAGAGGGAAAAAATACTACCTTTCTTGTAGAGGTAGACCAAATCTAGAATTAAATAGAGGGTACGATGCTTAACATGCTCACTTTTAATTTGAATTAAATTGGGTAACAGTGAAATAAACTATCATGCAGAGAAGAAACCCAGGTGGACCAAAGAAAAGGCTACGTGATGACAGCAAAAACATCCCCATAAGCTTCAGCAGCAGTAGGAATAAATGGGCAATAGGAATGCAGCAAACTGGTTGGAAAAACTTTCCTGTTTTCTCTCCCATCTCACATATCTGACAGAGTGTGAACACATGGTGAAGAAGTCTTATGGTTCAAGTATTGTTTTTAAAATACACAGTACAAATACATGCAAAGCTCGTTCTTCAGGATTTTCATAGTAGTGTTGAAAATGAGAAGCATGATCAAATGGAGATCAACAGAAAATGTCATGCTCTAAGAAGCTGGACATAAACAGTTTATTACAGATGGAGTTAAACCAAATCTAATATGCAGGACTGTGCTCCTTTAGGACATAAAACATGGCAATACTTTGGAGCCATATTTTCTAACATGTACAAATATTTTAAAATTATTCTTTCATTGACTTAATAACCTGTTACTGAGGCATAGGTGTTTGCACTCCTGAAACTCCTTTCACATGACAATTCCAAAATAGTATATAAATAAATACATGACCCTCAACTTGTGGTAAGTAAATAATAGGGATGGATTGCCTGTCTCACAAACCAGCATACATCCTTCAAGTAAAGCCAGAACAAACATACCTCCTCTCTCTATTTATAGGCAGACAAATTACTACATCCCTTTCCTTCTTTCTACTCCCAAATTCAGGAATAAAACAAGCCTAATCTTTCCTTCAGTTCTGGCATACATCCACTCTTAGGATTGTGGATAATGTCAAAAGTTGGGCTGCTGGGTACAGTGCCACCAGGACTCAGGGAAAAAACCCACATAATATCCTATCATTAATTCAGGATGAGCACAAACTTTGTTTCAAGCTTTTTGTAAAACTGTAATTTAAATATAATATTTCTTATATAATAAAAGGCTGAGTCCATCTGTCTGTCAGTCCCTAATGTTCTTGGACCACTCTAATTGGTTGGTGAAACAACTAATTAGAGTGTGGAGTGCCGCCATGACGGCAGAGATGGAGGGAACAGAATGGGGGCGGGGGGAGGCGAGGCTAGCAGTGCTGGCCTGGTCCCCCCACTTTATCCCCACCATCATGGTGGCATTCTGCCACCTCTGAGGAGCAGGGCCGGGGGGACAGGGTGAGGCCAGTAGTGCTAAAGGCAGCAGCAGCAGCAGCATGGAGTGCTGGCAGAGGGGGACGGAAGGGATGGTGGGGCAAGCTTTCCCCTCTCCCCCTGCTCCTGGGAAGTGGCGGTGGGGCAGGGTGGTGGCACTCTGTCCTCCCCCCCCCAGTCATTCTTGACAGACAATTCACTAGTTTATAAATAAATCTGAAGAAAGGTTTGAAATGAAAAATAATTTTGACCAGAAAAAATAGAAATATTTCAATCCAAAGTATTAAAAACAAAGCCTCTTGAAGTTTTAATTTTTTTTTTAAATAATTATTTTTGTTAGAAAAAAAGTGTTTTGGTCCGAGTAAAGCATCACTTTTTATTTAAAAAAGTTTTAATGGAAAAGCCACACTTAAGTTGAAGTAATTTCTCTGTGCCAAGAAATTTCAGAATGTTTAAAGCATGTCAAGCTATCCCAAGCTGGTCACCTCTATCATTACATCTAATTTCCTTCAGTTAAAGCAGTTATCAATATTGTCAAATTCACCAATTTGCCCAAAATTACTGATTCATTTACACAGTCACACGATATGCCAGCTTCAGCCACTTACACAACACACAACACTACCTCAATTTCAGTGAAATCAGCCATTTAGGAAAGATGGACCAAGAGATTAAAATCCTCTCCACATTGCTCCAACCTATGCTTCAGCCATGGTGTATAGCTGAAGTAAAAAAATAATTTAATATTTGGCCTCTCTAGTAATATAAGCAAAGATACAATTCAGTGCCATCTGCAATTGCAATATGGACACATTAATTAAGAAATGGACTGAGATCATCAATGCATTTGCCACAGAAACAAATAGTTACCACATAATAACATATTTAGCTCACTAATTCCTGTGATCTGGTGCAGGGGTTAAAAAACTAATCACTTTATTGTAGATGAACCAACTATGACATGAGACTAAGTTGGCAAATATCTAGTTAAACAATGGCAAAATAATTGTCAAAACTTCAGCAGGGTCAAGATTTCACCAATGATATGCACGTAAGGATCAAGAGCAAGAACTCTAGACAAAGTGAAGAAGTAAAGAGCTTTTTCACATTTTCATTGTGCAAAGCCCAGCTCTTATAGAACAGGTAAAATATTGATGAAGCTTGATGTATGGGTGATGTAAAACACAATGGTGACCTTGTTTTTATGAAGAAGTAAACGAGGCCTCTGTGGACTATCAAACGAATGTGTTATTAATAACCTTATTATTTACTATTAAGTTGTTTCTAATATACCTTGGGAAAAAAGCTTATTTAAGTGGCTGATACCCAAACTTTTTATACAGGTTTAATACAAATATTAGATAAATTATGTTTTTAGCGTCTTCTGTATCACTGGTAATGAAAGAAAAGAGGGTGGGAAGAAAAGCACTTCAATTATTATGCAAAAATACATCTTGAAGTTGCACAGTAATGTATTAAACCAGAACAGTGAATAAAATGTTATTCTCCCTGAGGCACAAGAGCTCATTGTGCTGCCAGAAACAATTTAAAACAAATTTCCACCCAGTCTTTGTAGTTAAACATGAAGAGATTTATCTGAAGAAAATGCATTACAGAATGGCAAAGACAGCAGAGACTACTATTACTGTACCAAAGCACACTAGCCAAAACTGAGGAATTAGTATAAAAGTCAAATAAAAAAATTAAAAGTAATTCCTGTGACATATTACTAAGAGATGAAAGGTGTTTAAATATAGAATACAAGCTCAAAAATACAGATATTATCATTTCAGCAGTGAGATATGTACTGCAAAACTGATATCATACTTATTAGATCCACATATCACAGTGCTCTTTAGTGTTTCGAGAGACTATAGAGGCTATTAATGGATTCTCCAAAATGATTACACAAATGGCTACTTTCAGATATTCTTCGTAATGTACACATATTTTTTAATAATTTTTAATAATCTCTTGAAAGTTAGAAAGTAATTTTGGTTTCTCTACTGAAGTGGATTTCTCTTTCCCAACAGTGATTTGGTATTGTAGGGCAGGATCCTAACTGCTGAATTATTGACTGATTTTTAAAATTTGTCATGGGCTTTGTAAACACATAATAGGGAGGAAAAGTATCATGCTGCAAGGCTTATCAATCTTGACAGTATCCCTTTAACATTTTGCAGTTAAACTATGCTAAGTTAGTGGCATGTTATGCTCTTGAAAGATTGACTGCTTCTCCATATTCACAACTTCTTAAAAACCAAGCTTATTATACCATGACACAAAATAAATTAATCTAAAGCCAAAAGATTCTAATGTAATTTCTCATGAGACCATCACAGTGGAAAACAAACTATTTTCCTTTTTTAACTCTACAAGACATTAGTGCATATACCAAAATCCAAGCCATGCTCCTGTAAACCCTACCTCTAAGAATGTGACGGCTTTGTCTACAATGAATTTGAAATATGATTTACTATAAAACTGCTTGAAACTGCGAGGCTTTAACAAAATCTAAAACATCTACATAAGAAGAGGAAAAGAGCTTCTGAATAGATAAAAGTAAAATCTTGATTCTTATATAAAATGTTATGCATTTTAATATGATTTTTTGCCTGATTTATGTAAAGCTTTGTGTTTTTCATTTTCCCTAGCCTGTCACATTGTAGTGATGTATAGTGCATTTTAGCATCAAGTTTGCCATAAGCAATAAAGTCAGTGCCCCCAAAGAAATATTAATATATTTCTACTCCCCCCTCACCGGAGTTTTCTATTATTCAGCTTATTTGGTTTCACTTCACACAGTTGGTTGACATCATTTTCCAAGTCCCTCACACAAATACTTAAAGGTTTTACATTTTAAAAATCCCAAAGAAGAAGTGGATGGAATGAAATGGGGAATATTATTTCCAGTATTAAAAAGCTAGGATTGAGGCCATATAGGGGGAAAAAAACAGGAAGACATTCTACGCCTTCAGAGAGACAGAATGAAATACAAAAAAGAATGTCTAACTTATTTCATAAAAGCATAACAATTATTTCTTAAATAAGGGCTCTCTCTTATGCAAAAATAGGCCATGTAGTCCTGAAGCATTCAAAAGTGATCAAATGTAGCACACCACATGCATCATTCAATAAAAATCTTTGTTCATAAAGTATCCTGATCAAATTTTTTTTAAAAGTGGAATGTAACCTACAATCAGATAGGAAAAAACCCACAAGCAATACCAAGTGTAGCAGAAATATAAAGAAGCATGTTCCCTAGAGATAAAAAGTCTATAAGGTAGACCCTAAGGAAGAAATACTTCCAGAGAATACCTGACAGAAAAGAAGCCATCAAGGAAATCTCGTATGAGTCTTTATCATATAAAAGACATGAAAACCATGCAACTATGTAGTCACATTTAAATATCTTTACTGTGTAGCTTTAGGGTTGTGCAATAAAGTTCATAATGAAAAGTTTACATTATTTTGTAACACAGTTGTCAACTCTTTACAATATTCTCACCATGTAATTAATTGAAACAACATGTCAATATGTTCAATCATTCAGAAATATCACACAACCAACTTTTCAAAAATAAATTCTTTAAGCTTACAAAAATCTGTAAATGAAACATGTTGGCATTTACAAACACACAGAAGGAAGAATGTTTTATTTTCATGTGCAAAATAATCAGTAGAAAATAGACTGGTAAAACAGCCCTTTAAGAAAGAACATATTTTGTCTCTGAACTTTGCTAGCATCATTTTAGTTAGGTGCGAGTTTGCAGCACTCGAGCCTGTCAAGAGACATATATGAGCACCTCTAGTAAAATGGCAGTCATAACCGTGTTTCATAGATTATGAACAAACGTTGGCTTTGTCATGAGAGAAAATGCTTTTTTGTAGCACAAAGCATGAGTATTCAGACATCCTTGACACTTTTTGTGGGACAAAGCCCCCCAAAAGTTCATACAATAAGAGGTAGTAACAGTTTGTCCCATACTATCACAAAGGACATCTGAACAGTTGTAATCTCAGGACAAGTAGGCTGGTTACTCCTCTAATCCACTGCCTTATTCCGAATCCCAGCCCCTCTTGAACTCTGTGTTGCTGCTCTTGCCCTGATTACAAAACTCTACCACCCAGAGGTGTCAGACCTCTAGTGACCTCCCCTACCAATTAACTGTCCTGCACGGTAACATGCCAGCCATTTCATGCTCACCACCCACCCAAGATCATCCTCAGAGCCTGTATCACCACAACAACCTCAAATGCCATCAATCTCCAAGCATCCAGGTTGTAGCTGCATTGGTCAAGAGGCAAAAAGAATCATAACTCATGGCAGAGGTGAAATCTTTTATTAGGTCAACTAGACTTTTGCGAAAAAAAATTCTTTAATTGCATGCTTTTGGGCACAAGCACCTTTCTTCAGGCCTGAAGAAGGGCGCTTGTGCCCAAAAGATTGCAAGTAAAGAATTTTTTTGCAAAAATCTAGTTGGCCTAATGAAAGATTTCACCTCTACCATGAGTTCTGATTCCCATCAATCCCTAGAAACTTCCATCCAACTAACCCTCTGGCTGCTGAAGAAACCATCTGACCTATCCACCACCCAACTGCAGCAATTTTGGATTTACATACTCCCTCGACCATGGCCCTTCAGTCTGACTGCAGCACTGTGAACAAATGTGGGAGCCAGGGAGGCAGTGGAACTCATTGCTATGTGGGGGTGAGATCAAGAACCAGCAGGTGTCCCTGCCAAGCCACCAAAACAAAGTGGTCTATGAACAGATTGTGAAGGAAAGGTAGCTCAGGAATATGACTGACTTGAGACCAGTACTGAACCAAGTGTGCAGTACTGAAGCAGCAGTTCATGAGAACACAGCATGGTAACAGTGCTGAGAGCACACGGGGTCAGGTGCACTCAATGTGAGGAACACTTCCACACCTTTGTCCAAAAACGGTAGCCTGCACCACCCAGAAGAATGACAAAGACACTGATGTGATCGTGGTTGAAGGCCCACAGCTCCTGCAGGCCAACACATCAATCTGGGTAGTAAGCCAGACTGGGGACTCCCAGATCCATCCTCCTGAGCTATGAGGACTCAATGGCCATCCGTATGAGCCATGTGGACTCTAAAATAGACCCAGGCTTGGACAACAAGGCCTGGAGTTACCTGGCTTCTCCAACCCCTGTCTTCAGTATCCCTGTCACAGCCAGCCATCTCTCAACAGGGATCCAGTGTCCCAGTGTGCCAAAAATGGAACAAATTCTGCCGCTGGGGATGGTAAATGGCAGCCCAGAGGTTGGGCAACAGAGGGGGTATTAGGTGAGGATTTGGAGTGATCTGGAACCATAACTGTGCTTGAAGACTACCCTGCCATGCTCCCCTCCCTCTCCCCCTTGTCAGAAATGATCCCAGCAGGGTGCGGGGCCAGGGGAAAGCAGCCTGCGTGGTGCCCCCCTCTCTGTCCCATGGCACACTCATGCCGGAGAGTGAAAGCCCCGGCAAACCAGATGTGGTGGGAGAGATGGCAGCCAGAACTTCCAGCTGGAACAGGCAAAGAGCCACCCAACCCATCAGGTGGGTGGGTGAGCTAAATTGCAGCCACAGCCTCTCCACCTGGCTCTGTGGGACCCTCCAAAGCATGGGGCCCAGGGTAATTGCCCTAAGGATAGCCCTGCACCTTGCGCAAGTGTAGTGTGCTAGTAGGTACCACTTAAGCACAGCTGAGGATTAACAGAACTTCTTTTTTTTCATTTGTTTTTGGGGGTGCATCTATAACACTCTGAACTGTCATTGTGCTGTGAGTCCAACTTTAGTTAGTCGGTGATTGAACCCTGTATCATGGAGCCAGGGGCTCCTGTTACTTTAAGAGACAGACTGCACCAGAAAGGGTCCCAGCAGCTAAAAAGGAGTTAGCTGTAAGAGGGAAGGTAGCAAGGCCTAAGTGCAGTAAACTGTTCCTTACGCTGAGGGACACACCCGTGGCTGGTCAGGAGAACACCTGACTGCACGAAGAGAAGCACAGGAGTTACCAGCCTGGGTCTGTGAGGCACAGGGGTGTGCAGCCTTCAATTCTGCATGGGGGAGAGCTTCTGCCAGTCAAGGTAGCCAAGGGGGGAGGCTGTGGATCACAGCAGGTGCCTCAAAAGCTCATAGAAGGGTGGACACTGGGAAACGGACTTCTGCAGCAGCCTAGCTACTTAAAACACTGGGCTGGCATTATTTCTTTTAGTTTAACCAGAGGACCAGACTCTGGCTATGAAGGAGGTGTGGAGGCTATGGATGGGTACCCATTAGGGCATTCAGCATCAAGCAGACTAGCCTGGGCCAGGAATCAGAGGTCTGAGGGCTAAGGCACTGAGTAGCTGAGCCGGAGGAGGGTGAGACCAGGACCAGGGGGCCTAGAGCCCAAGAAGGGCAGGACCAGGGCTGCACCCCAGAAGTGAAAGTCTGAGGCAGTAGACCAGTCTGGGGGGGAGAGGAATCCAGTAAAGCTGGCTGTACTTTAAAGAAGCCTTACTGAACGTGCAGGAGCAAACCACCCCGATGCGCAGAAAGACTAGCAAGTATGGCAGAAGACCAGCTTGGCTTAGCAGGGAACTCTTCAGTAAACTAAATCAGAAAATGGAAGCTTATAAGAAGTGGAAACTTGGACAAACAACTAGGGAGGGTATAAGAATATTGCTTGGACATGCAGAGATGAGGTCAGAAAGGCCAAAGCACAACTGGAGTTACAGTGGAGGGTAACAAGAAGTGTTTCTACAAGTATGTCAGCAACAAGAGGAAGACGAAGGAAAGTATGGGTCCCTTACTGAATGGGCGAGGCAACCTAGTGACAGAGGATGCAGGAAAGTCTGAAGTGCTCAATGCCTTTTTCACCTCAGTCTTCACAGGCAAGGTCAGCTTCCAGACTACTGCACCTGACAACACAGTCTGGGGAGGTGATCTGTAATCTGTAGTAATCTGTAGTCCTGGAAAAATCATGGAACAGATCCCCAAAGAATCAATTTGTAAGCACTTGGAGGAGAAGGTGATTAAGAACAGCCAGCATGGATTCACCAAGGGCAAGTCTTGCATGACCAACCTGATTGCCTTCTACAATGAGATGACTGGCTCTGTGGATGTGGGGAGAACAATGGATGTGGTGTACCTTGATTTTAGCCAAGGCTTTTGATATGGTCTCCCACAACTTACTTGCAGGCAAGCTCAGTAAGTATGGGTTGGATGAATGGACTATCAGGTGGATAGAAAACTGGCTGGATTGTCTGGCTCACAGCATCGTAATCAATGGCTCGATGTCTAGTTGGCAGCCAGTATCAAGTGCCCCAGAGGTCCATCCTTGGTGTGCAGCAGGGGTCAGACCTGGAGTCGGTTTTGTTCATTATCTTCATCAACTACATGGAAGAGGGCATAGAGTGCACCCTCAGCAAGTTCGCAGATGGCACCAAGCTGCGGGAAGTAGTAGATATGTTGGAGGTTAGGGCTAGGATTCAGTGACCTAGACAAAGTGGAGGATTGGACCAAAAGTTAATCTCATGAGATTCAATAAGGACAAGTACGAAGTCCTTAACTTAGGATGGAACATGCACTAATACAGGTTGGGGGCTTACTGGCTAGGCAGAAGCTCTTTAGAAAAGGACCTGGGGTTTACACAGGCCACACTGGTAAGTGTGTTGCCAGCAGATCAAGAGAAGTGATTATACCCTCTATTCAGCACTGATGAGGCCACATCTGGCGTACTGTGTTCAGTTTTGGGCCCCCCGCTACAGAAAGGATGTGGACAAATTGAAGAGTCCAGTGGGGGGGGCAATGAAAATGGTCGGGGGCTCCGGCACATGACTTATGAGGAGAGACTGAGGGAACTGGACTTGTTTCATCTAGAAAAGAAAAGACTGAGAGGGGATTTGATAGCAACTGAAGGGTAGTTCAAAAGAGGATGGAGTTAAACTGTTCTCAGTGGTAGCAGAACAAGGAACAATGGTCTCAAGTTGCAGCAAGTGAAGTTTAGGTTAGGAAGAACTTTCTCAGTCGGAGGGAAGTAAAACATTGGAATAGGTTACCCAGAAAGGTTATGGAATCTCCATCTTTGGAGGTTTTTAAGACCCAGCTAGAAAAAGCCTTGGCTGGGAGGATTTAGTTGGGGATAGTCCTGCTTGAGGAAGGAGTTGAACTAAATGACCTTTTGAGGTCCCTTCCAACCCTAATTTTCTATGATTCTATGATAATTACATCAAGATGTGGGAGATAAAGAAGAGAGGGTGAAAGAGTCAAATTGGGGCAAAATTCAAGGGGCACCAGCGGGCGCCTCAGCTGCCTTTAGAGGCCAGGACCTGCTACAACACTGTTTAATTGCCTACTTAATGCCTCATCTATCATCCTAGCAAAAACACAATGGCTGTAGTGCACAGCCTCCCTGCTATACCTGGCCTCACGCTTAGAAGTCAAGATAAAGCATAAGTTGTGGCTTCATACCCAGATGTTATGACACCAAAGTGCCACCACAAGACATCATCCCCTTTGCCAGCATCTTCATCTTTTTGCCTTGGCTCACACCCTAAGAAAGTAGCACTGATGCCTTTCACTCCCATGCAAACAACTCATTAGGGATAAATCAAGTCACTTTATTACAAGCAATACATTGCAAGCTAGTGAGCAAGGAAAGAGAAAACAAGCAGCTCTTAAATCATCAGGTCTGCTTCTTGATCAGCTGGTGCAGATCACCAGGGAGTTCAGGTTTCCTTCTTAGTAACCACTGACTTTGCTTGTACTATCCTGGACTTTTCTAAATGCTGATGCTAGTTGCAAATATCAGTCCAAGCTCCCTTTGGTTGCCCATTCCAGTGAATGTAGTTCATGCAATCCATGGATGTCTCACCATGGAAAAGGGTGGGTCACAGAGTGGGCCAGTGGGTGGGTGGTGGTGAGAAGGAAGTAGTGGTGAGACCATATCCCTAAGAGGACTGTGCTCCCAACATGATCCTACAGCACACCACAAACTCCTTGTATGGTGTGCAGGATGCTTGCTCCGTGTTTTTTGAGCAGTGCAGGAGATGCTTGTCTGCAGCTTTTTTGAGTTATCGGGCCAAAGTTAAACTAGACACAGATTAATCACGCCCCTTACAGTGTCTCAGTTGGACTGTACAAGGTGGTGATAGAGGGTAGTGAAGTACACTATCAAGGGCTCCCCCTTGGCCTCACAGATGCTGTGCAGCATGCATGCAGAGATCACAAAATAGGGCATGTTGCTCTTGCTGGTATGTCCTCAGGCTCCTCCACTGAGCTTTAAAATTCCCAAAAGCACTCTCCACAGCCATTCTGCAGCTGCCAAGCTGGTAATTAAAGCAGTTCCTTCTGATCATCCAGGCATCCAATGAAAGGCTTCATCAGTCAGGGGTGCAGTGGGTAGACAGGGTCTCCCATCAGTAGTGGGAGTACAGTCCTCCAGCTTGATGTCAGGCAGGCCAGGGGCAAACTACCTCTGCTCCAGCAGATCAGGGAGAACGGAGCACCTAAATATGCTGGCATGCACCATGCCCAATCAGCTGATATTTACGTGTAGGAAACAGCCACAGTGGTCCACAACTGCCTGAAGCACAATTGAGAAGTAGCTCTTCTGGTTGATGAAGTCATGGCCACATTACATGGGAGAAAGGTGTACCATCAACAGCCCCAAGGCCGTTAGAGAATCTCAGGTTGGGAACTCCATCTAGGACCTCTTGTGGGTAGGCAAGGTTTATGATATGCAAGGCCATCTCCCATTGGATCACCAAACACACCTCCTTGCACCATTGACTTGCCAACCCCAAAATAGCTTTCCACAGACTGGAAGCTATTTGGGGTTGTGAGCCTCCATGTAGCAACACGCTTCTTTATGGATAAGGGAGACCGTATTGCCATTGTCTGCTGCTGTATGTGTAGGGCAAGCTTGGCATCAGTCTCTATAAAGTAGCCCCTGAACATACAGAAATTTGTGAGCTACTGCTTGTTGTCCCAGGCAGCCATTATAATCTGTCCCCACCAGTCACTGACCATCTCCCTGACCTAGAAAAACTGCTACATGGTTTGAAGCCACTCCCATATCTGCCTGGCCACAATGTACTGATCTGTGGCCAAAAAATCTTCAGGGCAGCAGCCGCTGCCATGTATTGGGAGCTGGAGGTAGCCATGGAGGTAGCCATTGCTGGGCAGCAACTACATACAAACCTCTCCCTCACAAGTACGTCTTCCTTGTACCTAGAATGAATGGAAGTAGGCAAGGTGGTCATCAGAGCCTGATTACATCTCTTTTTCTGTTCAATGTTACACATGAGTTCACAATGCTAGGCCAGCAAGGTGAAAACCACATACAAATCCAAAGCAGCTCACAGTGGTGAAAGCTCTGGTTCATGGTCACTGGCGGCAGCATAAATGCAGTGGAGATGCAGGTAAGTAGTGAGGGGCACAAGCCAGTTAATTACATCAAATTCTCTTCCAGAAATGTGTTACCACCATCAATTTGAACAACCAACGGGGGCTCTGTTTGGCACTGGAAGGATCAGGGGAACCTAAAAACACATGACCAGAGCAAGGGATGCATGTGTGCTTTCTCTTGCCACCTGCTGGCAGAAGAGTGGTGATGCATTCAGCCACTCTAAACCTGACTGGAAGATGTGGCATGTGCAATCCTGCCACATCTCTGCTCTGGGAAAAGTTGCAGCATAAATTGGTCCCATGACAAATATAATATCTGTTTATAGTCTTATTGCTGTAATGCGTACTTTCTATGGAATCATATAGTGAAAAACTGAATCCCTTTGAATTATTGATAATATTATCTTAAGTTTTCTGTGTGTATCAGCTACAGTATCATAGCACTGCTACTGTCTAATTTAAACTGAGAAAATATTTCATTTTGCAAGAAATTCAGTTTACTGTGCAGTTGACTAAAATAAAAGTAGATGGTGTGAAGGTTAATGAAAAGATTCTTTGCTTCTCAAACTTAGAACCAATACCACCTTGTGCCAGAGTCCACATGTGAAATGAGGTTCTGGTATATACAATAAAAACACACTGGTAAATAAGAGTTTTCTTTGACAATGACTTTTCATCAAAAATATTAACAAGAAAAGTCACCTCACAGTGAGTTAATAATGCTTTGTAGGGTGCACAAATATAAGAGCATCAATTGTGTTCCACAGGATAGGTGGCTGCACTTCAGTGGTTAGGGTGTACTTGGCTAAGTATTGTCTGCTAAGCACCTGGAAGTTTCAAGATGAGAAATGCTACAAAAATTCTAACCCCATTAATTCACTTGGCACAAGTGAGCACCTGTTTCAGGTCTTTCTGATGGCAACTTTGGAAAATTAGCTAAACTATATTCAGGTTTTACTGAAAACAAAAAAAGAATATTGCAGAAAATCTAGATTAATTCTAAAATGAGAAAAAATGACATAAGAAAAGTGTAGATATGTTTTGCATCTATGAAAAAGAACATGATATTTGGAAAGGTGTACTTGCCTTATTCTCTAAGTGTAATTTTAGAAAACGAAGATAGGCCACGGGTGCAAATGCATCAGCCGAATGTATAATTACATCAGATGAGTCCCTGAAAGACAAAACACCCCATTTCACTAGTCAGTGAAAGAAACTTTAATTTAGCATAAACATAATTTACATCTAGTTTAAGTCTATTTTATACTGCAGACCAGTGTAAGTAGGTTATAATAAAAATGAAAATAAAAATCAAGCCTGTTCTGTTTGGTCAGTAAAAATGACATCATGCTTAAAGTTCTAATATCAGTAAAGAATACCTCTGAGTTTTTACTTCAGCAGCATTTTAAATCTTTGGATAACCTCATTCCATTCTTCTGAATAATGGTGTAGGAATCACACCCTACAGAAATGACTTTATAATATTTTTTTTTTTACCGAGAAGCCAGATTGTATAATTTAACTAACTTGCACCCGATGGTTAAGATCACTAGACAAAAGTTGCTAATGCTAAGTGCATCAATGGCGATGGTAAACTTCAGATCCATGATTCAAATGAGTTCATTTTTAGTCTTCATTTTGATAATCTGTCATTTCCAATTCACAAGAGGCAATATCTATTGCACCCATCTGTACTGTTTCAAAACAAAATAATTTCGCAATGGAGCTAAGATAGCTAGGGGAAATACAGTTTCAAAAGGTGAGAAACAAAACAATTCACAGAAGGTATAAGAGAAAATCATATGCATAAAAATTTTTAGATTTGGTTTTACTCAATAAAGCTGCTGACACAGATCGTTCACTAGTAATTACACTGTTCTTGCTATCTTCACCAAGGAAACATAGGTACAGATAGCCTACTGTTACACTGGTGAATCTCCAGCTTATAGCCTACTCCCAGTAACACTGAAAGATAACCAGAGGTCAAATTCTAAATTTAATTTGATTAAATGACAGACTCTACAAATGGCTAGAGAAAACCACTCTCCATGGTCAGGCAGCAAATGAATGTTTCTATTACTAACCGTCCCGCCACCCTCCCCAAGCACTTTGAACCAAACCCTCTGATGGTTTAAATCAGAGTCATGGTCTCAGCTTCCAAAAGATGAGGAACTGCTCCATTCTTATCTGGATATATTTATTGTAGGTTTGAAATACCAAGATAAAAACATGCAGATTTAAAGTGAAAATCCAATGCTGACATTTATAACTGCTTTGTTTTTAAGGAATCTAAACTATGCAACTCCTGATGGATGTCTTTGGAAAACACTAAAGGATAGTAACGGACAAAAAAAATTACAAAAAAAGTATTTTAAAATAGAAGATTTTTTTTAACTGTATATGCAGACCCATATTTCCTACTTCATGAACTAAAATAAGTTTCTACTATCAGATTGAGAAAGAACCCAGCACAGTTTTCAGAACCTAAGTTAGATTTACAGGGTTGGTATTTAGAAAACTTTCACTTACTTATAAACTGAATAAATTTCATACTGAGTCACTGAGAAAAAATAAACATGAAGCCCCAGGATTCCATTCTTTACACGATTATTGTTTTCATATTTCAGTGCCTACTGGGCCAGAGTGAGTCCATCTAGCTCAGTATCTTAACTTTGACAATGGCAGGAGCAGACGCTTTAGAGAAAGAATATGTGAACAGGTCACAAAATGCTTAGACTCAGGAGTCGAGGTAGATGTCATCTACCTAGACTTTAAGAAGGCCTGTAATACGGTATCACATTCCATTATCGTAAATAAAGTGACAGGCTGTGATGTAGATGATTACATGGTCAGGTGGGTGGCAAATTGGCTTGGAGGTCACATCCAGAGAGTGGTAGTGGATGGGTCAATATCGACCTGGAAAGATGTGGGCAGTGGAGTCCTGCAAGGCTTGGTCCTTGGACCGGTACTATTCATCATCTTCATCAGTAACTTGGATGAGGGCGTAGAGAGCACCCTGTCCCAGTCTGCAGACGATACCAAATTATAAGGTAAAGTTAACACGTCAGAGGGTAGAGAACAGATCCAGGCAGATCTGGACAGGTTGGAAAAATGGGCAGAACAAAATAGGATGCAGTCCAGCAAAGACAAGTGCAAAGTGCTGCACCTAGGCAAAAAGAACCACCAAAATACTTACAGTCTGGGGAGGACCTTCTCAGCAGCACAGCAGTGGAAAGGGATCTTGGAGTCACTGTTGACTCCAAGATGAACACAAGTCGTCAATGTGACAAAGTGATCAGTAAAGCTAACTGCACTTTATCATGCATTAGCAGGTGCATGACAAACAGGTCCAAGGAGGTGATACTTCCTCTTATGTAGCATTGGTCAGGCCACAGTTGGAGTACTGCATCTGGTTTTGGGTGCCACACTTTAAGAGGAATGTGGACAACCTTGAGAGGGTTTGGAGGAGGGCCACTCATACGGTCAGAGGCCTGCAGGCAAGGCCCTACAAGGAGAGACTAAGGGACCTAGATCTCTTCAGCTTTCACAAGAGAAGGCTGAGAGGTGATCTTATCGCTGCCACTGTCTTCATCAGTGACTTGGCTGAGGGCGTAGAGAGTACCCTGTCCTAGTCTGCAGACGATACCAAATTATAAGGTAAAGTTAACACATCAGAGGGTAGGGAACAGATCCAGGCAGATCTGGACAGGGTGGAAAAATGGGCAGAACATCAGTGGAGGGCAGCAGGGAATAGGAGATGCTCTATTTACAAGGGCACCCCTGGAACTAGGAACAATGGCCACAAATTGACAGAGAGCAGATTTAGGTTGGACATTAGAAAGAACTTCTTCACAGTAAGAATCTGGAATGGCTTCCAAGGCAGGTGGTGCTCTCTCCTACCCTGGGAGTCTTCAAGAGGAGACTAGATAAGCACCTAGCTGGGGTCTTCTGACCTCAGCACTCTTTCCTGCCCAGGGCAGGGGGTCAGACTCGATGCCCTACTGAGGTCACTTCCAACCCTAACATCTATGAATCTATGAACAGGGCATGTGTCTAGTGATCTGCCATGCTTCCCCAACCACTCCCCCCCATTATATACCATAATTGATTTAAGGATATCAGGGGATACACTCTTGACTCTTCCATTTAATAATTATTAATGGACCAGCCCTCAATTAATTTGTATAATGCCTTCTTGAACCTGGTTATATGATCTGCTTCTACAATCTCCTGTGGCAATGAGTTCCACAAGTTAACATGCCCTGTATTTAAAAAGTGCTTACTCTTGTTTGTTATATTTAATGAAGTATTTCAAATATGGTTTGGAATGTCAAGATCAAATATACAGCGGGTGAAATCTGGGCCTACTGAAGTAAATGGAAAGACTTGCGTGAGGCAAGATTCATCATCTGGGACACTTTGGGCATGTCCAGATAAGCATGCCCATGTGGTATGTGGTGCTGCGAAGTTGTCTGTAGCGCCACATACCATGCAGTCACGTGTTCTCTGCGCTGCAAGGGAGTGCTGCCCATGAATGCGCCACTCCACTTTTTTCCCCCACAGGCTTTTCTGACCCCTGGATATCCTGCAGAAAAAAATGTGGAACAGTGCACACATAGGTAGTGTATGCGACTGAAAAGAGGAGCCAGGCTGCCCAAAGCCATGCTGCAGCTGCCAGCCAGACTCTGCCCAGGTGGATTACTTGTGCTGCCGCCCCTGCAGGACCTCAGGTAAGGCTGCTGGGGCCAGTCCAGTACTGGCCCCAGCCTTCCCTACCGCTCCTGGGGTAACTTGCCATGTGCCAAAGCACACATGGCACAGGCATTCCCCAGGGACAAGCAGCTGCAGCGCAAGGTGCACCACTGCTACTCATCCCCAAGGAACAAATGTCCACGCTCGTATGGACATGGCCTTTCAGTTTTTCTGAAAAAGAATTAGCAAACTCTTTACTGTCAAAATTTTGGAGACTTCAACAACCACAGCCCTCCTTAGGTGCTATGGATGTCATATGTTCTGAAATTATAGTGATAGGGGCATATCAAGTACAAAGATGTAACTCTCTTTTGTTTGAAATTTCCCCTGAGATGCAGCAGTCAATAAGACTTAATAGGGGTAGGGATTCAAATCCTCTGTACTCTTAAAAATAACACATATAGAAAAGCATGCAAGCTGGAAACTTTTGAAAGCCCTTTGTCAGACTTCACTGGGAGAAACCTGAGAGTTCAGTTTTTAAAAATGGATCATTTTATTTTATGAAACCTGGCTTGGAATTTAAAATTAAAAACTAAGACAAAAATACAACAATGGAGAGCTACAGTGCCTTTTGTTTGTAAATCAGGATCACGTTTGGCTTGATTGTGTATATTTTTTAAACACTGCATAGATTTTGCACAAGATTATTACACTGTGTCAGTATAGGACAAAATTCAGGTTGCTTGGGTGCTTCAACTGATGTAAAAGATTAAAATCTCATTTTCAAAAAAGGCTGAGATCTGCAACTGTCACTGACTTCAATGGGAGTTACAGCACCTCTGCAATATCTGGCATAAATAACATGACAACTGAATTACAACAGACCTGTGGCACAGCCAGATAAAATCTGATCTAACTTTTTGTCCCATGTTTCTAGTACCATATCACCCCTTCTCTCCTGCACCTTGTATATCCTTAAACTTGCATATATTCAAATCTTTTACCTAATAAACCTGGCATCTCCCCCCTAAAAAAATATTTTCCATACATTTTCTTCTGAAAAGACAGCATACATAAGAAAATTAGACCATAAAACATAATTTCTGATAAAGCCTGAGGGGGAAGGGTAAGAATTAAATCTGGTCTTATAAAGACAAACTAGTTACAGAGCCGTAACAATAGAGAGACTGCCATCACTCCACAATAAAGCAAGTGTCAGTACTGGCAATTTTCTCTCATCCAGAAATCTACCATATCTCCTATGTATTCAGAGGATAAATTTGAGGAAATGCATTTTGTCAGAAGTTACACATATGATAAAAGCATCAACCAGGGAAAATACTACTCAGGAGTCTATTTACTATAATAGGCAAGTTAGATTTTCCCTTTTGTACTTTGTAAGAAAGACTCATCTTCAATGTTTTCTACTGGGATCTCCTTTAGGGAGAAGAATTGGAACAGTTTAGTACCTGGGATTTTAGTGACCTTGGAAGTTCTTGGAGGTACTCATAAAACTGAATTTAAACTTCAAAAATCATACTGAGGTGAAATATATCACAACTATGGCAATCTAATCCCGGAGAAACTGCACCAGCATAGTAAATTGAATAGTCTACCTAGAATCTCTCAGTATCTATCAAAATCAAGACCCCATACTAAACATAAAAAAGATGTTTACATTGGTAACTTTTCTTCAATGTCAAAGAAACATCACACACTTTAACTACAGCTCAAAAAGTTTACTATGCAGTATCCAAAGTTTGCTTTATATGACCACATATCTGCAAAATCAAAATGCTGTGTTTCATTCTAATCAAGCTTGCCTGAAAGAAATTATATAAATCTCATGGCATGTAAACTACTGATCTTCACATTTTCTTCCACACATTTCTCCTCAACTAAAGATGCAAGTGGCCAACACTGCAGTAAGAATCTTGAGAAGGTCCAAATCATTTTATTCATGTTAGATGCGGGTTACTTTTGCAGAGGTGAGCACTACATACAATTCTAACTTACAGTCTGCTTTGCAAGAGGCCAGTATGAAAAAGCAGGTAAAAAAGTCCTTACTAGTTAGCTGATATAAATGAGTGCCCCAAGAGAGATAGCCCCATCTCTACAATCCTCCTTTCTCTATCCCGTCAAGTATGGAGTGTGGATAAAAGGGAAAGGGCCCAGCCAGAACACCTTCGCTCTACCTATTCCTAATTGTGAGAAAAGCTCATTGAACCATTGGCGGCTACCAAGACAACATTTCAGAAGTCATTATAATAGAATCATAGAGAAGTAGGGCTGGAAGGGATCTCTAGAGGTCACAGAATCATAGAAAATTAGGGTTGGAAGGGGCTTACGGAAATCATCTAGTCCAACCCCTGGCTCAAAGCAGGACCACCCCCAACTAGATCATCCCAGACAACTGTTTGTCTAGTCAGGTTTTAAAAACCTCCAAAGATGGAGAGTCCACAGCCTCTCTGGGTAACCTGTTCCAGCGTTTTACTACCCTCCTAGTGAGAAAGTTCTTTCTAATATCTAACCTAAACTTCCCTTGCTGCATCTTGAAACCATTGCTCCTTGTTCTGTCATCTGCCACCACTGAGAACAGTTTAGCTCTATCATTTTTTAACCACCCATCAGGTAGTTGAATGCTGCTATTAAACGCCTCCTCCCCCCCCCCCCGGTCTTATCTTTTCTAGACAAAATCTTTTCTCAGCCTCTCTTCATAAGTCATGTCCCCCAGTACCCCCATCATTTTTGTTGCCCTCTGCTTGACTCTCTCCAATTTGTCCACATCCTTTCTGTAGTGGGGGGCCCAAAACTGAAAACAGTACTCCAGATGTGGCGTCACCAGTACTGAATAAAGGAAAATAATCACTTCCCTTGATCTACTGACAATGCACTTACCAGTGCAGCTCAGTAGGCCATTAGCCTTCTTGGCAACAAGGGCACACTGCTGCTCATATTCAGCATATTGTTCACTGTAACCCTCAGGTCCTTTTCTGCAGAGTTGCTGCCCAGCCAGTCAGCCCCCAGCCTGTATGGCTGCATGAGATTGTTCTGTCCTAAATGCAGGACCTGACACTTGTCATTGTTGAACCTCAGGAGATTTTTGTTAGTCCAATCCTCCAATTTGTCTAAGTTACTCTGAATCCTAGCCCTACCCTCCAGCATATCTACTACTCCCCTCAGCTTGGTGTTATCTGCAAACTTGCTGAGGGTGCACTCTATGCCATCTTCCAGGATGTTGATGAAAACATTGAACAAAACTGGCCCCAAGAATGTCCAGGGGCATTTCACTTGATACCAGCTCCCAACTAGACATCGAGCCATTGATTACTACCCTCTGAGCCCAACAATCCAGCCAGCTTTCTACCATATAGTTCTATCCACCTTACAGGTCATCTAGTCCAACCCTCTGCCTAAGGCAGGATTATCCTTATCCAGCCCATCCTATACAAATCCAATGTCTAAACTTCCAGCAAAACTATACAGTCAACCCAGACACAAGACATAACACTAATCAGTCAGAGGTAAATCAGAGGACTAGTGGCCAGCATCCTGCTGCTGCAAGGTTCTTAAAATACATTCACGAGATCCCAGGAAGAGGGCTATGGCCCCTGCTACAGAAGAAGGCAAAAACCCTCAAAGTCCATACCAATATGACAAGGTAAAAGTCCTTCCTGACCCCCCAAAATGGCAATCAGTCTGACCCTCAGCAGACAGGCAAGACCCTCTAACCAGCATTGGCACAGTCTAGTCAAAATACCCAGCTTTGGCCAATGTCTCTGATTAAAATGTAACAGCAGGAAGGGAAACATTCCTTCTTGGCCCATGCAACAACCAGCAAAGGCCAGAAGCATGGGAAATACCCATAGCAGAATATAGACATAGCTACACCTAGATCATCCCTGACCATAGCTCAACCTCTTCTTGAACACCTCCAGTGATGGAAATTCTACAACAGCCTATACTACCGCCTTAGTGCTCTAACAGTGAATAAGCTTTTCCTGATACCATATCCAAACCTATTTTGCTGCATCTTCAAGTCATTGGTCTATATCCTCTTTTCTGTAGCAAGAGACAAATGCCCTGATGTCCCAAGCTCTGCTTCAGTACCTTTACTGAGGCAAAGACCACCTATTCAGAGGTTCTCTGCCCTGTCCTTCAAAGGATTAATCAGTTCCTGTCCCCAGTCCAGCCCACATAGCCCAGGGCCTCCTCAAATTTGCTCTACTGTGTTCTTTCTGGTCTTTTCCAACTGTTGAGCCCCCAAGCTTCTTTGCTGGCCTCTTAATCCCAGACTTGCTCCTCAGACTGTCCCAAAGAGCAGATGAAACCTTCTTGCCCACACTCATTTCTCCAATGTTATGCTCACTTCATTCAACTTCCCTCCAGTCTCAAGGGTGCTGGCCATATCACCTTTGTTGATGTATCAACAAAACTATTCAGGACTCAGTTGATGCTAGAAATCCATCGCATCGCCTCCCACAAATAGGCATATCTCTTCCTTCACAGTCTCCGCATTTACTAGCTTTATGGATAAACTGAGGCACACAACAAAAATATTACAATAAAACCCATAATATATCACAACCCAGCCTTATGAGGGCTCCACCACCTACCCGTATTTAGAATCCAGATCCACTTTGCAGAACCTCTCTTCTCTCCCCAGACTCAATTAATGGTTGGATCTTATTCTAGTCAGGAGGTAACTCCTTAACATTTATCCCTATTTCACAGCTGCTGCTCCTTTAAACTCCAATTTCCTTGAAGAAACTGCAGAACACGGTTGGCCAGCTCTAAGCCCTTTTCCTCCTTAAAACAGACAGATAATTCTGATATAAAATAATGAGACTGTAGCAACAAAACCCCAAGAACATCCAATTAATCTATAATTTGACCTTCCTCAAGAAGACCAATGAAAAGATATGGGAAGGAAACTCATACACCTTTACTAAGGTCTGCTTACTTGACTAAAAACAGGAACAGCAGTCAAAACGTTTCACTTGGAAACACTCCTGCAAAGCTATTTAACACTGTGCCAAGAAACTTGCATCAAAATGAAGGAATTTCCCATATCCTTCTACACAGATTTTAACAATTTATGGCAAAGAAATGTTACTCAGTGTAGATTAGATGGATTCAAGCAAAGTTTACATTCAAGAACATCCCCTTAGTAATTGAAGGAAAATGTTTAGCATTGTCATTCTAAGTTTCTATAGTTAAAAAAAAGGACAGAGTTAATGGAACACACAGGCTACTGATGTGGCAGTTTATCAAATGTAGCTGTAATGAAAGATAAATATTACAGGCAATTCGCACTTCATGAAAGGATAAAAGTGTCAGTGTGTAGGTACCAGTTTTACTGCAGGCCATAATCAGCAAGTAAACGAAAGTGCAAATGTCTAAAAAGTTTACAGCCTCCTATGAAGGCCTCATCTTGTCAGATATTGATTTAAGTTTTCAGAGGACTTTGCCAGTGTTAAACAAAGTGAGTGTTTGTGAACTTAGAGGACATGTTCTACTTCTGCCAACAAAAGTTGCCTCAAGCCAAATGTTAATGTGTTCCCATCATTTAAATTTAAGGAAAGAGAAGAAATAGTTTCTTACACAACGATTTTCTTCTTAAATAGAGGGCAGTCCAGAGTGAATGTTTCATATTCTCCACCTTCTCCACAAATGTGGACTCCACACTTCTTAGAAAGCTGAAAAGAGAGGGAAATAGAGGCATTTAGAATAAGCATAGGTGCATTCAGATGTATTTTGTTGAAAGTACATGTACATCCAACACTTATAGAAACTACGTTTCTCACTAAAACTAAAAAGTGGAGCATATCCTGGACAATCCTGCCTGTGTTTACAGGTTTCTCTGAACAGTGTTTTACACAAGTTGATTCATACTATTTTTAAACAATCTCCAACTTACCATCATATTGTTTTCTAACTAGACCATCATTACCATCCAGATACAAAATGATAGCCACTGCATCACAGCAGACAGGAAATGCTGCTGAAATAAGATTATCTTAGGAAAGTGGCTAGAAAACTATAATAATTTTTATATGCATTCCCATATTTAGTTATGAGCTAATCATGGATCCAATTAAGTCAACAGCAAAATGCCGTTGACCTTAACGGAATCAGGATGTCATTCTGAAAGGAAGAAACATTTATCTGGGTTTTTTTCTGCTTACACCCTTGCATTGAATGCAATTTGTAAATCAACTAATGAATTTATAAAAGATTTTGCCTGCTGAGAAACTCTGATACATCACATAACAATGTAAACATGGCAGCTGCCAAAGGATAATTGTCCATTTTTCATTCTAAAGTTCTAAATTTTAATTTGACCAATTTAACAATTAGCAAACCTGGGGCTGGATTCAGACTGTTTCTCGATTAACACTTGTACAATGTGTTAATCCTATTTCTGTCTTAATACTTCTGTTATGCACCATAACCAGACAGAATTGTCTTCCAGGTTTTCAGCCACACTGCTGCTGCAAGAAGAATCACTAAACCTGTACTGCCCAAATCACAAGGCTCTGTCCCGCTCTGAAATGTCAAGCACTAGCTGCAGATAGAAGAAGGTCCCAGCTAAATGGGGTCAGAGAAAGAACCCCCAGTCCATCATGCCCCTGGATTTGCTCTCCTGCACCTATGAAATATGGAGGTGGCTTCTTCATTAGATATTTGCTAGGGCTGTTTGAAATGGCTGTGTTTTAATTCAGTTTCGGATTTGGCCATATTGGAGGACAGTGATTCGTTTTGGTGTTTCGGATCAGTCCTGTTTTGTTTCAGCTGAATATGTTTCGGACATTTGGCCCTGCTGAATCTCCTCTGAATCTGTTTCGAAAAGGCTGCAAGGGAAGCTTCACAGAGCCCTACCCAGCTGGGCAGGGCTTGAGGCTGGGGGCTGCAGGCCCCAGAGAGGAGTAGGATGGGGACATGGGTGGCTCATCTGGGGGGAAAGCAGGGGAAGAGGGCCGCTACCCTCTGTGCAGGTGAGGGGACCCCTGCACAGATCTCTGATCCCTGTCATGCCAGGTCACTGGGCAGGGAAGCAGTACAGAGTGGAGATCAAGCCTGATGGTCCCTGCTGCGTGACTAAGCTCCACAGGGAGCAGAGATCAGCGCTGTGGGTCTCCTCGCTGCCCACCCCTCACTGCTCTGGCAACATGGGCTGCACGGAGCGGGCAGTGGCAGTGAGGAGACCCTAGTTCAGAACTCTGCTCCCTCAGAGCCAGGTCACATGACAGGGACGAGCAGAAATCCATGCTGGGGTCTCCTCCCCACCGCTGCCCATCCTGTGCAGCCCTGGATCTCTGCTCCCTGTGGAGCCAAGTTATGTGGCACGGACCAGCACTGCCCTGCCATGCAACCTGACTCCGCAGGGAGCAGGGATCTGTGCCTGGGTCACCGTCACCACTGCCCACCCCGTGCTGCCCTATGTCGCTGGGGCAGCACAGGGAGGCAGCCGCAGCAAGGAGACCCCCGGCACATATCTCTGCTCCCTGCAGAGCAGAATTGCATGGCAGGGCAGCAGCATACAGCTGCTTCCCTGCAAACACAGCTCTGAAACTCTGAAATTTTCCAAAACATTTCCAAAACATTTTGGGTGCCTCGTTTGCTTTCAGACATGTTCCTGAGCCTTCCGTTTTGATTCGGATTCGGTGTTTTGGGCACCAAAACAGCCCAAAACACCTCCAAAACAAAACAGCTGCTGAAATTTCACACAGCACTAATATTTACCTGAAGCAGGAATATTAAACTGACCATCTCCCAGGCCAGATCTGGACCACAGCTCACAGGATGGAGGATCTGGTGGGACCAGTAACAGAAGTAGCGGGATGGGTGGCAAGTCAGGAAGAACCGTGTCAGCACAGCCTTTACTTGCCGCACTGCCACTGACAACATTGCTCACCCCTCTGAATAGCTCTGGATTCTGTGTCAAGCCTCACCTGACCCTAGCCCTACCCGCTCTAGAGGCTGAAGAAAAATCTCAGACTTCACACATCTGGATAACATAACCTGGCTATGGCCCCAAAAACTAAAATAATATTTTGCCAGAGTTTTCAGTAGGACAGTGATATAGAATATGGGATGGCTAAGCCTAAGCATATAGAAATGGAAGTTACTAAAACAATACTCTAAGAATTTAATGAGCTCAGATCAGGAAGGCTGGGTAATCTCCACCCTAGAATGCTGAAAGAATTGTCACAAAATACTGAAAGCTTCACAGCAAAGATTTTATGTGCATTTGTCAAATTAGAGGTGGGACCATTTAACTGGTGAACAGAAAATGTAGTGCTCCATATTAAGACAGACATGGCAGACTGCAAAGATTTTGGCAGTGCCAGGAAATGGAATTGCGTGCAGAAAGTCCTTTCACATCCCCATTCAGACCAGGCATTTCAAAACTAGAATGGAAGTCAGAACCACAATGCTGCTCCACAGGAGATTTGGATTACTTAATTCCCTGACATTTTTGTTACTTTCCAAAGGGCTACAAACAGAGCTAGAGATAATACCAGAGTCTCTGCAAGTTTCAATGTTATCTTTATGGGGCTGTAAAGTCTCAGATTTAGACAGGTAAGAGGACTGCAGGACAGGTTTCAGTGAGAAGATCTGAATAGGGGACCTTCCACCAGGATTCAGGCAAATTTCTCCATAATGAAAGACATGGGTCTCCATAATAAGCCAATACTGGTACCCAGATAGGTGTTTCATCCCTTGACTGGAAAGAGATCCCATGGACTTGCCTACGGAATCCCTCTGGGGCCTACTTTTGCACTTATTTCCGGCCCAAGGTGTAAGAGATCTATATAAAGATCACTTTCCAGGAACACACAAAAGTACTCTAAAGTAATAGAGGAATCTTAGGATCATAGGAAAATAAGGATGTTATGGATATCATGAAGTCATCTAGTCCAGTCCCCTGCACAAGACAGGATCAAACCTGGCTAAACCATCCCACATGCTCTTAAAAACTCCCATGAATAAAGATTCCACAATTTCTCTGTTCCAATGTCTGACCACTCTCATAGTCAAAGAGCTCCTCCTAGTCTCCAGGCTAAGTTTCCCCTGCTGCAACTTGAGGCCATTGCTCCTAGTCCTGTCCCCCACAGCTATAGAGAAAAGACCATCTCCATTCTCTCTATAATTACCCTTCATGAATTTGAAAACTGTTATCATATCCTCCCTCAGTCTTCTCTTTCCCAGGCTAAATAAGCCTAGTTCTTTTAGTCTTTCTTCATAAGTCTACTCTCCTAGGCCCTTGATCATTTTTATTGCCCTGTGCGGAACTCTTTCCAAACTCTTCAAGTCCTTCTTGATATGTGGGCCCTAAAACCAGACACAGTACTCCAGGTGAGGCCTCACCAGTGCTGAATATAGCAGAAGAATGACTTACTTTGATTTGCAAGTGACAAACAATACAACCTAGGATGCTGTTGGCATTTTTTGCAACAAGAGCACAAAATTGGTTCATATTCAGTTTAAGGTCCACTGTGGCCTCCACATCCTTCTCTGCAACACTGCAGCTGAGCCACTTATTCCCTAATCTGTTTGCGCATGCAGTTATTCCATCCCAAGTACAGGACTTTACACTTGTCCTTGTTGAAGCTCATATCATTGATTGCAGCCATTTCTCCAGTCTATCCAAGTCCTTCTGGATCCTAGCCCTAGCCTCCAGAGAATGCATAATTCTACCCAACTTGGCATCATCCACAAATTTGCTAAATATGCACTTAATCCCATCATCCCAATCATTAATCAAAAAGATGTAGAACCATACTGAACTCAGGAGACACCTGATGAACCCCACTTTCTATATCCTCCTAACTAGCCACTGGGCTATGGGGACTACTCCCTAAGTATGATGATCCAACCAGTTATACATCCAACTTACAGTACTTTTGACTAATCTGCATTTCTTTTACTTACTAATGACAAAGTCATGGGAGAGAATGTCAAAAGCCTTCCTAAAGTCAAGGTATGCCACATCTATTGTTCTTCCTCCATCCACAGAACCTATCACTTTATCATAAAAGAAAATCAGATTGGTCAGGCGTGACTCACTCTTTGTGGGAACATCCCAACGAGCATACACATGCAAGGGCACATGTCTTCCACAGGACAAATAGCAGTCACAAATATTTGTGTAGCTGCTATTTGTCCCTGGGCATACCCCTGCATGTGCGATCCAGCACATTACAAATTGACCTTAATGGGATAGGAGAGGCTGGGGCCAGCACCTGTGCTGGATCCAGCAGCCTTACCTGGGGGCCTCCCAGGGCAGCAGTAGTGCCGAACTGGCTGCTCAGAGCCTGGCTGGCAGCCAGAGTGTGCCTCTGGCTGGCCAGGCTCTATTTCTGGTGGCACATGCTTTTTTTAGTGGCATTTTTTTTTAAACCAGGATCTCCCAGTGTAAAAAAACCTGTGGTGCTACAAATTAGCAGTGCTGATAATGGGTGCATGTGTGCCATATATGGTTTGCAGTGCCTCAGACAATTTCTTGATCACCTTGTTCTCCTCTAGGTGTGCCCAAAAGATAACACTATGTAAACATCTTGTGTGCCCAAAAGATGTAGACATGATACTATCACAAGATTGGCATAGCTTAAATCCCAGTAAGCAGTAAGGCACTGTAACAAGAGGAATACGTACATAAACCCTTTATTTGCTCCACCTAAAGAACGGGGAGAGAATTCAGGAGGGGCCACAAAGGAAGGGAAGCCCCAAAAGTAGCAGTACAGCCTTGTGCAGTAACTAATAAAATGAGGAGGGACTGAAAGGGTCAAAGCACAATCCCAAATAAACTAATAAAATAAGCACCAATCTTTTTCTTTTTATTAATTTTGAAAAGAGAGAAAAAGCAGTAAAATGGTGGTAATCACAACAGAAAAGAAAGGCCTGAAAGCGAGGCCTGAAAGGAAGGTTTTAGGCTATGAACATAAGTGAATGGGTATTTTAATTAAGAGAAACTGAAGAGCAAGAAGTGTACAGCCCATCAGCTTGAGGATACACAGAAAAAAGGCTGCAGCCTAACAAGTACTGTTAAGACCTGGCCTGGGCACAACGTTAAGAGATTCATACTGCACTCTCTCCATATGTAGAATGTCTACTGACTTCTTGAAGACTTTGCAGGGTCAAAGCCAAAGTGAAATGTGCACCAATTCTGGTAAATGGAAAGCTGCTTGGCAATTTTTAAGTGTTCAGTATTTTTAGATTATTGCTGCTGATCTGACCATTCAAACAAATATGTTCTACTGCTGTCAATGCAATGTCATGTGTATGTTCAGAAATGAAGAATGCTAGCTACAGAATGCTGTATCTTGAAAAAACACTGACTGTTTAAACGAGTTCGGGATTATAATGGACAATCAACTGAATAAGAACCTACCCTTTGATACTATGGCAAAAAGAGCTAGTGCAATCTTCGTATGTATAAAGAGTGAGGGAAGGAGGCAATTTTACCATTTACAAATGCATTTGTGAGACCAATGCTGAAATGCTGCATATAATTCTGGCATCCACATTTTAAAAGGGAAGTTTAAAAACTGAAGATGGTGCAGAAAGAAAATAAAAATGTTTCAAAGGCTGGAGAAAACCTCTTCAGTGACAGATGCAAGAGCTCAGTTGGTTTAGCTTACCCAAAAGATTAAGAGGAGACTTGATTACAGAGCATGCACATTTTCATGAAGAAAAAACAGTAATATAAACATTAGAACAAACTGTAAAGATAAAGTGGCAGATTCTTCATCTTTTGATTTCTTCAAATCAAGGCTAATGCCCCACTGGGACATAATTAAGTCAGACCAAAGTGATAGGGTTCCATGGGCCAATCTAACAATTTGAAAGAGGGGTGCAGTTGTTGCGGTGCATCACCACATATAATACAGCACATTTTCTACAGTTACAAAGAAGTTAGAAGCTTCACTAATAAGCTATGGGCCTACAGCTGTATTATTGAATTTAAGATTGAACTAAAATACATAACTTTATTGGAATATGCACTAATTTGCTGTATCATATATTATCTATAAAAACACAGACACTAGACGAAAAATAATCAGAAGATGTTGTTTATTGGTCCTGTAGTTATTACAGTTACATGTAAATGTTCAGATGCATAAAACAAAATCTAGCCTTCCTGAGTATCTTGTCAGTGCCTCCAATACTTCACTGAAAGTTATTTCCACACCTTAGCTAATTTTCACCCGAGTTAACATTTCCACACCTGATAATGTTTCTAGCTAGAGGTAAAAAACAATCTGCATGGCTATGAAATGTGAGCTATGTCACTAGGAGTAGCTATAGACAGCAGAATTGCATAAGTAAGGATAGCTTGAATGGTAGAACCATTGAAGACCATTAAAAAAGAAAGAGTGCCATTAAAACCTGTGAGATTAAGAGTGTAGAAAGAATCAGGTAGACTATAATGAACCACAAAGTCAAGGGACTCCCTCACTGATGTCTGGTTAGAAACGCTGCTGCCACTGTGAGACAGATGGCATTAAACTTTGTGTGGACCAGGAATCAAAAGAGAGTACAACTCCACCACTGCACCCTCCCAAGAGCTTCCCCTGTAGTGCTCTACAGAAGGATAAGTGGATGAAAGTATCGGCCTGTTAGATACAGCAGGATAACTTAATTGTCCCTAAAGAATTTAAAAATCTTTGAAGCAATTAGCCAATTTTTTTTGTATTCAAACTGATTCTGAATTAAGGATGAGCCTCAATCAATCTTCTCTCTTTTTGATATGAAGAGGGTATTGAATCACCACTACTTTAGGATCTAATCCTGCGAAGTGCCAAGATTCCCGAGTTATTTCCTTATAGACTTTAGAGCACCTTATTATCAGGTTAAAAATCATGGAACATTTACAAATATTTAATCATTTTTAGCCAATTTTTTTTGTGGCTGAAATGCAACTTTATGTTTTAAATCTTTTGGTCTCTCTGTTATATTTTCAGTGAAAGTGTTTATATTGTACAAAAGCCTATTATTGGGTTATTTTTGTATTAGGTGTTTTATTTCTGCTTTGCTAGCAAATGATTTAATGTAATATGTATTTCTGGTACCCTACAAAAACTGTAAAAGTATTGCTGAGATTCAATGCATGCATTAGGTTTTCAGTGTTTTGTGTGTATATATTACACACACACACACACACACACACACACAGGAAAATACTAAATGGTCATTTTTGATTTCAGACTTTTCCACCTTTATTTCTGAAAAAAGAATTCTAATAGTTGAGACAAAGATGACAGCTGTCATAAAACTCTACATAACTGCATAACTGTTTACTTATTGTATGATAGAAAATTGAAATTGTGTTTTTTTTCTTAAGTACAGATAGAGTTATCTTTTTAAACCCATTTTATCAAAGCGTTTCCCTTTTAATGAGAATCATTCGTTGTCTAAAAAAAATACCCCAATGCTCACTTAATCAAGCTTTCATTTCCAAAAATTATACTCCTGACATATAAGATAGTTTCATCTGTCAGAAATGCAGCAAGCTTTTTATAGGACAAATCTCTCAAGAATAATTAATGTTGATACAATAAGAATGGACAACTTACAAAACAGTTTGTCAAAACCTTTTATTCTTCTTCCTGCCAAAAGCTTCTGCTGAAATGAAAACTAAACAAAGCCACCAGAAAAAAATGAAATTGAGACACAGGTTTCTGTGTCTACAGAAAAATGTTACAAAATATTCCGAAGGAACAAAGAAATTTGCCTGTTTCTTCTGCCCCTTGTCCTCCCCCCCAGTGGTTTTGTAGCTAAAAATTTCAGCATAAGAACAAGGAAGGACTGTTTATTATATTAGTTATTTCTAACTTTGTTGACTCTATGTTTAAGCATTGGTGGCAACAGTTCTTCCTGGATACCGACATCAAACACTTACAAGATGTGATGTTTTATTGCTGTCCTTGCTGTCCCCAGGTTTCAATGTCACTAGATTTTGGATCAAGTGTGGTTCTGATCTTGAAAGGTGCTGAGCACTTTCAGTTCTCACTGGCATCAACAGGAACTGAGTTTATGTAGCATTTCATAATATCAAGCTCCAAATGTTCACTTTAGAAGTCAAAGAAACAAGCAATATTTTCTGAGCTGCCGGTGTGACACAAACTTGTCTTTAAATCACTTTTAAAATATTAACATTTTTCACAGAACAGTAAACGATGATTATCTTGTTTTGCAAGCTGGATCTGACATACGTGATAAATGTGATAGCTCAGCAAGACAAGACTACTTTTTATAATAGTAGGATCTACCTTAGAGCTATAATAGGTCAGAAAGCAGCCTTGCAATTTACTGTGTATTTCCAACTTCCAAAATTGTGGAACTCCTGATATGCAGCCCAATTCTAAGCCTAAAACAAACACCACAACACCATATGAAGAACTCTCCTATTCAATATGAATAGAACATTCAAAATGAAATTTAAACAAATATACAACAGTACCTTCATTAAGGTACATGAAGTGAAGTAGGAAAACTCAGAAATCTCAGCATCATTCTACCCTCACCATGAAATCACAGGGTAAAACAGAGCTTATCACACAATTTTTGTAGTCAAAGATGGAAAAGGCCAATTCAATTATTGAGTCCACCCTGCTGCAACGGAAAGATTTTAATTTCTAGACAGAGAATGTATCAAGTGTTCAACCTTCTATAACTTGATCTTCACCAAAAGGCCAAGAAGAAATAATCAACTTCAGATGCAATTGTTCAAACAACTATTTCTATAATGGAGGAAAAACTTCAAGCAAATATTATACCTTAATGCATTTGATTTTTTTTTTAAATTCTAATATAGATTAGGTATATGCCATGGATTTCTGGTGGGTTGCCAATTGAGTCTTTAGCACAGCAAGGAATGCCTCTCTTGAAATGGAAACCAGCTGCCCAAAAGAACAAATGTAATCATCTCTATTTAACATAATTAATCAACACCTAGGTATTTAGAAAAAAATAATTCAAGAACTTTCCTTGTCTTAATAAAATAATATAATTATTTTACTGTTTTCCTAAAAATGACCCATGTTAAAATATGAGCCACAGAAGAACATCATTCCATTCATAACCCTAATCTTTTGGATATAAGGTCAGAAAAAAATGTAAAATTAATTCAACGTTCATTCCACTTAGTAGTCCATTTCCCTTTAGGTAATGTCCATTTTTCAGCTACTATGGCATAAGAAATCACCTCAGATTTAATATAAAGGGATAATCAATTCCTATTTCACACACAAGGTAGGATTTAAACACCCAAATTAAAGCAATCAGAATACCTGGAATTTAGACACAAAGCATTTTTTATGAACTGACCCATTGGGAATCCACTGCCCACTTCTTTATTTTAACAGTAATGGAAACAGTTACATTCATTTAACTCTATTTGCTACAAAACTCTAATTCTAAACATCTAATCAGTGAATCTATCTTCATTCAACCAGTCCGCATTGAAACTAGTTCAACAAAGCTACAGCTAATGAGTCTTCTAAAAGAAAGGAAATAATTATGCCATACCCAATTTTAACATTTGCAACGTAAGTAGCTTCAGCAGGCTGCACTCTCAATAGCTCAAGACTGATTATTTTTTATAGTAGAAAAAAAATGGCTATTTTAAGTCTTGATCTCCAACATAACTGTAATTTAACATTGTGAATTAATGCTATACTAGTCATCAAAATATTTTAAATGAATCATTAATAAATGTAATCTATACATAACAATCCTGTGTAGAAACCTCTCATATATTCAGTAATGGCATTGGCCTGGTTAGTGACATTTGTGGAACTGTTAGTTGACGGAATCAACTGAACAAAAATATTAGGACTTGAATGTCAAAGGTACAAAATCCAGAGCTGGTAATATCTCAAGCAAGTTGAAAACCCTCATAGAGAAGGAAGGGCTCCAAAATAACCATGTATGAACCCCAGCTGCAGGAATCACATTAGGAATAGGCATAGAGCCTACAAGGAAAGGGAGAAAAAAGAAACAGACAAAAAACTATTTTGTTGAAAATTTTCTAACCAGTTCTACGTATATAATTGTTTTGAAATTACTTTTTTGCCAACAAAACCAAAACCTAAGATCTATTAAGAAATAAGAGATGTAGAGGTTTTAAAACCACTTCAGTGCAAGAATTATATGAAAAAAAAAATAAGAACATGATGTGGATGACAGCAGTGGTGCAGAAGCAGCAAACTAACTTCATGATGAAGATTATCGTTACTTCATTGGTTCAGCAACATCTACTAGAGGTCCAGGCTAACAAGCCTTGCTGCAGTTTCTGAAAAAGTAACAATCTAAGCTGTCTGAAACCACTCAGAATTAAGAAAATGAAGTAGCAGTCCTGGGAGAAATTGATTAGTCAGCAGATTGTAGTCCATGTGTCAAAGGTGTATAATACATTAAATTTATTACATCACATATTTAGGACTGAATTTGTTTTCCATGTGACATTATATGCATATCTATATATAAAACACATAGGCACATCGTGTCACATATGCATATGTATACATACATACACATTTGAGTTTACATACTTGTTTATATAACAAGTTTGTCATCTTTCCAAAAATATTATAGGATTTTTTGTGGGTTTTTCACTTACAACTTCAAACAGAATTATCACATACTGAGATCTAATCCTGAAAACTAAACCTTTCTGTATGTAAGCAGTCTGCTTGCCTATAGATTTCTGAAACATGACTGTCATAAGGCAAGGTTCTTTCTTGTAAATTAGAAAAACACACAGAAGTGTCTGATGAATTCCATAGTGTCTTGTTTTCTTGCTCTTCCCTTGAACAGAAGTTCTCCAAGGGATAGAAAACCACAGTTTCTCTCTAGAATCCAATGTCTCTTTTTTTCTTTCACTCTCCTCCCATCAGTCTGGTTACAACAGGAAAGTTTCTCAACGAAAAAAGGCCTCAAAAAATGGTTCACGCTTTGTTTTCTCAGGAAGCTCATTTCACAGTCAAAAGTTCAGTAAAAAGTGCTGAAAATGCTGATACGTCTGTTTTAAAAGAAGTACTTTAATTTGTAAAGTAAGGTAATAGCTACATAGTGGTACTTCCAATATGAAGGAGTGCAGAAAAAATAATATATATATATTTTTATGTAACAATTCAACCTGGTTACAGAACATCACAGAGACAGATGTAAAGTATGGCTCCTGAAAAGTGGCAGCACTATAAAGCTGTTATGTCTTGGTTTTTTCCTGGGAAACTTGTGCTATCGGGTATTTTGTGGGATGAATCTGAATTTTAAGAATATGACTAGAAAAGAAAAATGGGGACGTCAGCCCACATACATTAAGTCTATGTACTCAGCTACATTGATCCAGTCTGTGGTTGGGACAACCTAACTGACGCTGAAAAGTACAGGTATGTGGACACAATGTCTCAGATCCCTCACCAGTAAAATAAGCATACCTTACAATCCACCTGACAGAAGTATTACATGCATAAAAACATAAAGAAAGGTTAAGAGCAGTGCTGGTCCAGCAGAAGGCAGGGCAGGATAGCACCTTAAAGACTAATTGTTTCAGAGAGGCTTTCACAGGCAACAGCCTACTTCATCGTAAGGCCTGCTTTCTACAAATCCATTTACGGGTGTCAAAGATCTGGTCTGAATGCCAAGTTTGACCCATAGAGCCCCATCATCTGGCTTCCAGTGATAGTCTTGGGTCTGAGTTGACCCACACATGCCTACCTGGCCTCATGGGCAGGGCCCAGGATGTGCAGTGCAAGCAATGCCCATTGTAGCCATTCTGGGACACACACACACAGCACCTACTGCAGCTGGTCCAGGACCTGGGAGCCATGTATGGCAGAGTCCCAGACCAACTGAGGGATGTTGTGTGTGGTGGTGTGAGCAATGACTTTAAACCTGGAGGCCTAAACTTACTCTATTCATATATATTAAATTAAACTAAATAATTCAATTAACAAACATTTGCTGCCTAAGTTTTAACAAAAATCAAACTACCAATGAAACAAAAATCATCACCAACTAAACAACTGAAATACAGTTTACTGATGTGCTTTACTGAAGCACTTCAGAGGCTTTTTGGAAGTCTTTGACAACACCAGTTCCTTCCATAGGTGTGGAGAGAATATCCTTTTCCTTTCAGTCGATTCAACCAGTTCAGTTTAGTTCATTCGAACACAAGACACTAACTGATATCAGTAAAAGCAGAAAAGCTTACATGCTTCCTTTAATATCAGAAAGAAAAAAATAAGATATCAGGATGAGATTAACTAGTTCGAAATTCTTAAAGGACAGGGGAACCAGAGAAAAATCAGTTCAATTCACTATCTACCAATAATACTTACTTTATTTAATATTTCAGTTGTTTTGTATTGGAAAACAAGACTGATAAACTTATGTTTTCTTATACACTACATTACGACAGTTTCATTGAACTAATAACCATTTTCAAAGTATGTTTTGTGTTAATTTAAATAAATTAAAATACCCATCTAAATGTAGCTTGCAAAAAATCATGAGCAAAAAGTATCATCATTATCTAGTAAGGTAAGTGATATTTTGTACCATCATAAAAAGTAGAAAATTAGAATATGAATGAAGTTAAGTTATGTAACTACTCAAATAACTGTTTTTATATATGCTTTATCCTTCAGAATCAGTGCATCAGAGATGCCTTCTTGCTTATATTTGGCCAGCTCCTCATCACCCTTTCACTATTTCAGAAGAAGTCCTTATCATTTGGCATGCAGCACTACACTGGAAGGCAGTATATCTAAGTTCTGCTTTAACTGCCTATTTGCGTAATCATCCCATCCCTCCATACCTCAGTTTCCTCCATCCATGAAACAAAGATAACAAGATTTATCTATCTTTACACAGAAATCTCAGATCTACAGAAGAAAATTGTTATATACAATGAACATACACCAACACGTCACCCTTTTAAAATATTTCAGTTTCCAGTAAAAATCCTTAAATTTAATTACACAGTGCCAATTAGAGTTCCTAATCTACCTAATGAATATTTTTGTGCATGTGCAATCATAGCATATGGTAGAAACCCAGAAGCAGGACTACAGAAAAGAATAGTAGCAGGAAAAATATATGAATTAACAAGAACGATGAAATGATGACACCATTTAAAAAACACACATTACGTAAAACCTGGCTGTTTGGTTTTTGTCAGATAAAAGGCAAAGCCACACTGGAAAGGCAACAGAGATTTGCCAGAAAAAAACAAAGTCCACTTCTCTCAAACATGTCGTCTTTTAAAGCTTACAAAGATTCTCAAGTTCAATGACTGATCGTTAGTTTACCTTCCATTTAGAATTTTATTCTGATACCAAATGCAAAGAACATAATAGAAACAATTTACAATCCGTTTGTCTCACTTTATATTGCATATCTATTTTATAGCTGGTATTAAATGAACTTTAAAACCTTCAACTTCCATTTTCTCTATCAGTTATTTAATTTTATCCTGTTTTAAGCACAGTACTGTTTCTTTAATAACACTGGTGTAATATTTTAAGCTTCTAAGAGTAAAGTTGCCTTTTTATGTTAAAATCAGCAGGTAGTTAAATAATACCAAAAATGCTTTTGGCAAACACTGTAGCTACATGTAGAACATCTGTTTAAGGTCAAAATTAAACCTGGGGCTAACATTTTTGTATACTGTGCACCATCAGTCTTTCATTTTGCAGCCACACAACTCCAGATGATGTCACATACAATCAAATATTGGAAATATAATCTTTCATCCCTGAGAGTAGTAGACATGATACAAAAGTGATGTGCTTTTGGGGAAATTAAGTACTGAGCTGAATAACTGTCTAAGTTACATAGCCCATCCCTTTGCACTAAAAATTATGTAGGTTCTTAAGGATACAATCATGAGCCTTAAACAAAATGGGTAGAAGTAAACTGAACAAGGAACGATGGGATGGCTGTCTACAGGGAACAGGAACAAAGCATCGGGATACTTCTCCCTATCTGAGAGAGAACTGGGGCTTTGTTATCTACCTAACAGACTAGCATACATAGCACCCATGAAGTTGCAGAGTAGGTTCAGAGACAAGACTCCCTCCTTAATCTTGCATTTTCAGACAGAGTTCCAAAACAAGCTATGGAAAGCATGCTGAGAAAAAAGCTTGCCCTAAATGAAAGTCAGGGTAACAAGGGCTTATGTCTGGATTTTTAGAGTAGAGGATATCTACTAATAAAAATTATAATACAGATAATCATCTATATTCTAACTACAATGTGTCCTTTAACCTGTTCCCTAAGACAGCTAGTGACCTTTGAACCTATGAAAAAGGAAACAACCATGCATTCCTTCTTGAGTTTTTCTACTTCTCCAGCTTCATATATCAACTTAAAATGAGTATCTGCTACTATCCAAAGATCACATCTGTTTCAGAAATAAAGAACTTTTTTCATGTTTCATTCCCAATATACATTTGTTACCTCGAACACCAAAATGTCTCCTTTACCAAAAATCCTGATACTTATTCCATTCTGATATTCCCTTTCATAATCAGTACCTTTATCTTTGTGTTACCAGAAAGTTAATGTCCGTTTATGTATATTCTTTTTCTACGCTATTTTTCAAAACATATAATAAAAAATCATTTATGAACTAGTTTTAACAAGAGTTCCACTCACATATTAAGTGAATATCAGATACCCAGGTTTTCTGTTAAACAATAAACTTTGGCTTGCCATCTTGTTTCTGGAAATAACTAAAAATTTCTTGAATTAAGATTATTTTATTAAGTGACTTTCTACCCCAGTAACTTCCCTTTTGAAGTCCTGCATATATTGAGTATACTTTAAACAATACTTACCTCTAAAAGATAAGGCTCCATTTGATCCAGTGTTTTTCCTAGATGTTTATCTGGATCTAAACCTGTCAAGATATGTTAATATGTTTTAGAGAATAAAGTACTGTTTAGACATCAGAGTAAACTTTTTTTGTAACATACTACAAAGAACTTAGTTCCTCTATATTTAAAATCATTTTGATCCTAAAGTAAACCCATTTAGCAGGAATTAATTTTTTATTCCTTTTGGGAAACTGGTTTCCATGCTTGTGAAAAATAAGGTTCATTACCTTTGAGCTATGTGTCAACTGGAAAATGCATTGTTTTACTGTATGCTTTCCTGCTGAGTAATTTAATCAAAGGAAAACAGACAACACAGGTTCACAGTAAAGAATATACTCTATGGACGTTACACAGTAATACAGTATATACAGAGTGATTTATTTATATACAGGCTAACTAGCTTCTATTCTTGCCCCATTAGCATCTAAGAGACAAATTAATTAAGTAGACAACATCTACTGATTTTAATATTGCATACTACACTAGAGTGAGAGCATACCATAATCATCATTTTTATTTCAAGAATCCCTTCAGTTTTGATAGGTGAAGACATTTTTGTCCATTCCCTTTGGATCTTAGTATGTGTTTCCATTATGTATTATTTTACATTTTAACTAATTATATTTTAATTTAGTTTTTTAAGGTGTAAGTATTGATAAAGGTCTCCTTAAGGCTAATGGATACATTTGATTGCCTGCTTTGACTTGTTTAGTTTTTTGCCTTTTGGTTTGTCAACAGATTTGCCAACCCAAGCTATGATATAATTACTTGCTGAAAGCAGAGGTCATAGCTGGAACTAGGTAAGAGCTGAATGAAAAATGAAAAACCTTTAAGCTCAGAGTTCTGTAGTACCTGTTGTGTGAACTGGTCATTTTTCCTCCTTCCTTCCATTCTATCTACTGCATCAAAACTATACTATTTTTTCCATTGGTTGTTGTATGGTGTTCGTATTTCCTTGGTTTCACCACATTGTACAATTTCCACAGCTTGTTACAAAGCTGTCACTGGAAATGGCTCCATTTCAAGTATGGTTTAAGCAATGCCTACAATATGTAGTTTATGAAGTACTTTGGAATCCTTCAAAATGAAAGTCACTATAGAAATGTAACATTTATTATTATGATAAAGGCTTTGTTGAGGTTAAATAAGTGGCTTGCCTTTGAATTTGGCAATGACAGTATATTCAAGATTCTGTGAAGCTAAAATAATTTTAAAGAAGTGAAATTTTAAAAATATAAATAATAAAATTAAACATAGATTATCTGATAGAAATATTTTAAAAACTGATGAATCATTAAAACGGAAAGAGTCAGACTCCACCTCCCCTTGTTGGTGTATGCATGTTTGTGTGTGCATGCATGCATATACCCCTGTTAAAGAATAACTGAGGTTAGGAACAGATGTTGCATTTGTCCCTGAATATGCCATGCTATTTGTCCTGGAACAAAAATATCCTAGGATTGGCACATACATACATCACCCTTCTAATCAGTGACTGAATGAATGCTTTTTTTTTGCCATTGGTTCAATGATGGAATCCCAGGATAACTGTACAGACATACTTTACAATATCTCAGGATAAAATAATACTACCTTTATCTGGGAAACTTTTTAGGATTTATCCCAGGACAATGGACACAGGTATCTGTACCACTGTACTTTGTCCTGGGATAACACAGTTTATCCCAGGGTAAATGCGATGTCTGTTTGCAGCCAGAGTGAAACTGAATATTGTTACAAATTATACTCTGCATCTTAGTAACATACCCTATCTAAATTATGTTTCTGACCAATATAACAATCATTTTTAAATTATTTATTTTTATTATGAGATATTTATTGGATTCTGTAAGACATAGCTTTGTTCCCACTGCAAGGAAAACAATAGCAAAACTCCCACAGACTTCAGTAGTGTATGATTAGCCTGCTCTGCCTATTTCTTAGGCCTAATATTTTGTCTGAAGGTTTTCTCTGTTAATCAGCAACAGAATGAGACAAGATTGAACTTCTGCATCCTTTTAGAATCTGTAAAACTTTTTAAAAGTTTTGATTCTTTCCATTTTCATTAATGGACTACTGTAATGGAAATTACACTTTATACATTGATTATATGTATTATTGCTTTCAGTTCTTTGATTAATGTTTTTCTGCACCTTCTGGTAGTTCAGATATAGTGACCTATGCTGTCAGATACATATATTTTCTCTATTTTATTATACTTTTTGTAACAGGAAGCTATACGTGTATTATGCAACATGCACAAATGTCTATGGGAAATGTATTTTTATCAGAAATAATGTAGAAATATGTGATGGTGTTTGGTGCTATAGAGATTATACTACAGCAGTTTTGGGATGACTGCATTATTTATGACTGGCACAACTACAACCTGTGCATGTCATCCAAAACAAGTGGCAATAAAAAACTCCTTCATATATTTTGTTTATGCTATACATTTATCTGTCTTTGCTTATTGGTTTTGTTCTTACTCTGTTTTGTTTTCTAATTAAACATTGCTCCAACAGAAACAATGTCATTATAACAGACACAGCTGAATGATATCCTCAATGCCATAAAAAGTAGGTATTTATTTAATAAGTTGTATTATTATAATAGCCACAGAACAAAGGAGCTGATAGCTATTGTGACCATTATGCTATAATAAACAGATACTTACCATATTTACTAAAATACAAAATGAGGTTTTCCCCTTACCCCCACTGACATGGGGAATTAAACCAAGGGTCTTATAATCTCATACCAGGAAATCTCACTAAATACACTGTCTCCTTTAAGAAGAGACTGGACAGTTACCTCACTTGGGTCACCTGACCCCAGTTGTCTTTCCTGCCTAGTGTGAGGGTGCTGGACCTGAAGATCTTACAAGGTCCCTTCCAGTCCCTTACAATCTATGAATCAATCACTAAGTAGCTGTCAAAAGTAGTATATACTCAGAAATGGAAACCAACTATGAAGCTGATTGAATATAGCCAATAATGAGCATGACTACAAAACATATGGCACACATGGGGCAAACATGTTGACAGGAACCTACCACAAGGGCAAGCCCACCTGAATAAGATATACGGTAGTGCCCATTATGCACAATCCCCTTCACTGCTGAATGAAGTCATGGTGAGCCCACTATGTTATAGTGAGCCAATGGTGAGCCCACATAAATTTTTACTTCCTCTTTACCCCCAAAGCTGAGCTGTGTCTTTCGTTCCCATTTCCAATGATTTTTGTTACTTCACTAACCTTAAATGTCTGGCAAACATCACAAAACAGAGCTCCAAACAATTCACCCAGAATCCCTCTGTCCCCCCTCTCTTCGTCTGGTGCATATGAAGGCTGGACCACATTAATCATAAGATGAAGCCAGACCAGGTTGCCCTGTGCCTCATCATCAACATATATATTCTACGAGCATCCCAGTACTCATGAAAAGACCACTCAGTACCAGTCATGGATGGGGGCTAATTAGCACATGGATCTTTTGTTGGGTGGAGGGGGATTCTAGAATACACACACATACCGAGCTATGGGGTAACTGTGGCTTGAAACACTGTTGACTCTTCTGGGGCCCAGTCCAGTGAACTATGTTGTAAATCATAAGTCTCTGACTTTAGACTAGTATCATGTGTCCCCGACGGGCCTTCGTAGATCCCTACTAGTAGTCTGGCTCTCCATTTTGGTGACCACCCTCTTCACTGAGCGTTGGTGTTACTAGTTTGGTTGTATACCCGCTTCGCCCACCCCACTTCTCGCCTGCCATGACTTTGCTGTTATCCCAGTGGGGCGGGGCTAGTTCACAGGTCCCTCAGTGTCCCAGGTTGGCCTCGTCGATTACATACAGGGTTCCTGCCACCCCTACACCCCGGCCTCACGCCACCTGTGGCCCCCACTTCCCTGCACCTGCTCAGTGATGTACCGACAGACTCCTTCCCCGCCGGTATAGATGTCCCAGCCCTATTGCAATGGATCCTTCCCACCACCACCGATCCGTCACTCTACACCGTCAGCTGCGTACTTCCTCACAGTGATCCTTCTATGAGGCCTACCTCCCTGACCTACCACCAGCGCCCTTATGATATTGCCCAGAAGTAACATCTCCTGGATGGATATATAGCGCTGTCCCCTTATTCTTCAATCGACACTTCTATTCTAGGCGGCGATCCCGCCCTGATCTTTCTCTCCCGCCAGGTGAGCCTTCAGCCTCACGCCCCTCTTTGGTGCTTCCAGTGCCCACTGCCACGGCACTGACTTTATGCACCTCAAGATCTTCCTGGGTGGTCTTGATCCTCCGTTGCCCATCCGATCTGGCACCGCAGGCTTTATCCACCGGTGATCAAGCCGTCCCGCCTCTTCTCCCGGCCACCGGACTCCCCAGCACTTCGGCCCTGTAGCTCCCGTTCCACTGGGCTAATGGTGGGGACGGCTTTGCCAGCCATTTGTTCCCCACTCCATCCGCCACCTCTGGAGCGGTGGCTGCCATTTTTAAATCTTCCGGCCGGCGGCTGACATCACCGTCAGCTGCCAGCTGCAGCTGTACATAGATGCGGTTAACAAGCCGCACAGGCTCTCCCTCCATCATGGCATCCTGCTCTCCCGGTAAGTCTTCCCTGCTTCCTCGGGTCCCGGGACGTCATGCATGGTTTGAACTACATAGTAGGTGCCAAAGTGCTCCTTAAAAGTCTGTTTATGGAGTACCTGTGCTAAAACTGGCAGCAATTTGAAAAAAAGGTAGCATGCATCAATTCCAGCTGAACTGATGCCCAGGTACTATACATAAAATGCTGCAATCATGTTTATGTTCAAGGTTATTGTTTTCAAACTTATTCAGAAACATCACCATCTACAGATGTGATGGTATTAGGCCACAGTAAACTAATTAACATCAGTATAAGAAAGTACTGTCCTTGAGAGATCAATTATATGTGATTAAATGCACATATAGATGTTGACTGCAGATGTAAATTGTGCCTGAGCCCCTGAGCACCAGGGGACCAGAATCCTGCCAGCCACCTAGCCACACTGCTCCACACTTTCAGTACCTTCATGCCCCAGCCAGCACCTCCGCCACCTGACACCGCAATCTGGAGCCCAAGGCAAAGTAGGGCAGGAGCAGCCCTGGAGTAAACTGCTCCACCTCAGCTCAAATTGCTGTTATCCCAGGCTCATGTGTAAACGCTGCACCAGGGAGTTTACTCTGGATCAAATTGCTCTGAAGTTTATTGCTTCAAATTTATTTCATGTATAGACACACCCACTGATACCACATTATTTTGGAGGGAGAGGTGTAAAATATACCTATCACACCACTTTATTCATAAACTCAACTTCCCCTAACTATAGACAACATTTTGCTTGCTCTTGAGCCCAAACATTCCAAACAACTTTGAAACAATAAATATCACAGAAACATACACACATACACAAATAAATCCTCTGTATACACTAGAAACATGTAGAACTAAAATCAGCCATACAGCCCAAGGTTATGTGTGAATCAGTGTAAAAATTCAATGTGTATTTTAGCTCTCTCTCAGTATAGCATAATTTTATTGAAGGTCTTGACTTTTTCTTTGGAATATATGTATTTTTTTTAGATTTTCAATTAATGTAGAAGTGTCCATTTCATATGAAGATTATATTGTGAGCAGATATAACCTGCAGTTTAGTGAAAGCATTAGGTATTCATAGTATCTGCAGAACCAATAATCAGCAAACTGGATCTTGCTGGATCATTTAATCTATTAAAGCTTTCATAATCAGCTAGATATACTCTTTCTGCTACTATTATTACCATAATGAACTATACTAATATACTATATAAGATTATGAATCTCAGAAGTTATCTTAATTTGAAATATTTTACATACTTTTCCTTAAATAATGGAACATACTACTTTGGGTTCTAATAATTATTTAGATTTAAAAATTCCTAACTACATGTAATTTCATCACATAATACTTATACTTCTTCAGCATAACCAGCTCTGAAGAAAGCTGGATGGGTGGATAAACCCACAACAAGACCCAGGCCCTGGATAACTATATGCAGAATTAAGAAATTAATTAGGAGGAAGAACCATAATTTGCAGAGCTGACATCTATTTTACTTTACTTGCATGTATCAACGAGAAGCAATTACAATTCAATTAAAATATTCAATTTTATTACTTTACTGACTGACCTTGAAGTTAATGCCTGTTTTATTTAATTGCATCATCTATGTATAAATGTTAACCCTAGAATGTTATGCCCCATTATTTTCAATGCATTTTTCAACTCCCCAACTGAATTATATCAGTTACTTTATTATCAGCTGTCAGGAAAGCAAGTGAAGCTTTATTTCTTTGAGACAGTCCAGTACATGATGGGAGAAACATCACGAAAGGTTTGATAATGCTTTTTTAATAGTGCCTGATAAAATGAATTTTACTCTTATGTCAACTTTAGAAGTTTAAGACTTTTTCCTGTAGTTAGTATGTAATAGTACAAATAATCTAATAGTTCTGAAAGGCAATTTCTAGTCCCTCAATAATTCCTGATGAAACTGTTGACAGGAACTGAACACCTCCTTGGATATATTAACAACAGTTGCATAAAAATCTCTTGATACACACTGTTTGCTTACTGCCACAAAATAACTGCCGGGAATGGAATATTGCAGTAATGGAGAAATTCAGCAAATTCATATCCCTCTATCAGGAAAAATAAAAAAGAGCAGATGAACATTAGGAAATGGGCATTTCAGAAGTGAAAACCTTAGATTTCAGCAGCATTTTTTTTATGGTTCACTTTCTCTGCATATGCCAGTGTAGCATAAAACCCTAAAATATAACCACAATTTCTCAGGTACATTTTATACTGATACTAAAAAAAAACCCCTCAAGTTCTGTTTTCATGACATAATGTTTGCTTAAGATAACAAAATTTAACAACTCATTCTACCTATGAAAATATATTTGAAAAGGTATTTTTAGCATATTTTGGGATTTAAATAGATATTGTCATTTTTTCTTTGATTTTAACAAAGAAAAGTCCTACAAGAAAAACAAGTTTTTATTTACTATACCTAAGTCTTTTGTGCATCTCTCTGGATAAAGAATATTGAGCCAGATTTTAATCTCATATGCACCAGAGCAAGAGTATTAACGTGTCATATTTTTAAGAACTACTCTGCAGTAAACTGCCCTTCCTGCTCCACTCCATTTTATTTAATTGTGGTGAAGTATTAGCTGTTTCCAAGTTCAGTGTGAAGTACCTCTTAAGTGTTTCAAAAGGCAAGAAAACAGACTTATACTTCTTAGGAAACACCCTAAAAATGACCCTGGAAGAGCAAGCAACATCTTTGAAGTGCTTCACCTTCAGATGCTTGCAGTTGCATGTGTATGCTCAAGTGTATCACAAGAGGGAGTTGTTCACTCCTCTGACATCCCACAGTGGTTCAGTCACCTTCCTCCCACCCAACAAGAGATGGGAAGGGAGAGTAGGAGGCCTAAACAACCTCCTGTCACTCCCCTTGGTTGGAGAGCACACCACTGCATACCACAACGGAGATTTTTAAGCAGTTCAACAGAGAGGTTGCACATTTGTCTATGGCCTGAAGTGTTCCAAAAGCTGAAGCTCTACAAATTGGAGCAGAATTTGGAGCACCTGAAATGTACTTCTGTCCATAGCCTTAGATACCTTCCAACCCTTACAATCCAATTCCCTGTCCCTTTCAAAAAAAAAAAAAGAAGAAAGGAAAAGAATATTAATCTCTCTGAAATTTTACACGCTACATCTCACGTGCAACATTTGTCTGGTAAGTTTGGAAAATAGTTTTAAAGTTATGAGAATTTAGGTTTATTGTTGGTGTTGACCTGAATGAACAGTACTGTTGAGAAGATTAGTGAAAGATACTGAGGCATATAAAAGAGAAATATAGATTGCACTTCTAACAAGTGTTACACTTCTAATAAGCAGAAGAGTTACACTCTAAAAGTGGAATCATATGCAGTTTGAGGCAAAAGAAAAAAGTCAGTAAAGCACTGTGGGCAAATTCTTGAGAATACAAACTTTTTTGTCCATCTTTTATGCCAGGGCCTGGACAAGGGCAGATTCAAATTGAGTGTTTTATGCCAAACATGGTAAAAATAAAAATAAATGAATAAAAAATCTTGAGTTGGCAACCATGCTGGACTGCAGAAATTATTTTACAAAATGTTGTCACTCCAGGGGTTCCCTAATCACCCCAACACCCTCATGTCCAGTCCAGGGGAAAAAAAAACAAGTCGTGAAGGAAGAACTGGGGAAATGATCACTTAGTTTTAAACAGAACAACTGATAGGAAGGAAAAGACTTAGAAGGATATTTGAAGAGCTGTCTTCTTCTGTCTTGGAATGTACCTTAAAAATATGTATTAGATATATACAGCCTGATCCTGTTCTCATTCAGTTCAGCATAAAAAATAATATTGCTCCAATGCAGGGGTGGGGGGGTGGGTGTGCATGTGCGTGTGTGCGTGGTGTTGGGGCAGGCAGGGGGAAAAGGGGAAGGGACAAATTCAAGACAACCCTCCAATAATTAGATTTTATACCTGAAAAACTACAACAGTTATAATTTTTTTCATATAAAGAATCTAATTATTAGGAGGGTTGTCTAATATTCAAAAGCATCTGGAATTTAGCTAAATACAGTATAACACAGCTGGATCAAACCAGGGTTGCCAACTGTCCACAACTTTAAGGACAGGATATGAAAAATAAACCTAAAAACTCCTTTCTATAAAGTCCAAAAAAACCTGACTGGTCAGAAAAACACTAAGCAACTGGAGCTTGACTGAAGATTCCTCATCAGAGGCAAGTGCTGAAGAACAGATGGAGCACAGCAGCACAACTTGGTTTCTGAACAGGAGTATAACACCCAACAGGAAGCATTCTCTCAGAGTATGGTCCCCACTCTCCCAGCCATGTACTGTTGCTGTAACTGCACCCATCTGTAATACTGTTGCACGAAAGCATGCAGTTCTTCTTTAGGGATCCATGCCAGGACTGGCGGGGTGGTGGGGAGGGAGCAGCACCAGTGGGGGTAAGGCTAGATAGGAAGCAGCATGGTACCAGGTTGTCAGGGACATGAAGATGTCAGGGTGGGTAGGGAACCTCTGGGATGACAGCATTATGTAAAGCCATTTTTGCTGTTAAGCAGAGTTGTCATCTCAATAGCTTCTGTTTTGTTTTGTTTTTACTGAAAAGCTACAAAAAAAAATAATCTGGCAACCATTTTTTTTTTACTATGCTTGGCATTAAAACCTAAATTTGAACCTACCTTGTCTGGGGCCTGTAAGAAGGGTTACATTTACATTATGTAAAACATATATCAATAAAAACAAGCATCAGTAAAAAAGTTTACTCTTCAGTAAAAGGTTTGCAGATTGTCAATACAAAATCTGTCTGGGGTTGGCAACACTAGATCAAACCCTTAACATAATTTTAAACAGCGCTTCTCCAACAGCCTATATCCATTTCTAAAAAGAATGACAAACTGTAACATTTTTTAGTGATATTAATTGTGCAGGCTTGTAACACAGTTAAATACAATAGTAGAGAAAACAAATTTGATCTTTCATTTCCCAAACCACTGACACTAAAAAAAATTGTAAAAAATGCTAAAAAGATACTTTTGTGGAGGTGAGGTACAAGAACACAAATGTTAGCTCCCTTGAAATATATCTTCAACTTTAATTTCTTTGATAACTGTTGTATGAAACTGTTTAATAAACTTAACTTGATTGTGTTCTTTATTGGGATGATGTATGGTAATAGAATTATGCTGGGGTTGAATGCAAAGATAAAATAATGCTTCTAATGATAGGTGGTAAGCTAAATGGAACTGTTCTCTGCTCTGTTCATTTTGGCATATGTTTTTAATATTAGATTTAACTAAAGGTGGTTTTCAAAAGCTTCTAAAAGATCTTCCAAACTAGGTAAAGCCCTCATCAAATTTCAGAATTCTAAAAGGTAAAAGATCTGAAAGTTCTTCATATTAACAAAATTAATTTTATCTTTACTCTCTTGTGATTCTTTGGAACATCAAAGCTATCTGTGTTTTAGTTACAGTCTGGATTTCAAAGGAAACTTAGATTCACTGTTTAGTAAAGGAAACATCTTGAAAAAGTGTAACTCTCGGAAGAAATTTTTTACTATTTCATCAACTAAAAAAAATCATTTTTTTCATGTAAACTTTCTAACAGCCCTGAAATTTCTATGGTTTAAAAAGTTGCAAAGAACTTCTAGTTATCACTAAGCGATTGTGATTATCGAAATCACACTTTATTAAAAAAAAAAAAAGATGTAGTCTGTTCCAATTGGAACTAAAGGGTAAAATACTTCCTGACCCAAATTTGGTAAGTGGCATAGGGTACGGGCATAGGACAGAAGCAAGACACTTCTGCCAACAACCTCTGGATTTTATAAGTGCCAACAGAAGCATCAGCCCACCCTAATCAAAATCCCTCCACTTTGCCAACAACCCAATTCTTTAAAGGCAAAAAGAAAGACTCAAACACAAAAAAACCCCACACCAAACCATACCAAAACTAAACAAATCGTAGAAGTCAGTAGCACTCAAAAAGTGAAAAATAGAAACCTTCCCGATCCTAACTGGCAGCACAGAAATAGGAGAGTAACAGACATCTTACATACCACAAAACCCTCTGTGGACTGCAAAACATATGACAGAAAACACTCACTGATTGTCAAGCCAAAATTCCTTGTTCCGTCCTTAAAAAGTTGCCAAATTCAATCTTACATAGATTTAGCTTCCTTTTTCCCAAAAGTGTGCTTGGAAGACCATTCTAAAGCTACTAATGTGATAGCTAAAAATCTTAACATATCTTAAATGTAACCAGTTTGGAGCTATATTTTTTTGTCCTGTCATTGTTTTTGAGCCTGAAATGCTCTTCCCCTTCTTTAATGTTTTCCCGACAAGTGACTTGCTAATGAGTTATCATATTGCCCCATAATTTGTTTTGTTAAACTAAACAAGACAAATTCCTTTAATCTTCTCTCAATCTTCTCCATTCCCTGGATCATTTTAATGGCCCTTGAATCTTGATTTCATTCCAGATTAAGTTCATCTGCATACAATATTCTAAATCATTTTCTACCAACATCTTGTATGACAGTGTAAGTACCTCCTTGCTTTTACTATATACACAGAATGTAAGATAATATTAATCTTTTTCATAGCTGTGTTGCACTGGTGGCTCCTGGTCAACCCACAATCAACCAATATGCCAAGGTCCCTGTGTTCCTCAAGTAACCCTGGTCTATATGTCTCCATCATATCGAGCAGGGATAGGCAACCCCCAGCACATGTGCCTGAATGTGGCACTCAAAGGCATTTTGCTTGGCATATGTGCATCAGGGTGGACAGCAGGGAAGGGGCTGTGATTGTACTACAAGGATCGGGCCCCTCCTGACTCCCCGACCATCTGCCCCGGCATGCCAACATCTTACTGTCACAGCCCAGGGCCCTAGGAGTGGCCGTGATCTCTCCTGGTGCCCCTACCGTGCCAAGTTGGCAATCAAGCACCTTCGTCTCGCCCGCCACATCTTTGATGTTATCTAATTATATAACGCAGGCTGCCTTTTGTCCCCTTGGACACGGTGCTCTGTTTATTCTGGCCCTTATTCTGTATGGAGTGACTTGGTGCACCACAGCCTTATGGGCTATGCATGGCTCCAACCTCCCCTGTACCACGCCCCAAGCCTCACAGATGTCCCGGACGTTATCTGTTCAGTTTTCTTTTCTGCGCCCACTCGCTGGCGCCCCCCCGGCTTGTCACACAGCCAGCGCCCACTCGCTGGTGCCCCCCCAGGCTTGTCACGCAGCTGGCGCCCACTCGCTGGCGCCCCTGGGTTGGGGCCAATGCCCCCTGAATATCGTGCCCTCTCTGGGCTTCTTGCCTGTGCGCCCCTCCCTGAGGCTCCTCGCCTCTGGGCATATGCCCTCCCTGGGCTCCTCGCCTATGCACCCCCTTCTGGGGCTCTGCCCGCACTGGCGCTTCTCCCACACATGCCCTCCCTGGGGCTTTGCCTCGCAATTGGGCTTCTCTTCCTGTGTGCCCTCCCTGGTGCTTCTATTCCTATATGCCCTCCCTAGGGCTTAATGCAAATACCCTCTGGGCTTCTTGCCTGTGCCCACTCTGGTGCTCCTCACGATTGGGGCTCAGGTGGCCGTAGCCATGCCTGGCCCCTAAATCCACCGTGCCCCTTTCACAGGGCTGGGGTCAATGTCCTTCAATAGCATGCCCTCCCTGGCTCCGGGATCCCCATACCGCCGTGGAGCCCCACTGAGGCCTCCTCCAACCCCTATTAGCCTCACCTGGTCCTCCGGTGATATAAAACTATAAACAGAAAACTCAAGCCCCTGGGCTACAACATAAACTCTAAGCAACCTGGCTAACTCTCATTCAACTCCCTACCAGGGCTTCCTCCACCTGGTATCCTTGACCAGAACCTGCTCATGCCATCAGGTTTCCCTACTGTGCTTGCTCCCGCAGAGCTCTTTCTTCCTCGGCTGCCAGAGGAGAACTTCCTGGTAGGCTTCAGCCTGGGCTGTTTATATACTCTAGGCCCTGCCCCCTCCCGGTTAGCTGACCCCTGTGGTTGCCCCAGGAACCAACACCTGTCCTTCTATAGGAGCTGGCACTTCAGTGCCCCTGTGACACTTACAAGTCGTGCGACCCAGAAGGGAAGCCCAACAATGGGGACGCCGGCGGGTCAACCCAGAAGTGACAGATCAGGTGAGCAACTGAAGATCGGAATGACCCAGGAGGATTCAGAGGACCCCAAAGTAAGTTCCGAGATGGTGGGTGCGGGCTACGCCGAAGAGGGGCGAAGGACCGAGGACCACCTGGCTGGAGGGAGATCGGGGCGGGATTGCCGCCAAGACCAGCGGACATCGGTTAAAGGAACACAAGTGGGGCAGCTAGAGAGCAACTAAGGGGAATCCCTTCCCCCCGTTCAGGCTAATACGGATCTGGTGGAGGGTCAGCGAGGTAGTTAGGACGTCAGTAACTCCAAGTGGGGAGTGTCACACCGGGTGAAGGGCTCGTGGCGTGGGGTCTATAGAGGGTGCGACTGAGGCACCAGTGCAGGCTACTGTGAAGTGGTCGACATTAAGGTAGGAGTATCCCATGGATTGTGGGATCGAGGACGAAAGCCGTTGTGAGGGAGCGGGGGCTAGGGGCGGCCGTAAACCCCCTAGCGCCGCCTACCGTCATGTTAGGGTGACATAGCACCCTCAGAATTCTCGCCCGCCACGACTTTGATGTTTAAATATATAATGCGGAGGCTGCCAGCTTCCCTAATGGACGGTCTTGTAGTTCGTCCCTCTCCCAGACTGGGGATTCAATATGCGTCCTGCCTTAAGGGCAATGCGTGCCTCCAAGCCTCCCCCTTAGCACGCCCCAAGCCTCGCAG